>NC_045554.1:9531342-10131342 GCF_009769535.1 Thamnophis elegans
AAAATAAGTACAAATTAAGACTACAGAAATGTGTCCATTTCATTTTTTAAACTTTTTCCAGGTAAGGAACCTATTTTTGATGTAAAAGCACTGCTAAGATTTGTCTATGCTTGTATTGTTTTGCTGACTTTTGATTAAGTATCGTCCTTCCCAACCTGTCCTTATTAATGGTTCCTATCCTACTCTAGCTGCACTCTGTCATTATTCCTTTCTGTTTATATTTTGGTTTTCAAACAATTGTCGCAAAACCTCTTGGGACACCCACTGAAGCTGAAAATAGAGATGAATATATCACAATGAAGACTTAACTAATTTGCTGGCAGAGATAACAAATAAATACAAATACAATAGCAGAGTTGGAAGGGACTTTGTAGGTCTTCTAGTCCAACCCGCTGCCTAGGCAGGAAACCCTATACCATTTCAGACAAATGGCTATCCAGCATCTTCTTAAAGCCTTCCAGTGTTGGGGCATTCACAACTTCTGGAGGCAAGTTGTCCCACTGGTTAATTGTTCTAACTGTCAGGAAATTTCTCCTTAGTTCTAAGTTGCTTCTCTCCTTGATTAGTTTCCACCCATTGCTTCTTGTTCAGGTGCTTTGGAGAACAGTTTGACTCCCTCTTCTTTGTGGCAGCCCCTGAGATATTGGAACATGCTATCTTGTCTCCCCTGGTCCTTCTTTTCATTCAACTAGACCTACCCAGTTCCTGCAACCGTTCTTCATATGTTTTAGCCTCCAGTCCACTAATCATCTTGGTTGCTCTTCTCTGCACTCTTTCTAGAGTCTCCACATCTTTTCCATCGTGGCGACTAAAACTGGATGCCGTATTCCAATTGTGGCCTTCCCACACTTGGAATACCCACTTATAAAGTGGTATTAACACTTCACGTGCTCTTGATTCTATCCCTCTGTTTATGCAGCCTAGAACTGTGTTGGCTTTTTTGGCAGCTGCTGCACACGGCTGGCTCCTATTTAAATGGTTGTCCACTAGGACTCCAAGATCCTTCTCACAGTTACTACTCTTGAGCAAAGTACCACCTATACTGTACCTGTGCATTTCATTTTTCTTAATGTTAATCAGACACTTAATCTTAGACACTTTCACAGTCTGATGTGAAAGTCCTGATATGCATTCAGCCAGGGAAGAGATGAGGGACCCCCTTTAGAAAACAAAACAGACCAGGACATCCACTTTTGTGATATCAACATTAAAAAAAACCCGAAGACATCAAGACATGTGCATAAGCTCATCAAAATGCCTGCAGCTGGAGCATTATTTAAATAACTTCCTTTTTCTGTTCTTTATGGATTGCAACCACTTAGGAGTCTGATTATGATTTCTTTCTAGGGTCTCATTTTGTAACTAAGGCCAATTTTATTTATTATCTCTCCGTTAGCATTGGGGGAAATGCAAAATTGGCTTTCATTATTATCTCACATCCAGGGAAGGGAAGGGATGAGGAAAGGAGGGGAAAGGTTGAGGAAGGGAAAGGGATGAGAAAAGAAAGGGATGAAGAAGGGAAGGGAAGTGATGAGGAAGGAAGGGAAAAGGAAGGGAAGGAGAAGAGAGAAGAAGGGAGAAAGGAAATCTTCTCCAAGTCAAAGATGATATCATAGACTTATCCATACGGTTTGCCACTGCCTTTTACCAAGTTCTTTTTTTTTTCAACTTCATAATATAATCTCAACGCTCATATACCTTGGCATATTGGCATACCTTCTCAACTTTGGCAACTAAATGATGGGTAGACTTCAACTCCCCCAAATCCCCAACCAAGTGGCTCCCAATTCTCTCCTGCCAGACCCAACTGGCTCCCAATTCTGAGAGTTGAAGTCCACCCAACTTCAAGATGTCAAGATTGAGAAATCCTGCTCTGATGGAATCCCATCCAAGTACTACTCTGTCTTGGCCCTACCAAGCTTTCAATCCCAGACAGAGTCACCCACTCGAAAATGACTGAATTGAGCTACACTTCTCACCAACATGAATATTTCCAACAAAGGGCTCAAGCTACAGTTGACTTATTTCTCCATTTTCTAGCTAGCAAGTTGGAAACTTATCAGCAATTTTCCCGTTCCTAAATCTGCTTGAGTTCCTCCAAACCCTGAACTGTCGAATCTCAGTGTGTCTCCTTGCTATAGCTGTCCCAGAAATGAAAGATGTAATCAGACAGAGATGTAATGTCCTGTAATTCAGTGAATGGAGCTGCTTCTGTGGTAATTTCTTGGATAATTACATGTGCAAATGATGCTTTTCTGTAATTGAAACTGAACAGCCGATGGTAATCCATCATTTATTATGCTACTTTATCCATCATGCACTGGTGACTCTTAGGGAGGGCTGTGTCCTACATTTAGAAGATATAGTCATCTGCAGCCACGGAAGCAGGCTGAGATGTTGAGAAGGAAGCACAACTCAGGAGCAAAAGATGTGTTTGACTTGCTGGAGTCGTAGAATCACAACATTGGAAAGTACCTTGGAGGTCTTCTAGTCCAGGGACCACCAACCTTTCGCATCTCAGGGACCACTAAATTCACAATTTTAAAACCAACTATTATGATCTGCTTAATGACTGGCTGGGTGGGTGTGGCTATTTGACTGGATGGGAGTGGCCAACTCGATGTCACTCACATCGAGGGGCGCCTCACCAGCCTCTACTCGCCCCCTCCCCTCCCAGCCACTCCCCACCCACCTGCCCGGGCTCCTTAGGGCCCCAACAGGAAGCAGTTGCTGGAGCTAAGCAGCCACCAGGAGAAAGAGTTGGCAAAACAGCTCAGTTCAAATTGGATCTGACTGAGAAGGAGGCTCAGCAGAAGTACCTCACTGAGGACTACGAGCATAGACTTTCCAAGCAGAGGGAAGACCTGCCGGAGTGCAAGGCCAGGTACTGGAGCCTGGAGGCTCAGTGGGCTGAGATGGTTAACCAGTTCCAGCCCATGATGCAGCCCACTGGAACGAGGCCCTCTGGCTCTTCACCACCAGTGGCACTTCCCTTTGTCCAAAGCCCCACAGTAGGAGGTGTTAGACTCTTCTCCAGGGAGTCCTTCCTTCTCATTAGGTGGCCAAAGTCTTTGACTTTCCTCTTCAGGATCTGGCCTTCTCAAGAGCAGTCAGGGTTGATCTCCTCTAGGACTGACCGGTTGGATCGCCTTGTAGTCCTTCTTCTTTTGCCCTCCATCATTCCCAGCATGAGGCTCTTCTCCAGGGAGTCCTTCCTTCTCATTAGGTGGCCAAAGTCTTTGACTTTCCTCTTCAGGATCTGGCCTTCTAAAGAGCAGTCAGAGTTGATCTCCTCTAGGACTGACCGGTTGGATTGCCTTGCAGTCCAAGGGACTCACAGGAGTCTTCTCCAGCACCAGAGTTCAAAGGCCTCCATTCTTTGGCACTCAGCCTTCCTTATGGTCCAAATTTCACAGCCATCCATTGCAACTGGGAAAACCACAGCCTTGACTATATGCCTCTGCTTTTTTAGCTGTCTAGATTTGCCAAAATGTAGGGAAACCCATTAAATTAAGAGGTGGCTGTCCAGCTATCTACTTAAACCCCTACGTGGAAATTCTCTTTCTTCCCCTAACATTCCAGGCGGCTGTTGTTATATGTCCAAGGAAACCTACTTCTTGGAGTTAATGGGCCAATTTACTGAGCTGATATAAATCAGCTTCCAAAGCACGGGGAGTTCTATCATAATGGAAAGTGGCTGTTCAGTGGCTGGACATTGGGAGAATGTCACACGAGTGCATTTTAATAGAGCTGCCGTCTCTCAGCTCAATCCATTTCACGGTGTCATTTCCAGATAATAGAGCTGGTGGGCGGGAGAGCCACAGGCATCAGCTTGAGTTCCTAGAGCAAAGGTATTTTTCAAGGAGAGGGATATATTTAGCCAAGAAACGCCATGCGATGCCGAGCAGTAGAGGCCAACAATGTAACTTAGTGAAAGACTTTCAACATCCCATAGGCTCGACCAAGAGACTTGTCCATGGTGCTGAACACTCAAGTGCCATGTGATTTTCACGTTCTGGATTTTCATTCATTCATTCATTCATATATATTCCACCTTTGTTATATTTATAAATAACTCAAGGCAGCGAATATATCCAACACACTTTACAATGGCAGACGTTACAATAGCACTGGGGAAAAAGGTGATTTATGACTGGTCTTCACACTTTATTTCTATCCCGCCTTTATTATTTTTACAAATAACTCAAATACAATACAATACAATAGCAGAGTTGGAAGGGACCTTGGAGGTCTTCTAGTCCAACCCCCTGAGCAAACATATCCAACACACCTTCTTCCTCTTATTTTCCTCACATCAACAACAATCCTGTGAGATGGGTTGGCTGAGAGCAGGTGTGGGTTCCTGCCAGTTCTATCCTCTTCTATAGAAGAGGTTCCACAAATCTACAGTGCTGTTTAGAACCGGTTCCAGCTCCCTTCCCCCCGCCCACCCGCACATCATCAAGATGAAGAGCGAGAGGAGGAATTCTGGGAGTTGAAGTCCACAAGTCTTAAAGCTGTCAAGGTTGAACACCCCTGGGGTTATATTTCTAAAGGGTTAGGGGTGCAAGGGTCTTGTAACTTGTCAGCTTTAAGACTTGCACGCTTCATGCCAGAGTTCCTGAGCCAACATGACTGGAGGAGGAATTCTGGAAGTTGAAGTCCACAAGTCTTAAAGCTGTCAAGTTTGAACACCCCTGGGGTTTTTTCTTCTAAAGGGTTAGGGTTGCAAGGGTCTTGTAACTTGACAGCTTTAAGACTTGCATACTTCAAATGCCAGAGTTTCTAAGCCAACATTTTGGTTGCTAAGCAAGAGCGTTGTGAAGTGAGTTTTACCACATTTTACAAGTTGGCCATGCCCACTCAGTCACATGTTGGCAAGCCACTCCCCACCTGGTCACATGGCCAGCAAGCCACTCCCACCCAGTCACATGGCTGGAAAGCCACTCCCACAAAGCAGACCACACCTACAGAAGAAGTTCTAAAAAAATTTGAAACCCACCACTGGCTGAAAGAGAAGGACTAGCCCAGTGTTGGTGCCAAAATGGCAATGAGCACCAGAAACCGGAAGAGAAGCTCCCTGGTGTGCATGTGCGCGCCAGGAAGCTGAGCTTCCAGTTTCCGGCATGTGTATGCGTGCCGGTCACCTGGTCTTCCAGTTTCTGGCACGCATGTGCATGCAAAGACCCGCTGGCTGGCGTGCATGCACACAACTAGAACCCGGAAGAGCAACATGTGATGGCTGGCATGCCCGGACAGATGGCTCTGCCTGCTGCTTCCAGCACATGTGCCATAGGTTTGCCATCATGGTTCTAGCCGAAAATCCCCCAGTCGGCTTTCATAACCAAAGCAGAACTAGAATTCACTGTCTTCTGGTGATTGGCCCAAAGTCACCCAGCCAGTTTTTTGCCTTAGATGGGACTAGAACTCACTGTTTCCTAGTGATTGGCCGAAAGTCACTGAGGCAGCTTTCGTGCCTAAGAAAAGACTAGAACGTATCCTCTCCTAGTGGATTGGCCCAAAGTTACCCATTTTAACCCACCTTTATTACTTTATAAGTAATTCAAGGCAGCAAACATGCATATTACTCCTTCTCCTCCCCTTTTCCCCACAAAACAACCCTGTGAGGTGAGGTGAGGTGATCTGGGCTGAGAGTGACTGGCCCAAAGTCACCCAGATGGCTTTCATTGGCTAAGGAGAGACTAGAACTCACAGTCTCCTGGTGATTGGCCCAAAGTCACCCAGCTGGCTTTCATTGGCTAAGGAGGGACTAGAACTCACAGTCTCCTGGTGATTGGCCCAGTTGGCTTTTATGCCTAAGGTGGGACTAGAACTCACAATCTCCTGGTGATTGGCCCAAAGTCACCCAGATGGCTTTCATTGGCTAAGGAGGGACTAGAACTCACAGTCTCCTGGTGATTGGCCCGAAGTCACCCAGCTGGCTTTCATTGGCTAAGGAGAGACTAGAACTCACAGTCTCCTGGTGATTGGCCCAAAGTCACCTAGCTGGCTTCCATAGCTAAGGCTGGACTAGAACTGTTGTGGGGAAAAGAGGAGGAGGAAGGTGTGTTTGATAGGCTCACCACCTTGAGTTATTTGCAAAAAAAAAACACAAGATACAATAAATAAATAAACAACAGATAAGATTTATTTTAAATGAATAAAAGATCCGATGCAACGTCAACTTTTCTCTCAAGCCTGCACCCATCTCTGAATAGTTTCTACAAGCTTCCCTCCCCAAATCAAGAAAATAAATCCCTTATAATGTGGAATTCTGTTGCTCTCCATAACAATTAGGATTGAGCACAATTCCTTATTGCAGTACCTAATTCGAGAACAATGGACACTTGACCTCTACTTGCAGAATATAACTAGGTTGTCATTAAAGTATCACTTCTTCATATTTTGGTTTGAATCCATCTATTTTCTATCCATTTTTCTGTTCTTCAAGTAGTTGGGAATAAAACAGATCTACGCCAGCCAACCCTGATTGAAAATTCTTAGCTTAGTGCAATGTCCCGAGACTTTTCTTTAAAGATATATATAAAAAAGAATAACCTACAGGGAATGGCAAACGTTATTTTCCACATTCCTTACATATGTTTTAAGATATTACATTTATCACCCCTTGTGGATGGTCTCATTTTGTTAAGACTGCGTATCAAAGTGAACGCAGAGCAGTCTTCAATACTCATTAGATGATCTCATTAAAGCGTGACTGTTATTCCTCTCTGAATAATCCCAAAACAAATTGTGACTTTATGCTTTGGTTGCCTTCAATATTTACAAGAGAACGCGATTGCCGGCTCGACAACGCCACCAATGTAGTCAATCAGCCCAGACAAACTGTATAGATTTCACAATTGAACCCGGTTTTGATTAGCCTATTCTTTAAGATGAGAAATGAAATGAGCAGTAATGCAGTAATAAAACAAAGAGAAAGAGAGTGAGAGGAGAGAGAGAGAGAGAGAGAAGGAGAGAGAAGGAGGGGGAGAGAGGGAGATAGAGACAAGGAGGAAGGGAGGGGAGAGGGAGAGAGAGAAAGAAAGAAGGCAAGGAGTAAGGGAGAGAGGGAGAAAGAAAGACAAGGAGGGAGGGAGAGGGAAGAGAGAAATACAAGGAGAAGAAGAGAGAGAACAAGAGAGGGAGGGGGGAGAAGAGAAGAGAGGGGGAAAGATAAAGGAGGGAAGGGAAGAGAAAGATACAAGGAAGGGAGGGAGAGAGTAGAATGAGGAATAAAGAAAGACAAGAGGAGGGAGGAAGAGATATACAGGAGGAGGAGAGGAAGAGACAAAGAGGAGAGAGGAGAGAGAGAAAGACAAGAATGAGGGAAGAGAAGAGAGATATACAAGGAGAGGGGAACGGGGAGAGAGAGAAAGAGATGAAGAGTTTTTCCTTTCCTCTTCTCGTTCTCTTCCCTTCCCCACCACTTAACAGTTCATGCCAGAAAAATAGCATCAACAGGTTTTAAAGGGACTATGCATTCCTCATTCTGCAATGAAACTCCGTAGGCTACCACTGTGTTATTTTAAGCAAGCCAAGCAATTCAAAAATACTTTTTTTTCTCCCATCCAACAAGGCTGCCAGTCAAAAGGAAGAAAGGAAATGCAGAGAGAAAAGGATCTGTTTTTCTTTCTCCCCTCGTCTTGGGTTTTTTTCCCTGTCTTTGATCTATTTCTATCCCGTTCTTCAAATAGCAGCCCCCCACCCCACCACCTTCCACAAAACAAGAACAAATTATGAGCAGTGAAACTTCTAAGACAATAAATACTTTTTAACAGGGAAAGCTGTCTACTTCGTAACCTTTTCTGGGCTGAGGGCCATATTTCACTTCTGAGTGACATGAGTAGACTTAAAAAAATAACAAGTGGGGTCAGGACAAAAAAAATATCTAATTTTGTTCGAGTCCCATTTAAATTTCAATTAAAATTCAACAGTTGGTACCATCACTCCCTAATGGTGGACATAACCATTCCCCACCCACCTCTCTTCCATTAAAATAAAATAAGATAGCAACTTCTATATCTCTGGAGGTGTACCCTATAGCTTCCTGGGGTTATTAGCATGACTGCTTTTAACACAAGTTGTTTTGTTACACTTTGCGACCAGAGATGATATTCAGCCGGTTCTGACCAGTTCTGATGAACCAGTAATGGACATTTTGAGTAGTTTGGAGAACCGGCAAATACCACCTCTAGGTGGCTCCACCTCTGATCTATTCTCTGCCTCCTGAGTCCCAGCTGATCGGAGTCCTAGCTGATTGGATGGGTCTTCTTGTGTTTCCCTGCACAGGAGAACAGAGCTCGAAAGCAGATTAATGAGGTAGGGAGGGTATGGGGATTTTGCAGTATCCTTCCCCTGGAGTGGTGAGGGAATGGGAATTTTGCAGTATCCTTCCCCTGGATGGTGAGGGAATGGGGATTTTGCAGTATCCTTCCCCTGGAGTGGTGAGGGAATGGGGATTTTGCAGTATCTTTCCCCTGGAGTGGGAGGGAATGGGGATTTTGCAGTATCCTTCCCCTGGAGTGGGAATGGAGATTTTGCAGTATCCTTCCCCTGGAGTGAGGAGTGAAGGGGATTTTGCAGTATCCTTCCTCTGGAGTGGGAATGGAGATTTTGCAGTATCCTTCCCCTGGAGTGGTGAGGGAATGGGGATTTTGCCGTATCCTTCCCCTGGAGTGGTGAGGGTGGGGATTTTGCAGTATCTTTCCCCTGGAGTGGGGAGGGAATGGGAATTTTGTAGTATCCTTCCACTGGAGTGAGGGGGAAATGGGGATTTTGCAGTATCCTTCCCCTGGAGTGAGGGGAAATGGGGATTTTGCAGTATCCTTCCCCTGGAGTGGTGAGGGAATGGGGATTTTGCAGTATCCTTCCCCTGGAGTGGTGAGGGGATGGGGATTTTGCAGTATCTTTCCCCTGGTGGGGAGGGATGGGGATTTTGCAATATCCTTCCCACTGATTGTGATGGACAATACAATTGATACTTATGCTCAGAACTAAATCTGAGTTAGAAATCTATCATTTGTTTTCCATTGATTTGTTGAATTTTATAATTGAGTTCTTCTGCATCTCATCACCTTCCTTTCAGGGCATAATGTGTGATTGACCAATTCAGATTAAGGACTTAACAAATGCCGGGAGAGCCAATTTGGTGTCATGTTCAACTAGACTAAGATTAGGGGTGTCCACGTTTACTTCTTTCCTCAGTCAGAGAAACCAGCTGGGTGATGCTGTGCCAATCTTTACATCTAAGCCTTTGCTGGTGGGAAGGGATTTGCTCTTGTGCAAAAGGGCGTATACCTGCCCACTACCCTATTCAACTTGTTGATTTGATAGGTTGAATAGATATAATGAGACTGGACCCAATAAGTAAGAAAAAAGGAGTGGATTCAATCTGAACCAGTTGCAATGCATACCAATAATTGGATTCAATAAAAATTTGTGCATCCTTGTAAACACAACCAGATTCAGATTGTCTGTCTGTCTGTCTACTATAGGTCTAGTGGTTAAGGCACTAGACTAGAAAGCAGGACACCATGAGTTCTAGTTCCTCCTTAGGCATGAAACCCAGCTGGGTGACTTTGGTCCAATCACCAGGAGATTGTGAGTTCTAGTTCTGCCTTAGGCAAGAAACCCAGCTGGGTGATTTTGGGCCTGTGTCTGTACATGTTTGTGTATCTGTGTGTTTGCGTGTGGGTCAGTGGTGGGATTCAAATAATTTAACAACCGGTTCTCTGCCCTAATGACTATCTGGGTAGGTGGGGCTCAGTGGTCATGTGACTGGGTGGGCTTGGCGAACTCAAGGTCACTCAGATTGATGGGCGCTTCGCCTTAGCTATTACAATGTAATAAGGGTTAACCGGAGAGGCAGTTTCTGTAAGCAGGTCAATAAAGATTAGGCTAGAAACAACACCAGAATGTTTCCTTCCTGCCTGCCTTCCTTACAGGATTAGCCCTGTAAAGTGGGAAAAAACAAAGGAGATTTCTTCCAACAACTGATTCTCCGAACTGCTTAGAAAATTACCAACCGGTTCTCCCGAATAGGTGCAAACTGGCTGAATTCCACCCCTGGTGTAGGTCCCCTTATCCAATCCCCTTATTGCAGCGTGGGCTGCTTTCTGCTCTTCCACATGGTTCTTAATGAATTTTGGCAAGCTTTGATGCTTCTCAAGAACCCTCAAGTGACTTGGCTTTCTAAGCTATTTATCTTTTGGGGTAATGTTTCCAGAAGGGGAATTCAGCATTCAGAAACAGAACTATCCCATGTTCTTCCTTAGCCAACAGAGCTCTGGAGAGATGGAACAAAGAGCAAAGAATCTTCTTAAAGCCTGTCTTGTGGAATTCATGCCAGCTTTCACTTCCCACGGCACCTCCATGAATAAATGAACGGGGATACACGAATGTGCATGTACCACTCGCCTGGAGTAATGGAATGCCTGGGCATTGGGTTGGAAATGGAAATGTATTACATAGTAGTTCATATTAAAGCAGACGTAAAGTGAGATTTGGACATTAAGGGTGAAACCTTAATGGGTCAGGCTGGACAGCCTCTTAGAGCCCCTTTTACTTCTATATTAAAGCCACATAGGCAGAATTGCAGCTTGCAAAAGAACAGGAACCAGTGCCTAACCACAAGATGTCAAAAGTCCAAGGTTCAATTAAAGTTCGTTAATGACACCTACTCCATAAACAAAAGGAGAAGTAAGACCCCATCTCCTTATAAGGCTTTCTCCTCAAGGTAACCACTAAGAAATGTGTTAAGTATTTCCATGTTGCAATGCTTTTGAGAATGTATAAGAACGTGTGCTTCGATAATGAAGGTTGCTCAGAACTTGCAATGCTAAGCCATGGGCTAGCTTTCTGAACCTGGCTGCCAAATAAACTTTTCCTGTATCCTGAGAAGTCTAACGCCTGTCATTTTCTGCAACAATACCACTGTATAATGCCTTGGTAAGGCCACACTTGGCATGCCGCATCACGTTTTGGTTGCCACAATGTAAAAAGATGTTGAGACTCTAGAAAGAGTGCAGAGGGAGCAACAAAGATTATTTAGGGCAGCAGTCACCAACTGGTGGTTCATGAGAAAATTTTGGTGGTCCGCACAAAAATTATTTGGGTTTTTATATTGCATTAAATCAGGAGTCCTGAAACTACGCCCCCTGGAACAGATACATGCGGCTGCAGAGAGTCTCCCCCTTCGGGGGCTTTTTGTGTGGGTTGGAAGGGGCAGAAATTCCAACTTGAGGTCTGCTTCAGCCCCCTGGTGGGGGCTTTGGGTGAAGGCTGGAGGGAAGCACTGCTGGTGGTGAAGAGCCGGAGGGCCTCGTTCCAGTGGGGCTGCATCATGGCTTAGAACTGGCTGACCATTTCAGCCCGCTGAGCCTCCAGGCGCTGGTCCCTGGCCTTGCACTCCCGCAGGTCTTCCCTCTGCTTGGAAAGCCCATGCTTATAGTCCTCAGTGAGATGCTTCTGCTGAGAGATGTACTAGAGAGATTGTTAAATGGAGTTTTGTTCTCACCATCTACTGCACATGCTGAGGACTGGTGTTTAGAGTTGGTCAAGGCCAACCATCCTGCATACCAACCTGATGATGCTCCTTGGAGATGAAACCCACATGACACCTGAGGGATTTGCAGATTGGACAATGGGATGGGGGTTACTGGGGGGGAGGGGGTTGGACACATATTGATATGTATGATTTCGCGCGCTTTTGCCTCAGGCTTTCCTTTGCTTAGCTGCTATCTTTTCATAAACCATAAAAGTACTCTTAATTCTGCAAAATGCAAAGTTAAGTGGTTTCTTTCTTGGTTGCTGAGGGAGGCTGGCTTGACACCCTACATGCTCCCCCCCAGTGGTGGGTTTCAAAAATTGTTCGAACCTACTCTGTGGGTGTGGCCTCCTTTGTGGGAGTGGCTTGCCGCCCATGTGACCGGATATGAAGATGCCGACGACACTTGTCAGAACCACCTTAAATGACCTCACACACAGCACTGGCATGCATAAGAATATGATGTAAACTTGTTTTTTAAAAGGCATCTTTGGTTTGCGTTAAAACAACTTCAACACACGCAATGTTCTGATTGCACCACAAACGCAGTAGTCATCCTTGCCTTTCACAGAGGCCCTGAGTTTTATAAATATGACCATGATAGTGTAGAATAATCATATCCAAGGACCAGTGGTGGGTTTCAAAAAAGTTTGGAACCTCTTCTGTAGGTGTGGCCTGCTTTCCGGGTCCACCAGTGGAACCTCTTCTAACCAGTTCGGTAGATTTGACGAACCGGTTCTACTAAATAGGTGCGAACTGGTAGGAACCCACCTCTGCTCGCCCCACGCATTGCATGGCAGGGACCCGAAGGCCAGATGGCTGGAGGGAGGTGCGCGCGGTGGAGCTGGGCTGGGTCAACAGCTGGCGTGCTCACAGAGAAGATTCTGCATGCCACCGGTGGCATACTTGCCATAGGTTTGCTATCACAGGTATAGTGTCTCCTGCTTGAGGAGGGGGTTGGATCTTCTTGTTGTTTTCAAACAGGAAATCCTAAACGCTTGACATCTGCCCACTCACACTCTGTCAACAATAATACACAATTGCCCCGGCATGCCTTTTTTATTATTATTGTCAAACCAGGAAGGTGGAGCCATCAGTAATCTCACCCAAAAAAACAAAAGCTGCTATTGCCCGCGGAAGGGTATGTTCCAGCCCCAATTGGAATTGGAATCAAAAGCTACAATTCACAGCTTGGACCGGTGCTGGCTGTTGGGTACTTAGCAATCCAAAAGGGGGATGACTAATCGCTCGTACAATGCAATTGGGGAAGGGGGAGAAATCAAAGCTGTATAATTTGCCTCCGTGTCATAACTGAGCTACGTTTTATTGGCTGCAGCTACTCTGCAATTAGCGCTTATCACAGATACATTGGACTCGGAATGAAGCTGGCTTTTCAAGGACGCCAGCCAAGGAATCATTTATGGCTAATAAGAGTTTTAGAATCTCCTCTCAAATATCTGCACCATTTTCCAAGGTGGGGGGGGGGGTTGATGATGGCCACATCTTTCTCATGCATTATTTTTGAGCCATGAGACACTCCCCCAGGAATGGAGCTGAGGGGAGTCTGCAGAACTCAAAACAAAACATGTTGATTGGTCATTGTGACTTTTATTAAAGGTAAAGGTTCCCCTTGCACATAAGTGCTAGTCGTTCCCAACTCTAGAGGGTGGTGCTCATCTCCGTTTCAAAGCCGAAGAGCCAGCATGTCCAAAGATGTCTCCATGGTCATGTGGCCAGCATGACTAAACACTGAAGGCGCATGGAACGCTGTTACCTTCCCACCAAAGGTGGCCCCTGTTTTTCTACTTGCATTTTGTATGTGCTTTCAAACTGCTAGGTTGGCAGAAGCTGGGACAAATCACAGGAGCTCACTCCGTTACAGGGTGCTAGGGATTTGAACCGCCAAGCTGCCGACGTTTCTGATTGAGAAGCTCAGCATCTTAACTCCCGAGCACACAAATATGTGTGGTGCCTCTGATCAAGCCGATGTTTTGTTAATTGATTCTGGTTTGATTTGACAGCAAGAACAGATAATTTTATTTTAGACCAAGGCTGTGGTCTACATGTAAGCTTATGTTATCATTGGTTATAAAATGAACCACTGTGGCCATTTTCATGGTGTGTCTATAGGAGAAGAACAGGCAGAGCTGGCAGGAGGAGTTAAGTGGGTCATCAGCTTAGAGACATTATGTTGCCACAAGTGGTCCTACTCCAACCCATCTTGAATTCCATCAACCTTTATTTGGCACCAGTTCAGATTTGAATTGAGTTGCCTAGATTCTTGAATATAGGCAACAAATCTTGCTGAACCGCAACTTACTTTATGGTCCTGCTTATTTGCACCGGTCATTAATCTAGTCAACTAAAGTTCAAATCTGAATCAGCACTAAATAAGGGTCAACAGAATTCGGGGGGTGGGGACCGTTTGTGGCAACGTAATGACTCTAAACTGATTACATGCTTAACTCACCCCCTCCCCAGCTCTGCCTGTTTGTCTACGCTGTCAGAGACAGAAGTTGTTGTGGCCCGCCAACAGAGCTGGCAGCAGAGTCGACAGTGAGGAGGTTGGGGAGGAACATGGGCCAGTCCTGGGGGCTGGGGAAGGCTCTGACGAGGGCTCTGCATTGGAGGCAGAGAGGGGAGTTAGACAGCAGTGAGGCAGAGTAACAGCTGGAGCCTGTTCCCAGTGTGCGCATGCACAGAGCTGCCAGAAGACAAGAACAAGTAAGAAAGGAGGGTCGACTTGGGAGTAAAGGCACACCTTGGAGGTGATTGGCCCCTCCCATAGGAAACAAAAGAGGAGCAAATGGGGAGGGGGCTTTTGCAGGAAACAATTCGTTCCTTTGGTCGTTTCAAGAGTGGAAAGTTCTGCTTGTGACTATAAGAGACTCTGTGCCAAGTTTTGCCTTGCCCTGTGTTTGGAAACGAGTTATCTGGCAGCTTGCCAAGCAAGATAAGGTTCGTGTGGATAAATTTCCTTTGAAATACTCTTTGCTAAAGCCTGGCTGACTGTTAATGAAAGGAATTCACAGTCGTGTAAATAAAAGGGTTTTGCCGGTACCAAGACTCTGCTTCTTGCTTTCTAAGGAAGCCTGGGACAGAACAGAAGGAGAAGGAAATGACTAGGCCAATGAAAGCTGTGGGGGTCTCTTAAAGCGTTCAATCCCTGCCATGGCCTTCTGTATAAACCCCACCAGATGCCTGGCAGATGCGGATGTTCCAAGAGAAATCGTGCCATGCTTGCCCAAAACACAGGATTGGGGAGGGTGGTGAAAACCTGCCCCCACACACAGAATGCGAGATCAGTAGGTAGCTGCTTGGAATTATTTGCTCCAAGTTGCCCACCAGCTTTGGCACAGCATTTAATAGAGTGCTGTGGGATCCAACCAGGCATGATTGCAGTCCTCTGTCTAAGACTGACAGTACCTCTGAATCTCCCTCATTATGAAGGTGGCACCAAAGCCACATAATGGGGAGAATGATTATAAGTATTTAGACTGACCCAGTTTTTGTCATCAAATGTCACTACTCAACTCTCCATCTCCATATCAAAGGGAAGCCAGCCTACACATAGTCTCCAACAGGAAGGGAATCTGGAGATGTTTGAAGAGGAAGGTGAAGACAGTAGGGCTTTGAAGGGTCTTGCCCTAAATCAGGGGTGGCCAACCTTGGCAAATTCTAGGCGTGTGGACTTCAAATCTCAGATGAAGCATGGCTGGCTGGGGCATCCTGGGAGTTGAAGTCCACGTCAACCCTGAAGCTGGCCTGGCTGAAGCCATCTTGGACCTTCAGGGCTGCCACACTGGTGCTCTGGAGCTGAGGGATAGGGAGGGGGGATTAGAGAGAGTTGGGGTTGTGTAGTCAAAGCAAAATACTTTCTCTTGAGAACCAAGGACATTCTCACACCTGGCCGGACGAAGGAGGAGTGATGTCACCAGACCAGCGGATGCTACCCTGATTGGGCCATGTGACTGTTTGGAATTTCTTTCACTTTTCATTAGGTGAAAACTGTGGCACCGTTCAGAGGTGGTTTTCACCAAATCTGTGTCAATATGGTAGTTCCAGTGAAGCTATTCTTTGAGGAATCTGCCTGCCTCTGAGTTTTGCTCGTGATGGATGTATTCCTTGGAACCCTGACAGTCCATGGGTCTTAAGGTTGCCAAGTTTGGACACCCCTGCCCTAAATCTAACCGTTTCACAAAGGACCTTGTGATCATGCAACTTTACCAATAATTCCAATCCATACCTAGGTCGTTCTGTTATGACCAAACCTAGAGATGGTTTGATTTGGAAGAGCCATGGCTAGCAGTGTCACCCCAACAAACAAGAACCTCCTCTGAACTGCAAAGATCCACCATTCAATGCTGCGTTTGCAGTGCCAGCTCAGTTGTCTGCTAACAAACAAAGGCTGGTTGTCAAGAAAAGAACAGAAAAAAGAGATGGAGAAGTCTGCCTCTTCATTGTTTACAATGGCTAACCAAGATCGCAAGTGTTGTGGCCCGCCAGCGGCCAGCAGAGCTGGTGGCAGAGTCAGACAGTGAGGAGGTTGGGGAGGAACATGGTCCAGTCCTGGAGGCTGGAGAAGGCTCAGACAAGGGCTCTGTGTCAGAGGCAGATACGGGGCCGAGGCCGTCTGGCAGTGATCAGGTGCCTACGGAGCTAGACAGCAGTGAGGTAGAGGAACATCTGGAGCCTGTTCCCAGTGTGCACATGCGCAGATGCTCCAAGAAGAAAACAACAGAAATCAGGGTAGACTTGGGAGTTGTGTCACAGGTGGATGGTGAATGGCCCCTCCCATAGGAAATAAAAGAGGGGCGAAAGGGGAGGGGACTTTTGCAGGAAACAATTCATTCAATCAGTCATTAGATTCATTTCAGGAGTGTGAAGATCTCTCCGTGAATCTCAGAGACTCTGTGCCCAGTTGTTCCTTGCACAGCATCTCATTTGGAAAATATTCACATGGCAGCTTTCCAAGATAGATAAGGTCTGTGATCATAAATACTCCTTTGAAGGACTGTTTGCCAGGCCTTGCTGAATGTGAATGAGAGGAATTCACATTTGTTTAATAAAAGCGGTTTTGTTGGGACCAGGACTCTGCCTTGTGCTTTTGGGGGGAAGCCTAGGTCAGACCAGTAAGAGAAAGTGGGTGACCCTCAGTTAAAAGGCATTTTTGCTGGGTCTTCAAAATTCGGTCTAAGCCCGAGTAATACCCATAGGAGATGGAGAGGTAAGGCAAGAGAACTAAGATCTCTGATTCGCTTTACTGGCTCGCTTACAAGAGTCAGCAGCTCTTCTTCTTTACAAACACACTCGCAAATGCAGCGGGCTGTGTCATCTGGGTCTTAAGCAAGTTCCCCAACAGATATATTAAATTAAAAAGTGTTTTAGCCAAAGAAACATCTGCTTTTGGAGATAAGGGAGGTATGAATTTAGAACGCCGCCATATCAGGCCCGCAAACAGACTTTCTCATTTGTTGAATTTAAAATACATTTGCACTGATATTTCTTGCTCTCTGTTCCTTATCAATTGTGCCAAGCAAGATTGGAAGCGCTCCATTCTTTGCCTGGCGAGAGACATTTCCAACCAATGCTTACTTTTACAGGCTTTGGGGGGAAAAAAGGGGGGAGGGCAGCTTGCCAATCAATATTTGAAAGGGAGGGGGGAGGAAAAACCCAACAACCAACCAACCAACCAACCTCCAGGGCAAAATCCTTGCAAGATAGACTCTTCTCCTTAATCAAAAAATTTCAAAGGAAGTCTGGCTTTCTTGAATTGGATTTCTCCCACGGAAGTTTTAGCTCCAGCTGATATCCCTCTGAGCCTGAAGCAGTAGAAGAGGATCAGAAAGGCCCCCAGGCTGGATGGTCAGACTTATTCCTTCTTCTCAACCAGAACACCCAGCTGTGTTGTAATCTTCAAACTCCATTGCTCCACTCGTCCGACTCTCCAGATGTTTCTCCTCACCCATCAAAAATCTACCTTCTTGTAACTTAGGACCGGGAGTCTATTAACCCTGCCTTTATGGAAAGCTGAGAACAAATCCTTGTGTTATCCTCTACAGGCAATTTCATCCCTACTTTCTTGTTTGACATGCATTACCCAGCCACTACAAATCTGTCTATTTCACGAACTGAGTTCACGGAGACCTAACCCTAAGTGGATTTGCCCCCCAGTGGGAATTTCCCATGTATTTTACCAGGTGACATCAATAAGGTAGGGTCAAAAAGCCAGCGCCCTCCCAAGCATAGCCATGTGCTACAAATCCACTGGCGATGTCCATTTTGCTCTCCAAATTCATGGAGACATAACCCTAACCCTAATTGGTTTGCTCCCCAATGGGATTTCCCCACGTATTTTGCCAGGGAACGTAGATAGGGCTGGCTCAGCACCCTCCTAACCATACCAATGCGCTCTGAATCCATTGGCATTGTCCATTTTTCTCTCCGAATTCATGAGGAGATAACTTAACCCTAAGTGGATTTGGCCCCCAATGTGGTTTTCCCATGTATTTGGCCAGGGAACATAGATAGGGTGGGCTCAAAAAGCCAGCACCCTCCTAAGCATATCCATGTGCTAGGAATCCACTGGCGATGTCCATTTTGCTCTCCAAATTCATGGAGACATAACCCTAACCCTAATTGGTTTGCTCCCCAATGGGATTTCCCCACGTATTTTGCCAGGGAACGTAGATAGGGCTGGCTCAGCACCCTCCTAACCATACCAATGCACTCTGAATCCATTGGCATTGTCCATTTTTCTCTCCGAATTCATGAGGAGATAACTTAACCCTAAGTGGATTTGGCCCCCAATGTGGTTTTCCCATGTATTTGGCCAGGGAACATAGATAGGGTGGGCTCAAAAAGCCAGCACCCTCCTAAGCATATCCATGTGCTAGGAATCCACTGGCGATGTCCATTTTGCTCTCCAAATTCATGGAGAGCCAACCCTAACCCTAACCCTAATGGGATTTTTCCCCCAATGGGATTTTCCCATGTACTTTAGCCTCTTGAATTCCATTGAACTTTCTTTAGTACCAATTTAGTGCTGACTGTCAGATG
Source organism: Thamnophis elegans (assembly GCF_009769535.1). Lineage (NCBI taxonomy): Eukaryota > Metazoa > Chordata > Lepidosauria > Squamata > Natricidae > Thamnophis > Thamnophis elegans. Next base: position 9,549,950 of record NC_045554.1, read on the forward strand.
ATTAGATACGTCTGCATAAGCATAAGCCATGACCCAACAAAAGCGCGCACGACAAAAGCGCGCCGACAAAACCGCATCACTAAAACCACGATGTCATCAATGCGGCAACAACAGCGCAGCGACAACAGCGCAGAGACAGAAGGGCGCGTCGACAGAAAGCCGATTTAACTTAAGGTAAGGGTTAGGTTTAGGATTAGGGTTAGGGTTAGGGTTAGGGTTAGGGTTAGGGTTAGGGTTAGGTTTAGCGTTACGTTTAGTGTTAGGGTTAGTGTTACGTTTAGGGTTAGCGTTAGCGTTACGTTTAGGGTTAGGGTTAGGGTTAGTCTTATAGCACGCTTCTGTCGCTGCGCTGTTGTCGGCATGATTCAGCGCTCATTCGTCGGAGTGCTTTAGAACTCGCGGTTTTGTCACCGCGGTTTAGTTGGGCGCGGTTTTGTCGTTCACCCTTTTGTCGGTGAACCAGCATAAGCAATGTATCAGCTTAACTGGAACTTAACAGACATAAACCTAGTTAATAGCTGTTCCGAAGTGGCACAAACAAGCAAAAAATTGCAAAAAAACAATCCCACAGCCCCAGATCAAAATTTGAAACTTTGATTTTGGGTTTTACCGATTAGATTGATCTGTTGTTATAAGAATGAGCTGAGGTGGCGCAGTGGGTAGAGTGCAGTACTGCAGGCCACTTCAGCTGACTGCTATCTGCAGTTCAGCGGTTCAAATCTCACCGGCTCAAGGTTGACTCAGCCTTCCATCCTTCCGAGGTGGGTGAAATGAGGACCCAGACTGTGGGGGCGATATGCTGACTCTGTAAACCGCTTAGAGAGGGCTGAAAGCTCTATGAAGCGGTATATAAGTCTAACTGCTACTGCTATTGCTAATGGCTAGTTTATACTATATGTAAAATAAAAAGATGAGGTTTGATGTCAATGCCTTATCCTACTGTACCAAAGAGAGTCCAAAATCAGTGCCTTATTTTCTTTTTTCCCTTTCTTTCCCCCAGCCTTCTCTTTCCTTTTCCCTTCCCTTATTTCCCTACTATTTACTTTTGTATTTTCTTTTGTCTGCTATATTAAACTAATAAAATTGTTTTGGGGGGGGAAAGAACCATGTGATTCGCTTAACAACCATGACACAAAATTCATAAAATTGGGCGTGACTCCCTTATTAACAACTGCCTTGCTTAGCGACGAAGATTCTGGTTCCAATAATTGTCCTCATATATCGAGGACTACCTGTATAATGGAAGGACCATGTTATAATTATTTTGATTAATTTGCCATCTTTCCAAGCTAATTAAAATTGGCTTCCTTTAAAAGCGAAGCCAATTTCCTAACATTTACACAACATTTTAGTCTTCAATAGAGCAACTGTTTGTCCTAAGTGTTTTTTTGGATTAAACAAAACTCAAGTGGAGATCAAGAGCTGTAGATGAAATATATATTTTGTTTGCATTGCTTTGCCCTAATCTAACATATTTATTTAAAATTTATCCATTAATAAGCCAAGCACGGAGCAGTGAGAAATAGAAAGGAAGAGGAAATTCATTCGGTTCTGAAACGTTTCCAAAATCTACGGTTCCCCAAGCAAACTGCACCCTTTCCTTTCAGTGTTAGATTTTTTGGCAGTGCCATTTTATTAGAGAAAAAGAATTCAAAAAGAAAAAAAGGGAGAGGGAGAGAGAAGGAGGGAGGGAGAGGGAGGGAAGGAGGGAGAGAGAAAGAGAAAGAGAGGGAGGGAGGGAGAGAGAAAGAGAGAGAGAGAGATGGATAAATGCAACATTTAAAAATAGACAAAATGGTTTGCAAAATTTAGGATGGAAACAAATAAATGAAAAAGGAGAATATATAAAACCCAGCCTTGAAAAAAAAGCACTGTGCAATGGACGTAGGGTGGAGTGGGAATGTCTCTTCTCTGATTTCCCCCCCCCCCATGGATTGCCAGAGGTACTATTCATGCCAAACAGATCTTCAAAGGCTTTTGAGGGCCAGTGGCTGGTACTTATCATCTGTCAGCAACATGTCATCTCATATAAAGGCAGACGTCTGAGGTTCCAAAGGTATGCTGTGTGTCTTCTGCAATCTCTATCTTTCTCTTCCCCGAGGGGCTCAGGCTAATGGAGAGGAGGGGCTGGAGAGGAGATGGGGTGGAGGAGCGGGTGGAGGAGGAGAGATGATGGAGATGATGATGGAGTAGGGGTGGAGAAGGACATGGAGATGGACATAGAGGAGGAGGAGAGATGAAGATAGAGGGGGGTGGACATGGACATGAAGGAGAAGGAGGAGATGATGGGGTAGAGGAGGAGATGGTGGAGATGGAGGATGGGTGGAGATGGACATGGACATGGAAAAGGAGATGATGGAGATGGAGGGGGGTGGAGGATGAGATGATGGAGATGGAGGATGGGTGGAGATGAACATGGACATGGAGGAGGAGATGATGAGATGGAGGAGGGGGTAGAGATGGACATGGAGGAGGAGGAGGAGGAGATGGAGATGAGATGGAGGAGGGGGTGGAGGACGAGATGATGGAGATGATGGAGATGGAGGAGGGGGTGGAGATGGACATGGACATGGAGCCTTCTATCAGAACTCCGTTCCTCTGCATCACTTTGAAGGGAAGCTGTTGGCCCCTCTCTTCAAGCTTACAAAATCCTTCCCTACACACACACACACACTGCAGGAAGCAAATTGGCCCCATCCATCAGCCCTCCTTCCTACCTCTCAGTTCCTCCCACTCCTTCCCTGTGCTGATTTTAATAGCACCCCTGCTTACCCCAATCAGCGCAGCCCCGCCTAAAAGGACTACATTTAACCAGTCATCAGGAGTACCCCGCCCATGTGCCATAAAACGATCTCACTTTGATTGCGTCTAGCAAAACAGCTCCTCCTAGTTCTTTCCTGTCCACCTCATGACCTTTGTGTTAGAATCCCTTGTGCATTGATCAGAAAGGGCTGATGGCACCATTCAGTTGCAAAGAGCCCAAACGATTTAGCTAAAACTCTCAGCTCCTACACTTGATATTTTTAAGGGCAGCTGATGAACACAGTTGAGTAAGAGGCTAAAGTTGTAGTAACACACCTTAAGTGTGCCAGCATCCTTGTCTTTGCACGCTAGCTCGTCCTCAACTTGTGACAATTGGGACCAGAATTTCTCTGCTAAGCAACTTCACTATTCAGCGAATTGTGGCAACTTTCATAACCTTTTCCGCGATGGTGGCATTGGGAGAAATATCCATCTCGTTCAGTCCCAAGCAGGGAGAAAAGCACTGGAGACAAAATGGAAGCTGATTGGAAAGATGGTTTAATGATGAACAGAACCACCAAGCACATGGTCCTAGGCAGCTGATCACATGGAGTTGAGGGTGGATGGCCTTTATACCTTCTCTTGGGCTTTGCACTTGAGCTTCCTGTTCCTGTGCAAGAACACATATTCTATTGGGTGTTGTAGGGGTCATAGCCAGCACCATAGGTTGCCTGAGCTAGGTTTGGTTGAATTTTGGTCTGCTCTGAGATGATGCAATGAAGGAGCTTGTGTATTTGAAAGGGTGTTGGGCAATCCCCAGCTATGCTAGAGCCCGCGTAAGTGGGGGTGTGCACATGCACACATGCACTGGCCAGCCGTTTACGCAGCCCAGTGACCAACAAGCCATGGCCCAGTAGTGGTCCACGGCACACAGACTGGGGAGCCCTGTCCTAACTACAATAGCCAAGCAAGGACATTAGGGAAGCACACAAACTAGCAATGTCCATGGGATGTGCCTGGTTTTTATGGGCTGACCTTCAATGTGGCTGCCGTCATTGACTTCTTCTTATCACATCCTGTGGACACTCCTGACACAAACACATCACGTTACCAAGTGGGTGGACCACCACCCCCTCTCCCAGTGTCCTGGTTAGTAGCCTCTTGATGGACAAGTCAGGCGTCCTCCTTGTTTTTGCATAGAGGCTGAGATCTGTCAGCAGGAGTTGCCTTTCCTATTCTACTTCTCAGCGAGCGTTTTTGAGTACCGCAGCTTTTGGCAGCCGAAGGATGTTGTTTTTCTTGGCAATTTGCTCGGCTTCATCTCAGGCCCTGGAAAACCCTGGGAGTTTGCTTCCAATAATCAAAGACTAACATAATGTTTGCTACAGAGAGGAGGGAAATGTCACCCCGTTGTGGGAGAATGCTCCGGAAAGATTGCAAGGTCCTATTCCAATACAACCTGGGCTTGTTTGTGCATCGTATATATTACCGCGTGTGTTTGTTAAAACCTAGGAACTTCTCCCCACCCCGGAGAGACAGAAGCTCCAGGAAAATATACAGTATAAACTCATTATCTTGACGCGATTGCAACTACGCACCAGAAACTGCTGCCTTCAGAGAAGAATTGAGTGGTTCTGGGCCAGCTTTTCAGGTAGATGAGTCAGTCTTTGTCTAATTGGGGCTAAAGACTTACATGGGATTATACTTTCTGCACCCACTCCCACCCAACAAATTTATGAGTGAGTTGGGGAGAGAGGGAGGAAGAGAGGGAGAGAGAGGGGGGGTAATGGCCCTAAGTCAGGGGTGGGATTGAAAAATGTTAGCAACTGGTTCTCTGTCTGGTTGCTGGATGGACATGGCAACCCTACCAGTTGGAACAGAATCCGGAACTCACCACTGGTGAAAACGTCCTCCCCTGGGCTCCGGAGGCTCTCCGGAGGCCGGAAACAGACCCATTTTCAGACTTCTGGTACTTACAGTAGGCCCATTTTTCACCCTCTCCAAGATCCGGAGGTTTTCCATGGGCCTCCAAGAGGGTGAAAATGTCCCCGGGCTCTGGAGGCCCTCCAGAGGCTGGAAACAGGGCCATTTCCAGACGTCCGGGGAGCCCATTTTTCGTCCTCCCAGAGCCTCCGTGCGAGCCCTGCACTTATCTGGCATGATGAACGGGCTGTGTACAGGCTCCTAGGAGGGGCAGGGAGGGGTGGTCAGGGCAGGGCCAGCCAGTCCTTCAACAACCGGTTCAGCGAACTGGTGCAAACCAGCTGAATCCCACCCCGGCCCAAAGTCACCCAGCTGGATTTCATGGCTAAGGCCGAACTAGAACTCACTATTCCCTGTTGATTGACCCAAAGTCACCCAGCAGCTTTCATGCCTAACGTGGGACTAGAACTGCCAGTCTTCTTGTTTCAGAACCAGCCCCTTAACTACTACAGCAAATTGGTTCTTACTGAATTTATGTGCTGCCTATCTCACTATCTACCCAATGACCTATGAGGGGAGCAGATAGATAGCAGATTGGTATGAAATTAGCCTTGGGAGCTGAGGTGGCGCAGTGGTTAGGGTGCAGTACTGCAGGCCACTTCAGCTGACTGTTATCTGCAGTTCAGCGGTTCTAATCTCACCGGCTCAAGGTTGACTCAGCCTTCCATCCTTCCAAGGTGGGTGAAATGAGGACCCAGACTGTGGGGGCGATATGCTGACTCTGTAAACCGCTTAGAGAGGGCTGAAAGCCCTATGAAGCAGTATATAAGTCTAACTGCTATTACTATTGCTATCAATAAAATCAAAAAGCAAAACAAAAATAAATGCAAGATCCAATTCTCAGAGGTGTTCTAGTAAGTAAAATAGATTTTTTTTAAAAACAGCAATACTAAAATACACATGTGATCAATACAGAGAATCAACCATGAGATAAGGACATCACCTTCCTAGCATACCCCATCTGTTCGATATCATGGGTTCTTAGCTCAACTGCTTTAAGCATAAACTTAGTGTTTCTTTTCACAATGTATTGTATTTTTCAGAGTATAAGACACACTTTTCCCTCCCGCTAAGAGAAGCTGAAAATTGGGTGAGTCTTATACTCCGAATGTAGCCCCGCCCACCTGCCGGGCCCCACCCTTCAGCCTCCATACGTCCTCTTTTGGCTTCAGAGATTGCCGACAGACAATGGCTTGTGTTTTTGATCTCCGCACCTCACGTTTTCAGCCTCCAAATGCTCCGTTTGAGACCCATTCAAGGCTGCCGGGATGGCGAGAGCACATTGCCACCAATCGTCCCCCCTCCGCACATCACATTTTCGACCTCTGCGCATCACGTTTTAGGCCTCAGCACAACCTGTTTTTTGGCCTCTGCGTGTCGTTTTGAGGCCGCGACTGCCAGCGATGTGTTTTGGCGATCCCTGCAGCCTTGAATGGGTCTCAAACAGAGCATTCGAACGAGAAAGTACCATCACAGGAGGAAACTATTTGGAAAATAATGGGGTGTGCCGAAATGAGTAACATTTGAAATTAGAGAACGAGAGGACGATCAATATTATAAAGTATGGGACTTGTTTTACCAATGGTTAGATAAACAAAAACCTGCGAATGAAACTGTTTACTTATGTAGTAATAGTTTTTTTTTCTTGTTATGATATAGAGTACTATTCACATGATATATAAAGGACAATAATGATCTTAATGTATTAAGAGTAGGATGATTTGAATACTTTAGTATAATTGTATGTAGTGACCATTTTATATTAGAAAGATCTTTGTATATTAAACGGATCAATAATGATGTAATGAACAATTGATATATATATATGAATTGACATACTTAACCACTATATGGATTAATAATTAACAATGGAAAACTATTCTTGGAACTCTGGATGATTGGTGACATTATGGTCAATTGAAAATATGAACGTATATTATAAATTAATGGGAATGCTTTGTTCTAATCTTCGCTTTTTCTTCTTAGAGATAGGTGATACTATAATACTTTAAAGACTTATTGTTATTTGATAGATAATTATGAATTTAGGGAAATAAGGATTGTTACAAATGAAAGAATATTAATGGTAATTTGAACACATAATGCTCAATAACAGCAAAATATCCAGTTATGTTTAATGTAAACCAGTGATGTTAATCCTAAGATTAAGAATTGATGCACAAAAACTTGTAACCAAACGAGATGCTGGATGAAATGGAGGAAAGTTGTTCTTTTTCTTCTCTTGCTTTGTCTTGTATGTGTTGTTTTGTTTAAAAAATAAATATATATATTTTTTAAAAAAACCAGCATTCGGAGGCTGAAAACGTGAGGCATGGAGTCCAAAATGACAACCCGGAATAGCTGCCGCCTTGTCTGACTGCTTCCGTGCTTCACCTGCTTTACTAACGGGAACTCCCTGCGATGATCAGCTGTGCTTTAGAAGCTGCTTTTCAACCCCAATGTGGCACACTCAGGTCACAACCAGGGAACTAATGTGCTAAAGCTGGCCGGGCTAAGGACGCTAGCCAGAGGAATAGGCAGAATATTTTCCCCCTATTTTCCTCCCCAAAAACTAAGGTGCGTCTTATACTCTGGAGTGTCTTATACTCCGAAAATATGGTATAGACATCAATTAGAGCCCAGGAGGAAATGGGACAGTCCTTGATCCAGATCCCAGTGTGATGTTCTTTTAGGAAGAGATCACAAGGGGAGCCAATGAGAAGGTGAGCATCATGTCGTCGTCTTAAGGGCATACCTTATCTACCTGCATTAAGCATCCTAACACAATTACACAATGTCCTGCTATCCTTTTGTCTCTTATGGCCTGCTATGTCAGCAACATTTCTCTATAATGCAATTACTCTTCCTTCCTCCCTCCTTCCCTTCCTTTCTCTCTCCCTCTCTCTCTCCTCACTTAATCAGCCTTAATCAACCACAACTTTTAAGACAGTCAAATTGGCAGAGCAAAAGAAGCAGATTTGAAATCGGCAAAAAATGTGTTCTTTCAGTATCGTTTAAAAAGTGTTGCTCATTCTTTGAAAGATTCTGTAAACATTAGCTGCAGGGGCGTTAGCTCAATACTTAACTTTCCATTACAAATTACGCTCAGCAGAATTCACGAGGACACACTCACTTTTAGCTGGGTGCCTATTGTTTATACACATTAGAAGCTTCGCGTTTTAAGTTCCAGGGCTTCCTTACGGGTGCCAATGGAAATGTACACATAGGATGAAGCTACAAGATGCAACAGATGCGTGATGCCAACCTTGACTCACTGTGGATTGCTATTGTAAACCTAGTTGAACTGTTTTCCCTTCCTTGGAGCATGCTCAGCTAGTAAAGTTGTCTATGTGCACATGGAAACAGATGGGGATGTAGAACATGGAACCATAGGTTGGAATGAGGTGGTTAGAATGCAGTGGGAGGGGTCGTTTGCACATGTGCAGGTGGGTGGGCACGCCTGCGCATGCAATAGCTTATGCACACACAGTTTTGACACACCTTTAGAAAAAGGTTAACCATCACTGATCTAGAGAATAAGCCAATCCCCTCTTCTCTGTGACAGGCACTCAAATATTGGAAGCGGTCCCTCCCTGATCCTTCTATCTGGTAGGCTAGACATGCCTAGTTCCTGCAACCATTCATCCTATAATTTAGCCTCCAGACCCTTTATCATCTTTGCTGTTCTTCTCTGCACACTTTCGAGCAGAATGGGACAACTTGCCATGGCCAACTCACTGCAGCCAACTCAGCGTGGCCAACTCATCATGGCCAACTCATCATGGCCAACTCACTCATCACAGCCAACTCGCTGCAGGGCAACTCACTGTGGGACAATTGAACAATTCAATTTAATTATTTAAAATATTTTCATTAATTGTTGTCATTCACATTTCATTCTGCCCCTACTTTTGCATCCTTTTTTTTAATGATTCTATTCCACCACTTCTTTGATATTAGTGTAACTCAATGTCCCGCAGGGAATTTGTCCAGCAATGATTTGGTCCTGCAGCAAGTTGTCCTGTGGTGAGTTGTCCATGGTGAGTTGTCCATGGCAAGTTGGCCATAGCAAGTTGGCCATGGCAAGTTGGCCATAGCAAGTTGGCCATGGTGAGATGGCCATAGCAAGTTGGCCATGGTGAGTTGGCCATGGCGAGTTGGCCATGGCGAGTTGGCCATGGTGAGTTGGCCATGGCAAGTTGGCCATGGTGAGTTGGCCATAGCAAGTTGGCCATGGTGAGTTGGCCATGGCAAGTTGGCCATGACAAACTGTCATAGACCCCTTTCGAGGGTGTACACAGATATCAACAGCCAAATAAAGCAAAGTCAACATTTTGTTCCGCTTATTTTCATCCTCCTTTCCCTGCATTCGTGTACAATTTTGTAATCTGCTTCATATGAAAAGGAGCCTCAAAGCGGGCACAATAAAGCCAATCAATAAAGCGTGCCTGCCTCTCCCAAATTGCAAAAGTCAGATCCATAAAACAGAATAAGAGCAGGAGAAGCATATTAAACGCCAGCCGGCAGCATCAACCGCCTCTAAAAACTTAGGTGAACAAGTAGACTTTTTGTTGCTATCGAAAGCGGATTCTATTGGGTGCCAACTGTAATTGAACAAACATATTGGATTTGATCAGTTTTGTTCATCAGTAATTCTCTCTTTTTTTTTTCCAGCAAAGAAAAAAAACCCACCCGAAATAGCCCCCTTTTTTCTGGATGTGATCCACTCAATTGATGCTCAAAATAATTGCGCTGTTTCATTTCAAAACAAATGGCAGGAGGAAATCTCTTCTTCCCAAACAAACAAATGCAATGAAATGGGATCAAGGACAATAGACCTTTATTGTCCTATGGCGTGCCAGCAGGAAGATGCTGAAAAGCTGTTTATTTCACTAGGCGCATCCGTGGAAGCCGGCAGTCTCCACTTATATCAAACTGCCCTATGGGGAGGAAGGCAGAGGAGGCAAACGAAACATTTCTGGGTAAACGTAGCCTGGAGAATGTTCTCATAATAAAACTTTAGCTTTCACGGGAAAGAAATCCAGGCGTGCTTGGAGAAATGGTAGAAAGAACACATTCAAAGGGTTATGTATCATAGCACAGGGAGCCAGATGTTGAGGCTGCATCTGGCATTTTTGTCCACTTATCGAGTCCTACCCAAGGACCTGGAAGAGGCAGATTATAAATGTGAAAAAATGTGCCGTAGTAACTTCGAAAGGGTCGCTAAATGAATAATTGCAAGTTGAGGGCTGTACCTGTAGTCAGGATAACCCTACCTGCCAAATTCTTTGATGCACACTAGACTGAAGGAAGCTGTCTGCTTGTGTACAATGATCTCATTCTTTTAAAATAAAATATTGTCAGGGCCCCAAGTAACACCCCCAACGAAAGAAGACCCTGAGGCTTGAAGTTCCTCAAAGTTCCATTTTATTAGAGATGTCCTATTGGCACATCTGGGGAAAACCCGAATCTGAAAGCTTCCAGTTTTCCCCACCCAAAGGAATGTCCAAGTCTCTGCCCAGCATCCACATGTCCATCACAAGGTCCAATCACTCTACTCTACTCTCTATTCATTCAGTCTATATTCTGTTTTCTGTTCTGTTCTGTTCTAATCTAGTCTTGTCTATTTATTCTACTCTACTCTACTCTCTATTTGTTCCATATTCTGCTTTCTGTTCTGTTCTGTTCTGTTCTGTTCTAATCTTGTCTATTTATTCCACTCTTCTCTACTATTCGTTCCATATTCTGTGTTCTGTTCTGTTCTAATCTAGTCTATTTATTCTACTCTACTCTCTATTCATTCCATATTCTGTGTTCTGTTCTGTTCTAGTCTAGTCTAGTCTTGCCTATTTATTCTACTCTACTCTCTATTCATTCCATATTCTGTGTTCTGTTCTGTTCTGGTCTAGTCTAGTCTAGTCTAGTGTGTCTATTTATTCTACTCTAATCTACTCTCTATTCATTCCATATTCTGTTTTCTGTTCTAATCTAGTCTATTTATTCTACTCTAATCTACTCTCTATTCATTCCATATTCTCTGTTCTGTTCTAATCTAGTCTATTTATTCTACTCTAATCTACTCTCTATTCATTCCATATTCTGTTCTGTCTGTTCTGTTCTAATCTAGTCTATGTATTCTACTCTACTCTCTATTCATTCCATATTCTCTGTTCTGTTCTAGTCTAGTCTTGTCTATTTATTCTATTCTAATCTACTCTCTATTCATTCCATATTCTGTTCTGTTCGTTCTAATCTAGTCTATTTATTCTACTCTACTCTACTCTCTATTCATTCCATATTCTCTGTTCTGTTCTGTTCTAATCTAGTCTATTTATTATACTCTACTCTACTCTACTCTACTCTACTCTACTCTACTCTACTCTACTCTACTCTACTCTACTCTCTATTCATTCCATATTCTGTTTTCTGTTCTGTTCTAGTCTAGTCTTGTCTATTTATTCTACTCTATTCTACCCTAATCTACTTGACTCTATTCTACTCCTATTCTATTCTATTCTATTCTATTCTTCTACTGTGATTCATCTATCATTTGCTTTATGTCGTCTGATCAGAAGGCACATTTTTTTCTGTAGAATGTGAAACTGTTGCAAGCTAATAACCCAAATGCAATTAAGCTGCTGATTTGGTTACCATCTGCCTTCTCAGAAGTCTTATGCAATAGATAATAAAAGTCGGTCAAATTAGCAGATGACAAGATTCCCCCTGCCCCCCCCCTCCCAGCCTCATTCTATAATCTTTTTGGCTCATTCTGCATTTCGTACAAAGTCGGATAACATTACATTCTCTCAAACACAAAAGAGAAATGTTAACAATAACAGCATGTATGCTGTGAAAGGAAACCTCATTATGATCATTCCTCTAATTATTTGTGTAGAGGGGTCTTTACTATGAAAGAAACATCAAAATAATCAAAGAACTTCAGTGCAAGAGATAAATCCTTCTCAATATGGAAAGTTCCATGTTGTCACTTATCTGCCACATGACTTACAACAAGGATAATGTGGTCAATTAAAAGCAATGGTTACTACTACAGCACTATACAAATGATTCCATAAACACATTCACATCTGGGGGGGTCCTAGGTGGTGTCTGAGCTTGGTTGTTTTCTTGCAGATGTTTCATTACTCAACTAGGTAAATATCATCAGGTACCATTGTGCCTCATCCCCTTTTAGCACTGGTGTGTTATCTAGTTGGATCATAAAACATCTGCAAGAAAACTATCAAGCTCAGACAGCACCAAAAGCCCTACATTATTCCTTCTCCTCTCCCCTCCTCCTCTCCCCTCGCCTCCTTTTCCTCCTCCTTTCCACACAGCCCACATCCTTCTAGCACCAATTAGGTGTTACTTAATTGGATCATAAAACATCTGCAAGGAAAACAAGGAAGCTCAGACAGCACCAAGGACCCTATGTTAGAATTACAATAACAGTTGGAAAAGACCTTGGAGGTCTTCTAGTCCAGTGTTTCTCAACCTTGGCAACTTGAATATGTCTGGACTTCAACTCCCAGAATTCCCCAGCCAGCGAATGCTGGCTGGGGAATTCTGGGAGTTGAAGTCCGGACATCTTCAAGTTTGCCAAGGTTGAAAAACACCGTTCTAGTCCAACCCCCTGCTTAGGCACGGAAACCCTAAACATCTTCAGACAAATGGCTATCCAACATCTTCTTAAAGACTTCCAGTGTTGGAGCATCCAAAACTTCTGGAGGCAAGTTTTGTTCCACTGATTGTTTTCACTGTCAGGAAATTTCTCCTTAGTTCTAAGTTGCTTCTCTCCTTGATTAGTTTCCACCCATTGATTCTTGTTTCTACACTCAGGTGCCTTGGAGAATAGCTTGACTCCCTCTTCTTTTGGGGCAGCCCTGAGATATTGGAACACTGCTATCATGTCTCCCCTGGTCCTTCTTTTCATTAAACCTAGACACGACCCAGTTCCTGCAACCGTTCTTCGTATGTTTTAGCCGCCAGTCCCCTAATCCTCTTTCTTGCTCTTCTCTGCACTTTTCTAGGACTCTCAATATCTTTTTTACATCGTGGGAGACCAAAACCTGAATGCGGTATTCCTTCTTCTCCTCCTCTTCCACCATCACCCCCTCCTATTTGTATTTGTATTTATTAATATTTGTATGCCGCCCTTTTCCCCAAGGGGACTCAGGGCGGCTCACAATTCAAGGGGGAGGGGGAGACAAACCGAGTTACATATAGGACAATACATCATTAAAAGCACAACATTCATACAATTGCGGGTACGGTGAAGGTCTTTAGCCCCAGGCCTGTCGGGACAGCCAGGTTTTAAGTGCTATGCGGAAGGTCTGGAGGGTGGTGAGGGTACGAATCTCCACGGGGAGTTCGTTCCATAGGGTCGGAGCTGCCACAGAGAAGGCTCTCCTCCTCATAGTTGCCAGTCGACATTTACTGGCTGATGGAACTCAGAGGAGGCCTAACCTGTGGGATCTAATTGGTCGAGTGGAGGTAATTGGCAGTAGGCGGCCTCTCAAGTCTCTCCTCCTCTTCCTCCTCCTTTCCACACAGCCCACCCCCTTCTTGCACTGATGATGTTAATTAGTTGGACCATAAAACATCTGCAAGAGAGCAACCAAGCTCAGACAGCACCAAGGACCCCACAGATCTGAATCTCACTTAAAAAAACTCACTTAACAATTGTCTCTCTTAGCAACAGAAATGTTGGGCTCCATTTGGTCATAAGTCAACCTGAAATCTCTGAGCCTGCTACTTTGCTTCTATTCTTTACCTCCCTCCTGATTTCCTAACTCCTGTCTTGTCTTGACACTCGTTTCATCTTACAGAGACAAAAACAAAGAATGACAACCTATTCTCTTGTTGTTGGCAGTGATGAAATCAGATTGCCTGCCCTGCTCCCATGTTCCCTTTGAACTGCTGCCCGTCGTTCTGGATTTCAAGGTTCGAAGCTGCTGGTGCGCCTCGCCAATGGTGATAATGAGATGTGTCAAAAACGAGAGGAGCAGCTGAGACGTGTGGCTTGGTACCCTAACAGGCCAGCTATTAATTGGAAGGAATTGCTTCTCCATCATCTGGCCAACCAGTTAGAACTGCAACAGAAGCTTTCAAGCTCTCCAAGCAAGCAAGCAAGCTTCGTTCCATTGTTTGAAATCATTTGGTCATCAATATGGATTCAGAATTGATCGCTATCTTTTCCTCCCCAAATCCCACCCTATCCTATAATATGTCTTGGGTTCTTCTGCACACACCCAGAAGTTGGCTTCCCCTCTTCAATGATCAACAAACTCACCACTTTTAGATACACTGGTTCTTCGCTCTACTGTGGGTTTTTTTAAATTCACTTTTATGATGACTATGATCATGATTTATCACGTATAGTTTTTATGTACACTGAGAGCTTATGCACCGAAGGCAAATTCCTTGGGTGTCCAATCAACACGTTGGCCAATAAAGAATTCCATTCTGTCTGTTTCTGTTCTGTTCTGTTCTGTTCTGTTCTGTTCTACTCTACTCTACTCTACTCTACTCTACTCTACTCTACTCTACTCTACTCTACTCCACTCCACTCCACTCCACTCCACTCCACTCCACTCCACTCCACTCCACTCCACTCTATTCTCTATTCTTCTTCTCTATTCTCTATTCTCTACTCTATTCTATACTATTCTGTTCTATTCTACTCTACTCTACTCTACTTTACTCTACTCTACTATTCTCTATTCTCTCCTCTATCTATTCTATTCTGTTCTATTTTCTATTCTCTCCTCTCTTCTCCTCTCTGCTCCTCTTCTTCCTATTCTATTCTATTCTACTCTACTCTATTCTACTCTACTCTATTCTTTATTCTCTATTCTCTATTCTCTATTCTCTATTCTATACTGTTCTGTTCTGTTCGGTTCTACTCTACTCTACTCTACTCTACTCTACTCTACTCCACTCCACTCCACTCCACTCCACTCCACTCCACTCTACTTTATTCTCTATTCTCTACTCTATTCTATACTATTCTGTTCTATTCTACTCTACTCTACTTTACTCTATTCTCTATTCTCTCCTCTATTCTATTCTATTCTATTCTGTTCTATTCTCTATTCTCTCCTCTCTTCTCCTCTCTGCTCCTCTCTTCTCCTATTCTATTCTACTCTACTCTACTCTATTCTACTGTACTCTACTGTTATTCTATTCTCTATTCTATTTTAATGCAGAATTAATTTTGGGAAATGCACTTCTGTAAAGCACGCATAAAGCCACCACAAATGGGGAGGAGCTAGAAAAAAAACAAAGCCCCCAAATGATATATTGCCTTGTTCTGGAAGCCACCAAGACTTACGATACCAATCCAGGTGGAGTTGTATACAAGGGTTGACTAATCAAGAAGCCACTGTTTTCATGCAAGCCCATTTCCATGTGCGTCGTTTCATTAAAAACGGGACAGCTGAAGCCATATCATTGTTATAAAGGAGGCAGTGACAATAATTGGCAGCATATTGTGAGACTGATAAGAGTCATCCATCGTTACAGCATCAGAATGAGCTGGAAAAGTCACTGATAAACTTGTCAGGGTTTTCCTGACTTGATTAAGCGTCCCGGAGAATAGAGAGTCTCTTCCAGTGGTGGTGAATTTCTAGACTCGACGTTGCCAAAAATTCAGAAATGCCTAACGTGATTTTGCTGGTGTGTTACCCCACCCCGGGAGCAAAAGAGAATTAATGTTTTTACGTATTCATTTATCTTTAAAAACAGACAAAGACAGACTGAGGCAGCTCTGGTTGGTACTATTGCTATCCCCTCAATCGGGTTGGGCTGGTACAGGTTTCGCCCAGGTTTGGGGACAGTGGGGGTTTGCAGGCGGTATGCCCGATATGGGCGTTACCGTTGCCTGTCCGGGAGAACAGGGTACCTTTCCAGTACGATGCTCGGAGGACCCGCCCGCCGAGCTCCTAACCTGTATTTGAGCTCTTTGCGCTTCCGTGCACGCACTGAGCAGCTGGAGTGTCACGGAGGCTCACAGAGGAGTTGCAAGAGGTAAGATGCACCCATTGCACTGTGCATACGCTACGCATGTACATGTGGTGGACGCCGTGGCCGCGTTGCAACCGTACCATTGCGAAAGGATCCGGAACCCACCACTGGTTTGGGAGAACCTGTAGCTAATGTTATGGCCGGTTTGAAGAACCTCCAAATCCCACCCCTGGCTGGCTCCACCCCTCCTAGGAGTCTCCATGTGGCCCGTTTTGGATGCAAGGTAAGTGCAGGCTCAGATAGGGGGAAAACAGCGCCTCCTGGAAGTTACAGAAGGCTGGAAAAAGGCTCGTTCCCAGCATTGGGAGCTGGAGGGGAAGACGTTTTCGCCCTCCCAGAGGCTATAAGAAAACCTCCAGAGCCTGGGGAAGGCAAAAGAGTCCCCCATGCCATGGTGCAGGAAGACTAAGCCATGCCCACCATGGCCACACCTACCCAGCAACCGGCAGTGAACCCATTGCTGAAATATTTGAAGCCTGCCCCTGCCCTCAATCCAGTGGTGGGTTTCAAAAAATTTTCGAACCTACTCTGTGGGTGTGGCCTCCTTTGTGGGAGTGGCTTGCCAGCCATGTGACCGGGTGGGAGTGGCTTGCCAGCCATGTGACCGGGTGCGAGTGGCTTGCCAGCCCTGTGTTTTATTTTTCTTTCTCTCTCTCTCTCTTTCCCTCTCTCTCTTTCCTTCCTTTTGTCTCTGTCCCTTTTTCCTTTTTTTCATCTCTCTCTCATTTTTTCTTTCTTTTTTTCTTTTTTTATTTCTTTCTTTCTTCCTTTCTTTCTCTTTTTCTTTCTCTTTTTCTTCTCTCTCTGTGTGAATATCTGTGTGTGTGTGTGTGTGTGTGTGTGTGTGTGTGTGGGTGGTGGGTTTCAAAAAAAATTTGGAACCTCTTCTGTAGGTGTGGCCTGCTTTCTGGTGGAACCTCTTCTAACCGGTTCGGTAGATTTGACAAACCGGTTCTACCGAACTGGTGCAAACTGGTAGGAACCCACCCCTGCCTCAATCCTTCTGCAGATTCAGCTGCTGCTGAGCTGAACACTCTCTAATCTGCAGCTTCCTGTTCTCAAGGCCCATCCAACATACTGTAGGAAGTTAGCACCCACCCCTCTCCTAGAGAAATGAAATATTCTAGGGAATATTAAAAGGCAGAATATTATATTTGCCTGGATGAGAAATGGAGAAAGATGTGGGGGTTTTTTTAGGCACAAAAGAGGCTCACTCTTAATAGCCCCCACCCTCCTCATAGCCCACAGCAGATGTGCGCACTTAAGAGATAAAGAGATAGCTTAGTCTATTCATAGGCAAATGCCCTCACCCAAGATCCAGCAACGGTAGGATTAGCCCTCTACCCATCTCACCATCTGGCAAACTGGGAAGATTACATCACCAGCAAGGCTCAACCAAGCCTGGGACTCAGGGCAGCCTACTGAGTTGCCCCTGCGTGGCCCCATGGGAGTCTGACAACCAATCAGAATGCAAGCTCAAATTCAAACCCCAACAGAGGGCCTGAAACTCAGGCACTCTCCGCAACTCTTCCCTTTTTAACCCAGCATCTCAATCCATCTGATCCTGTCCATCAATAAACCACCTTTCCAAGCCACTTCCATGAATCCAGTGTCTTTTTTCCCCACTTGGAAACCGAACCCAGATGGACGTTTCTTCCAACAATACCATTCCATCTTGTTACTTCAATCTGATGCAATTAAACGCTCGCCTTTTTAAATATGCATTTGTTGTGATTTTACGAGGCCCCTTTTTTAAATTGAATTTGTGTGGATGGTGCTCCTTGTTACGACAATCTCTCTATATAAGCTTGATCACTTTTTTTATTTATTGCAGTGCATTATATGCAGCCCATGTTAAGCTGTAGCCGTAGAGTGATTTGCAAAAAATAATTACACGAGCGAATGCATCTCCTTGCTATCTTGTATTCCCTAGGAGCCTAATTAGAACTTTTCGGTTACAGGATTGGAAAACCTGATCTCAATGTTCTACCAGCCAGTCTACCAGACAATGTTTCTACCAGACATTGATATCTCTGTCTCTCTACTAAAGAGTCAGAGATACAGTATCAATAACAACATATATGTCAGGCAGGAACCACCAGATCCACACAGGCAGAGTTTGAGCTAACTACTTTATTGTGTTCTGCCTATAATACAGGAATCTCCCAGTCTGACAGCTGCCAGACCTGGAAGCAATCTTTTACATTTGCCATTTGGAAAATGGGAGGGGAGATTATATGGAGAATGAGAGATATATAGAGTCAAACAGTGACGTGCGGTGAGGTTTATGGCTGGTGAGGCAGCAATTTTTTTAGACTGTGGACTTCAACTCCCAGAATTCCACAGCCAGCATGCTCAGTTCCGATTTAAAGCGACAGCATTTGTTTTTCTCCTTTGCTAATAAGTTTCCTTCTTTCTTTTTCTTCTCCCTTCCCCTCCTCCCTCCCTCTCTCCCTCCCTCCCTCTCCCTACTGCCTCCTGTAGAGTGCACTTTTTTACAGGCTTTTTTAAACAGTTAAGCACTAAGCGGAGTCATCCATGGTGACTCTGGCAGCAACTAGCTCAGCCTGACCTCAGCTCTTGGCCTTTTCCTTTTACATTTTTTTTTTCTTTCATGATGACAGTAGTGAGGCTCTGCCTCCCCTGCCTCCCCTGACTGCACGTCCTGGAGTCAAAATAACATTCCTTTCTCAGAGAGTCAAGGCCGTCTTGCCCTGCAGCTGCAATGAGGCAACTGGGAGGCATCTCCACTTTTGGATGGTGTCTGATTGGACCATGTGATGGACATGTGGGTGCTGGGCGGGACCTGGACTTTCGTTTGGGTGGGGAAAAACCTGGAAGCTTTCAGATTCGGGTTTTCCCAGATGTGCCAATAGGACATCTCTAATGAAATGGAACTTTGAGGAACCTCAAGTCTCGGAGTCTTCTTTCGTGGGGGTGTCACTTGGAACCCTGAAACCGGGGATTCTCTTGGAACAATTGGACAACTTGGAGGAACTTGGAGGACGTCTATCCTTTCCCTCCGAGTGGTTTTGGAGAGAGTATGTGGCTTTCTGCAGGGAATGAGCCTAGGTGGCGCAGTGGTTAAATGCAGCACTGCAGGCTACTGCTAGATCAGCAGTTCAGCGGTTCAAATCTCACCGGCTCAGGGTTGACTCAGCTTCCATCCTTCCGAGGTGGGTTAAAATGAGGACCCAGATTGTTGGGGGCAAATATGCTGACTCTCTGTAAACCGCTTAGAGAGGGCTGAAAGCCCTATGAAGCGGTATATAAGTCTACTGCTATTGCTATTGCTATTCCAGGATAGCTCCCCACTTGATCCCTCCTCCCTACCAGGCTGAGTGCTTCAAACAGAAGGCTTCCCTTAAACTCTACCCTGTATCCATGGTTTTCTAAACAAATAAACAAACCATAAACCATTCAATATCTGTCTCTGAGATGAAGCCACTTGAATGTCTTGTTAAACCACCCAACTAATGGGAAATTAGGGGTGGTGTTAAAAGTTGCCTCAAAGTGACAAATGTGTAACTTATCACAGTAATCAATGCTTCCAGTTGCCAGACCAAAAGATCCCATTAATCAAAGTCAAAATGATGAAATTGCCTGTGATACAGACAATTTCCAGCAACATTGATCACCCACACGCTAGTCAATCATCAGCACCAAGTTTGATACCATTGTATTTGGGAGGGAATGGAATGGAATCAGGGGTGGGTTCCAGCTGGCGTTACTGCCAGTTCTCTCGTGCGTGTGCTGCACACACATGCACAGTTCAATGAAAATTGTTCTGGGCATGTGCAGACTCAAAAAAAAAAGATGGTGGTGGCGGCGACTGGGGAACCGGTTCTGGGGCGTGGCCAGCCTGGGTCACTGCTGCTTCTGTGACCTAGTTGGCATGCCACTACCAGTTCAGCCAAACTGAGACGAACCAGTAGAAACTCACCCCTGAATGGAATGGAATGGAATAGAATAGAATAGAATAGAATTAGGAAAAAGTAGAATAGAATAGAATTAGGAAAGAGCAATAGCAATAGTTAGACTTATATACCACTTCATAGGGCTTTCAGCCCTCTCTAAGCGGTTTACAGAGTCAGCATATTGCCCCCAACAACAATCCTCATTTTACCCACCTCGGAAGGATGGAAGGCTGAGTCAACCTTGAGCCGATGAGATTTGAACAGCCGACTGCTGAACTGCAGTGCTGCATTTAACCACTGCGCCACCTCGGCTCTTACTAGGAAGAAAGGAAGGAAGGAAGGAAGGAAGGAAGGAAGGAAGGAAGGAGCGGGAGGAAGAGTAGAATAGAATAGAATAGAATAGAATAGGAAGACTAGAGTAGAGTAGTGTGGATAGAATAGAACAGAATAGAACAGAATAGAACAGAATAGAATAGAACAGAATAGAATAGAATAGAATCTTTTACTTAACTTTAAAATGTATGCTAACCAGCATACATTAAAATGAAATTTATTGCATTCAGCTCTCAAAAGATTACTGTTATGCATATACCCACCTACACACACATATGACACAGAGAAACATAACAGTGCAGTTCAACTGTATACATATACATGACGGGGGGGGGGGGAATCCTGCGAATTTAGCAGATGGATGGCATAAGGAACAAAGCTGATCCAGATTCTAGCAATCCTGCTGTAGATACTTCCTCCCAGAAGGAGCTGCAGAAACAGGCCGTGAAGTGGGTGGGTGTGGTCTCTAACAATGCTCTAAGCAACATAGTTGCGTATAAGCAGTATCTGAATAATGGGAAACAAGCTTCTAGAATCTTCTCAGCTGTCTTACCACTCTCTGTATGGACTTTCTATTCTCTGAGGAGCTACTGCCAACAAAGCAAGCAGTGATGGATGGGAGAGAGGGAGGGAGGGATGTAGAGAGGGAGGGATTGAAGGGCAGGGGAGGAAGGAAGGGAGTAAGGGAAGGAAGGAAGGCTAGTTGAAGAGTGGAAAGAGGTGGAGGTAGATATTGAGAATGAAAGATGAGAAGGTAAGGAAGGAAGAAAGGAAGGGAGTGGGAGGAAGAAGATGGGAGAGTGAAAGAGGGACGCGAGGGAGGGAGGAAGAAGGGAAGAGGAGGAAGGATATTGAGAATGGAAAGAGGGAAGGAAGGAGCAGGAGGAAGAATATTGAGAGTGAAAGAGAGAGGAAAGGAGGGAGGGAGGGAAGAAAGGCAGGAAGGAGTGGGAGGAAGAATATTGAGAATGAAAGAGGGAAGGGGCGGGAGGAAGAATATTGAAAGCGAAAGAGAGAGGGAGGGAGGGGAGGAAGGAAGGAATTTTTATATTCTGCTTATTTTAAAAAAGTCTAAGAAATAATGCCCTTAAAACACGTTATATTTATTTTACATGTTTCAAAAATCCCAAAGAAAACATGAATTAAAATTCAAACTATTATTTTGACAGAAAGTTTCAGTCATAGTTAGTGGTGACAAGGAAATACCTTTAGGGTCATCCTCTCTAACAGCGAGCCAATTATGAGAAACTCAGAGCAATGATTAAGTTACCAGAAGTGAAGCAAATTATCTTTCTTTTATTCTTTTGCTCCAGTATAAGAAATGGGGGGGAAAAGAAATGAACTTCAATCGGCTCTCTTGTTTTTAACACAAGCTTCATTTCATTTGAGGAAACTTTAAAATTGGCAGTTTCTGGTTTTTGTCATTTTGTTCTATTTGCTTACTTTTTTTATATATAACTTAAGGGCCTTAAACTATAGAAAATTCAATTTAAAATCTCTACACTCCCTTCCCAGATTCAACAAGACAAACATCATTTCAGAAAGTAAATACTAAGCAGGAATTAAAATGGTGACATGCTGGCAGTCCTCGACTTACGACCACAATCGAGCCCAACATTTCTGTTGTTAAGCCAGATATTTGTCTGAGTTTTCCCCATTTTAATGACCTTCCTTGCCTCGGTTGTTAAGTGAATCACTGCAGTTGTTAAGTTCGTAACATGGTTGTTAAGTGAATCTGGCTTTCCCAGAAGGTCGCAAAAGGAGATCAGGTGACTCCGGGAGAGTGCAACCGTCGTAAATATGGGTCAGTGGCCAAGCGTCTGAGTTTTGATCATGTGACAATTAGGGATGCTTCAACGGTTGTAAGAGTGATTTTTTCCAGTGGCGTTGTAATTTGGAATGGCCATTAAATGAACTGTTGTTACTTGAGAATTACTTGCATTATGAAAATTTGGCTGCTTCCTTGAAATTGTACGAGGTAAACCACTAAATCAATGGGGAGAGGGAAAATGGGTAGGATGTGGTTATGGGAATAAGGAGGGAAGCAACTGAGGGTAGAATAAGAAGTAATGGGTGGAAACTAATCAAGGAGAGAAGCAACTTAGAACTGAGGAATTTCCTGACAGTGAGAACAATCAATCAGTGGAACAACTTGCCTCCAGAAGTTGTGAATGCTCCAACACTGGAAGTTGTTAAAAAGATGTTGGATAACCATTCGTCTGAAGTGGTGTAGGGTTTCCTGCCCAAGCAGGGGGTCGGACTAGAAGACCTCCCAGGTCCCTTCCAAGCAGTGGTGGGTTTCAAAAATTGTTTGAACCTACTCTGTGGGTGTGGCCTCCTTTGTGGGAGTGGCTTGCAGCCCATGTGACCGGATGGGAGTGGCTTGCTGCCCATGTGATAGGAAGATGCCGACGACACTTGTCAGAACCACCTTAAATTACCTCGCACACAGCACTGGCATGCATAAGAATATGATGTAAACTTGTTTTTTAAAAGGCATCTTTGGTTTGCGTTAAAACAACTTCAGCACACGCAATGTTCTGATTGCACCACAAACGCAGTAGTCATCCTTACCTTTCACAGAGGCACTGAGTTTTATAATAGGAGGCATGATAGTGTAGAATAATCATATCCAAGGACCAGTGGTGGGTTTCAAAAAATGTTGGAACCTCTTCTGTAGGTGTGGCCTGCTTTCCGGGTCCACTGGTGGAACCTCTTCTAACCGGTTCGGTAGATTTGACGAACTGGTTCTACCGAATAGGTGCGAACTGGTAGGAACCCACCTCTGCTTCCAACTCTGTTATTCTATTCTAAGTTGAGGTTAGCCTGTTTAGCTCCTTGCCTTAATTCATCACACCACTGATTTCCTTTCTCTAATAAAAAAGAGCCACAAAGAATCAAGCTGAACAGAAATTTTATGTTGCTTAAGGTAATTACCAGATATCAAATGAAACGAGTAAACACCACCTTGGAAGAACAAATCATATCCTTTTTCTCCAGGTTAAAAGTAGAGTGCAGAAGAAGTTAAGAGCTTTCCTTCATACTCACTGCAGATCTGTAATTATATGGGCTCTCCAAGAGAAGTTGGCTTTTTTAATTATGTATTAATAACATGAATGCAATAAAGTACCGTATTTAATCTGGCCCTAAAATCTTTCCATGCAGAGATCTTTATTAAATAAATTTACTTTGCCTTTGAATTAAAACAATTATTGCAGCACCAACATAATTATTATTCTTCATAAATAGGAGTGTAAAAAAAAAGGAGATGATATATGCAAACCTAGCCATTTAAAAAAAAAATAAACTCAGATTGGAAATGCGCATTTGATGCTCAAGCAATAAATTG
Source organism: Thamnophis elegans (assembly GCF_009769535.1). NCBI lineage: Eukaryota > Metazoa > Chordata > Lepidosauria > Squamata > Natricidae > Thamnophis > Thamnophis elegans. The sequence goes on from NC_045554.1 coordinate 9,573,299, forward strand.
GATGCATTTCCTGGGCTGTTGCAGGAAATTGCATTTTATACTTCAGTTGAACTTTTGATGCTTTTAGAAATCTTTAATGTTTCAGTGATTTTCTCATTCATTGGGAGCAATCGGATATTTAGAAGATATCTAAATATACCTATTAGTCTGGATTGGATGCATGATTACTTTTCATTATTTGATTGAAGGTTCTTCTTTTTTGTAGTTCTAGAAAGTTTTTGTTTTTAAATTCACTTTTTCATATATTCAGAAAATGCACATACTGGAAAAGTAGAACAAAGAATAACAGAATTGAAAGGGACCTTAGAGGTCTTCTAGTCCAACCCCCTGCTTGAGCAGGAGACCTTATACTATTTCAGATAAATGGTTATCCAGTCTCTTTTTGAAAGCCTCCAGTGACCCACAACTTCTGAAGACATGTTTTTCCATTGACTGATTGCTCTCACTGTTTGAAAATTTCTCTTTAGTTCTAGGTTGCTTCTCTCCTTGGTTAGTCTCCATCCATTGTTTCTCGTCTTGCATTTTGGTGCTTTGGAAAATAGTTTGATGCCCTTGTCTTTGTAGGATATTGGAATTCCAATATTGGAATACTGATATCATGTTTCCCTTAGTCCTTCTTTTCATTAGACTAGCCATCCCCAATTCCTGCAACCATTCTTTGTAATGTTTACTACTCTTCTTCTCATCTTTTCTTCTTCTTCTTCTCCACCTCCTCTTCTTCCTCCTCTTCTTCATCTTCATCTTCATCTCCTCCTCCTCCTCCTCTTCTTCTTCTTCTTCTTCATCTCCTCCTCTTCTTCTTCTTCTTTTCTTCGTCTTCATCTCCTCCTCCTCCTTCTTCTTCTTTTCTTCTTCTTCTTCTTCTCCTTCTCCTTCTCCTCTTCCTCCTCCTTCTCTTCATCTTCGTCTTCATCTCCTCCTCCTCCTCCTCTTCTTCTTTTCTTCTTCTTCATCTCCTCCTCCTCCTCTTCTTCTTCTCCTCCTCCTCTTCCTCCTCTTCTCATCTTGTCGTCTCTCCCATCTCCTCATTCTCCGCTTACTTCTTTCTTTCTTCTTTCTTTTCTTTCTTCTTCTTCTTCTTTTCTTCTTCTTCATCTCCGCCTCTTCTTCTTCTTTTCTTCTTCTTCATCTCCTCCTCCTCCTCTTCTTCTTCTTCTTCTTCGTCTTCTTTGTCTTCTTCTTTGTCTTTGTCTTCATCTCCTCCTCCTCTTCTTCTTCTTCTTTTCTTCTTCTTCTTCATCATCTCCTCCTCTCCTCTTCCTCCTCCTCCTCTTCTTCATCTTCATCTCCTCCTTCTTCTCTCTTCTCTCTCTTTTCTTCTTCTTCATCTCCTCCTCCTCTCTTCTTCTTCTCCTCCTTCTTCCTCCCTTCCTTCATCTTGCTCATCTTTTCTTCTCTCCTCTCTTCTTCTTCTCTCCTCTTTTTCCTTTCTTCTTCTCTCTTCTCTTCCTCCTTCTCCTTTCTTCTTTCTTCATCTCCGCTCTCTCTTCTTTCTTTTCTTCTCTCTTCATCTCCTCCTCCTCCTCTTCTTCTTCTTCATCTCCTCCTCCTCTTCCTCCTCCTCCTCTTCCCCTCTTCTCTTCCTCCTCCTCATCCTCTTCCTCCTCCTCCTCCTCCTCCTCGCATATTCCCACAGGTGCAGGGGTCTGCTTTTTGGCTCATTGAGCACCATTTTGCATGGTCAGATGCCTCTCCAGGGTGCAGGCCCATGGTTTTCATATCTTTGTGGATGGTGTCTTGCCATCTCTGTTTTGGGACACCTGCAAAGTCGCCAGCCATTGACCTCTAGTTGGTAGGTTGTCTTGGCAATGGTGAGAAGTGCTGCTTTCAGGATATGTTCATCCCAGCGGAGCCGGCCTTCCCTCATCTTCTCTATAATTGGTGCCACACCAAAATGTTGTCGAACGGTGTCATTTGTGATGGGGTCACGACATCTTATCTTAAACTGTCGACCGTGGGCCTTACGCATTTCTTAAGAGGTCCGTAAAGGGGCCGTGCATAAACGCACCAGCGTGCCTACTGTCCTTGGCCTACTGTCCCCATTGATATGTACTCTTTTTATGCGTTTATGACTATGTTTTGCTTATTTATATCCATTTATTTCTGCCATTTTTTCATGTGCTTTCATACTTGTTTCCTTGTACTTGTTGACAAATAAATTAATAAATAAATAATGGTGGGATTCAAAAAAAATTACTAACAATTCTGTGGGCATGGCTTGGTGGGCGTGGCTGGTTTGGTAGGCGTGGCATGGCTTGGTGGGTGTGGCATGGTGGGCATGGCATGGCTTGGTGGGTGGGTGTGCCAGGGGAAGGTTACGGCAAAATCCCCATTTCCTCCCGATCAGCTGGGACTTGAGAGGCAGAGAATAGCTGGGGGCGAGGCCAGCCAGAGGTGGTATTGACCGCTTCTCCGAACTACTCAAAATTTCTGCTACTGGTTCTCCAGAACTGGTCAGAACCCGCTGAATACCACCTCTGGTCAAGAAGGGAGATGCCCGATATCCAATGGAGCATTTGCATTTCCCATGGCATGGAGACAGTTTTCAGGGGTTGGTATTCACTTACCTTCCCTACCTGTTGGCAAATGTGAGTGTGCGCTCATCCTTCCACGCATGCACTTTTGGCTTAAAAAAGGGCCGTAATGGGATGCCATAGAGTGGGGGTGGGTGGGTGGGGCCACCTGCGATATCCGCTACCGGTCCGAACCGCTAGAATATCACCGCTGCCTCTATCCCCCTAATCATTCTTGTCACTCTTCTCTGCCAACTTTCCAGAGTCTTAACATTTGTCATCAATGCTGATCTATGAAAAAGACCCGTGTGCCTTGACTGAGAAAATCCTCTGTTGTGTGGACGGTCCCCCATTTGCCTGGTTGACTTCCAGGACTTCATCAAACATCATGTCAAGGTTGTATTGGCCAAAAGATCATCAGATGTTGTGTGGCTTGCTTATCCTTTGGAGGCTGTGCCCCGGGAGCAGATCTGTTCCCACTTTCCTGGCCGTGATGAATGAGCCTCCTCTGGGCCTTTAAGTTGCTTTCAGCAGGGGGAAAGTGTGGGGAGGAAAGCTGCTTCACAGCAGGCTTTCTGAAAATATCTCCATAATTGCAAGGGAAAGCTATCTTAATGAAACTCTCCTTGCTGCGATTTTGCATTTTCAAGTATGCTTATTATTACCACGGCAATCCCAAACTCTTGAGAACAGTCTATTATCCATCTGTATTTAGGTTAACAGTTTGCATGTGATATGTAAATAAATGGAGGGGAATCTTGGGGGGGGAGGGGTGTTTGTGTGTCTGTGTATGTATATGTGTGTGTGTGTGTGTTTGTATCTATATCTATCTATCTATCTATATCTATATCTATATCTATATCTATATCTATATCTATATCTATATCTATATCTATATCTATATCTATATCTATATCTATATCTATTATAGCAATAGCTAGCTATTATAGCTATTATAGCTATATAGCTATATAGCAAAAAGGCCCGTGTGCCTTGACTGAGAAAATCCTCTGTTGTGTGGATGGTCCCCCATTTGCCTGGTTGACTTCCAGGACTATATCTATCTATATCTATCTATCTATCTATCTATCTATCTATCTATCTATCTATCTATCTATCTATCTATCTATCTATCTATCTCTATCTCTATCTCTATCTCTATCTCTATCTCTATCTCTATCTCTATCTATCTATATCTATCTATCATCTATCTATCTATATATCTGTATCTGTATCTGTATCTCTCTCTATCTCTGTCTGTCTGTCTGTCTGTCTGTCTGTCTGTCTGTCTGTCTGTCTATCTATCTATCTATCTATCTATCTATCTATCTATCTATCTATAGAGAGAGAGGGGGGGGTTCAAGAGTTTCCGCTACCCAATGCAGATCAATAAAGGCTGTGTGAATCCAACCAAAATCTTTAAAAAGAAATAATAAATCAGAGTTTAGGATGCAGGGCGAACCCAACTACCGGTAAATTATTCCAAGCAAACACAAGCTTTGCAAAAAGTGCCAGGCTATTTGGAGGACTGCCTTATTATCACATCCAACCAACAACCCCACCTTAGAACAATTAAATCAGTGGAACAGAAGTTGCCTCCAGAAGTTGTGAATGCTCCAACACTGGAAGTTTTTAAGAAGATGTTGGACAACCATTTGTCTGCAATGCTATAGGGTTTCCTGCCTAAGCAGGGGGTTGGACTAGAAGACCTCCAAGGTCCCTTCCGACTCTATTATTCTATTCTATTCTAACCTAGTTAGGGTAATGACATCCCTGCAAGCAAACCATCAAGTTCGGAGAGAACCCAGGATCCAACAGTTCAACTATGAGTTACAAATATTCTCCTTTACTGGTATTTTACTTCTGTTCTGTTTACAGTTTCATTTGCTTCTTTTTTTATTACTGGAAGCGGCTTGGAATAGCCCCAAATAAATTTAACACATAAACAAATAGTAAATAAATAAAGTCTAACTACCCAAAGATTGATAACTCCCTTAAAATTACTGGTGGGTTGTCTTCCCCTCCCTCTCTGTTCCCCCAAAGTTTCGCTGATCCTAATCACTGTGGAGAGATTCTCCCAAGGGGAGGAAGGCCGATTGCTGTTGATGAGGAAGCAATTCAACCAGGAGGAAAGACACCCCCCAACCGTAGTAAATCCAGGAGTATTGAATATTTCAGAAGCATTCCTTTGGGGAATTCTTCCCCTGAAATAAGAATAGCACTTAGGATGCATTCGGCATTAATATTCAAGTATTCGACTCAGGGGGATTATCCAAATCTCTGCAGTTGTTCTCAGGGTGGGGGGGGGGGAGCTGCAATTGGCTATCCATATCTGTGATTCATTTAAACTTCTCCCTTTTGCCCTCTTAATAGCACTTACGCTCCACCTTCCAGCTGTCAATTGGCACCTATTAACTCATTAATCTTTATTCCATGGGAGAGAGAGGTGAGAGAAAGGGAAACGGAGGAGGAGAATGATAGAGGGGCAAAAGAAGAAGAAGAAAACCATTAGCGTTTAGGTGAGGTTATGCAAGACACTCGCCTAAACCGTTGCCAAGGGAAACGGAACTCAAAGAAAAAGCCTTTTACTGGGATTTTTTTTGTGGCCAGTTTTTCCTTCCCCTTCCTCTTGCTTCTTCTGCAAACGCATCTTTGGCTACCATGTCGCTGGAACTGCAGATTTCGTCCTCTTTCTCCGCCATAAGCGTATTGAATTGAAAAATCATGGCTCCATCAATGGAGCTTCTCACGGAGGTTGCATCTGGAGGAAAGCAGCTTCAATGGGATTGTTGGGCCTGCCAGAGGATCTGGCAGCAGATTCGGACAGTGAGGAGGTTGGGGAGGAAGATGGGCCAGTCCTGGAGTCTGGGGAAGGCTCTGGGGAAGGCTCTGTGTCGAAGGCAGATAAGAATAGGATGTAAACTTGTTTTTTAAAAGGCATCTTTGGTTTGCGTTAAAACAACTTCAACACACGCAATGTTCTGATTGCACCACAATCGCAGGAGTCATCCTTACCTTTCACAGAGGCACTGAGTTTTATAAATAGGAGCATGATAGTGTAGAATAATCACATCCAAGGACCAGTGATGGGTTTCAAAAGATGTTGGAACCTCTTCTGTAGGTGTGGCCTGCTTTCCGGGTCCACTGGTGGAACCTCTTCTAACCGGTTCGGTAGATTTGACGAACCGGTTCTACCGAATAGGTGCGAACTGGTAGGAACCCACCTCTGGTGTGGATAAGAAAATGAAGTTATAAGAGAATGAGACGGGACATTTGGATGAAGTTCTGCGCATCCAGTCTGTTTCTTTCTAACTTCTTCGTAAAGAATAGCAGCAAATTTTATTCCGGGGGAAATAGGAAGCCTTAATTACATTCTGCTTTTAACAAGAGGCGCAGCAGCCGCAGCCTATGCCTAATCACAACTTACACACACATAAAAATTACTGCCTTCAACATACATGCATTTCTTTTTAATTATACATAGGAAAGAGGGAATCAGTCTAATTAAGGAGCTCGGATAAGAGCAGAAAAACAAAAATCTTTCCACCCAAATCAGAACAGGCCCCAAATTACTCTGAAGTGTGCTTGATTTATACTTCCGAGGCGCTGAATGTCGCAGTCAAGATACAGCTTATGTTATTAGATAATGATGAGTGACTCCATTGTTTTATGAGTTTTGTTTGACTATCTAGTCCTGTCCAGGTCTACTCATGAACATAGGGACATAAACATTCCCAGCAAGGAGGGGAATCCAGAAAGGGGACGAGCTCAGAGGCAGCACGACAACCCAGAACTGGATAGGATACAGAAGAATAACAGAGATGGAGGTCTTCTAGTCCACCCCCCAAACAGGAGACCCACTACCATTTCAGACAGATGGATGTTCAGTCTCTTTTTAAAAACCTCCAATGTTGGAGCACCTACAATTTCTGGAGGCAAATTGTTTCACTGACTAATTGTTTGGCTGACAGGAAATTCCTCCTTAGTTCTAGGTTGGTTCTCTCCTTGATTAGTTTCCATCCATTGCTTCTTCTCCTGCCTTCAGGTGTTTGGAGAATAGGTTGAACACACACACACCCTCTTCTTTGTCGCAGCCCCTTAGATATTGGAACACTGCTATCGTGTCACCCCTAGTTCTTCTTTTCATTAATAGCAATAGTAAGGTAAAGGTAAAGGTTCCCTTCGCATATATGTGCTAGTCATTCCCAACTTTGGGGGGTGGTGCTCATCTCCATTTCAAAGCCGAAGAGCCAGCGCTGTCCGAAGATGTCTCTGTGGTCATGTGGCCAGCATGACTCAATGCCGAAGGTGCACAGAATGCTGTTACCTTCCCAACCAAGGTGGTTCCTATTTTTCTACTTGCATTTTTACGTGCTTTCGAACTGCTAGGTTGGCAGAAGCTGGGACAAGTCACGGGAGCTCACTCCGTTACGCAGCACTAGGGCTTCAAACCGCTGAACTGCCAACCTTTCTGATTGACAAGCTCAGCAGCCACTGAGCCACCACGTCCCTCCCTAAGTACATAACAAATACTCGTTTTAAATGGGATTCCTAGGAAATGCCTTTCTCCTACGTTAGGCTATTTTGCTGTCCAAAGTTTTGTTTTTATGTTATTTTCTCCCCTCCTTGTTTTACTGCTATCTCTGTCTCTCATATGCATACATAAAGGACAGCAACTTCCTATAAATGGAGAAAGTGAAAAATCAAACAGCAAGAAGCAATATAATCATAGGCTGGCAATATTATCGTTTAAGTTCTTGATCGTTTTCAAATGCTGTAATTATAAACTCCCCCAGTCGCTACACAAAACTCTTGAGCGTCAAATCGATATTATAGAATAAAGGTCTACTTTGGAATTTCTCATCTCTAAAGCTTTTTTTTTGTTTTTGTAGAAATGTGTCCATGGTCTTGTGATGAAATAAACTCCATTCACAATCTGGATGCTTTCCTGACACACCATGGAGACTTCAATGACTTTGTTAATACTGGATTAAATGCATTGTGTTGATAATACAGGTGAGTCCTTAATTTACGACCATTTGTTTAGTGGCCATTTGAAGTTACTGTAAGAAGTGACTTTGAGGCTGATCCTCACACATACAACCCCTGGATCATGTGATTTGGTCATGTGATTTGGGCAACCGATGTATTTGCAATGGTTGTGTTAGAGAGTTTGCAGCAATCCAACAAGCACACAAGTAAAGAATTCAGCAGGATTCATTTATAAAAGAAACTTTATATACAACAATATAAGGCATAATGCTGTTGGACCATAAGAAAGGCTGAGCGCCAAAGAATGGAGGCCTTTGGACTCTGGTGCTGGAGAAGACTCCTGAGAGTCCCTTGGACTGCAAGGCGATCCAACCGGTCAGTCCTAGAGGAGATCCACCCTGGCTGCTCTTTAGAAGGCCAGATCCTGAAGAGGAAACTCAAAGACTTTGGCCACCTGATGAGAAGGAAGAAGGACTCCCTGGAGAAGAGCCTCATGCTGGGAACGATGGAGGGCAAAAGAAGAAGGGGACGACAGAGAAGGAGGAGGCTGGATGGAGTCACTGAAGCAGTGGGCATGAGCTTCAATGGACTCCAGAGGATGGTAGAGGACAGGAAGGCCTGGAGGAATGTTGTCCATGGGGTCGCGATGGGTCAGACATGACTTCGCAACTAACAACAAAAGTCATGAAGAGATGAGTCGGTTGAAGGTTTTAAAGAAATAGCTTTTCACCTAATCGACTATTGGTGATAGCATTACCATATTTATCCCCCTCCTCCTTTCTATCTTCCGTATTTATTTAATGTGACTCTTTCAATTAATGTCCTCTCTACTACTTCTTAGACGTTCCTACCAGCAACTGCTGTTTGACTCAAACAATCGTCATATGATTGGAGAAGGGGAAAAATATAAGCCCATGTTGGCAGAGGGATTGGAAAAAGCCTGACTGATAGTGGTGGCTGGATAGAGTCACCAAAACAGTCAGCATGAGTTTAAATGGACTCCAGAGGAGGGTAGAGGACAGGAAGGCCTGGAGGAATGCTGTCCATGGGGTCGCAATGGGTCAGACACGACTTTGCAACTAACAATAACAAAAGTATGTAATAAATCAAATCAATCAATCAATCAATCAATCAATCAAATCAATCATGAGGTATGTATATAATACCCGTGCAGCAGATCTTAGAATCCAGACGCACAGAATCAATTAGAAGCCATATAATACAGAGGCTACGTTACAAATCAGTCAAGCTAAGTCATGCCCAGCCTCCGAGCCATCTGTCTCCAAACAGTCTCCATTGGCTGACCTGTTACCATGTCTATTCCAATTCATGAATTCTCATACACTGACGGATTGCAGCATCTTGAGGTCATGTGATCTCTACCTGTGACCTTCCCAGACAACTTCCAACAAGTCAACGGGGAAAGCTGGAATTTGCTTAACTATCACTTAAGGTGTTTCACTTAACAACTGTTGCAAACAAAAATCAGGCAAGACCGCCTTGCTTAGCGGCAGAAATTCTGGACCCAATCACAAATCAAGGACTACCTGTGCATTTCCATCAGTTTTACATTTATTCGCTTGGGGTTCCCCCCCCCCTTTCTTTCCAGCGCTGTAAAATAGCTTTAGAGTTAGCGAACAGCTGTTGTCTTGCCATTTGTTGAATGAGAATTTCATTCCAAAATTAACCTTACTTACTTACTTCACTTCATTGGGGTCGTTAACCCGCACGAGATAATTGCTATTCAAACATTCAAAAATATCCAAAACTACACTGACATTGCCAGGATAGGCACGTACGGACAAAATAGGGGGGGGGGGGGAAATGGCTAAAAGACAATATTAAATCAAATATGCTAAAAAAGACTCGCTCGGGCAACACACATCTAAGAAGAAATTAAAATTTGCCATCTGGATAATATAAACTTGAACTAGCCATATAAAAAAATCCCAAATATTATATAAAGATATGCAGATATAGACAAAAGACAGAGACACAGGCAGATGTTACAACCACACTTGGGACCAAAATTTCTGTTGTTAATAGCAATAGCAATAGCAGTTAGACTTATATACCGCTTCATAGGGCTTTCAGCCCTCTCTAAGAGGTTTACAGAGTCAGCATATTGCCCCCAACAACAATCCGGGTCCTCATTTTACCCACCTCGGAAGGATGGAAGGCTGAGTCAACCCTGAGCCGGTGAGATTTGAACAGCCGAACTGCAGAACTGCAGTCAGCTGAAGTAGCCTGCAGTGCTGCATTTAACCACTGCGCCACCTCGGCTCTAAGCAAGTGGTTGTTGAGTGAGTCATGCCTGATTTTACAGCCATTGTTGCTGCAGCTGTTAAGTGAATCACGCCATTGTTATGTGAATCATACAATTGTTAAGAGAGTCATACAATTGTTAAGTGAATAATAGAGTTATGTGAATTGTGCAGTTGTTAAGTGAATTGTGCAGTTGTTAAGAGAACCTAGTGTTGTGGCCTGTTGGCCACCAGCAGCCAAATCAGATGAGGTGTGGGAGTCACGGCCAGCATCAATGCAACCTGAGAACTCAGAGGGGGAAGAGGGAATGCAGCTGTCAGAGAGAGAGAGAGAGAGAGAGAGAGAGAGAGGAGGAGGAGCCTGGGCCATCCGTCAGTCCTCAGATGGAGAGTCAACTTAAGGTGTTTCACTTAACAACTGTTGCAAACAAAAATCAGGCAAGACCGCCTTGCTTAGCAGCAGAAGGTCTGGAGGTGGCTGATGAGGAAGAGGAGGAACAGCTGGGTCCAGTGCCTGATGCGGGGATGTGCAGAAGGCAGAGGAGAGGAGAGCAGTGGAAATCTATGGGCCGGTCCTTGGGATGGAAGATCACCGCTGTGCCGAAAGCAGAGGAGAGGAGAGCAGTGGAAATCTAGGGGCCGGTCCTTGGGATGGAAGAGCCACTGCTGCTAGCGAAGCCCCACCTGAGCTCTGGGAATAAAAAGCAGGGGGCAGAGATGAATAGATGTGGCAGACAACTATTCATCTCCTTGCCGGATAGACTTGTTAGCCTGCAGTGAGAGAGAAACATTTTCCCAGGGCTGCCAGCATTCCTAATTAAAGGAATTTCTGAGTTAACTTCAGAGGGTTTTCTCGTGTTTGGGGAGCTTGGTCAGAACATCCAGTTTCCCCCACTGATTGCTTGTCAGAAGCCAGCTTGCAAGGTCCCAAACCTTGCTGATGATGTGATCCCGGGGACACTGAAAACCATTGTGAGTACGTGCCAGTTGCCAAGTGTCCAAATTTTGATCATGTGACCATGGAGGTTTCTGCAATGGCCATAAAGTGCAAGGACCAATCCCAGGTCCCTTCTTTTCAATGCTGCTGCAATTTCAAATGCTCACTAAATGAATGGCTGTAAGTCTAAGACCACCATTATCCATATATACATGTGTTGTGGCCCAGCAGGAGCCATTGGAGCTGCAAACAGACTCCGACAGTGAGGGGCCCTATGAGTCGGCTCTGGAGGATGTGGAGGACCCTGGACAGGGTTCCGACTCCGAGCAGGCCGCAGAGAGGCTGGTTAGCCACCAGGTGGGGCCTGAGCCTTGGACCAGTGGGGAGGAAACAAGGGAGAGTGATCCAGAAGCCAGTAGTGAGTTGTTCCTGAATGCACAACATAGAAGAACTACTAGGCGTCAGGAACAGTTGCGCAGTTACAGGAGATAATTGCACTTAGCTGGTGGTCATTAGGCTCTTCTCCAGACTATAAAAAGACTACTTGTGCACACGCCCCTCTTTGCAGAAGTCAACACAGGATTGAATGTCGGAGGACATTACTGTGAGCTTGGCAGGCTGGATTGCTGCCAAGCCTTATCTGTGTTTATTGCTGCCCAAGTTTGTCTGTGCTGGTTTGCTGCCAAGGACCTGTCTGTCTGTTAATTAAATGTCATAACTTATCTCTGGCTCAGAGTGTGTGTTGCTGTGGGATGAGGGGGATCAGAACATACATGCGTATCCTGTTTCCCCAAAAATAAGACCTCCCCAGATCAGACTTTTGAGCCTATACACTAAAATAAGCCCTGCCCCAAAAATAAGCCCACCCCAAAAATATTGCAACGCAGCAGCAGCCAGGGGGTGACCACACTTGCTGCCTCCTGCACCTCAAAAATAATAAGACCCCCCAAAAAATAAGGCCAAGCGCTTATTTAGGGGGGTCAAAAGAAAAATAAGAAAGTCTTATTTTGGGGAAAATATGGTATTCATAAATACAACACAATACAACAGCAGAGTTGGAAGGGACCTTGGAGGTCTTCTAGTCCAACCCCCTATACCGTTTCAGACAAATGGCTATCCAGCATCTTCTTAAAGACTTCCAGTGTGGGGGCATTCACAACTGCTGGAGGCAAGCTCTTCCACCGATTAATTGTTCTATGGAACAGCTTGCCTCCAGAAATTGTGAAATAAAACAATAAAATTGCCCGTGAGGATTTATTCCTTTGCAGAACTCTGCCAAGCTTGAGAGAAACGTAATATCTATCAACATCTGAGCTATCAGCTATCAATATCTGAACATGGAATATATACACCCCAAAGCTAATTAATAACCCCAATTTTTGGACCAGTTCAAAAACCCAGGAGAAGCTCAGCTCTGGCAGTGGGAATTCTGCATCCTGTTTATAATGCTAATAAAATTACCTGGTTTCCTATTTTTAAACATCCAAAAACATTCCTCCTTCTTTATTTAGCCGCGCGCCCCATTTATATATGTTTTCTTCCATTTGTATATGTTTTCTTCCATCCCATTTTGGTATTACTTAGTATTTATCTAGGGCCTGACAATAATACTTTCATTTTATGTAATTTATGTTTAGACAATTTGTTCTCCACGCTCAGCTGTGGGTGGGTTTTTTTCCCCCCCCCACGTAGATGTCTGTACTTAATCAGAAGCATATGACAAGGTCAGAAATACTAAAATGTGGGGATAAAGCATGTTTCCATAAATATTGTGAATTCATTATAACACATTACACAATTCTTAATCATCAGTGTTTAGAGATCATTTTGGTACATGTCAAAAAAAAAGCTTAATGACTAGGCTTGAATGACTGCAGCCGTTGTAAATGTGTACATTTGTCACATAATAACATTACTGAGGATAATACTGAGGACATTAAAAAAAAAAATTCCTGCAGACATTTAAAAGTGGAAGGCTGGTGGCCACTTTATATGGAGTAGCAGAGCTGGTGGATGTAACAGAAATAAATCCATTGATCTTCCAACCAAGGTTTTTTTTCCGGTTTGCTCAGCTACAAAGAATTCATCTGAATTGCACAATTTAATTAAGGAAGACAGTTTTGCAGCAAATCTCTTTTAACAGTCCCATAATCCCTTGCAGGGTGGAGTCTGGGCAACTGAATGGAGCTGGGTGTTTACTGACCGGATGCCTGCCCTGTCACCAATGCGGAGTTTTGTTCAGCAGATATATTCTCATTGTGCCGAGAGGAAAGAAATATCTGACTTTACTTAAGATCAAACTCACAGCCTCCAAGGGTTAATTGCAATAACAGACCTTATCATTCCTTGGATTATTGCCAGCCGGAGAGCTACCAGTCGCAAAGCTGTCAATTAAACTCTCTCAAGCAGTCTCTGAGGCAGGAACCATGATAAGCAAGACTTCCGAAAGAAATACGAACTGTTGTCTCCTGCAACCACCATCCCCTTTTGCTTCTATTTATTCCCCAGCCAGGGAAGGGCCATTCAGCATCCACGTGTGCCTTTCTTCCTGAGTTGGCTCCTGGTACTCAGTTGTTCCCCTGTCCTGACAGCTCTGAGCATATGTGCATCTGGCCCCAGCTGTTTGTCCTCCCCCACTTATCTCCAACTCCGGAGGCAGCTGGAAAATGTCGGATGGCCTGGCTCTATCTCTGCTTCCGGTGCAGAGCATCCATCAGACTCCAGGACTGGCCCAAGTTCCTCCCCAATCTCCTTATTGTCCAACTCTGCCACCAGCTCCCCTTGCAGGCCACAACATACAAGTTCTCCTGGGTTCCTATTGAAAATTCCAGGTGAAACGGGATCATGGCATGAATTCACCTTTTCTGTAGTCTAGAAGGCATCAGAAGACAAGTTTCTTGGAGTGCCCTTTGGACAGGCAAGACTACAATTCCCATCACCCCTCAGCAGTTCATCTGTCCTTTCCTCTTGTGTCTTGCATGTCCATCTCAATATCAAAGACAAGAGATGATTATTTTTTTAGTCCCACTTTCTCCAAAGACTTCTTGAACTTGAGGCTAGATTTCCTATGAGAAACCTAAACTCTTCTTACAAATGTAGACATCCCTCGGCTCTTAAATTCCATGGAATAAACATTTGAATTAAGTTTTGCAGTCTTAGCATGGGAATAAACCTCCGCTGCAAACAGAGATTGCTTAGAGACAGGTTCATATTTATTAATTTTCCACTACCTTCCTTGGTTTCCCCCTGATATTAAAAAAAGGGATTTTCTTGCAAAAGTTTTTTTTTCTTGGCAATTCTGATGTGATGTGACCTGAATCTCCATCTCCTGGATAAATGAGTTATACTTCCCAAGTTTTGCAGTGCAGTTACAGATATGCAGATTAACAGAGTTGGAAGGGACCTCTAAGTTCATCTAGTCCAACCCCCTGCCAAAGCAGGAGACCCTACACCACTTCTGACAGAGGGCAGTCCAATTTATTCTTGAAAGCTTCCAGGGATGAAGCTCCCACAATCTCTGGAGGCAAGTCATTCCACTGGTTAATTTTTCTCACTGTCAGAAAATTTCTCCTTATTTCCAGGTTGAATCACTTTCCATCCGTTATTCCTTGTCTGGCCTTTGGGTGCTTTGGAAAATAGCTTGATGCCCCCCCATCCTCTCTGTGGCAGCCCCTCAAATATTGGAAGACTATTCTCAGATACAAGTTTAGAATAAAATAAAATTTGAAGTCTGCATGATGAAAACAAATTAGAATATAAATTAATGTGTCTTCTGTTCATTTTCTTAAGATACATATTAATAGAAACACCTGGTTACTTATTTTTCCCTCCAGAAGGGCGGGCGTTTTCATCCGTAAATGTTGTTAGCCTTTAAAGTACCCCAAGAACTCTTGAAAGAGAGACAGGATCTCATCAGCATAATCAGCTTTATCTAAAGATACTTTTCAGAGGCAATTTGATCATGTCTCTCCTTTTAATCACATCTCCCAACTGAGTCACCCGAAAACCATAAAGGTAAAGGTTCCCCTTGCGCATATGTGCTAGTCGTTCCCAACTCTAGGGGGCAGTGCTCATCTCCTTCAAAGCTGAAGAGCCAGCTGTCAGGCCTTCAATTATATTCTTTTTAGAATTTTGGCCTGCCACACCTTCTCTTATTTCATTATGCTGTTCCATTAGTATAGTTGATGGGAGGGGCGAATAGAAGGAGTAGGATTGTGGAATGTATTGTTTTCATTCTTTACTAGAAGCCAAGGTTATCCTTTGTCTCCATACTTTGACACCTGACCGGAAGCAGCTGGGTGTGGATGCCCGCGTGGAAGAAGAAGATTTGACCATGTGATGGATTGTGGGTATGAGGACAAGTTCATGAACTTTTAACTGGGTGGAATTCTGATGTCATTTCCAGTATTGGGATTCCATAGCAATGTGCCAACATGTCTGTCTTATTAAATTGGAACCTTAAGGATAGCTCTGCCTTGGACTCTGATTTAATTCTGCATGATACTTGGAATGCTGACACCAGCACTGTCTGAAGACGTCTCCGTGATCATGTGGCCAGCATGACTAAATGCTGAAGGCGCACAGAACACTGTTACCTTCCCACCAAAGGTGGTTCCTATTTTTCTACTTGCATTTTTACATGCTTTCGAACGGCTACGTTGGCAGAAGCTGGGACATGTAACGGGAGCTCACTCCGTTACAAAGTGCTAGGGATTCGAACTGCCAAACTGCCAGCCTTTCTGATCAATTTACTGATTTACCCCATTTATTGAACATGAAAGAATTACCTCTGCCACCAGACACCCAACAATGAATCTGGGTGTCCCAACGAAAATTGCTTTGAAGTGCATCCCCCAACTTGTCATCCCTTCAAAACTCATCTCCTAGCAGAGGAACTCAACGAGGATATGGGTTCCAAGGGCTTGGGAATGAAGGTTTTCTCAGTAGCCAGACCCCAAACTTTGACAGTTGCACCAGCTTGGATGGGAGATAACATTTGTTTTCCTTGCACCTTTAACATTTTTTAACCTTTTCTAGACCAATTCTCGAATACAGCTTGTCTGCCTGGAATCCGCACTCTTTATCGGATATGAATACAACTGAGAGACTCCGGAGGTATTTCACAAGAAGAGTCCTTCACTCCTCTGCTCATAATAGAATCCCTTATGCCACCAGGGTCGAAATTTTGGCCTTGGACAACCTAGAACTACGCTGCCTATTGTCTGACCTAAGCATAGTACACAAAATTGTCTGCCACAACATCCTACCCATCAACAACTACTTCAGCTTCAACCACAATGATACACGAGCAAAGAATAGATTCAAACTCAAGGTAAACTGCTCCAAACTCGATTGCAGAAAATACAACTTCAGCAACAATAGCAGTAGACAGTAAACAGAGAGGTCAACGCCTGGAATGCTCTACCTGACTCCGTTGTTACATCCTCAAACCCCCCACAATTTTAACCTAAGACTGTCTACTATCGACCTCACCCCATTCCTAAGAGGTCTGTAAGGGGGCGTGCATAAGCGCACCAGCATGCCTACCATCCCTCTCCTACTGACTCCATTTATTTGCATCCATTCCAGTGGTGGGTTTCAAAAATTGTTCGAACCTACTCTGTGGGTGTGGCCTCCTTTGTGGATGTGGCTTGCCACCCATGTGACCGGATGGGAGTGGCTTGCCGCCCATGTGACCGGATATGAAGATGCCAACGACACTTTTCAGAACAACCTTAAATTATCTCACACACAGCACTGGCATGCATAAGAATATGATGTAAACTTGTTTTTTAAAAGGCATCTTTGGTTTGTGTTAAAACAACTTCAACACACACAATGTTCTGATTGCATCACAAACGCAGTAGTCATCCTTACCTTTCACAGAGGCACTGAGTTTTATAAATATGAGCATGATAGTGTAAAATAATCACATCCAAGGACCAGTGGTGGGTTTCAAAAAATGTTGGAACCTCTTCTGTAGGTGTGGCCTGCTTTCCGGGTCCACTGGTGGAACCTCTTCTAACCGGTTCGGTAGATTTGACGAACCGGTTCTACCGAATAGGTGCGAAATAGTAGGAACCCACCTCTGATCCATTCCCTTTGTTCATGCCCATGTTCATACTTACACCTGTTATCTTTTACATGTCTGACAAACTAAATATTTTTTTTAAAAAAAAAAATGCATTTGTTGCTTTCCAAAGCTGGAGTGACCTTCCCTTGGTTATCGGAACAGGAATGGAAAGTAACAGGAAAATATCCAAGGGAATCGAAAAAGATGGTTAGAAACAAAACAAAACAAATCTATTTGGCTTGCAAAGAGGTTGGCAAGAAAATTGCTTCGGTTGACACGCCTGACAACAAGAGAAACCCAATCCTTTGAAAAAGGAGATTTAATTCACATGATATGACAACCACCACAAATCCTCTCCACCTTCAGAGACAGCTGCAGGAAATTAAGACTCACCACAGCCTTGTATCTGATAGTGTGACAGTGTTTCCTCTCCCTCAAGAGCGTCTCTTGATTGAAATCCTCAATAATAGTTTAAAAGGGTCTGCCTGACCATGGCTTCAAAACGGATGCTGCCCATGAAGGACTTGGGAGAAATAATTAGATGGACTGAGAATAGAATAGAATTCTTTATGGGCCAAGTGTGATTGGACACACAAGGAATTTGTCTTTGGTGCTTATGCTCTTAGAGAGGGAGGGAGGGAGGGAGGGAGGGAGGGAGGGAGGGAGGGAGGGAGGGAGGGAGAAAGAAAGAAAGAAAGAAAGAAAGAAAGAAAGAAAGAAAGAAAGAAAGAAAGAAAGAAAGAAAGAAAGAAAGAAAGAAAGAAAGAAAGGAGAGAATAGAATAGAATTGAAAATAGAATTGAGAATTGAGAATAGAATAGAATTGAGAATAGAATTGAGAATAGAATTGAATTGAGAATAGAATTGAGAATAGAATAGAATTGAGAATAGAATAGAATAGAATTCTTTATTGGCCAAGTGTGATTGGACACACAAGGAATTTGTCTTTGGTGCTTATGCTCTGAGAGAGGGAGGGAGGGAAGGAGAGAGATAGAGAAAGGGAGAGAGAGAGAGAGAGAGAGAAAGAAAGAAAGAAAGAAGAGAATAGAATAGAATTGAGAATAGAATTGAGAATTGAGAATAGAATAGAATTGAGAATAGAATTGAGAATAGAATAGAATTGAGAATAGAATTGAGAATAGAATTGAGAATAGAATAGAATTGAGAATAGAATAGAATAGAATAGAATCCTTTATTGGCCAAGTGTGATTGGACACACAAGGAATTTGTCTTTGGTGCAGATGCTCTCAGTGTACATAAGGAAATAAAATACATTCATCAAGAATGAAAGGATACAACACTTAGTGATAATCAAGGTTACTAATAAGCTATCAAATCGTACTCGGAACAAATAAAACAATATAAATCATAAGAATACTAACAACAAAGTTATAGTCATATGTAGAAAAGGAGATAGGTAATAGGAAGGATGAGAAGAAGAATAGAATAGATAGGATAGAATTCTTTATTGGCCAAGTGTGATTGGACACACAAGGAATTTGTCTTTGGTGCATAGGCTCTCAGTGTACATAAAGACAAATAGAATAGAATACATTCATCAAGAATCATAAGATACAACACTTCGTGATAGTCGTAAGTTACTAATAAGCAATCAAATCGTACTAGGAAACAAAAACAATATAAATTGAAAGATACAAGCAACATGGTTACAGTCATAAGTGGGAAGAGATAGGCACTAGGAAGGAAGAGAAGAATAATTGTAAAACAGTCAGTAAAATTATTGACCATGTTGTGGGGGTTGGTAGTTTAGCAGAGTGATGGCATTCAGGGAAAAAAAACTGTCCTTGTGTCTAGTTCTTCTGGTGTGTAATGCTCTATAGAGTCGTTTTGAGGGTAGGAGTTGAAATAGTTTGTGTCCAGGATGCGAGGGGTCTGTAGATATTTTCACAGCCCTCTGTTTGACCCGTGCAATGTCCAGGTCCTCAGTGGAAGGCAGGTTGGTAGCCATTGTTTTTTCTGCAGTTCTGATTATCCGTTGAAGCCTGTCTCTGTCTTGTTGAGTTGCAGAACCAAACCAGACAGATTTCAAGAACTATCCACAGTTTCTGAGCATTGCTGTGTCACAACTGTATGGAAGGATCTCTTGTTCATCTGCACCTTCAAGCTTTCACTCTCCACATTTTTGAATCCAAAAAGTTGGATCATCAAGAAAGGAATGCAACATCTGCCTTATTTATTTGTATCCCACCTTTATTATTTTTACAATAACTCAAGGCAGTGACTATATCCAACACACCTTCTTTCTCCTGTTTTCCCTATAACCACCCTATCTGGTGTGTCGGTCTGAGAGACAAGGACTGATCAAGGTATATCCAGCTGGCTCTCATGGCTAAGGCAGAACTAGAACTCGCTGTCTCCTGGTAATTGGTCTAAAGCCACCCAGGTGGCTTTCATGGATAAGGCAGGGCTAGAACTCACAATCTCCTGGTGATTGGCCCAAAGTCACCCTATTGGTTTTCATGATTAAGGTGGGACTAGAACTCAACAGTCTTCTGGTGGTTCACCCAAAATCACGCAAATGGCTTTCATGGATAAGACAGAACTAAAACTCCCAGTCTCCTGGTTTCTAACTTGATGTCTTAATCCCTGGACCAGGCTGAGCTGGTTCTCTTATTCTGTCCACAGAAATTCCAGGGCTCTTTCATAGAAACCCTCAGAGATGAACTTGTAAAAGTAGTAAGAACAGAACCTATTGGCTTTCACCGACTCCAGGTGTGTTGGTTAGCTCTTCTTCTAACAGTTCAACAAGCGGAGCTGACATGTGTGCCTAGGCATTGGTACAAAAGCTGGCCCCAGTTACACAAGAA
Source organism: Thamnophis elegans (assembly GCF_009769535.1). Lineage (NCBI taxonomy): Eukaryota > Metazoa > Chordata > Lepidosauria > Squamata > Natricidae > Thamnophis > Thamnophis elegans. The sequence continues at coordinate 9,592,906 of NC_045554.1, forward strand.
CTTCCATTCACACGGAAAACTCTGTAGTCATGCATCTGAAGTCACTTCAATTGGTTGAGAAAAACAGGCCTACCAGAAATTTGGGGTGGCCCTGTTTCCAGTCTTCGGAGGGCTTCCGGAGCCTGCAGAGGCCATTTTTTGTCCTCCTTGAGGCTCGAGAAAAGCCTCAGGAGCCCAGGTAGGGCCAAAGGTGTCCCATCCACCCCCCGCTGTGGTGCAGGAGGCCAATTAGGCCACGCCCACCATGGCCACGCCCACTCAGCAATCAGGCAGAGAACCCCTTGCTAAAAAATTTGAAGCCCACCCCTACATGACTGATCCTCTCTTTGCACCAATCTCACATAACCCCTCTGTCACTTTCTCCCCATTTAGAGTCCCTGGGTCCATAGTTGTCTCATTTCCAATTTACACCCTGTTGGCACTGCTGACTTTGAGTGGCATAACTAAAGGCAACATGGTGTGTCTGTTTTCGTTTGTTGTATTTTTCTGGGTGTGTAATTATACAAGGATATAACTTTCTATCCATCTGAGAAAACCCGCCCCTTTTCTATTTTATTATTGCTTATTAAAGCCTACCGCTGGTTGATTGAAGTGTGTGGGTTGCACAGTACTTACAATACCTTGAAAATACATATATAGTGTTTTGCTTCTACCTCCGTTTTGCGTGCTTAACTCGGCTGCCCAGCAAACTCTCTTCGTTAGACGGGGTAAAAAATTGATTATTTATTTCGTCTCTTGCAGAAATTAGACCGATGCCTTGAATAGGTTAGCTATTTTTAATCTTTATTTTAGGGTTTAAGTGTGATTAAAGTGGTTTTCATACTCTAGTTTTATCTGCTTTTTTAATGGATGATTGTATCATTTTGTAAATTGAACATGTTGTACAAATACTTCTCAACTTACAACTAGAATGGAGTCTGCCCATTACGTTTATGAAGTGTGATGGGTTATTATTTTACGATCTTTGGAGCAAGAACTTTTCTTCTTCTTCTTCTTCTCCATAAAGCTGGTATGTTCATATCCCCATTGTAAAAATACTCTATTAGTAGGCCTCAACCAAATCAACCTAGTAGGGTTAGAACATCCCTAAAAGAGTTATGTATTCATCCCTAACAACAAAAGTGCGTATAGTCAAGGCTATGGTTTTCCCAGTTGCAATGGATGGCTTTGAAGGTTGGGCCATAAGGAAGGCTGAGCACCAAAGAATGGAGGCCTTTGAACTCTGTTGCTGGAGAAGACTCCTGCGAGTCCCTTGGCCTGCAAGGCCATCTAACCGGTCAGTCCTAGAGGAGATCCACCCTGGCTGCTCTTTAGAAGGCCAGATCCTGAAGAGGAAACTCAAGTACTTTGGCCACCTAATGAGAAGGAAGAAGGACTCCCTGGAGAAGAGCCTCATGCTGGGAAAGATGGGGGGCAAAAGAAGAAGGGGACGGCAGAGAAGGAGGTGGCTTGATGGAGTCACCGAAGCAGTTGATGTGAGCTTAGATGGACTCCAGAGAATGGTAGAGGAGAGGAAGGCCTGGAGGAGCATTCTCCGTGGGGTCGCGATGGATCGGACGCGACTTTGCAACTAACAACAACAACATCCATCCCTACTCAACCAAGTTTGAATGGAGAACTCAGTAGAGACATGCAATTGGAGAGCTGCCAGGCCGATATCTGCAAAACTTGGCAAGGAGTCTCCCTCTCTGATTCTCCTCTTGCAACATAGGAAGCAAGGAATGCTAAGCCTTTTGTACTTGTAAGAGACAATTGGGAAGCATTAACATGAAAGCAGGTCACAATTGTGTAAATTCTCATTAACAACGCAGTCATTAATCCCAGGTGAGTGCACATCTTCAAGTTTTCATGGCTTCCCCTTTCTTCTGGCTCTCTCTTCTGGTTGCCTTGGATTTCTCAACAACAAAAAGCTAGGATTAAAAAAAAAACACTCAACCACAACTGTGTGCTGCAGTGAATAGTTACTACTATGAAAAATGGAAAGAAGTAAGGAGCCAGGAGGCTGAGCCCTGATGGAGAAATCTGACAGTGCCATCTTGTGGACATTCTGGAAATGACCAAACACCATTTGCAGGAGTGGCAACTGCAAAACTAAACCGATACGTTTTTAAAAATCTTTTTCCAAATCCCTAAAATTCTGTTTCTTTCACAAAAAAAAGGAAATCTGGGGTTTCTTTCCCCCCCCCCAATGGATTTGCGGGCTGAGAATGTTATGAGCTGCTTCCTCCTGCAATCTGCAGCTTTAATCATAGGCACACACAAAGGATTTGCTATCCGAAGTTCCAATATTGGGGTGGAAAAGAATTTTAATGCTGTCGTGAAATTTCTGGAACCAAAAGCTTCTGAAACAGTCAACCCTAGTGGGGGGAAAAAGGTGAATTCTCCCATTGGGGTAGCCTCTTGCAGAAGCAACATTTGAATCAGGCTGGATCCTCTGTGGAGCTGCCTAATGTACTGAACAGGCATATCCACGGACAGTCCCTGATTCAAGGGAGGATTTACAGTCACAGATAAGGTGACCAGATTTTCAGATTGGTAAAGAGGAACACCATGGACCAGAGGGGGGGGGGGGCTTGACTAAAAATTGTATATGGAGCAACAAAAATTTTCATACAACGCAAAAACAGTATTGTAATATGCATCCTCTTTTTCTTACTCATTATGTTAATTTTAAAAAATTAAAATTATACCCCGACTCCCCTGCCTCTAGTGACTGCACGTCCCTGTAGATTCTATCCAAAATAAATTGAAATAAACCATTTTTAAAAATTCTATGCACAATATAGAACTTTTAAAAATGGTTTATTTCAATTTATTCTGTGTGGAATAGTTTGAAATTTTTTACTTCAATTTATTCTGTGTGGATTCTTTTTTTAAATTGTCTTAGACTATTTAAAAAAAGATTCTATCCAAAATAAATTGAAATAAACCATTTTTAAAAAAATTATGCACAATACATTTCAAAGTATTGTGCATAGAATTTTTTAAAAAGGTTTATTTCAATTTATTTTGGATAAAATCTTTTTTTAAATAGTCAGGAGTCATTGACACTGAATTTGCACTTTTAATAATCAGGAAGCACATACTGAGTTTCTTTGAAAGAAAATCCAATAATTTAAAAATCCAATAATGTGTTTCCTAGTATAATTTGATTGCTTATTAGTAACCTATGACTATCACTAAGTGTTGTAGCTTATGATTCTTGATGAATGTATTCTATTTTATTTTTCTTTATGTACACTGAGAGCATATTCACCAAAGACAAATTCCCTGTGTGTCCAATCACACTTGGCTAATAAACTATTCTATTCTACTCTATTCATTTCTATTTCAATTTTAATAAGGAGTTTACCTTCTCTCTCTTGAAAATGTAAGCTAGCATAAGGCATTATAATGCAAGCTAGCCTTAACTTTCAAACAGTTCATTTAGTGACCAAAGTTACAATCCTAAAAGCTACTTAATGTTAACAGTAAAATAACTAGATAAAAGCAGAGATTGAGTCTCCAAATCATAGTTAGATAGTAATGTTCTTCTTGCCTTGCAATGAAGAGTAATGGGGACCATTTTAAAAAAACCTAGCAAGGAGGGAAGTGTGTCAAAATATTGTGCATAGAATTTTTAAAAATGGTTTATTTCAATTTATTTTGGATAGAATAGAATTTTTAAAAATTCTATGCACAATACATTTCAAAGTATTGAGTATAGAATTTTTTTAAATGGTTTTACTTCAACTTATTCTTTGTGGAATAGTTTGAAATGGTTACAGTGTAAATTATTGCTGGTGTAATACTTAACAATGGTTTTTAAGGATTTCTTTTATTTATAGAATATCTTTTTTAATTATTTTTGGGGGAATTTTATTTTTTAATTGTTTATAAAATATATTTACTACAAGAAATGCAATATGTTCAGACCAGCTTTATGTGTCTCAAAGTGGCTGCTATTCTATGGGCAGGCCAGGTTGGTGCAAGGCAGCTTTGCCAGATTAAGTGTGTTTCACCCTCGTTGAATTTTATATCATATAAAATCGTATAATTTTAACTTTTTTTAGATTATTAACATAATGAGTAAGAAAAAGAGGATGCATATTACAATACTATTTTTGCGTTGTATGAAAATTTTTGTTGCTCCATATACAATTTTTAGTCAAGCCCCCGCCCCCCCCCCCCCGGTCCATGGTGTCCCTCTTTACCAATCTGAAAATCTGGTCACCTTATACAAGACCTACAAGCGCTGCCGGGTGGGAACATGCCCCATTCTGAATTTTGCTATCTTTTTCCTTCCATTTTTCTATTGTATATTTTTTAACAAAATAGTTTCAATGATTTTATTGTTATTTTATTTTGGGGGGCTTATTGGGGGGTTGTTTATGTTCTAATTTTAATGGCAGCTACATACATTGAATATATCACTAAATAAAATGTGGTAACCTGATTTCTTGACTTTGAAGTTTCAATTCCCCTCCCACAAAAGGGGAAGCCTGTTTACAGTGATAACTGCGGACAACGAGATACATTTTGCAAAAGTTGGACAAAGTTTCTTTGAAATGTCTCACAAGATTGTTCTCCGACTGTGCTTCTCAGTGCTTTTCTTAAGAGCTGGTAAGTTGTTTTTACTGTCTTTCTAGCAGATTCAAATCAGGACTGAAATGAATGTTTTGTTTTTTGGATTCATCATAATTTTCAGATTTAAAGATTTAAAACTGCGGTGGAACTTTATCTCCACCCAAAAAGCTGAGTTGGAGAACCTCAAGAAAAAGGGAGATAAGTTTGAAATAAATTCTAGCACAAGAAATAGAAAACATTTTCTGCATTTTTTCTTTACAAAATATAAGAAACATATAGATAACGCCATTATTTATGTTTTGTGGGAATATGCTACTTAAATTAAGAGGACTAAAAATTCAATTTCATATCCAAACATACTGCAGGTCCAGAGCAGTAAATAAACATTTCAAAGTCCCATTTCATTTCATGTAGTCAAATAACCACAAAACATTGAAAAAAACGAGAGGAACTGAAAAAGTTAAAAACAGGAAACAGATTTTTTTAAAAGCAAAAACCCCAAAGTTTGGAGAATACAGAAATAATTTTATAATCACCAAGAAATATATTGATTTAAAATATGTTAATATTTTAATCATCAAATGCATTTGTAAAGGTAGACAATTTTTAACAGCAGTATCTTGGTTAGGGCCAGTGAGGGTTTTTTTTAATACAATTTTTGTGTAAAGTGAAAATGCAGAAATAGTTTTTTGAACAGTAGCGGAAGGAAATAAAATATCTCAAACTGCCAAATACCACAAAGACAAAAGTGAAGCACAAAAATATCTAAATGCTGAAAAGCAATTGAAATAATTGTAAAACTACTTTGGGATTGGATGCTGAAATGCTAACGCACTAAATTACCAAATTGTTAGGTTGAAATCCGAGTGTGTGTAATGGACCCTCTTCTGACAACCTTTTTGAATGCAACGTCTGGGGCTTTCATGAGCCCCCTTACCAGTGGTGGTTGCAGATGGTACGCCCTGGTACGGGCGTACCGGAGCCTGCCTGGAGTACCGGGTACCGTTCCGGGATGGTGCTCCGGAGGGCCCACCCACCTGCCCGAGCTCCGTACTGGTGCTTTAAGCCTTCGGCACTTCCATGCACACGCATGGCGCATACAGCACCTGTGCGATGCTCCGCCAAGCAGCTGGAGCGGCGTGGAGGCTTGTGGGGGCATCGCAGGCAGGTACGACGCATGCGCGCGTCCATGTGGACAATGCCAGATCCAGAACCCACCACTGGCCCTTAACCATTTCTGGAGTGGTATTGGAATCAGAGTGAAGTTGGAAGATCCACCTCTGTTATTCTGTAAGGATCTCCTGCTTGAGCAAGGGGGCTGGACTAGAAGACCTCCAAGGTCCCTTCCAACTCTGTTATTCTGTAAGGATCTCCTGCTTGAGCAAAGGGGCTGGACTAGAAGACCTCCAAGGTCCCTTCCACCTCTGTTATTCTGTTCTTAGTTTGCAGCAAGGACAGTGTGGAAAAGATGCATACAAGGACATACAACGGGAGGGAGAGAAAAATAAGGAGTAGCACATGAGTAGCTCTGTGAGCAGCATGTGATGCATTTTAGCCTGGAGCAAAGGCCACCCCAACAGACCACGCATGGTCTCATGGAGGCGTGCAGATCCATCTTTGGGGCCCTATTTATACTCACGTGGAGAAATAGAAAGAGAGCATGGAAATGCAATTAGATGGGGAATTTGGGGCGGTGGAAACGGGATCTTCAAAACGAAGCATTTCGGATTTTTCTGGTAAGACTCTGGCATATTTAGAGAACATAAGTTGCTGCAGATAAGCTACGAGGGGGAGCAGATGTGATGGGTGGAAAGAACTGCTTCCTTAGATTAGGGAACAAACAGTTTGCAACGAATTTCAAACTTAACATCGTTTTCCCTTAACTGGATCTTAAAAAAAACATTCCACACCTTGCACCAATTTCCAGCATTAGTTTTAGGGCATTGGTATTCCTACAATAGAATAGAGCAGGAAGGGACCTTGGAGGTCCTCTAGTCCAGCCCCTTGCTCAAGCAGGAGAACCTATACTCTTTGTGTAGTTGCTGTCTAATTTCTTCTTAAAAGCCTCCAGTGATGGAGCACCCACAATTTCTGGTGGCCAGCTGTTCCACTGGTTAATTGTCCTCACTGTTAGGAAGTTTCTCCTTAATTCCAGGTTGCTTCTCTCTTTGGTTAGTTTCCAACCATTGTTTCTTGTCCTGTCTTTCAGTGCTTTGGAGAATAATTTGACCAGTTCTTCTTGGTGGCAGCCCCTCAAATACTGGGAGACTGCTATGCTGTCTCCCCTAATTCTTCTTTTTCCTTAGACAAGCCAGACCCAAATTCTGCAATTGTTCTTCGTATGTTTCAGTCTCCAGGACTTTGATCATCGTAGTTCTCTGCACTTTTTCCAAAGACTCAAACTCTTTTTTGTAGTCCGGCAGTGACGTGCGGTGACGGTTACCGTTGGTGAGGCAAGACTGCAGCAGCGGCGAGAAGCAACGTCCCCGGCACTGTGTCTACAGGCGTCTCGCATTTATGGCGGACATAAACGCGAGACACCTGTCGGACACAGTGGCGGGGGTGTTGCTTCTCGCCGCCGTCGCACTCCACCGCCTTGCCCCCCGCCTCCTCCGATGAACAATCCTGCTGCCCCGGCCTGCAGCCAGCCCACCTACCCCTCGCCCGACCTGCTCCCTGCCTGGACTCACCGCCCTTCTCCTCCTCCTCCTCCTCCTCCTCGTCCCCGCTCAGTGCTGGGCTGGCTGCAGGCAGCATGCCTTTAAGTGCTGGCTTGCCTTCCATGTGTCCTGGCTCCATCTGAGATGCTTCTCGCCACCGTCACGCTCCACCGCCTTGCCCCCCCGCGTCTTCATACGAACAATCCTGCTGCCCCAGCCTGCAGTCAGCCCACCCACCCCCGCCCGACCTGCTCCCTGCCTGGACTCATCGCTCTCCTCCTCCTCCTCCCCGCTCGGTGCTGGGCTTTTAAGCGGTCTCCCTTCCCCAGCCAGCCAGCCCACCCAGCCAATTCCTCCCACCACCACCACTGTGTCCAACAGGCCAGGTGTCTCGCGTTTATGGCGGACATAAATGCGAGACGCCTGGCCTGTTGAAACACAGCGGCGAGAACGTCCCTGCCGCTTCCGTGCTCCACCACCTCGCCCCCCTGCCTCCTCCGACCCCACCGCTGTGAAGAAAGAAAGAAAAAACGCACACAAACCTCACAATAAAAAATTATTTTTTTTTATTAAATTACAAATTACAAATTAAATTACAATAAATTTGAATCCCCCCGCCCTCCCTCTGTCCGATCCACCTTTTCCAGCTGTGGAAACTCTCTCAACTCTCCTCTTGTCCGCCCAACGTAAGCGTGCTCAACGTAAGCTCCTAAGGCATGATTCGCTGCTCCCCGATCAGGAGGCGGGAGAATCAGTGCCTCTTTTGCATATGAAAGTGTTCACTTGTTAACTCCTCCTTAACTTTTAAAAGGCAAACAATTCCTTAGGCAAAAGAGGCCCCGAGTTCTCTGGCCTCCTCCCATAGTTAACACTGAGAGCAGACACCAAGCCACTGTGACTTTGAATCTGGTAGCAACTACCCTGGCTTTAATTATTTAAAAAAAATTATTTAAAATTCTTCCTTTCCCTCAGGAGACTGGTGAGGCCCCGCCTCCCCCGCCTCTAGTGACTGCACGTCCCTGGTTCTAGTGGGTCCCTTTCTCTCCTTCGGGGGAACGACAAGGAGGCGGTGCCTGGAGAGGAGGAGGGGGGGCTTCGCAGAAAGGCGGGGCTGGTATATGGAGCGCCTTCACTTTCGGAATCAGAGAGCTGATGGAAGGAGCGGTTCCCTTCGGAGGCGGAGAAACCGGAAGTAAGTAGAGGCTGCTGGGACGGAGTGGCAGCCTGCGAGGGTCTCCTTCGGGTCCTCGTGAGGGGAGGCCTCGGCCTGGGCCTCTCCTGCAGTGAGGGGGATGCTGCCATGACCTGCCTCTCTTTCTCCCCTGCAGGAGGACGGAGGAGCCCGGTGGGGGAGGGAAGGAAGGAAGCGCCGCCCGAGAGGAGGAGGAGGAGGAGAGCGGGCCCCGCGGAGCAGCCCCGGGAGACGGCGGGGAAAGGCCGGGGGGGCTCCGGAGCTGCAGGAGGGATGAGCCCAGCGGGAGCCCGGGAAAGGCAGCTGCCTGGAGGGCGATGCGGGGAGGAGGAAATGGGCGGAGACGCCGAGACGGGCCTGGAGGGCGGAGGGTCCTTCGGAAGACCCCGGAATCCCCAAAGGATCCAGGAGGAAGAAGAGAGATATCAGTGCCCGGAATGTGAAAAATTCTTCAAGAGAAATCAGTATCTTCGAAAGCATCTAAAGGTCCATTCAGGAGAAAAACCTCATAAATGTTTGGAGTGTGGAAAGAGCTTCAGGCAGAGGAGCCACCTTAATACACACCAAAAGATCCACACAAGAGAAGAAACTCATAAATGTCTGGAGTGTGGAAAGAGCTTCAGTCGGAGGGGCAACCTTTATGCACATCAAAGGATCCACACAGGAGAAGAACCTCATAAATGTCTGGAGTGTGGAAAGAGTTTCAGTCATAGGAGCAGCCTTTATAGACATCAAAGGATCCACACAGGAGAAAAACCTCATAAATGTCTGGAGTGTGGAAAGAGCTTCAGTCGGAGGGGCAACCTTTATGCACATCAAAGGATCCACACAGGAGAAGAACCTCATAAATGTCTGGAGTGTGGAAAGAGTTTCAGTCATAGGAGCAGCCTTTATACACATCAAAAGATCCACACAGGAGAAAAACCTCATAAATGTCTGGAGTGTGGAAAGAGCTTCAGTGAGAGGGGCAACCTTTATAGACATCAAAGGATCCACACAAGAGAAGAACCTCATAAATGTCTGGAGTGTGGAAAGAGCTTCAGTCTGAGGAGCAACCTTTATGCACATCAAAGGATCCACACAGGAGAAGAACCTCATAAATGTCTGGAGTGTGGAAAGAGTTTCAGTCATAGGAGCAGCCTTTATAGACATCAAAGGATCCACACAGGAGAAAAACCTCATAAATGTCTGGAGTGTGGAAAGAGCTTCAGTCGGAGGGGCAACCTTTATGCACATCAAAGGATCCACACAGGAGAAGAACCTCATAAATGTCTGGAGTGTGGAAAGAGTTTCAGTCATAGGAGCAGCCTTTATACACATCAAAAGATCCACACAGGAGAAAAACCTCATAAATGTCTGGAGTGTGGAAAGAGCTTCAGTGAGAGGGGCAACCTTTATAGACATCAAAGGATCCACACAAGAGAAGAACCTCATAAATGTCTGGAGTGTGGAAAGAGCTTCAGTCTGAGGAGCAACCTTTATGCACATCATAGGATCCATTCAGGAGAAAAACCTCCTAAATGCTTAGAGTGTGGAATGAGTTTCAGTGAGAGTAGAACCCTTTATAGACATCAGAGGATCCACACAGGAGAAAAACCTCATAAATGTCTGGAGTGTGGAAAGAGCTTCAGTCGGAGGGGCAACTTTTATGCACATCAAAGGATCCACACAGGAGAAAAACCTCATAAATGCCTGGAGTGTGGAAATAGCTTCAGTGAGAGTAGAACCCTTTATAGACATCAAAGGATCCACACAGGAGAAGAACCTCATAAATGCCTGGAGTGTGGAAATAGCTTCAGTGAGAGAAGTAGCCTTTATGAACATCAAAGGATCCACACAGGAGAAGAACCTCATAAATGTCTGGAGTGTGGAAAGAGTTTCAGTCATAGGAGCCACCTTTATAGACATCAAAGGATCCACACAGGAGAAAAACCTCATAAATGTCTGGAGTGTGGAAAGAGCTTCAGTCTGAGGAGCAACCTTTATAGACATCAAAGGATCCACACAGGAGAAGAACCTCATAAATGTCTGGAGTGTGGAAAGAGTTTCCGTCTGAGGAGCAACCTTTATAGACATCAAAGGATCCACACAGGAGAAAAACCTCATAAATGTCTGGAGTGTGGAAAGAGTTTCAGTCATAGGAGCAAACTTTATAGACATCAAAGGATCCACACAGGAGAAAAACCTCATAAATGCCTGGAGTGTGGAAAGAGCTTCAGCCAGAGGGGCAGTCTTTATGCACATCAAAATATTCACACAGGAGAAAAACCTCATAAATGTCTGGAGTGTGGAAAGAGCTTCAGTGACAGGAGCAATCTTTATGCACACCAAAGGATCCACACAGGAGAAAAACCTCATAAATGCCTGGAGTGTGGAAAGAGCTTTAGTGAGAGGAGCAGCCTTTATAGACATCAAAAGATCCACACAGGAGAAAAACCTCATAAATGTCTGGAGTGTGGAAAGAGCTTCAGTCAGAGGAGCAAACTTTATAGACATCAAAGGATTCACACAGGAGAAGAACCTCATAAATGTTTGGAGTGTGGAAAGAGCTTCAGGGAGAGGAGCAACCTTTATAAACATCAAAGGATCCATTCAGGAGAAAAACCTCCGCCCAATCCCCGCATTCAGGCAGGGGGAGGCCGAGGGGCCCTCCTGGGACTGCAGACGTTCCCTCCCTCCGGGGTCCTCCCCTAGGCAAGGTGGGTTGGGAGGTCTGGGGGGGTAGCCAGGCGAGCAAAAGCTGAAGGGGCCACGGAGTTTTCTGCTCTTTTAATGTTCTCCTCGTTTTGCACTGAAGACCTGAGCTAATCTGATGCTGGAGCCCAGTGATGCTTAGACCGATGGAGGAAGTTCCCTTCTGAGCTGACACAATAAGAACAAGCCAGCTGCAAGGGACCTTAGAGGTCTTCTAGCCCAACCCTCTGCTCAAGCAGCAGATCTCATCCCGAAGGTGCTTTTTCAGGAGGCAACTGGATTTTCTTTCCCTTCACTTCTCACCCAAGAAATGTCCTCCGTTAATAGGACAGAGCAGAAGGGAATTCTTTATTGGTAAAGTGACCAGATTTTCAGATTGGTAAAGAGGGACACCTTTGACCGGGGGGTGGGGGGGTGTTGATTAAAAATTTTATACGGAGCAACAAAAATTTTCATACAACGCAAAAATAGTATTGTAATGTTTTTTTTTATTTCAACATAACTACAATTTACAAATATAAATTGTAACTGTTGCCAAACATCCAAATTTTGATCGCGTGACCATGAGGATGCTGCAACGGTCGCTAAGTGTGAAAATGGTCACTAAGTGTGAAAAATGGTCATCAGTCACTTTTTTCAATGCCATTGTAACTTTGGTCACTATACCACCTTTCTTGCCACAGTTCTTAAGTGAATAAATGCAGCTGATAAGTTAGTAACATAAGTGAATCTGGTTTCCCCATTATATGACCCCAGGACACTGAAATCATCATAAATACAAATCTGTTGCCAAACATCAAAATTTTGATCGCGTGACCATGAGGATGCTGCAACGGTCGCTAAGTGTGAAAATGGTCACTAAGTGTGAAAAATGGTCATCAGTCACTTTTTTCAATGCCATTGTAACTTTGGTCACTATACCACCTTTCTTGCCACAGTTCTTAAGTGAATAAATGCAGCTGATAAGTTAGTAACATAAGTGAATCTGGTTTCCCCATTATATGACCCCAGGACACTGAAATCATCATAAATACAAATCTGTTGCCAAACATCAAAATTTTGATCGCGTGACCATGAGGATGCTGCAACGGTCGCTAAGTGTGAAAATGGTCACTAAGTGTGAAAAATGGTCATCAGTCACTTTTTTCAATGCCATTGTAACTTTGGTAACTAAGCCCATTATATCACCTTTCTTGCCACAGTTCTTAAGTGAATCTTAAGTGAAGATGTTATATCTTAAGTGAATCTTAAGTCTTAAGTGAAGATGTTATACAGTAGAACCTCTGGTCACGAACGCTTCTGACCAAAATATTAACATTCCCCCCCCCCCCCCCGCTGCTGATTTCCCCTTCTGCACCATTTTTTTTGTAAGCGCCAAATTTCCAAAATTAGGTTTGATTCATGACCAAATCGGTTTGCGACCAAAGTTATGGAACGAATTATGGTTGTGACCAGAGGTTCTACTGTATTCATGCCTTTACATACTCTATATCACCTCAAAATGTTGCACAGCCTTCATAAGTTTCTAATACAGATAAAATTAAATACAACATCAAAACCATAAAAAAGTAAAATTAACCTGGCTGGAAAATCCTATGCCTGTCTTGCTATTATTACTGACACACTTGCTGCAGTATTTGATGGCTAAAAGAAAAAAATATATTGTTAAAGTGTGTATTATGTTCACTCCCATGTCTTGTCTGCTGCGTTGATTTTGAATTCATTAAAAGAGCTTATTTTACATCAAATCCCTCTCATATTATTCTCCTATGTGCAATGAACCCTAAGAGACAGCATACTATACATGAAATTCCTGTAACTGTATATTTAGTAAATTGTGGAGCTGGGTTTATCCAATTAACTCAGTTTTTGGACTTGAGTAATCACCTACAATAAAGGAAATAAAACTATTTAGAATGAAGTGTAGTTGGCTATTTCTGATTAAGGGTGTCATGCAGAAACAATTATAGTTTTGATCAGGAAAATACCCTAAAAAAACCTTTTGTTCTTTCAGGTTTTTTTTTAATGATTTTTCCATGGCACATCACATATTGTTTTGAATAAAAAAACAGCAGCTGCACATTTTTAAAAACCTACATTATTTTAAAATGCATTAAAAAAATAAAAGAAAAAAACCCAGCACACTTACCAGAAAGTTTCTTTTCCCACCATTTTGAGCAGTCCTGCAACCTCCGTGCCCCTCCCCTCCAGAAAATCCAGGAAGTAACACTGGCGACCCCTCTAGCCATTTCCTGCAGCTCTATGGTACTAGTTCATTTTTTTCTTATAAAATAAGGTAAAAAAGTGGCGCGGTGGGGGGGGGAGGTCCGTTTTGTTGCTTTAACGTTTTAATATCTTCAGTGAAAGTACTGAGACAGAAAGAGAGGTTAGACAGGGTGTCTTTTGTCTTGCCCTGGTTAGGATTTCTTAAGCAAATCCACTGGGCTTTCAACATGAAGCCAGAAAAAAATCGGGACTTTTTTAAAAGGCAGAGGGACGCGGGAAAAATTGTTAAAAATCGTGACTGTCCCGCTGAAATCGGGTCATTTGGTCACCCTAGTCACAGACCTTCTCTGGCTTGGAGAGCTCACAGGCTGATATCTGCAGAACTTGTCATGGAGTCTCGGAGAGTCACGAACCAATTAAGCGAACTAATTGTCTCCTGCAAACTCCACTCCCCTTTCGCTCCTCTTTTATTTCCTCTGGGAGGGGCCATTCATCATCCACCTGTGGCCTTACTCCCAAGTCAACCCCTGTCTTTAGCTCTTCCCTTCGTCTGGCAACTCTGCGGATGTGCACACTGGGAACAGACTCCAGCTGTTCCACTGCCTCACTGATGTCTGACTCTGAAGGCAGCTGATAACTGGCATATGGCCCTGGCCCCCTCTCTGCCTCCAACACAGAGCCCTCATCCGAGCCTTCCCCGGACTCCAGGACTGGCCCATGTTCCTCCCCAACCCTCACTGTCTGAATCTGCTGCCAGCTCTGCTGGCCTTTGGCAAGCCACAACAGAGAGTAAGGATAAGTTGTAACAGCCTGCCTCCTATTTTAATATAAAGTCCGAAGAATTATGCGGGAAGGGAGGAAATGTTCACATGATTTCTCAACATAAAGCTTCATTTCATGCATCAAACATCCTGTCTGACTGGGAAAAACAAGCCATTTCTTTGTCTTGCAAAGATAACGAGAATATTCCTTGTGCATGCAAAATTTGACAGGCCTTCATTTGTTTCCCTCACCTCCCACTCCCCCACCGCCACCTGCAGAAAAACAATTAAAAATAAATAAATTACGCTGCCAAAACAGAGCTACTTTAGTGGGTATCACAAGGCAGCCTGTACATGAAAAGTTTTTTTTCCCCGAGAGTCCAACAAATCTTTTTTGCTTCCTTAAAGGCAGAAAAGGGTGTTGGTACTTACCTGATACGCCTCTTCTCATAGTGGGGGAAGGAGTATCCAGAATGGGTTGACTTTGTCCTCTCATGATTGGATGAGTCAGATAAGCTCTTTGGGTAACGCCCCCTGGCCAGCAGGCCCTCCCAGATTTGACGAAGAGCTCCATCCGACTCGATGCACCATTCACTCCAGACTCTTAATTCAGTTCTTAGCTTTTATCGTCTTCAACATCAATATTTATATAACTTCATAAAACTGTGAACATAAAACTTAGTCGTACAAACATAGTCAGGGGGGGACTGGATACTCCTCCCCCCACTATGAGAAGAGGCGTATCAGGTAAGTACCAACGCCCTTTCTCCATAGTGAGGGGGGAGGAGTATCCAGAATGGGACGTACCAAAGCCTGCACGTCCCTAGGGAGGGAGACCCAAGAGGCCCCATGTCTCCCGCTCATGCCAGTTGAGGCGTGGGCCCCGCCCTGTGAACCGCCTGCAACGCCCTGCGTCCAAAGAGGCTTCTGCTGAGGCAAAATAGTCCAGTTTATAGTTCCTAGCAAAGGGAGAGGGGGAAGCCCACGTGGCTGCCCTGCAGATTCCGGCCAGGGCTGTCTGCGTGGCTCAGGCCCTGGACGTGGCTGCGCTCCGCGTGGAGTGAGCTGTGACATGATTGGTGTCTGTAAGCCCTGCGATTGGTATGCAGAGGTAACGCAGGATCGCAACCACCTGCTTATTGTGGTGGAAGTCACCCTGTTACCCAGGCCCCTATTTGGAAGGAGACAAACAGAGCTTTGGATTTCCTGTCTGGCCTGGTTCTCCTGAGGTAATCCTCAGAGCCCTCCTTACGCCCCGAGTGAACCACTTCTTTCCCAACGGGTGGGAAGTGTCTGGACAGAAGTTGGGCAAATCAGTTCCTGGGTTTGATGGAAGCAGGGGCCCACCCTGGGGATGAAGGATGTAACCCCACTCTGTCTTGGTGGAAGAAGCAGAGATCCTCCCCGGTGGACAGAGCTTGCAGTTCGTATATCTGCCTGGCAGAGGAGATGGCCACCAGAAGGCCACCGTGAGAATCTGGAACGTAAGGGAAGCTGTTCGTAAAGGCTCAGATGGAGCGCCTATTGGAGCGTCCCCTACCCTGTGTAAGTCCCAGGAATGGTACTTGAACGCTGTGTGCGGTTTGGGGTTGGAAGCTCCCTTGAGGAATTGCCTGACCATAGGATGGTAAGTCAGGCTCTGGTTCCTGCCACGCAGGAGAACTGGCGAGATGGCTGAAACCTGTCTCCTAATTGTGTTAGAAGCTAACCCTCTGTCCCGGCCTGCCTGGAGGAGGTCCAGAATCTGAGGCACTGAGGCCTGGCTAGGATTGTGCCCCAGGGAATTACACCATGAGGCAGAGGCCCGCCACATGGAGCCATAGATACGCTCTGTGGAGGGTGTGCGGGCAGTCTGGATAGTCTGCATCACCCTGGGGGGAAAGGGTCTTTCCCCAGGATGCTCCGTTCCAAGAGCTAAGCAGTCAGCTGGAGCCATTGACGGTCTGGGTGCTCCAGCGACCCCTGGTTAAGGGATATCCCCTCCTGGGGGATTCTCCATGGCCTCTCCGCTGAAAGCGACTGGAGCTCTGCAACCATAGTCTCCGGGGCCAGTGAGGCGCCAACAGAACCCCTTCCGCCCCCTCCCGAAGGGTTTCCCATATGACCCTGGGGATCAGGGGTAAGGGCGGAAGGCATACCGACAACCCCTGGTCCAGGGGCTTCGCAGATCGTCCGCCCCTTCTGCCCCCCCCCCCATGTCTGGTACCTGGAGAAGACCTTCAGGAGTTGAGCGTTGAGGGGCGTGGCGGATAAGTCGATCTCTGGGTGTCCGAAGCACTCTGCCAGCTCCTTGAAGATTGCTGGCTGCAGCTTCCGCTCCAAATTGTCCCCTTGGTCCGGCTGAGCCAGTCGGCTCTGATGTACCCCACCCCTGCTATATGTTCTGCCCTCAGCGAATGTTGTCTAAATTCATAGGCTATCTGAGGTGCTTCTGCGATCTCTCATAGTCAGGCATCCCATTCTGCGTTTGTGGTGGGTTCTGGCATGGGGACCAGGCTGTCTGACCCTTTTTCCCCCCGGCCATAAGGGTGCTATGATTCTATGGCTAGGATTAGCGCAGAGATATTCTGAATGTAAACACAGACGGAGTTTAATGGGCTGCCACTAGAGTGTGTGTAAAGATGAAGTGAGGGAAGCTAAGGCTCACAATAAAGGCCTGCCACAAAGGTAAATTAATAATAATAACAACAAGAACCACAACAACAATAATAATAATAAAATAAAATAAAATACAAAAGGGGGCATCTTCCCGCCTGATAAACCAAGAAAGATTAAGGAAACGATTGGTCCCTTGCTGGGAGAAAGTGGCCCGAAGGTGACAAGCAGCAGGGGTAAAGCCGAACTATTTAACTCGTGCTTGGCATCTGTCTTTACCCGAAGGGATAAACAATCCAACCTATCAAGAACAGCACCCCAAATTCAGATTAGGAACCCAAGATGAGATAGGGAAGAAATGGTAGCCTGTCTATCTTAGGCAAGGTCCAATTCCCAGGACCGGGTGGGTTACACCCCAGGGATCTGAAGGAGCTGGCGGACAAGATCTCCAAACAACTGAAACTATATCTATCAGAGATCCTGGAGTACCGGAGAACCACTATAGAATTGCTGATGTGATTCCCCCCCTTCAGAAAGGGAGAAAAACCGGCTCGAGAGCCCAAAGCCAACATGCGTTTGTCAAAACAGATCATACCAGACTAGCCATATTGCCTTCTTAGATTACGGTGACAACCCTAGTGGACCATAGGAATGCCATTGATATAGTTAACTTGGACTTCAGCAAGTCCTGATAAGGTAGACCATAACCTACTACTAGATAAAGTAGAAGAATGTGGGTTAGACATAGTCACACCAGGTGGCTTGGTAACTGGTTGACCAACCGCACACACCTGTACTCCTCAATGGAACTGCCTCTTCATGGAGGGAAGAGTGCAGTGAGTCCACCAAGGCTCAGTGTTGAGCCCAGTACTCTTCAACATCTTCATCAGTGATTTGAATGAGGGTGTTAGGTGTGTAAGCTAACATTTGGGTTAGCAAAATATATGCCATGATAGTAGTACTGTTTCTTTAAGAACTGCTGTTATCTCAAGCGGTCATAAGAAGGAGCCAGAATGACTGTTAGCTCTCTGTTTGTTAAATGCTGATTGGGGGGGGGGGGGTCATCAGGTTATCAGATGACCCCAAGCTGGCAGGAATAGCCAACACTTCAGAATACAGGCTAAAGATACAGAAGGATCTTGATACCCTTGAACATTGGGCACTACCTAGGAAAATGGGATTCAAGGAAGTAAGGTTCTACCTTTAGGCAACGAAGGTGAAGTGTACAGGTACAGAATACCTTGCTCCACAGTAGTAACTGTGAAGGGGATCTTGGAGTCCTAGTGGACCACCCTTTAATATGAGCCAGCAGTGTGCAATAGCTGCCAGAAAACCCAACACAGTTTTTGGCTGCATAACCAGAGGAATAGAATCAAGCTCCCGTGAAGTGTTCATCCCACTTTATAAGGCCTTGGAAAGGCCACAATTGGAATTCTGCATTCAGTTTGGTCACCATGATGTAGGAAGGATGTGGGGGCTCTAGGGAGAGTGCAGAGAAGAGCAACAGAGGGGATCAGGGGACTGGAAGCTAAAGCCTATGAAGAACGGTTGCAGGACTTGGGTAGGTCTAGTTTACTGAAAGGAAGGACTAAGGGAGACGTGATAGTGGTGTTCCAATATCTCAGGGGTTGCCACAGGGAAGAGGCAACCTGATTATCCTCCAAGGCACCTGAGTGCAGAACTAGAAGCCATGGGTGGAAACTAATCAAGGAGAGAAGCAACTTAGAACTGAGGAGAAAATTCCTGACAGTTAGAACAATTAATCAGTGGAACAACCTGCCTCCAGACGTTGTGAATGCCCCAACACTGGAAGTTTTTAAGCAGCTGTTGGATGGTAATAGCAATAGCAGTTAGATTTATATACTGCTTCATAGGGCTTTCAGCCCTCTCTAAGTGGTTTACAGAGTCAGCATAATCAACTATAGTAATGATAGCCATTTGTCTGAAATGGTGTAGGAATTTCTGCTTAGGCAGGGGGTTGGGCTAGAAGACCTGCAAGGTCCCTTCCCCCTCTGCTATTGTATTGCATAGTATTGTGTTGCCTTGCATTTGCTCTTTGCCTAGTCACCCCCACCTTTGGAAAGCCTTGGGGGAGGGGGGTAATCTCTAACCTGATTGGAGGTTCTTCTGTCTCTCCCTGGGGGCTGCGGCCTCTAGTAGGCGGGCTGAATACTCTTCCCCCCTGTGTTTTCCAGGCTGCCGGGGCTGCCGGCTTGGGCCACGTGGGGCCCCTCCCCCCTTCTTTCCAAATGGTTTTGCAAGGCAATTGCCATAGCCCCGCCCTCAGAACTTAGCCACAAAAAAACAGCTTTTGTTAAGGGCCCGGCCTCCTTCTCAGGGGCTTCCCGCCCCTCCCCCCTCCTTCTCCTACTCAAAGGAGAATGCTCTTAAGGAGGAAGGAGACTTAGCCCCCCCCCCAAAAAAACGCAGCTCTTGCTGGAAGCCTTTTTCTGATGGCATTCTCGCCCCCAAGTCTCTTTCTCCTACTTAAAGGAGAGTGTCCTTAAGGGGGGGGAGCCTTCTCCTGTTACTATGCAGTTAGAAAGGGACAGAACGGGCTTTTAGGCAGGATTTCTGAAGCACCGAAGCCGAAGGGGATCCTCCCCTGGGAGGGGAGGAGTTCTCAGGTTGGGGGGGGGAGGGTTCTTCGTGCAGTCTTGTGGCAGCTGCCTCTGTGATTCATCTAGGAGGTAGGCTTGGGGGGGGGATCCACCGCCTGCCTCTAACCTCCTTAAAAAGCCTCCTTTTGGCCCTTTGCTGCGTCCCCCGCCCTTGGCTAATGCCTCTGCGATGGTTTCTCACCTTTCAAGGGCTCCACAAGCCTCCGGTTGTGGCTGGAGGGCTGAGAGTTGAGGCTTCTGCCTGCCTCCTCTGAGCTGCTGGGGGCAGCCATCTTGGACCGCGTGGTTTCAAGATGGCCCCTGGCTCCAAATTCAAACGGCTCCTCTTTGCTGGAGCACATGGAAATGGCTTTTGCCTTTGCAGGCTTGCCATGCGGCTGCAGCTCGCCTCCCGCAGCTCTTTCTAAGCCTTTCCGGCTCTCACCTTGTCCACTGGTGATAGCTGCCAGCACAGGTGTTCCAGGGTATTTCCACAACCCTCGTGGCTCAACCCCTGAGGGGAGCAGAGGAGCGCTTCTGCTCCTGAGAAGCCTCTGCATCAAGGGCTGCCTCTAGGAGGCATGTGTGCCCGGTTCTCCTGCTTGCCCGGCAAGGGTCCTTACTGAGTGACTCCGTCTCACTCAGTGGCCAGGGCAGCATGCTGCCCCAGAGGGCTTGTGGCAGTCCAGTCCTTGCAGGAGGAGGTTGTGTGTGATGTAGGGAGGCAGGATTCGCCGGGTCCAAGTTTATTTTCTTTAATCCTTTGTAAATTACTGGAGGTCCAGAGTGGTGCAACCTTTCCTTTGATTGGGATGAGTCAAATCTGGGAGGGCCTGCTGGCCAGGGGGCGTTACCCAAAGAGCTTATCTGACTCATCCAATCATGAGAGGACAAAGTCAACCCATTCTGGATACTCCTCCCCCCTCACTATGGAGAAAAAACATATTTCTGCAGTGTGGCACACTTTTTTTTCAGGGGGCAGGGAATAGAAAAATTTGGTTCCAGGAATTATATTCTCTGGTGACTTTTCAGTAAATCTAATGCAATTGCAATTTTTTAGCGTGCTATCAAAGTTGGTCCTATTCATGTAGGGTGGAGTCAAGAGAGGAATCCTCCTGGGCTCGTTACATTCCCACAAGCAACCCCTCCTGTATTCTGTTGATCAGGGGTGTCAAAATCAAGGACCGCAATAGGATTGGATCTGGACTGCGGGGCCACATGATTTACCCAATGCAAAGATGAAAGGTCGGGCCAGACAGAATAATATATGCACAGAAATAGAAGAACAACACATTACTGAACGAAGACGAGGTAATACGGAATATCTTAGAATGTGCGGAGATAGACAACTTGAACAAGGAAATTCAAGGAAAGGAGGAATCAGAGGACTATCTAGTTTGGGGGAAATGGTACAAATGGTTAGATGATAGAAATAAGATATAAGAATTTGGGAGGTGTAAAATGCATTGTAGAAGAATTAGGAAACAGTGATAAGGAGGTAGGAAAATGTTGTGGCCCAGCAGGAGCCATTGGAGCTGCCACCGGACTCCGACAGAGAGGAGCCCTATGAGTCAGCTCTGGAGGATGTGGAGGATCCTGGACAGGGTTCCGACTCCGAGCAGGGCGCAAAGAAGCTGGTTGGCCACCAGGAGGCACCTGAGCCTTGGACCAGTGGGGAGGAGACAAGGCAGAATGATCCGGATGCCAGCAGTAAGTTGTTCCTGGATACCCAGCACCGAAGAGCTAATAGGCGTCAGGAACAGTTGCGCAGTTACAGGAGGTAATTGCACTCAGCTGGTGGTCATTAGGCTCCTCTCCAGACTATAAAAAGGACTGCTTGTCCACCCGCCCCTCTTGCAGAAGTCAACGCAGGAACTAATGTTGGAGAACATTATTGTGAGCCTGGCAGGCTGGATTGCTGCCACCGCTTATCTGTGCTGGATTGCTGCCCAAGCTTGTCTGAGCCGGTTTGCTGCCAAGGACCTGTCTGTCTGTTAATTAAATGCCGTAACTTATCTTTGGCTCGGAGTGTGTTGGTGTGGGATGAGAGGGGTCAGAACAGAAAAGTAGAATATACAAAAGTAGAAAAAGATATACAATAGAATAAGGGTAATATGATTGCCTGATACAAATGACTAAACACAGATAACTAAGCAAAGGAGTAAGAAATAAAAGGACCTTAAGTGTAAAATTAGAATGTATAGTAGGGGAAACAATAACTGTAAAGATGCACTGATAGGTATCTGCTGTAAGAAGGGCTGACAGTGTCATTCCGGTGTTGTTTGTGTGTTATGTGTATGGTTTTGTCGGTGTGTTTAAGTGTTTAAAATTTTAAAAAAGAAAGAAAGATTGAGCCAGCGTTACTTCGGCCCGGTCTACTCAATGCAAAGAGGAAAGATGCCAGCAGTTTGGGGAGTGGCGCTAAGCTGACTGTGGCCACCCAGTTGGCCACACCCACCCAGTTGGCTACGCCCACCCAACCCCTCCAGGTCAATCACAGTCCTGATGAAGCCCTCAATGAAATTGAGTTTGGCACCCCTGCTGTTGATTCTAATCTAGCGCCAATGTAGTGCTGGCCTTTAGTTGGCCAGATTCTTGTGTACAGATGTGAAAAATAAATCTTGATAGCTGGAACTTAATCTTTGGTCCTGATTCTTTGTGCCTGACAGTTGAGCACTCAACTGAACGAAAAAGAATATTGCCCTCCAAGGCACCCTTTTGTTGTTGTTTTCTTAATGACTTTAAAATAGTGTTTTCCAATGTTTACAAATAATGTAGACCGTGTCATTAGAAAATAATCTGATATGGGGAATAGCTTTTGGGTAAGTGGGTAAGAGAGAACCATCTGCCTTTTGCCATAAAACTAGTAAGCTCAAATGCATCAAATATGTGAAAATACGTTCCTGGTAGATTTGATTTTAGGAAGAACAGGACAAAATTTATTATTTCTATGGCAAGGGCATAACAATAACTTCACCAACCTTAGGTCACAAAACATTCATCATATGACATAGGAAACAATGGAGCTAAGCTATTCATTGCAAAGAGATTGGTTGGCTCCAAAAATACTATGTTGTCACAAGATATTCCCCTGGTTTGGGTTCCCCATAGAGGGTTCCATCTAGGGATAGTCCTCAACTTACAACCACAATTAACCCCAAATTTTCTGTTTTGATCTGATTTGAAAGTACACAGAAATGCATATAAAATAAATGTCCAGAAGATGTGAATACATGAAATGCAAATCAGTATCATCTAAAATAAGTAGTTGGGCTAGTACCTGTACAGATCAAAAGTATGCCTTTTGTCTTTGTGGCAATGTAGAATAACATTTTAAATACTGCATATGCAGAGGGATTAAAATTGCAAGTAGATATATGGAAAGCAGAAACAAAGAGAGAGAGAGAGAGGGAGGGAGGGAGAGAGAGAGAGAGAAAGAGAGAGAGAAACAGACAGAAAGACAGGAAGGAAGGAAAAAAAGAAAGGAAGGAAGGAAGGTAGGAAGGAAGGAAAAAAGAAAGAAAGGAAGGTAGGAAGGAAGGAAGGTAGGAAGGAAGGAAGAGAAACAGGAAGGAAGGAAAGAAGGAAGGAAGGAAGGAAGACAGAAAGAAAAAAAGAAAGAAAGAAAGAAAGAAAGAAAGAAAAGACAGACAGATAGACAGACAGACAGACAAACAGACAAAGAAAGACAGAAAGAAATTATTCCTTTTTGGACTCTGCATTACAGCTAAAATTTCTTTCTGGGACCGTAACTGAAAAGAAACCACCTTTGCTTACCCATAGATTGATTAAAAATTTGAAACAAGAATCTTTGGAAGAGTTTACTTGTCAGTTAAGAAAAGGTAGAGTGATTATCATCAATCAAGAGGCAGTTAGCTCACATGAACAATGGAGTTTTAATGATACAATGTCCTGATATATTGGGGAAAAGGATTGGTTTGTTTTTTTTTTAATTTCCTAAGGAGACAGGACCTGTACCTTCTTCTTTGAATAATTTGTGTGTTACACACTGCAGTCAGTGGTCTCCACAATAATTGCCTGGGCCCACCGTAATGTCTTTAAGCAAAAGCGCTCTCTCCTAATAACACCATCCCTTTCCCATGTCTTCCTTCCTTCTTGTTAGCTGCTCTCCAGCTTCACAACTTCCTTCTAAGCTCATTACCCCGATCTCAAGACTGTCAAGATGTCTCTTGGGAGGTGCTCTGACTTCCCAGTTGGAAAAAATATCTATCCATTTTTCTACTGCAGAATCCAAAGGCACCAACTCATCTCACTTAAGTCTTATTGCCCACTAAATGATAACCCAGCATTGCCTGGGTATTTATTTATAGGGGGGGAAATAACTGGACCAAATGTAATTTCTAATGTTGGATTTTCCCTCTTACCAAAGGGAGCCCCCTTGGGGAGTACTGTGAAGCCGTTACCATGGCAACTCCACCGCGCTGTACAGTAGAAGCCATTTTACAGCAGTACAGTGGAAGCCACTTGAAGGCACAACAGGCTGTATCGTAACAGAACACGCACCCGGAGGGGTGTTAGGGGTGTCTTACCTCACAGTATTTGTTTCCAGAGAGTAAGTCACCTGTGTACCAAATTTGCTTGAAATTGCTCATTCTAGAATTCTTTATTTATTGGCCAAGTGTGATTGGACACAAAAGGAATTTGTCTTTGGTGCAGATGCCCTCAGTGTACATAAGGAGAATAAAATACATTCATCAAGAATGAAAAGATACAACACTTAGTGATAATCAAGGTTAATAATAAGCTATCAAATCCTATTAGGAAACAAATAAAAACAATACAAATGGAAAGATACAAGCAACATGGTTATAGTAATAAGTTGGAAGAGATAGATACTAGTAAGGAAGAGAATAATAATAGTAATACAGTCTTAGTAAATTATGTGACAGCGTTGTGGGAAGAATTGTTAAGCAGAGTGATGGCATTCGGGGAAAAAGCTATCCTTGTGTCTAATTGTTCTGCTTAACAACTCTTCCAACACTGTCAAATAATTTACTAAGACTGTATTTTATTCTCAAAATTTTTGCATGCATTGTACAGGCAGTAATGCCGACAGCAACCCACCCCTGCCCATAACCCTTCATTTAATGGTTTTTTGAAGTTACCGTGGTGGCACAATGCTTAGAATGCAGTACTGCAGGCTAATTCTGCTGACTGCCGACTGCCAGCAGTTCGATCCTGACCAGCTTAAGATTGACTCAACCTTCCATCCTTCCAAGGTTGGTAAGATGAGAGCACAGATTGTTGGGGGCAATAGGCTGACTCTGTAAACCGCTTAGAGAGGGCTGTAAAACACTGGAAAGTGGTATATGTCCAAGTGTTATCCTTCCTTCCTTCCTTCCTTCCTTCCTTCCCTTCCTTCCTTCCTTCCTTCCTTCCTTCCATCCAACCATCCATCCATCCATCCATCCATCCATCCATCGACCACAGTGGTTAAAATGCAGTACCGCAGGCTAATACTACCAACTGCCAGGAGTTCGATCCTCACTGGTTCAAGGTTGACTCAGCCTTCCAAGGTTGGTAAGATGAAGACCCAGATTGTTGGGGGCAATGGGCTGATTTTGTAAACCGCTTAGAGAAGACTGTAAAGCACTGTGAAGCGGTATATAAATGCTATTGCTACAACAGCAGTGAAAAAAGTGACTTATAGCCATTTTTCACACTTACGACTGTTGTACCATTTCCATGGTCCAAATTCAGACGTTTGGCAACTGGCTCATATTTATGACGGTTGCAATGTCCCAAGTGCCCCTTTTGCGACCTTCCGACAAGCCAAATCCGTGGGGGGAAACGCAACTCCCTTAACAACCATGTTACTAACTTAACGACTGCAGAGATTCACTTAGCAACTGCGGTAAGAAAGGTTGTAAAACGGGACAGAACTTACTTAACAGCTGTCTTGCTTTGCAACAGAAATCATGGGCTCCATTGTGGTCGTAAGTCCAGGGCCACCTGCATATCAATCAATCAAGAGTGATTGATACCATCCCACAGCATCTCAAGGACAAAGGAATTTATTAAGTCACCCTCTTGCCTTGACAGAAAAAAAGGAAGCAGTGAGGAGATAGCAGAAGGCCGAAATTGCTTTAATGGCCAGATATTAATAGAGGTTAGGTGTGACCCAGACTCTTTGCACTGAACAGTTAATTAACAATTAATTGTGCTCACTTTGGCAGCACATAAACTAGCAATTAGTTAATAGGGGTGACAAATAGCCTTTTATCTGTGTTTAATCTATGAGAAATAATGTCGAACCTGCTAAGGAATTGCAGCACCGTGTTTTCGGTGATCTAATCGGACTGTGTAATTTGTTTTCTCAAGTATTGTCACCTTGAGGTCATGGGAGCCCAAAGGGGCTTAATGGGAAAAGGTGGGGGTGGAGGATGAGATAGAATTGCATGCCTTCAAGTTCATAGAGATAATATATGAATTGATGGGGCATCCCTAGTTTCACAGACAAAAGCCAAATTGACTGCCCATTTTTTTTTTATAGAGAACCAGCTGGATACCCATGCTTCATGACAAAACTATGCGATCGAGCTATGCAGGAGAAATCCGGTTCACTCGGTTAGCTCAGTTGTTGTCGGTGTTTGAAACACATATTGCTCCCGCTGCCTTGATTCCAGAAGCAGCTCCATGGGTAGAAGGCGTAGACATTTTGGTGAGGTACCGATGTTTAGTACTGTAAGGAAGCCCCAGGCCGCTCCTGAGTGAAGGAGTGGAATGTCTGCTAGTTTGAACTGAGGTAACAGAATGTGAGGTGACTGGCAGTTGGAACAGAGTTCCTTTCAGGTGGGGCAGGGGAGTAGAATGTCTAACTCCTTAGCATCAGAGCGTGTTAATAATATAAGGCAACTGGCAGTTGGAACAGAGTTCTTTTCAGGTGGGGAGGGGGAGTAGAACTCCTTATCATCCGAGTGTGTTAATTACTGCATAAGAAATACTAATGATTCATTTTGAAAAATCCTTTCTTAGCGAGAAGCCAAGAGGAACAAACGTGCCAAATTTCAAATTTGTAGGTTTTTACAGTTCTGGAGATTTCATGATGAGTGAGTGGTATTTGGCTTTTATTTTATAGAGAATTAGAGAAAAGAAATTAAGATGTGGTAGAATGTAAAGGGGAGGTGGGACTCCAGGAGGTAGGGGGTGCAGTCCAGAAGAGTAAGTCTGGACTTACTAGAACCTCAGTCTGGAAGTTGTGTGAGAGAGAAAGAGGGTGAAGACAGACTCTTCCCTAATAGCTCAGAGACTACACTTATGACTAAGATTGAGCCTAAAATTTTCATTGCTAACCAAGACAGTTCTTAAATGAGTTTTGCCCCATTCTACACCCTTTCTTGTCACAGTTGTTAAGTGAATCGCTGCAGTCGTTAAGTTAGTAGCACGGTTGTTAAATGAATCTGGCTTCCCCATTGACTTTGCTTGTCAGGTGACAAAAGAGGATCACTATGACCCCAGGACATTTCAACCGTCATAAATATGAGTCGAGGATCTGAATTTTGATCCCGTGACCAGGGGGATGCATGTGAGCAGTGCAGTTGTAACTTCGGATGGTCGTTAAACCTTTGCAAGTCAAGGACTCCTCTGTGTATTGTAGATGCAGATAGTTGAGTGCTCAGTCTGGCAAGATTTGGCCTACATGTGTGAAAGCAGTAGCCAACTCGTGTTGTCCTTGGTTTAGGGCCTGGCAGAAATGCCCATGTGTGGGGCAGGCTGAGTAGCAAACCGAATCAGAGCACGCCTACCAGATGAGGAAATACTGCAAAATTTCATTGCAGTTTGTATTAGTCCCCTCTAAGGATCAACTTAAGATCAGGGGGTTTCCAACCTTGGCAACTTTAAGACTTGTGGACTTCAACTCCCAGAATTCCCCAGCCAGGCTCTCAATTTAGAGCAAGGGTGAACAACCTTGGCAACTTTAAGACTTGTGGACTTCAACTCCCAGAATTCCCCAGCTAGGCTCTTAATTTAGAGCAAAGGTGAACAACCTTGGTTACTTTAAGACTTGTGGACTTCAACTCCCAGAATTCCCCAGCCAGGCTCTTAATTTAGAGCAAGGGTGAACAACCTTGGTGACTTTAAGACTTGTGGACTTCAACTCCCAGAATTCCCCAGTCAGGCTCTCAATTTAGAGCATGGGTGAACAACCTTGGTTACTTTAAGACTTGTGGACTTCAACTCCCAGAATTCCCCAGTCAACCTCTTAATTTAGAGCATGGGTGAACAACCTTGGTGACTTTAAGACTTGTGGACTTCAACTCCCAGAATTCCCCAGCCGGCCTCTCAATTTAGAGCAGGGCTGCCCAAGCTTGGCGACTTTCAGACCTTTGGACTTCAACTCCTTAGAATTCTGGGAGTTGAAGTCCACAAGTCCTAAAGTTGCCACAGTGGGATACCCCCTGACTTAGATGACCAAACATTGATTGGTTTTCAAACTACACAACTGAAGGAAGCAACATATGTGTAACATATGTCAAGCACATTCTCCAGAGACGTTGAAGTACAAACATTTTACAAGTCCAGAGAAATGTTATTTCTCAGTAATGAAACAGCCCCTTTTGGGTATTTACTACTAGTAATAGATAAACACAGGGGCGGGGGAGATACAGTTTACTGAATTGGAAAAAAAAACACTTTAAAGAATAAACAAACATTTCCAACACATTTCTATAGCCTTGAAAAGAAAAAAACTATGGTGGGCTAGACAAAGCCAAGAATCCTACAGTATTTCTTTCCCTCATGCAAATTATTATTTGTTGGTTTGAATCACTCCAAGTTGAATACTGCAAAAAATAACCCTTAAATTGACTTACCAGGGTAGTTTTGTCTTCCCTGGAGGTTGCTGTAAGGTTTTTCTCCAAAGGATTTCTCAAAGTCTTAGTTTGACCATTAAACAAATTCCTCACAAGAATTGCCTGCAGAAGCTTCTAGATTACCATGGCAGGTGTGCTGGTCAGTAACGCTAATTGCAACCACATGTGTGAAGTAGATGATTTTTTTTTTTGGTGCCCAGAATTAATTCTCCAAGTTGGGTTTTCAGTAGGCTTTTTATGTAATACAATATAATAGCGGAGTTGGAAGGGACCTTGGAGGTCTTCTAGTCTAACCCCCTGCTCAGGCAGGAAACCCTACACCACTTCAGACAAATGGTTATCCAACATCTTCTTAAAGACTTCCAGTGTTGGGGCATTCACTGCTTCTGGAGGCAAGTTGTTTCACTGATGAATTGTTCTGTCAGGAAATTTCTCCTCAGTTCTAAGTTGCTTCTCTCCTTGATTAATACAATACAATAGCAGAGTTGGGAGGGACCTTGGAGGTCTTCTAGTCCAACCCGCTGCCTAGGCAGGAAACCTTATACTGTTTCAGACAAATGGCTATCCAGGATCTTCTTAAAGACTTCCAGTGTTGGGGCATTCACAACTTCTGGAGGCAAGTTGTTCCACTGATTAATTGTTCTAACTGTCCGGAAATTTCTTCTCAGTTCTAAGTTGCTTCTCTCCTTGATTAGTTTCCACCCATTGCTTCTTGTCCTACCCTCGGGTGCTTTGGAGAATAGCTTGACTCCCTCTTCTTTGTGGCAACCCCTGAGATATTGGAACATGCTATCATGTCTCCTCTGGTCCTTCTTTTCATTCAACTAGACATACCCAGTTCCTGCAACCGTTTTTCGTATGTTTTAGTCTCCAGTTTTATGTGGTTATCGGACAAAGCAAAGTGCATTTTTAAAGCTGATATATCACTGTCATTATAACCTCATTTTGCTTCTCTTTTCTCTTGTGTTTTGTGAGTTTTTAAGATTTGTTTTTCTACGTTTGCACGGATGGCCAAGGAAGTGAGTTTATTTGAACTAGAGTATTTACTTCCTCCCCCCCCCCCAGTATGTACTGGTTGTTCTTGACTCACAACAATTCATTTAGTGACTGTTCAAAGTTAGGTTAATGTTATCCTTTATTAATTAATTGCATGATGACGTATAAGAGGTATTGCATACCAACGTGTCAGCATTCAGCATTCTTTACCCAATCTCAAATGCTGTGTATTGTATTGCAGCTGTCGCATCTAGGCTGCAAAAAAACAGAAAACCACTAGATGGCAGTGGAGGTTCAGGTTCTCCGGATCTCCTTGCTGCCATCTAGCAGTTGCTATATATATATATACACCTCTTTCCTAGTGGTAATGAACCAAAAATTGGATTAATTTCACAAGGGAAATTTGAACCAGAATGACTGGAATGGATGCCTGCAATATATATGCAAGTCATTCTGGCTCGAATTTCCCTTGTTAAATCCATCCAATTTTTGGTTTATTACCACTAGGGAAGACATGCTATTAATACCACTGTATATAATTTCACCCCATTTCTGCAGAATATCTTGGCAGCTTTTGCCATCCTCTGCAAACCAGGGGAATTGAAAGAAGGGGAAGGGGTCGAGGGCTTGAAAAGCTTTGCGCTAAAAAACTGGACAAACTGCAGCCTTGCTTGCTTGTTCACAGCAGCCCTCTGCCAGCGCTAAAGAGCCTGTAAGGAGTTCTAATTTTCACAGCACTTGACACGACATTAATTCATTAACCCTCCAGACAGGCTTCACAAAGGAATTAAAGTATTTTGTTCTTTTTTGATAAACAGCCAAAGGAAGGGGAAGCAGGGAAGGGGGGGGGGGAATAAAATAAGTTTGCCAAAAATCAAAGAATGGCCAGTTACAAATGTGTTCAGTTATGATACCAGCAAAGAGGCTTTAAAAAAAAATCCATTGGGAAACAGATTATTCCTCTTTATGCCTATCTGGGAAGTCCTTGACTTACGGCCACAATTTGAGACCAGAATTTTCCTTGCTAAATGCGGCGATTGCTAAGCGAGTTGTTGTCCAAAGCAAAACGGTTTGCTTTGCTATTCGTTAAGTGAACCGCTGCAGTTGTTAAGCCAGTGTTTCTCAACCTTGGCAACTTGAAGATGTCCGGACTTCAATTCCCAGAATTTCTGGGAGTTGAAGTCCAGACATCTTCAAGTTGCCAAGGTTGAGAAACACTGTGTTAAGCGAACCATACAGTCGTTAAGCAAGTCTGGCTCAACCCCTGCCCCTTGACTTCGCTTTTTGGGAAGCCAGCTGGGAGGGTCGCAAATGGTGACCCCGTGACCCTGGGACAGTGCAGCAGTCATAAGGACATGCCAGTTGCCAAGGATTTTAATCGAGGGACTGAGAGGATGCTCTTAATAGTAGCAAGGAAGGGTTGGAAGTCCCTTTTCGTTAGTGACTTGGGTCACTAAAACAAATGCTTGTAAATCGAGGATGACCTGATTAAAACTTCTCCAAAGCTAAAGTGCTCAGTTGGATCTAAAACCTTGTTCGGCCAAAGATTTCCTCATTTTAAATTATTTTGCACTCAGGATCCAATCTGGGTTGGTCACTTGGACTAGAGATCTAATTGTCCAAGTTTTTTGGGACAGAGTTGTACTCAAGTTAACCCAACTTTCTCGGTACACAAGAGACACAATTTTTTTAATCGGGCTAGCTTGGGCCTCCCAACCCACAACATTCAAACCAAGGCAGTTTTGCAACAGGGTGAGTAAGCGGCAACTGTAGATCCCCCTTTTTTAAAAAGAAAAATGTGTAAATGATTGTGGCAACGTTCCTCGGCGCTAATAGGATGCAACAAGCAGAGTGATTAGAAAAGTCAATCACACCGCCTTAAAATCCCACATTCGCAGCTTTCAAATTAATACAAAAATGTTTTTCTAATTGTCAGTCTGCCGAGTTTTCTTATCAAATTACTTTTCTCATCGGAGAAAATTAAACCTCCTAACAGGGGAGATGGCTGACAGACTGCTAAAGAGGCTTGATAGAATGAGTGCGTTGCGCTCACTAAATGGAAAAGGAGCATTTATGTTTAACACAAATAGGCAGATTAAAAACAGTGTTATTTTCACACTCCTCCTCCTGCTTTAAGCATCAATCTTAAACCACTCCCTGCTTAATCCAGATGAGGATATTGTGGGGGGACTAACTCTCCAAGGCTTAGATTCCAGCACCCATCATCCTTGGCCATAATGGAGTGGCAACTGAAAACCAGTATCTGCAGACCATAGAATCTAGAAGTCTGATCTATATCCTGGGGAGTTGAGGAAGGAAGTTTATTTATATATTAAAGAAGATGTGTAATGCCACCAAGTTAAGCTCAGTGACTCTGGGCGGCTTTCAAAAATAAAATAAAATATATAGATAATCCTTGACTTACAACAGTTCCTTCAGTGGTCGTTTAAAGTTAAAGCGGCACTAGGAAAAGATGTTTTCACACTTACGGCCAACCACTGTGGCATCCCCAGGGTCAAAATTAGGACGCTTGGCAACTGGCTCATATTTATGACGGCTGGAGTGTCCCGGGGTCCTGTGATCACCTTCTGACAAGTAAAGTCAATGGGGAAGCCAGATTCATTTAACGGCCGTGTTATTAACTGGATAATGGCAATGGTTTGTTTGTCCCCTATTAGCAAAATGGTAGCGAAACGAAGCAAAACTCACTTAACAACTGCCTTGCTTAGCAACAGAAGCTTTCGACTCAAGTATAGTTCGTAACTTGAGGATTAACGGCACTTCAAAATCTTTTATTGGCCAGCCATAAAAGAAGAACGATCTGCCTTGATTTCATTCCAAGATGAAAAAGTTGTTAAAAGATGTTGGTCAGTTCGGTGTTTGTTTTCTCCCAGAGGAATCTTTCAGCAACTTTTCTGCAATTCATTAACGATTAAGTTAATTGTACATTAAAAAAAAAAGACTTGACAGGACTGGATATATCAAGATTATCATAAACACAACAACAACAACCAACACCACATTATTGGCTTTTCAGGGGAAATCCTACCCTGTTTCCCTGAAAATTAGACTTCCCCTGATAATAAGTCCAATTGGGCTTTTGAATGCATGCGCTAAAATAAGCCCTCCCCTGAAAATAAGCCCTCCGTGAAAATATTGCAACACAGCAGCAGCCATGAGGTGACCATGCTCACAGCCTCCTGAATCTCAAAAATAATAAGATCTCCCTGAAAATAAGGCCAAGTGCCAATTTCAGGGATCAAAAGAAATTAAGACCCTGTCTAATTTTCAGGGAAAGATGGTATTATTGTTAGGAATATAATCTAATGGTTGGGTTGGCAATATAAAAATCATGTAACAATGTTGTACCTGTTTCTTTAAAGCATACTATAAAATGTGATTGGGTGCTGTATTCCTCAATCGGCCATAAGAGGGAGCCAGAACGACTGTTAGCTCTCTGTTCATTAGATGCTGGTCTAATCCGATCTGAGTGCCATGAGCTATTGTAAGTTTTGCAACTGCTAGCAAACTTTGAGTTCTGAACTGATTATATGATACTGGACTATGTTATTATTTGGATTATCCCTTAACTGAAAGACGTTGATAACTGACTGTGTTATCCGTGTATGACTTGGACTGTTTGATGGACTCTGTTACCTCTATTTCTATGCAGATGAGCAGTCAATCAATGTCAACCACTCCCCTCCCTTCTTTGCTGAGACAATTGTTCTGCCCTTAAAATGAAATTTAAGTCATGCATTAAAAAGAAAACCAAAGACCGACAATTATTACTTTTGGAAAAGAAGTTTCATGTACATTTCCAGCAGTGATGAGATTCAAAACTTTTTTACTAGCGGTTCTGTGGGCGTGGCTTGGTGGGTGTGGCAGGGGAAGGATACTGTAAAATCTCCATTCCCACCCCACTCCAGGGAAAGGTTAATGCAAAATCCTCATTTCCTCCCAATCAGCTGGGACTCGGAAGGCAGAGAATAGATGTGGGTGGAGCCAGCCAGAGGGGATATTTACCGGTTCTCTGAACAACTCGAAATTTCCGCTACCAGTTCTCCAGAACTAGCCAGAACCTGCTGAATCCCACCTCTGATTTCCAGTGGGTGCCACTGTAAGAGCTAGCAAGATTCCAACAAGTTTATATCCAAGTAACTTTCTAAGGTGGTGATCTTATTGTTACGTGCTCTGGGATAAAGAGTCGAGGCGTTTAGAGACACTAAAACACACATGAAGCACCCATGTAAAAACTTAACACCATTTCTCCACCAATCCAGTTCATAATGTCCAGATGTTTCAGAAGATGGGCTGTGGCACAAGTTCATTGTATCCATGATATTAACATTTTTTTTTTCATTTATTTGTATCCTTTTATAAAGGGACGCTCAGTGGCTAAGACGCTAAGCTTGTCAGTCAGAAAGGTCGGCAGTTGGCAGTTCGAATCCTTGGCGTCGCATAACTCCCGCTACTTGTCCCATCTTCTGCCAACCTAGCATTTCAAAAGCAGGTAAAAAATGCAAGTAGAAAAATAGGAACCATCTTTGGTGGGAAGGTAACAGCGTTCCGTGCACCTTCAGCATTTAGTCATGACCACGGAGAAGTCTTCGGACAGCGATGGCTCTTTGGCTTTGAGACGGAGATGACCTAGAGTCGGAAACGACTAACACAAATGTGTGAGGGGAACCTTTACCGTTACCTATCCTTTTATTATTTTTACAAATAACTCAAGGCGGCGAACATACCTAATACTCCTTCCTCCTCGTGTTTTCCTCATAACAAGCCTGTTTCACTTCTCCACCACATTTGAAAAGACAGGAAACAATAATGCCATTTCTTAAAGAACAGACTGAGCCTATTTTTTTTAATTAGCATACAGTAACACAACAGCCCATTTTAAGATTGTGACTGGATTTAGGGGAAGAAGATACCGCAGGGCTAGGACAGAGATCTCTTGTTCCAATTGATTATTTTAAATAGGAGTCTCTTTAATTTATATTGCCTCACTATTAAAACAAATAGATTGATGTCCTTTCCTTGGACTTGATAAGGAAGCAACAAGAAGAAACACGGCAACGGGAAATAAAAACAAATCCAAAAAACCAAGACAGGATAACGGGGAAAATGTCAACAGAAGATTCCGATTGCAAAATTACCTTATCATTTTACCTATTGCTGGTGGGGGGGGAGGGGGAACACCCTCAGTGACAAGATCGTATTTCACAGAAACATCTCAGTGCAAGGCAGAATAAGAGCTCTGGGCTGTGTGATTGATTGCACCTGAGAATATAACAAACCAAATATTACATTGAAGTCATAAAAGTCTTCAGACTGGAGTTCCTTCAGCTTGGTTTCTGGGGGACGTATTTAGGAGGTGGACCGTTGGCTCCAAATCAAGCATAGGTTCCTCTTGAGTCATTTTACCTTCTTTCTGCCTCTGCGCAAGGATCATGGCCCGCAGCAGGGGTGGATAGAGGACATACCGGATTTTTTCCTCTTCCTCAGGAGGGGTAAATTGCTTAAAGGCTTCCTCCTCATGTTTTGGCACCATGCGCCAGTCGTGGTACATGACTTTGTCTATTTCTCTCTCTTCGGTTTCGGGCTTACCTAAAGGAGCAATTGAGAAGATGTAGAGAGGTCCATTTAGGCACGCAAATCTTCCCAGAATGGAACACACCATGAAAAGAAAGATTTGTAAGCCCCAAATGTGCATGCAGTTTGCTTTACTTGTAATTTCATTTTTTGTAATTATTTCTGTTTCTTTATATAATACATAGCACCACATGATTGGACTCTGTGTGTGTGTGTGTGTGTGTATATATAGGTAGGTAGGTAGGTAGGTAGGTAGGTAGGTAGGTAGGTAGGTAGGTAGGTAGGTAGGTAGGTAGATAGATAGATAGATAGATAGATAGATAGATAGATAGATAGATGATAAATAGATAGATAGATAGATAGATAGATAGATAGATAGATGATAGATAGATAGATAGATAGATAGATAGATGATAGATAGATGATAGATAGATAGATAGATAGATAGATAGATAGATAGATAGATAGATAGATAGATAGATAGATAGATAGATAGATATAATGTATATAAAGAATTCTCTATGGTTGGGAACAAGAAATGATATTCAATTATTTTTGGGTCTGCGGAAATACCACACCAAGAAAATAAAAATTAAGAGCTGGAAGGGAGACCTACAACAATAGAAAAAGGAAGGAAGAGAGGAGGAGAGGAGAGGAGAAGAGGGAAGGAAGGAAGATAGAGGTGAGGAGAGGAAAATGGAAGGGAGAATGAGAGAAGAGAGAGGGTAGGAAGGGGAATAGGGGAGAGGTAATGGAAGAAGGGAAAGGAGAAAGGAAGAAAAAAAGTAGAGAATAACTGTGAATGTATATCTATCATGGTATATCGAGAACAAAAAATAAAAAAACTTTTCCCAAAAAAAAGAATTCTCTTTGGTTCAGAGTTTGGTGGTGGGGGTGTTTTTGACACATCAGCAGAATCAAGTTAGGCATTTCTTAATGTTTGACACACATTCACACAGAGCCCAAACTATTTGCCCTCACTGCTCTATCTCATGAGAACTCATCCTTGCTACAGGCTTTATCATGAAATCTTCACCCATCAAAGGAAATCTTCCCTTACCTCTAAATGTCAGATATCCCCAAGCTTTTCCATGTTCCATTTTCTGTAACAAAAGAACATCACATGATTATAGTCCATTCAAGATGAAGGGAAGAGGGAGTGTCTTAAATTTGAAGCAAAACTGAAGGTCCATTTTCAAGAATCCCCCCACCCAATTACGGTTGTTGAATGAGGATGGCGCCTGCCCTTGGGAAAATCCTGCCTCTTGAAGTGAGGTCGGCTCCAATCCTCCTTACTTTCAGTAAGAGCTGAAAGAACTGGTTCTGTTGGTTGGCTTGAGGCTCCAATGAAGGAATTTCCCATTGTGGGTGGTTGATAGATTTACAACATACATCCCACCCTCTCTTCTTCTCATTCTACTCCCTTAAAGGTAAATGTTCCCCTCACACATACGTGCTAGTCATTCCTGACTCTAGGGGGCGGTGTTCATCTCTGTTTCTAAGCCAAGGAGCCAGCACTGTCCGAAGACGTCTCGTGGTCATGTGGCCGGCATGATTAAATGCCGAAGGCGCACGGAACACTGTTACCTTCCCACCAAAGGTGGTCCCTATTTTTCTACTTGCATTTTTACATGCTTTCGAACTGCTAGGTTGGCAGAAGCTGGGACAAGTAACGGGAGCTCACTCCGTTAGGCGGCGCTAGGGATTCAAACCGCTGAACTGCTGGCCCTTTGGATCAACAAGCTCAGCGTCTTAGCCACTGAGCCACCATGTCTCCTTCTACTCCATTCTACTCCTTTACCTCCCCATCTTTTTAGCTAGGTTGATTTTTTTTTTTTAATATCATTAAGTTTTGTACAGTTTTATCTTTTAATATCGTAAGCAGATCAGAGTTACTTTCTTATACGGTGGGCGTCTAATAAATTTTACAAATAAAATAAAATGAATAAATAACCTATATACAGGTAGTTCTCAACTTACGACCATAATTGAACCCAACATTCTTGTTGCTAAGCAAGATATTTGTTAAGTGAGTTTTTTTCCCGTTTTACCACCTTTTTTTGCCACAGTTGTTCAGTTAGTAACATGGCTGTTAAGTGAATCTGGCTTCCCCATTTATTTTGTTCATCCGAAGGTTGCAAAAGACGATCACATGACCCCAGGACCCTGCAACTGTCATAAATATGAGCTGGTTGCCAAGCATTGGAATTCTGATCAGGTGATCATGGGGATGCCATCACGATCGTGTGAAAAACAGTCATAAGTGACCTTTTTCAGCGCAGCTGTAACTTCGAACATTCATTAAACGAACTGTTATAAGTCGAGGGCTACCTGAATTTACTCCTTTCTCCAACCAATGAAAACACTCACCTCGGCGGTATAATCCACCTTTACTTTAGTAATGACCCAATAACAAGGCTCATCATATTCCCATATCCAAGATTTGCGTGTGACCATCCTGCCAATGCCAAAGAGGTGCAATCGGGACAGCAGCATGAAAAGCCGGTTCTCATTCTTCACATCCTCCCAGGCCAGCACAGGGAGGCGCTTTCCTGTGAAAGCTCGGGTCATCTTCTCGTAATCCACCGCATAACGCTGGGAGTCACGAGGTTGGTTTTTTAAAGCCCAGTATTCGCGGATTTTCTTGGCCTTGGCTGCAATCGGGCGATATCTCATGTAACGACCCATCGCTGCCTATGGTAAGAGAATAGAATAGAATTTTTTATTGGCCAAGGTGTGATTGGACGCACAAGGAATTTGACTTTGGTGCATAGGCTCTCAGTGTACATAAAGAAAAATGAAATATAATACCATTCATTAAGAATCAAGATACAACACTTAAAGGTAAAGGTTCCCCTCGCACATACCGTATGTGCTTGTTGTTCCTGACTCCAGGGAGCAGTTCTCATCTCAGTTTCAAAGCCAAAGAGCCAGCGCTGTCCAAAGATGTCTCCGTGGTCATGTGGCCAGTATGACTCAATGCTGAAGGCGCACGGAACCCTGTTACCTTCCCACCAATTTTTCTAGTTGCATTTTTTACGTGCTTTCGAACTGCTAGGTTGGCAGAATCTGGGTCAAGTAACGTGAGCTCACTCCGTTACGCTATGCGACGGATTTGAATTGCCGACCTTTCTGATAGACACGCTCAGCGTCTTAGCCACTGAGCCACCATGTCCAAAACATAAGGTAAACTGCTCCAAACTCGATTGAAGAAAATATGACTTCAGCAACAGAGTGGTCAATGCCTGGAATGCTCTACCTGACTCCATTGTTACATCCTCTAACCCTCACAGCTTCAACATTAAATTGCCTACTATGGACCTCACCTTACTCCTAAGAGATCCGTAAAGGGCTTGCATAAGTGCACCAACTTGCCTACCGTCCCTGTCCTAATCTTCCTTTTTATTCGTACCATTTCATTCAGACTCATGTTTATTCTTATATCAATTATCTTGTAAACGATTGACAAATCAAATATAAACACCCAAGGCCCCCAAAGCATGCCTTCGTTTCCTTCTGGAAGTACGAATTAGGACACAGAATAATAATAATAATAATAATAATTATTATTATTATTATTATTATTATTATTTGCAAAGAAGCTGATGAAACTGTTGATCACATACTCAGCTGCTGTAAAAAAATCGCGCAGACTGATTATAAATTGCGGCACAATTCAGTAGCACAAATGATCCATTGGAATTTGTGCAAAAATTATAATATTAAAACAGCAACAAACTGGTGGGAACATCAGCCTGAAAAAGTCACCGAAAATCAGATGGTCAAGATCTTGTGGGATTTCCGTATACAAACCGACAAAATACTGGCGCATAATACACCAGACATCACACTGGTTGAGAAAAATAAGGTCACAATCATAGACATCGCAATACCAGGTGATAGCAGGGTCGCCGAGAAGGAACATGAAAAAATCGCAAGATACCAGGACTTAAAAATCGAAATTCAACGACTATGGCACAAACCAGCAGTGGTAATTCCAGTGGTAATTGGCACACTGGGTGCTATTCCAAAAGCACTGGAATTACATTTAAAACAGTTAAAAATTGACAAAATCACCATCAGTCAAATGCAAAAAGCCGCACTGCTTGGATCTGCACGCATATTACGAAAATACGTTACGACGTCCTAGGCCCCTGGGTGGGGCCCGACTAGTAACCAATGCCAAATCCGGCGAAACAACTGGCCGCTGTGATACAATTGTACAACAACAACAACAACAACAACAACAACAACAACAACAATAATAATAATAATAATAATAAGGCTGGAAGGGACCTTGGAGGTCATCTAGTCCAACCCCCTGCTAGAGCAGGAGAGACACATGGCTGTCCAGCAAAACCTTGATTGGCTCTGAGTCGGACGGCCTACCTCGCGGGGTTGTTGTTGTTGGGGAGACCAAAGAAGCCACGCAGCCCAGCAAACACCTCGCTCCTTTTAAGCAGCCCTGCGCTTCACCCTCTGGCTCCGACTCAAAGGCACCGCTCCGAACAAGAGCCGTCCCCCTCCCTAAATCCTCCCCCCAGACTCACTTCCGCCCCTCTTCACAGGCTTTGCTTGAATCCCAAACCTTCGCAAGACGCTCCAGCAGGGACGGTGCAACCTCATAGGACGCTCGGCGAGGAACACTTCCGCCTCGGTATCCTTTTTTTCCCAAATTCAGCCGAGGCTGGTCCGTCCCTAATAAATCATCCGGCCGCCCACGCACAGTCGCTCCTTTGCTTCCGGCCCTAGGTTAGACAGAGAGTAGAGTAGGCGCTGGTGAAAAGGGCGGGCCGTCGCTATAAACGATCCGGCAGGCAACACTTCCGCTCCTTTCCCAAAACGATTTTATTTTTTTGAAGGATGATCCCGATTGCTTTGCTCCTTCTCGTATTTGGTTTCTTTTTTTTCCTCTTCGGCGAAATGGTCGTTTTGTCGAGCTCCAAGTAGTAAAAGGGTTGCTTCGAAGAGCCTTTTTCTCAATAGGGACCAGGATGGATGGATGGAATGATATGTAACCTATAATACCCGTCTTTGCTAATGAAATGCATTCTCTTATGTCGTTTCCAGGCTTGAAATTGCCGTAGCTGATATGGCTGAGGGAGACTCTGGACGTGCGGCTGCCTTTTATTTCCCCTTCCACCCCCAAGCGATGTCCCACTACAAGCGATCCAGATAAAACACTTGATCAGCTGTTGCTGCATTGGTAGAAATGCCTAGTGATGGGGAAAAGTTTTGCTCAGCTGCATAAGCCACAACAACAAAAAAGCGTAGAGACTTCAGGGGCAGAGGTTCTATAAATAAGCTTCTGTTGACAGTATTCATATCCACAGGATCCAAATTGTGAGAGATCATTTAACTATGACTTAGTTTGGGGGGGGGGAGCTTTCTCTATTAATGAAAGGAGATCAGGTGACCCTGGCTTTGTGATCAAATTGAGTTTGTTGACTTGCAGCCAATATTTAACCAGGATACTTCGATTGTTTCAGCAATGACCATTGGCCCTGTTTATTATTGACGAGAATGTAGGGTTGTTTTTTTTACCGCTAATACATCTATAAGCTTTCTTTCATGAAATGATGCCCAGCTTTTGATATTTTTACAAACATAGCTGGGGTTGGTTGATTGTTGCTGATTTAACATTTGCACTTGATAATGTAGACTGGAAAGAGGGTAAACTTAAATCATGGAGGGGAAAAAGAAGACTGTTGCCCCTGATGGAAAAAGAGCGATCACGTGGGAAATCTCGGATTCTGAAGAAGACAGTGATGTTAAACCAGAATCCTCAACAGCTTTTGCCACTTATTCAGATGCTGGAGCTCGGGGCTGCTCAGAGAAACAAAAATTAGAGCTGGGCATGGTTCTCCTCGAGGCAAAAGCAGTTTCTTCGCTTGTACCATTGACACAAACCGTATCCTGTGATTCAAGGCCAGAGAAAAAAAAGAAAAAGCAGTCCCTGGACAAAAACAAGATGGCCCAGATAAAAACAGAAGAAAAAAAGAAGAGCATGCATAAAAAAGAAGAGAAAATGAAGATAAAACAGCAGATTGCAGCTGAAAAAGAGAGACGTAAAGAAGAAGCAGCTGCCTTGAAATTCCTTCGGCCTGATCAGTGCATGAAGCAAATGATTGTCTGTTTGGATTCAGGTAGTATGTTTACACTGCATGATTTATTCCTTTCCACTTTTGGTTTGGCGTTTTTGGTGCCTTTACGCCGGTCCCTGCTGCTTTCTTGGAAAGATTTCAGAAGAAAACCCAGCTATTGTTAACACCTAAGGCAGAACTTAAAAACAGTCTCGTTTCTAGCCCGGTGCCTTTAACCATTACACCAAAATGATGCTTTTCTTGGCAAGATTTTTGTGAACAGCTTGCCATGGTCTCCATCCTAGAGAGCCGAGGTGGCGCAGTGGTTAGGGTGCAGTACTGCAGGCCACTTCAGCTGACTGTTATCTGCAGTTCAGCGGTTCAAATCTCACCGGCTCAGGGTTGACTCAGCCTTCCATCCTTACGAGGTGGGTGAAATGAGGACCCAGACTGTGGGGGCGATATGCTGACTCTGTAAACCGCTTAGAGAGGGCTGAAAGCCCTATGAAGCAGTATATAAGTCTAACTGCTATTGCTATCCTAGGGTAATGAGTCACTGGGCCCAAGTCACTCCTTTGGCTTTGCGCCAGGTGGGCGCAAAGCTTTGTTCTAGTCCCACTTCTGGCTTTGCACCAGGTAGGACTAGAACTCAGTCTCCCAACCTCTAGCCTGATGTTTTAATCACTATACCAACCCATCTGTACATGCTGCATTCCCATGTTTTACCAGGAGGGAATTTAGAGGGGAAGGTTTTTCGCATAGTACCGTGTGGTAGAGTTGAGGTCCACCCAAATGATCAATTTGTTAGGCTTTCTCTTCAGGTCTTCTAGAGCACCCTGGCTCTGATATCTTGCTGGAAGTTTTGGATACTTTGGACTGTAAATACCATATTGAGCATCAGATCATTCCACACAGCATAACCTGGAAGAGAAAAGTCTTCAGCGGTACGTCTGGTTCCGTAAGTATCTCAATCAAAACTCCACTGATACCGTAGCCAAAGAAGCAAGACTGAGTGTGTGTCTTATAACAGCTTCCTTATTCTGCTCATCTGCTTTTTGTAGCCCTTTAAGATTTGCATTCATTTAGGGTTGCCTCTGCATGACATCGAAGAGAGTTGGGCCAACTCTGATAAAACACATTATTGTTGAAACTCTTAGAAGGGAAATTCAGCAACTTATTTGGATTTAGAACAGATTTCTCCATTGGAAGTTGAGGACATCCGTGTGTATGAAGCGCTTCTCTGCTCCGATGACATGGATTACTGCTCTGATTCATTAACCTGTTTTGCCATAGCTGCTAAATTCCTGCTCAGAAATTAATAGAAGAAAAGGCGCAAAGCAGTCAAGGAAGATAATAAATATAGCAAAAGTCCCAGACTCAATCTATATTGGGCTTGTCCCAGTTACACTATTTGTTCCCTAATGGATGGGTGTCAGCTATGAAATCCACTGATTTTAATAGTACTCTGGCTGTTCAGCTAATAAATCAGTCTGACTTGCCAAACTTCCTAGTATCTAAAACCCATATAATTAAAATCTTAGCTTTAACCGACTAAAGGTTACTGATTTGTAGGAGGAGAGGGCAGTGAAACGTTTCATCAGAACGTTGTTTTTTATCATTTTTTTTATAGCAACTGTTGTTGCTATAAATGGGTGAGATCTTTAGAGTCTTGCACTAAAAACTGGGATGTGAACTGCTCTATGAATGAATTTTAAAACAAAATGTTTTGAACTTCCTGAGGACAGGCAAGAGAATGCAAGCATAAGGTAAAAGAGGAACGTAAGCTAAGAGCACCTTAAGGATCTCTTCCCTGCTTCTGCAAATCACCATTGGAAGCGGATGCTGGGTTTAGTAAGTTTTTAGTTTGAGCTACCAAAACTTTTTTTCTCTTCTGGCAAAAGTTTAATTTTATTTCCGCAGGACAATTGTCAGGAAGAGACTGCAATGGAAAGGGAGGTCCTGCTAGTGATGCAGCCTTCATACTTCCTCAGACAGCTTTCATCAATGCAGGTGCTGTATAGTATTTTAACTTGTGAATACAAATATGAATGGAAAGTATTGGTTTCCCACCCCCACCCCCCAGTTGCTTAATTGTGCTATTTTCCTTCATTTTTTACTGGCTCCTCGTTGCCAGAGTTTGCCTTGATTCTCTGCTTGCTATGCCTTATATGATGATGAGGAGGAGGGGCAGATAATGGTGTGTTTCAGAGTTTCATCTTATTTCCAGACACCTAGGGAGATGAAGCTTAATAATTGAGAGGAAATGCAATAGAAAGCTAGATTGGCAGCAGGCAGAATCCAAGAGGACAGTACTGGAACCATTAAGCAGAAAAAGGTGAGCAGGGGGGAAAATTGGTGAGCCAAGGCATATGGTGAGAAAAAAAAGTATGGTAGAATAGATTTTATTTCTTACATTACAAAAATCCTACACTGCGTAGACTTAGCCAGGTGAGTAAAAGGGTATCTCTGCTCTGCCATCAGTTTACTATTCTAGTTTGTAAGTGGGATTTAATAGATACTGGCATACCATAGTTGCAGTTTTCAAGTGGCCACTCATGTGTATGTACCATATTTTTCAGAGTATAAGACGCACCAAGGTTTTGAAGAGGCAATTTTTTTAAAGGTTTTGCACTCTGCAAACCTCGCAAAAATGGGCCTGTTTTTTCCCCCAAAAAGGCATGAATGGCCTCTAGGGGACTTGCATAGTGCTCCTGGGGAAGCTCCCCAAAATGAGCAAAAAAATGCCCCGTTTTTTGCAAAAACAGGCCCGTTTTTTTGTCCAAAAAAAAATGCAGGCAGAGCCTGTAGGAGGCTTATAGAGTACTCCTGCGGGCTGGGGGGGGGTGGATTGAGCAAAAAATGGCCCATTTTTCACTCATTTCTGCCTTCCCCAGCCCCCAGATTATCTCTGGAAGCCTTCTACAGGCTCTGCAGCCATTTTGGTGAAGGGGCAGGGTTTTGGGAGGCAAAAAATGCTGTATTCAATGTATAAGATGCACCCAGATTTTCAGCCTTTTTTGAGGGAAAAAGGTGTGTCTTATACTCCAAAAAATATGGTATATATATTTAAAAAATCAGTCTGATTTTATTTCAGGACAGATTTAATTCAGGAGCGAATTGTTTTAAAAGTAAAAACATTCAAAATCCGGCACTTGGAAATTGAACAAAAATATATTCAACTACTGAAGAAAGATAGCCAAGTGGTGGGCATTAACACAAAGGAAGAAGGTTCAAATAACAAACAACTGTGACAGTATTTGTGCTAAGAATCCATCACAATATTCCAACCTCAAAATAGCACATTCATGCTATTGATAATCCATTGGTAAAATGACTCCAGTAGAGTTACCTGGGAGTTTAATATTGTCCTTTCTGTCTAAGAAAATTAAGGCAAACACATTTGAGGTTGGAGTTTCTTCACCAATGGAATCCAACATAGTTTTTACATTTGTGTGTTAAAGGTGGTGATGAGTTTTTGATTCTAAAATCATCCAATTCTAGAATTCAAGTCCTGATGGCCAGCAGTGTGCAGCAGATCTTATTCATCTGTGTCCCTTTCACCATTTGGAAGATCCTTCTACAGTATCTTTCAGCGTGGTTGTTATTGGACTAGACACCTACCAATGGTACATGGGATTGGAAGGGCTGTGTGAGTTGTGGGTCCCAAGGAACAAAGGGTTGTGCGAGTT
Organism: Thamnophis elegans; assembly: GCF_009769535.1. Taxonomy (NCBI): domain Eukaryota; kingdom Metazoa; phylum Chordata; class Lepidosauria; order Squamata; family Natricidae; genus Thamnophis; species Thamnophis elegans. The sequence goes on from NC_045554.1 coordinate 9,637,397, forward strand.
ATGTGAGAGCTGAAGATCCCAAGAAGCTAAAAGTCTGGGTCCTTGACATACACAATTGGAGGTCTTCATCTTTGACTCCTACAATACTTGTTTCAGAACAATCTTGGTTTTTTTTTATGATAGTGCAGATTACCAATAAAGATTGGAAACAGATAGTATAAACGTGGGGAAAATTGATTCAAAAGGAATGAATGTATAAACAGTCTTGCTTGTGCTTGTTCACTTGAGGTTGTTTGAGGCAGGGTTGTAGCAAGTCTAACTGGCCTTAGGATTCTGGGATTTGAGCCATATACCGTATATACTCGAGTATAGGCCGACCCGAATATAAGCCGAGGCACCTAATTTTACCACAAAAAAACTGGAAAAGTTATTGACTCGAGTATAAGCCTAGGGTGGGAAATGCAGCAGCTACCGGTAAATTTCAAAAATAAAATAGATACCAATAATGTTTTTGAATATTTATTTCAAAGAAAAACAGTAAACTAGCGGTGTATTCAATGAAATACTTCACTCACCTCATGATGCTGATGTCCCGCTGTGATGATGATGTCCCGTGCAGCCGCGGGAACGATGTCCCGCCTCCTATGACACACGGCACAGTGATTCCTATCATTGGATCACTGTACCAGAGGAGGTGGGACATCGCTATGTGGCTGCTTGCCATAACAAGGAGGAGGTGGGACATCGTTGCAGAGCGGCAGGAGGGGGAGGAAGGGGAATCGTAAGACAGCCCTGCATTACATTAGAACGTGAGGAGGGGGGATGGTGCGGTGCGCGCTGCGCGGCAAACTGACACAGAGGGAGGGGAAACTCACAGGGGCACTGGGCCATTCACGAGTGTCACCCAGCGGCATGGCCCCGCCCCTTTTTCTCCTCCATTTTGGGCAAATTTTTCACTGACTCGAGTATAAGCCGAGGCGGCTTTTTTCAGCCCAAAAAGTGGGCTGAAAAACTAGGCTTATACTCGAGTATATACAGTAACCGGCTTCTGGTCAAAGGATAAGCTGGTACTAAATGCAAAACAAATTCAAATGCTGACAAGGAAAACTCAAGTGCATCACATCTGGTTCTCCATTACCTTCTGCTGGATGTTAATTTAGCTTTCCAGTCTTGTTTATAGTGCTGGGATTTCCTGGCTGCATCCCTTCCAAGTATTAACCAATCTGATCCTTCTTAGCATTTTCAAACTCATTTTAAGATTAGGAAGCAGCAGCAACACTTCTAGCCATGGAAGGCAACAAGACAAGTTCATTCTTTACTATCGACTGCCTCCAATGCCTCAGTGACTTAAATTAACAATAGACTTTCCCTGCATGCAAGTTTCCAGACCACAGTAGGTTGATAAGAATTATTTTGTGCCTTCGAAATCAGTCTGGTGATTGAACAAGTCCCTGCTGTTTTCTCAGTAAGAATTTTGGAAGTGGTTTCCTGCTGCTTTCTTCTAAGGATATGGGGGGGGGGGGAGAGAGATTGGGCTGAAGTGAGCCAGCTGGCTTTGTGTCTAAGACAGAAGAAATAGTCCCCTAGGTCCTAGCCTGGTACTTTTAACCATTATACCATAATACTAATTCCCCAATTGTGGTTCTTCTCTGAATTGCCTAGGTATCATCAGCTTCCGCAAGAAGAACCAGTCACTGGACTAAAGAATGAAACATTACAGCTTGGTCCAGAGCAATTCATGACACGGCATCAAATTGAAGAGGTAAACAAAGCATTGAGCTTATCAACCACAGCAAAGGGCTCCGCTCTCTCAGAGACATCTGGGTTATCCTTTGAATCCCTTGCCTGATTTAATTTACACCCTTGTACCACATCAAGGATGATTTAGCACGGGTGTCTGCAACCCACGGCTCCGGAGCCACATGTGGCTCTTTGGGCCCTCTGCTGCGGCTGTCTCTCAGGTGATTGCACCACTGGCTGGCCCCACCCCTCACTCTCCCCTCCCAGTGACTCCTCGCCTGGCCTGAGAAGGTAAGGGTGACGGCAGACAGTGGAGAAGCGGCTAGAGTACCTCATTGCCTGCCCAATGCCTCATATCAGAATGGGGGGGGGAGAGACACAGAGAGATACAGAGAGGGGGAGAAACAGGCATAGACACGGAGAGAGATACAGAAAGAGGTGGGATAAAGAGAGGGAGAGAGAGAATGTCAAGAGAGTTTTGTGGCTCCAGTATTTTTTAACAACTGGTTCTCTGCCCTAATGACCAGCTGGGTAAGCGTGGCTGGGGATGGTGGTCATGTGACTGGAGTGAGTGATGTAGAGTTGGCCACGCCCAGCCAGGTTTTGTGGCTGTTTTCTTTTTTGTGGGAAATGGGTCCAAATGGCTCTTTGAGTGTTTAAGGTTGCAGACCCCTGATCTAGCAAAAACACTGAAACAGGAATTACCAGTTCGTCATTGCCTTAACATTTAGCCGAGATGGATGGGAAAAGCGTTGAAGCCTGGAACCTCTCAAGATATGCAAGAAAGGCCAAATGTGTTTTTCTTCTTGTTTTTTTTTAGTGTCTCCAACTTTCTCCTTGCAGGCTCTGGTGGTGTTGCAACTCCGGGATAACATAAATGTCCTATTTCTGGAAAGGTGGCAGGAATTGGCCCAGCATGTTTCTGCGGTGACCAGAGCTATAGCACAGCGTCCTTATAAGTGAGTGTCAAGTTGTCACGTTGCCTTGACAAAGCTTCGGAGCTGTGAAGCAGAAACCACAAGACTCTTATCCCACAATCCTTTCACAAAAAATCCGTAAATAAGCTTTTTGGGTGACTTTTGTCTTTGCAGGACTAATGGGATTGTTTCTTTAAAAAAAAATAATTTAGCGTTTAGAGTTCTACTGATACAGCTGCTTGATTTACACTGCACTGTATTTAGAACAAGCCATACATTATGTTTTGTTCTGCCTTGCTTGCAGTGGTTAGTGTTACAGGGTCCATTGATAATACCTACTTCGTGTTTAATAATGTTTTAACGGGGAACATTCTGAGCTCCAAATGGTCCCAGCCCAATCTTAGGAATGGGACGTCCTGACCAGCATGGAAACTCTCTTGGCTCAAGACAACCCCTTCGGAACAGGCTATTGTGTGGTCAGTTCCGACATGTTAAGCCAAAACAGTAGCCTATGAATAACCCATACGTAACGGCTTCTTCGACAGGAAACATCAGGAAAAGCAGCCTTTCTCCTTCTGTGCCAAAGGCAAGTGGGCTAGTGGTGTGCACATTGGCAAGGACGGGAAAGGGCTCCAAGAGACCTGGCTGAAACAGATCCAGCAGTTCAATCGAGTCAGTCCAGCTATGGCAACAGCTATTGCTCAAGCCTACCCTTCGCCAAATCTACTGCTGCGGGTCAGTTCGTTCCACCAGTTGCTTTCTCTTGGCTGTAGGGGAGGGAAATCAAGGGAGGCAATTCTCAAGAACTGGCGCTAAATTTAGGCACCTGTTGAGGCCTGCCAGCAGCAGATTCCAACACTGAGGAGGTTGGGGAAGAACATGGGCCAGTCCTGGAGCCTGGGGAAGGCTCTGATGAGGGCTCTGTGTCGGAGGCAGAGAGGAGGCCAGGGCCGTATGCCAGGCAGACGAACAGCTGGAGCCTGTTCCGTGTATGTGCATGCGTAGAATTGCCAGACGAAGGGAACAACTGAAGAACAGGGTTCGACTTGGGAGTAAGGCCACAGGTGGACGATGAATGGACCCTCCCAGAGGAAATAAAAGAGGAACGAAAGGGGAGTGGAGTTTGCAGGAGACAATTAGTTCGCTTCATTGGTTCATGACTCTCCGAGACTCCTTGCCAAGTTTTACAGATATCGGCCTGCCAGTTCTCCAAGCCAGATGAGGTCTGTGACTGTAAATCCTCCCTTGAAAGACTTTGTTGGATCTGAATGAGCAGAATTCACAGTAAATTAATAAAAGGGGGGGGGGGTTCGGGACAAGGAGTTTCCTTCATGCTCTTGGGAAGCCTCGGTCAGAACAGCACCAGATCTCTGTTGTCTGAGTAGGAGTAAGTAGGCCGCAAGTAAAAACCACAGAGATTTCAGCGAAAAGGGGATGAGTGGAAATACCAGTGGGATATTTACTCAGATGTTGCAGTGTTGAGAATTACTATGAAGGCTGGATAAAGCCACTCCTAGTAAACTTCATTCCATTCTCTCCAAGGGTCAGTTTCTCATTATTCCAAGCCTATTGAGTTCTCCTGGGTGAGAGGAAGCATTTCTGGGCTAGATATTTTTTCTTCCTCTAAATACTTTTGTTTCCCTCTAATACAGCCAGTTTTTTTTTCTTTTACTTCTTGTTAGCCGCAGGGCTTCTGTTTAGTTTACATAAGGATCATCTTTAAGAAAACAAATTGTAGATCAAATCTTTAATGATAAAAGCTACAAGTGAACTCATTAATTCCTTTGGGCTTTTCTTAACCCAAAGCTTTGTTAGAGATGCTCCAGATCCGTTCTCCTCGTGGCAAACCAGCCTTGCTTATACCTCATCCCTTTTGCTATCAAGAGCTCTTTTCTAGACAATTCAGTTTTAAAACAAAGCTAGAGGAAAAGGGGTTTCATGCTGAAATAACATCACAGAGACCAGATTACCAGAAATACATGGGAATTGGGTATGCTTTCTTTCTTTCAGGCCTACCAAGAATGTAATACAGAGGCAGAGAGACGACTTCTTCTCAGCAACCTCCAAGTCAGAACTGAGGACAATAAAACGGAGAGACGGATTGGCCCAGACCTGTCTCGCCGGGTCTACCTTTTCATGGTATCTACAAATCCAGAGCTTGTCCTAGATTTAAGTTGTTGAAGCCCCTTGTAGTGCTGTTCTGACCACTGGGTCATAGCTCCTTAGCCTTAAAGTTTACTGCCAAAGCTACAAGATTTGTTGCAGAAACAGAGTTTGTCAAAATCAATAAATGTCTTTGTGCACAAATGCTATCAACGAGCCTATCTTGACGGTGGGGATTTTTTAAATTTCCATCCTTCTGCCGAATAATTATTATATATCATGCTGTTTGTTTGGCATATTTTTTTGTGTTCATGCATTAAAACATAATGTGACTTGGTGGTTGTATGTTTGAGAGAACCTAGCTTAAATATAAAAGTGTCTATAGGTATTTTAACTGCAGCATACCTTATTTTTTTAAAAAGGAACACCGAATCCCTTATTTTAGTGCAATCTTAATCCAGTTAAGTAATCAATTCCGTGAAACGAAAGCTCTGTATTTTGCTTTCATTTAATCAGACGACACCAGGAAGTCAGAAGGGAATCTATTATACTGCCAAATCAGTGATTAAATCCAGAAATTAATACTAATCCATGATTTATTACAAAACGATGCAGCTTTGTTCCCTTCATACACCTCCTTTCACAATGGACCATACTTTATCATTTGTATTAAGCATAGGAGAAACTGAAGGGAATGTAATTGCCCTTGTGCTTATCCATACATTAAAAATATCAAGAGAGCCTTTCCTGGCTACCCACATGGCTACCCACATAAGTAATCATTAGGGAAAAGACCATACCAATACAGGCTTTTGAAACTGCAAAATGCCCCGCCAGTACGTATCCTTGCAGTTAGTTTTTAATGACATAGATTAAAGGAAGAATTTGAATATTTAAACTTACCTCCCCAGGAAATATACATGGGATGTGAATACCTTTAAATAAGTAAATTACAGCTGGCTGTGAAAAGAGGAAATGTAGGACTCAAGATCCAGAAGAAAGCAGGAGCATCCAGAGTTGAGGTTCATCCACATAATTCCAACTACTAGCCTGGTATTACATTTGAATCAGATAATTAAGATAATGAGGGAAACCTGATTAGAATTTTCTGTAGACAAGAGGACAGCAAGGTTGACGAACTAGCCTATCATCACTGATCAAAGTCTGTATATATGTTTTAATTCTTTTGGGTATAGTTCAATACAGGAGAAGTAATAAGACATGCAAAGAAGGTTGAAGAGTTGCAGGCCTCACATGATACCACTTACGCTGTCAAAAGGTTTAACGTTCTCTTCTGAATACCAAAGCACTGAGAATGGAGGAGAGCCCTTTGGCTCTGGAAAGACTGCTTTGCTCCTTGGCTCCGAAACTCTGGCAGCCCTCTACTGCAATTCACATAGCACATGTGGTAGCTTCTGAGGTGTCCCTAAGCATTCCTTTGGCTGCAGGAAGGATTACTTATTGATACACTGGGCTGCCAGAAGCCTGGCCTTTCGAACGACTTGTTCCGGGAAACGTGGCAAACCAGTGTTGGTGACCTCGCTGGCCACGTGGTACAATGAAGCTGTGGAAACGGCTTTGTCTCTTTAATGGTAAGTTGAAACGGGCTTTAGTGTTCAAACAGGACACAATCAGGAAGGTAGAATGTCACTCGGTAACACTGAGGGAACGGCTTATCCTTCATGACAACACTGTCTTTCGAAGGGGGGGGGGGAATAAATTAAGTCCTCCACCTGCATCTCTTCCGATGGCGTGCCTCAGCGTCTGAGCCACAAGAGCTGTCTGAATCGCTTCCTGAGGAGGTAGAAGAGGAGGAGGAGGAGGAAGAGGAGGAGGAGGAGGACTGGAGCGAGCCACAGTTCATGCTCAACACCCAGCCCAATCTGTTGTGCAAAATCTGCTTGAGTCCTGGAGGGAGGGGAAGCACCTCCAGCGTGTCCACGTAGTCAGGAAGCAGCTGGCGGAGACGGTAGCAGCAGAGGTATTGCAGAGAGGTGGGGGTAGCACAGGAGCGGATGATTTTCATGCTACTTTTGGCTGCAGTCGAGCACACCATCGGGAACACTCTCTTGTTCTGGAGCTTGGTGGCAGCCACACCTGAGTCACAAAGTCAGCAAAGAAGTCCAAGGTTAACAGGCAGACATGGGGTGGGGTGGGGAGATAACACAGAGACTGTCTGGGGGTAAAGGTTGCACTTCCTTTATTCCTTTTAGCATTTCTACAATGACATCTTCCACTTTAGGCCACAAATACATGACAGCTGCATGGTTGTCTTTTTCTATGGACCCAATAGTGAAAATTGACCAGGCAGTTTTTATAGTCTTCCTTGGAAGCTATATGAATGCCATGAACAAATCCAATAACCAAGCAGACAACTTATAAATTGTCATTTTATGCATGTCTAAAAACTTATTTGCTATTTAAGAGGCCTTTATCTCCATCAGAGTCACCTTCCCACAACCAATCTGTTAAATTGGTTTGTTAAAATGATGATTCTCTCCTAGTTTACTCTACATTATGCTATACAGGTTAGTTTTCAACAGGTAAATGGTCCTTTCCAGGTAGCGGTACCTCAAGATGGCCTTCTCTCCTATTAAAATAAAGTCTGATTTTGGAATGGAAAACAATCTGTTGCCTTTTAGAGATCCTCCCATAAATTTTATCCATATATTTCCATATTTCGCTAGTTACAAAACACATCTGGCCTCTTCCACCTTACCTATACATTTCCTGTTTTTGAAAAAGGTTAAAGTTCCATGCCATGTGTCCAGATGCACCCCAATGATGGAGCCCTGACCAAACCTTGTTGAAAAATTGCTCCGTTCCCCCTTGTGCTGGAGGAGTCCTATGGAGAAAGGGACATTTGCAATTATAACATGATATGTTTCTAATTTCTGCAAAGGTAAAAAGGACCCTATAGCGTTCATCGAACTTTTTGTTTAAGAAAGTTTGTAATGCAAGAGGCAAAACAAGATTCTCCTCAGATAGTTATCTGCTTACCTAAACTCCTCTAGCAAAGTCCATTGTCTTCTAAAACAATCCATTTCCTTTCAAAGTTTTTATTAATGTTTCACCAAAATAGTCATCTCTCCCCCCTTCCAATGTTTAGCCATTGATCTATTTCCTAGATCCACAAAAAACAAACCTGGCATGATTTCTACCTGACGGCATTTTAGATATTTAAAAATGTTTCCTAAAAATAAGCTGAATATTTAATGAAGTGTCCAGTTCAAATAATTTGGAATGTTTTTCTCCTTTAGTCCCAAGGCCTAAAATGCTTCCTCAAATATTTCTGAAATTATGATGTTTGAATTCCAAAATCAATTTTGAGATTGTGTATATGATTTGCCATCGCCATTCTCTAATAAAGAGGAATAAACTTTCTCTGTGGATGCCAGAAAATGCTCTCTAACGTTAACTGAACCATATTTGCAAATCAGACATTACAAAGGACAGCTACATCCACACAAAACTTTAGGAAAAATAGTTCTTGTATTCAGGCATAAGCTGCAAACATTCACCTGTAAATTACAAATCCAGATATAAATAAATGAAACCTTTGCTGTTATTACCTGTGTAGGAAAGACCCCAGCTGTCTTCATCTTTTCCCAACAGGCTACAGAATGTGTGACGGAATTTATCCAGGTTCACATCTGATGTTCCAATCCCCACCATCTAGAGGGAGTCGGATGGAAGAAACACGAAAGTGATCAAATATTACTCCTTATGTAACAACCGCAGTGGCTCCAGTGGTTAAGATGCTGAGCTTATCAATCAGAAGGGCGGCAGTTCAGCGGTTCGAATTCCTAGCGCCGCATATTGCTCCCGTTACTTGTCCCAACTTCTACCAACCTAGCAGTTTGAAAGCACGTAAAAAATGCATGTAGAAAAATAGGGACCACCTTTGGTGGAAAGGTAATGGCATTCTGTGCGCCTTCGGCATCGAGTCATACCAGTCACAAGACATCTTCAGACAGTGCTGGCTCTTCGGCTTTGAAACGGAGATGAGCACCGTCCCCTAGAGCCAGAAATGACTAGCACGCATATGTGGGGGAACCTTTACCTTTACCTAACAACCATTCGTTTAGTGCAGGGGTCACCAACCTTAAACACTCAAAGAGTCACAAAGGTCCTAACTGGAAGATCCCCATTCAATTCTGGAGCCGACTGAAAGTCTGGTTCCCGCAACATTGATTCTCCTCCTAGCATGGCGTCCTTTTTCCTCTGCCGACCGGAAGTCCAGTTCCCCCACTTTAGAGTCTCCTTCTAGTGCGGCGTCCTTTTTCCTCTACTTGTCCTAACCAAAAGCCCTATCAGTTATGGAGCAGACTGGTGACAGGGAGATGCCGGAGAGGGATGAAAGAGCCACATGCGGCTCCAGAGCACTGATTTAGTGACTGCTCAAAGACAAGACAGCACTGAATTAGAACCATGGCATAGCCTTATGGCCACAGGATTGTAGGTGTTTGGCACTTGGCACACCTTTACAACAGTCACAGGAGCCTAAGGTCCTGTGATCTCTATCTGTATCTTTCAATAGCTGATTTCCAAGCAGCAAAATCAATGGCAAAGCCAGCAGGAAGTCACGAGTCAAAGTTGCGTGGCATAATTAATAACCCATGATGATTCACCTAATGACTGCAACTGGAACTGACAGGCTGTCATTGTAAGTTGGGCACGCTCGTGTATTCTTTGTGATTTTTGGCAAACCATGCTATACGAGCCCAATCTCTGGAGGTTTAAAAATCACAATCTATGGGTTAGTGCCTTGTACGAAGCAGATTTATTTAGCTATCTAATCCAGTACTATTCTGTTCTAAGACTTATCATCTGTTTCTTTCGCTAGAAATGCCAGAATTTAAACCTCAAAATCTTCCATGTACCGAAAAGGCTCCATGGACTATTTTCTCCTCTAACAACGCTGCCACATCCAGACAACAAAGACACTATATGGAAAAACTTGTGAGGACTCTAGGTGAGATTGTTCAAAAGTTCTCAACCTCATATCACTCTCCTATATTGGTAGCATTTGGCGCTTATTCCAGCAAGATAGTGGCTGTGTTGATACTTGATCATCCTCTGTGATATTTGACAGCATTTTTTAAAAAGAAAAATTGGATACAAACTGTTGGGATCTGGTGGAGCAAAATAGGTCTCAAAAAACAAAAATTTAAGACAACAAACAGTGCTATTGCAACTACCCATGATGTATTCAATGTAATGCTGCCAACTCCCAGTGACAGAAACCACTGAAATGTAATTATGGATGAATCTTATTGGATTTTTAAAAAACTGGTTCCAGCACCTATTGTCAGGTTTTATCCAACATACCATGTCAGTGCCATAGACGGGTGATGTCATCTTGATTTCCCAGAAGTGCTGACCCTCTGCTAGTTCCTTGTTCCCCCGGATGGCAGCAGTACCACAACTGTAATCCATGTGGAAATTTACCTTACGATTGTCACAAGTCAAGAGAGTATTTGCCGATTTGTTCAATTCATCCCATACCCAGTCAAAATCTTTGGAGAAAGACATGGAGAAGAAAAGTAGTGTGAATGGGGAACACCTCCAACCATTTCACCTCAAGTTATGCTTGTCAATTTGCTCCTAGTTGAAGAATTTTTTTAAAAAAGTCTAGTTCAAATGTCTTGTCAAGGATGGTTTAAAAATGTGTGGATTTCAACCCCCAGAATTCTCCCATACGTCTGAAAGTGGCCAAGTTTGAAAGGCACTGATTTAGTTGCTAAAATTATAAATACATCCCTAGATATACCGCAGCACATATTATAGCAAAAACTGGGCAAGATTTCTATTCCCCCCAAAATGTTCTCCCTGTGCATTTGCATCACTTTCCAAATATATATGTATACACCTATAGCTCAGTGGAAACTGAAAGGATCAACAAGACAACAAAAGAAAGAATACAGAAGCTTTCTCACAATCATCTTCCTCTCCACACTGGCAATCCTTCATCCGATGAGCCATGTGGAAGTTAGAGCAATACGGAGTTTCGTTCTGGTTCTCACAGTTGCAGTAAGACTCTCCTGTCACAGGTATGGCTGTGGGGATGGAAGGCAACTGAGAAGGAAATTCTGATTCTGAATCAGAGTCGCTGTGCTGCTAGAGAAAGAAGAAAGAATGGGTACATTTTCCTCTTATTCTAAGAAAACATTTAGCAACAACAGGGGTCCCTGGGGAAAGTTTTAAGGTTCACATGCTCTGGATGTCACATAATTCTATGTTTATGCCCATGTCTTTAATTTCTAGACGATCTTTCTGAGGCTGACTAGGATCAAATTTAATTCTGCCAAATTTAAGGTAACTGGCTTTAATGAACTCCAGGATTAATCAAGGAGTTAATTATAGCATAAATATTTGATTCTATGAAGATTGGATTAAGGAAGTGTTAAACATACGTTTGATAATCAAGCATATAAAACAATCATAACACTCGATACATTTATACTATTTTTTTAAAAAATAGAGTTTAATCATTGTTCTTTTTTAAAGAAAAAAGTAGAAGATATACCACATTATTTTATCCAGGACTAGAACATACAACTGTTAAGAGCACCTGGCAAATATTTTATTCAAGCTGTCTTTGTACTAGTTACGTTCAGGCATAATTCTATCAGCAAGAGTAACTTGTTTCCTTCCATGGTTTGTACAAATTTATAGCTTCTTCCATTAAAAAAACCTTTCACTATTTATTCAAAAGGAAGAAGCCACGAAACCAAATTAGGATGGCATTGTTAACAAGCCATAAAAGAACTTTCATGTTCTAGTTAGCTTCTTCCATTGTTTTTTTTTTTAAGTAAAAAGTACTGAACCCAGCAATTCAGTTTCTCGGGTAAGAGGTAGATACTTCTTTACTTTACCTGGCATAACACATTAAGCCTTTCTAGGTTCGATTCAATTCCAACCTAGTTATCAACTAAGGCTATAGAGAGATCCAAAAAAGGGTGTTGCATATTTTCCTAGGCTTGTACAGCTGCAGCACTGAATCCAAAAACCAATGTGTTGAAATTAATATATTCCTGGCAAGCACTACATGTGCACTAGCATGCATTCTGAGCACTGTAAATGGTCTCTGGGTTCAGTGCATTGTATGAATGTACAATCTGTCAGAATTTACAACAAGAATCTGATGAAAGTATTGAGTGTCCCAATGGAATTATATCTTAGGTAGTCTTGCAGAAAACAAACAAATTTCACCTGCCCATCAGTGTCAGATGACCAGCCATGGGTTCCAGAAGCTGTTGTAAAAGTCCGGGAATCTGATTCTCGGCGCACTCCACTCAGAACATAGCGCCAAGCTCTACTATTGCGCATACGTCGCGCCATGGCCTCTTTGGAGAGGTAATCTGGAAGGCAAAGCAATATCTTACTCACAATGCCCTCTTCAAAGGAATCGTCTCAATGTGCAACATTTTTTCCCTTCAGAAAACATTACATATTAAGGTATATTTTGTGCCGAGAAAGAGAGAAGATAGTAAACTATATACATAGGAAAAACAATTGAATCTCCACTTATCAGCTAGTGCCAATTTTATCACACTAGACTTAAAGGAGGAAAATGCACTCCACCACTAAAAAAGCATAGGAAGTATGACAGTCAATAATCTTTGGCCAAGATGAATGAGATCAAAACCGACCGGAACAGAAATAATAGAGTCTAGAATACTGACTGTTTCCAAACTGGCTTGAAATAATCCACAATTTTTTAAGCCCTCAGACTATTTCTTTTCCCTTCCATCAAAATTCTTATTTAGTAGAAGAGAAGCCATCAAATATACAAAGGCAGGAAATGAGACCGCTGTTCTTAAATAAGTTGGACTTAAATATTTGTTAAGGACATTGGATCAATCACTGATTCAGTAAGCAGGGAAATGACCATGTGTACCTCCTGATATGTATTAATGTCCAGCTTATTACAATATCCCCCCATCTATTTCAGAGCTCAATCAATCCAATTCAAAGTTTCAAAGCATCTCTTTTCTCTTCTCAGTCCATAGTAGCAGTGACATGGGTCACCCTAACCATTTTTGGATGTATAGAAACGCTCCCATAACTTACTAATTTTTACGTTTTCTAGGACTCCTCACTTCCACCCAATTCACAATGATTAGAGACCTAAATGTTACTTGAGCTAATGAGTACTTAATACTTAATATTCCTAGATCTGCCTAACACAAGCATCATGTAATGAATAGCAAACCTTATGATTAAAGTGACTCAAATGAGTGATCCAACAAATTCTGCTTGACAGCTCAACAACTTAGCTGCCTTAGGAGATTACTGCAAACATTCCAGTGTATCTGAAGGCAGTAGTTTTAAATAGTAGGGTGGGAGAAGGAGGTGCCCAAACAGAAAATGAACACAAACAGCAATCTAAGTATACTAAAGCAAATTCAAAGGCATCAATTGTTTAATATTTGAATCAGTTAATCCCAAAACTGCTTTTCAATGTTAGAAAACACATAATCAAAATGAAAAAGCTTGAATATGAATGGGGAAAGAAAAGATATAAGAATAAAATTTTTGATAATTCTAAAATCAGTATTTCAGTTTATCCAGATTTATAATCTAACTAGCACGCCTTTAGAATGTCAAAAGATAGACATCAACCTTAGTCAAGAAAGCAAGAAGTCTCCTCCTACACAAGGTTTACCATCACAGAACAAACACGAAAACTATTAAGGATATGACAATTTTCCTCTTATTTCAAAACAAAAGTATGCCTTAGTTTAGTATCTTTTTTAAAATATTTCACCCTTCCTTTAGGAGCTTAAGGAGTGCATACCACTCCTTCCTCCCATTTTTTCCCCATAACAATACTAGGTGATAAGCTGGGCGAGGGAATCTTTCGGTGCTTCTGTGTTTTGGAGCTGAACAGATGTACAGCATATTTTCTTTGATAACTGCATTTTTATTTCTGTAACCGCCATCAACAATGACTTCCATATGCCAAAAAATACAAAAGAATGGATATCGGCCAGGTTTGAATATATTTGCTGCAGAAAACATAGTCACCACCAACTGCAAACAAAACTTCTGTTTACAAAATACAGGGTTTATTTATTTGTTTTAGTCCTCATTTGAAAGGCAGTATTTTCTCAACTTGTTTCAAACCTAGCAGTAGAGAACTTGTAAATTGAAAGTAGAATATGAAGTAGCTTTAACAGTGAAAATGTGAAAACAAGAATCAAGCACATATCTAAGCACATATCCAACCCTGGGAGTCCTCAAAATGATATTGGACAGCCACTAGTCTGAAATGGTATAGGTTTCCTCCTTGAGCAGGGGGGCGGACTAGAAGACCTCCAAGGTCTCTTTCAGATTACTTTCTTTGGAAATAGAATAACAAACTACCAGAGTTATCAGCTCAAACTATTTCATACCATCTCCATCCCACGTTTTTTCCCCAAAAAATCTTGGAAAGCAATATTGAGAGACAGAATCCTAACAGCCTTTTTCCTCCCTCATCCCTGGCCAAGTCCACACTAAACTATCCATGAAAAATCATTTCCAAGGGTAGGTCAGGCTTCCCAGCCCAACTTTTTTTTTATTAAAATCCACATGCTCTGTTGAAGCAGGCTACTAAAAAGGCCATCACATACTTGGAAGAGTATTAAATTAAAACCTTAACTAACTTTTAAGGTTAGCATTTCAGCCCACTTCTCCGGGGGGGGGGGGGAGCTGCCTCTTTTTGTGTTATACAACTATATATACAATAGATACACAATATATACAATCTGAGAAGCCAGGGGATGGAAGAGCAGCGTCCAATTTACTTTACTTTATTATTAGCCTTTGGGCCATACCAAAGTGCGGACTTCCTGACACAAATTGTTACTAGAATCTGAGAAAAACAATTTAAAATGGAATTGAGATAAAATACAATTTAAAATGAATTTGGAATAAAATATGCTTTAAAGTTGGTATTAAATGCAGTTTAAAATGATAGCTTTGATCAGCCTATATAGGCCACCTCAAAGCACAAGGTGCCAGCCAACACAATATCTTATATCAAGAATTTAAACTAAGGGTAGGGTAAAATACAATAGTTGTAGGGTAAGATACAATATGACTTAATACATAAATTAATAAAATTGAGGTAATTGTCCCATAGAATGAGGAATAGTAGTAACCCAATGAGAAAGAAGGTGGGGAGGGGGGAGAAGCATAAGAAAGAAAAAAAGAAAGAAAGAAAGAAAGGGAGGAAGAAAGGAAAGAAAGAAAAGAAAGTAAGGAGATAGAAAAGAAAGAAAAGAGGAAAAAGAAAGGAAGAAAAGGAAGGAAGGAAGGAAGGAAGGGGCCAATTCAGGTCACCAAGGATTAGGCGAGTTCAGGAAGGACGTCCTCCCTCCCGCCCGACGGAACTAGGTTTAAATTAAAGTATGGGGAGAGGCGAGGGCACTCAGGAGGCCAGACAGCCGCGGGGCCTCCCGAGAAGACCGCCCTTCCTTTCCCCTTAACGGGGTCCGAAGATTTCCCACCTCAGGGAAGCCTGAAGGAGCCTCATTTACCCAGCACCCCGTGCGAAAATTTCCCAGCAAGCTTTGCGAAAGACGCTTTAAAAGAGCTTTGACTGTTAACTGAATATCGGGTAGGCCGCAGGCTCCGTTTACCTCAGAGGCGAGCGACCCCCCCGTCGGCCTCCCCCGTCTCTCCGAGCACAGCGCGGTGTGTTCCCAAACTGGGGCCGACTTCCCCGGAGGGGGGGAAACCCTCCGCCCAGGATCCCGTCTTTCCGTTCACCCTCAAATCCGCGCTACGCGGCCTTCTCCCCTCCCTCCGCATCCACCTCCTACCTGCGTCATCGCGCAGCATCCGCCCCTCCCCTTCTCGCGCGGGGAAGGGGCGGAGCCGCCCTCGCGCTCTCCTCCCATTGGGCACGTCCCTCGCGAGAGGCTTCCACGTCCCGCTTCCTTTGAGGGGTGGGGGTGGGACGGGCGTTCGTTGCTTCAGTCTCGCTCCTCCTCCCTCCGCGGCCGCGAGAGGAAGGCGCGCGCGAGACGCCCCGCATCTCGGGCTCTCATTGGCTTCCCCAGCGGCGCGTGGGCGGCGCCTTCAGTGACGTCACACATACCCTCATCCCGCCCCTTCTCTCTTGCTCTCTTTCGCCTTGCCGGAGTTGCCTCGCAAAAAAGAAGAGGAAAGCGGGCTTCTTCGGGGAATTAAATAAAAGCTGATTGGCTGAGAAAGGGAGACTCGGTCCCGCCCCTAGCGTCTCCTTTCTTCCAATCGCCTTTTGAGGCCGTCACTCGTCCGCGAATGGAGTCGAAAGGCGGGCGCACCCGTTCGCGGTAGCCTTCCTTTATTGGTGTAAAAAAAAGGGGGCGGTCATTCAGGAGGGAGGCCTGATTAGACAACGGCTGTGTCACTCCACCCGTTGAGGGAAGGCGAACGGAAGCAACATGGAGAAGGGGGAGGAGGGTGAGTGCGTGAGGGAAGGTGCCTAGTTGTTGTTGGGGGGGGGAGGTTCCAATGAGGGAAGTTCAACAGGTGAAGTTCTTGCCTCATGAGGGGAAAAGATTCCCCACCACCACGATGAATGTCGGCCTGTGGCGTTCACGCTTCCCCTCTCCCTCCTCTGTCGTCCTCCAACCCGCCGCCCTGGAGAGGGAAACCTTCCGGGGATCCCCTCAGACGAAGGCTCGGACCCTCGGAGTCGGGCGGTGGGATGAACCAGGGGTTGCCCCCTCAGTAGGGGAAAAGCGGTTTCCCCATTCACACGACAAGCTGAAGCCAAACACGCGTGTCAGGCCTCAGTTGGGTTGAGCGTGGGCTGCGAACCCGGGTTCTGGTCGCCAAGTGGGTGGGTTGACCCAGACCGGTGTCGCTGACTGTTATAATGTGGTTGTGGTTGTTGTTATTTGCGAAGTCGTGTCCGACTGAATTTTGATCATGTGACCGTGGGGAAACTGCATCCCTCGTGGGAAAAACCCGTCATGCATCATTTTTTTTCAGTGCTGCTGTAACTGTTGACCGGTCACTAAATGATCTGTCGTAAATGGAGGACTACCTGTATTGCATACGTGCAGTGTGTTTTTCAATCTTGGCAACTCTTAAGACGAGTAGGTGTTAAAGCCAGTATATTTTTAAAGTGGCCAACGTTAAAAACTTTTAAAGCAAAGATTTTTAAAACACAAAGTTGCCAAGGTTAAAAATATTAGTACATTTAAAAGTATTGGTTGTATTTTTTGTTTTTGATGTAGCACATTACTTCAACACAACTCTTGTGTTTCCTTGAGGGAAGGTTACATGTTAGATGCATGATTCAGCCCTTTGGCCTTTATTCCAGATTTAGACCTTTTTTTTTCTTTTTTGGGTTGCTGTGGTACACTTACACAATCACTGTAATCAACCTGTCTGCCCTTCCTTCCTGATCACAATATCAAATTGCCTTTGTATGTGTCTCTGTATGAAACTACAACCAACCACATGGCAATCCAGTCGCACAGAGATGACTGGGAGAAAATGAAATTGAAGTGGGAAGCTCAATTATATCTTTTAAATGGCTGGAACCTCTTCTGACTCATTTGTAATACCTATGGCACCTGCTTAAACCACACACACACACGAGATTCCTGGGATATAAATCTGGACAAACCAATATTTACTCTATCGATGGTGTTAATAATATGTCTTGGTTATATCCACAGTAGATAAATAAAAGCTTTTTTTAAAATAAGAATAACAGATCAAAATATTTTGCAGTTGCATGAAATGAAAACCATTGGAAAACAGTACATTCTTGCTTAGGAGAAGCATCTACAGGAATGACTGATGTTTCTATTTCCTAAAGTTTTGCCTTGATGCAGGGATGCTTAACTTCTGAGAGACTGCTAACTCTAATACTCCCTGAGTTTTCTACAGGAGAGTACAGGAAATTATTCATTGGCAAGGTGATGTAACCAATAGGAGAATTAAAGGTGAGAATGAAGCCCCTAGGAGGCAAACCTCTACCATTCTTAACTTTGAAACAAAAGAAATAGTCATAACTCATTTTTTAGCAGAGTTATTTTCAATAGACAATAAGTGATCAAACGATAACACTCGGTGAGCCAGGTTTTTCTGATCAGGTAACTGATGTATCGGAACCGCTGAGCAGTGCTGCTATAAGTCTAATGGCCAAGTGAAAAATTAAATCTGATCTCACCGAATTCCAGATACTGTCATCACTTAAATCCATTATACCAATAGTGACATAACAAATGTGAGTATATTTAATTAAATTGAAACCTATGTGATTAATTGGAGTGGAAGCCGGGGAAAATCGGGAGAGAGACCAGATGGCATAAGCATTTCAAGCACAGATGCCATGCATTTATTTCTGAGTTTCAGTTATAGCCTTAAGCTAGACAGCTGTTCCTGCAATAATTCGTTATCTATTTGAGATTTTCTTTATAGGACTACATGAGAAATAGAATTCATTAAGGCATAATGTAAATGAAATTAAAATGCATGTTTTTATTTTAATTGTTCATTAGACTCCACAGTTCAACCCCGAGTTACAAATATTCTCTATTGGTATTCATTATCACATTTCATGCCTAATATTTTGCTTAAGTGTATATGTTGCTTACATTGTTTATTTATCCATCAGTCTGGATGTGGTCCATATGGATCTCCAGATTGTGCTAGTGGAATTTGGCAACAATTTCAGCAACGGGATAATGGAACATTTTTCTAGCTGGTGATTTTGAGATATGATGCTGGTGGATCCCAAGCTCTTAATACCACCAAGAAATATATAATTTAAAAAGTCTGGGAAAAAATTATCCACTTCTCTTTGGTGATTCTGCCACCCCACCACTCCATAGAGGTCGCCCAGTCTCTGAAAAGCATATGTTGACTAAGTTTTTAAATGAACGTTGGGATCAAAATATGATACGTCATATATTAATACAGTAGTCCTTGACATATGAGCACAATAGGGACTGAAACATTTGTGGTCATTAAGTGAGGCATCATGTCACTGCATATCCTTTTGTTAGGTGACCATGATTTGCAACCTCCTGTCACCTTCCCCATTAACTTTGCTTATCAAAAGCCAGTTGAGAAGGTCATAATCACATGAGAATGACCAGGGATCCATCATAAGTCACTTTTTTCAGCACCATTGTAACTCACTAAACCAATGATCGTAAATCAAGAACATCTTGTACTATCACTAGCTGACTAGCTAGTTGAATATTGTTTTCTTGTTTCCCTATTGATAACAAAGTCCTAATCAAGGCATTCTCTTTGGATGACAATACATCCATTTTAAAAAAAAAAGAATGGCAGGAATGTGAAAGCTGAACTTTTGTCCCAATGAATTTAGTAGTAGAAAAAAGAGAGGCAAATTACCCCAACATTACCTTCTGTGGATTTTCTGATGAGTTCCGCCAATGTCATGGAAGATTCCATTTCCGGGCCAACGTCCTGCTGTCCACTCAATATCTTTGTCCCCCATCAGAGTTTCAGGAGTCCCCTTTGCTAGGTTTCATTTTCTTAATACATTTTTGGGGTGTTCAAAATTCTCTGTCCAGGAGATGGTTTCTTCCTCTTATAATGCAGCTGAGTAACTTATTATGATGATCTTCAGCCCTAGCCGTGTTAAATTGCAGGAAATTCCTGGGTGACTCAACATCTACATACTTATTCACCTTTTCCTTCTCTGATCACACACTAGAGGTGTTTACATCTTGCACAGTCTTTATTATAAGGCCCAATGACTGAGAAGCCATGGAATTCTAATCAACATGTTGTCTTGGATCTTGGCTTCCCCCAGATATAGGAAGTGTTGCAAATATTATTACCGGTTGCAGCTGGTAAAAAAGAGAATTGTGAATATGGATAGCAGAGGAGTTGGGCATGCTGGTTCTAAATTGTAAATTTATGAACCTTCGATTTTAAACATGCCAGTTAAGGGAGACATCATTAAATTACTTTCATTCTTCCAATACGGGCTGACTTTTCCTCTGAAATGTTACTCAGAAATTCATTCCAATGCAATCAGTAATACAGGTTGTCCTCAACTTGCAACAGTTCATTTTGCGACCATTCGAAGTTACGTTGGCACTGAAAAAAAGTGACTTATGACCATTTTTTTACCCAACCATTGCAACATCCCCATGGTCACATGATCAAAAATCACATTTTTGGCAACTGCATTACTAACTTAACAACTGTAGTGATTGACTTAACGCTTGTGGCAGGAAAAGTCACAAAATGGGACAGATTCACTTAAGAACTGTCTTGCTTAGCAACATAAATTTTGGGCATATTTGCTGTCATAATTGAGGACTGCTTGTATATATTCCAAATCACTAAGGGTGGTCTGGATCAAAATCAAATTATCTGAACTTGGTTCCTACTGACATCAGTGAAGTAAGTTGCTTAATGGCCACTGATTTCAGTGTGAACAAAATCTAAATAATTGAATTTGGATCCAGTCAGCTTGGGTTTATTTATTTATTTTTTAATTTTATTTTTTATTACAAAGACAACATCACATGACAATAGAAAAAAAAACAATGGGAAAAGGAGAAGAAAAAAAAGGGGGGGAAACCCCATCATCACATACAATATGTCATTTGATCACAGGTGCATCCCTACTAAGTTTATACATCCCATATCTCTCTGTTGTATATTTAATAAACACCACAATAAGCTAGGGTTTAAAAAAAGGGGGGGGAAGGAGGGGGAGGGAGCTTGGGTTTATTTTTGCTTCACCAGATCGGGCCCTGAGGCAGCATTCAACAGCTTTGTAGAAATGGTTTCAGCTTTGATTAGTCTTGTATAATTTCATACATTCTGCAAACCCAATTTTTCTGGTGAGTTTATGATCCAGCCCATTATACAGCCTCTGAAAACGGGGTTAATTCAATAACCTGGTTAAGCTTGTTGGCTATCCACTTGTGCTTAGAATTGTGAGGTTTATCTTTTTTGCTTTTTTCCCAGCTAAGCTGTTTACTTCTTTTTTCTAATGTTGCTTATAACACTTTTAATATATAGAAGCAGGAAATGTAGAGCGGGCATCATTTTAAGAGAACAGTTCTCTTAAGAGAACTCTGATCTTGTTCTCTGAACTTGTTCCAAGGAATTTACTTCTTTTCATTTGACCTTGGGTGGTTTAGTCAAAACATACAAGCTTTGGTGAAAATGTAGCCCATACAGAGAGTGTCTGGGTGATAAATCAGAGAATTAAATGTTTTTGTTAGATATGCAGCCTTCCTAATCTAAAATTTTGCGTTGTTTGATTGTTTTCCCAGTTTGATACAATCCAGATGTCTCAGAATTTCCTAGCCAGCAAAGTCATGCGGATGGGAAATTCTGGGAATTGCACACCCAAATCTGGAGGTTGCCATGTAGGGTAAAGTTGTACATCAACCTAGTTACTGGCTGACCTTTCCGTTGTTGGCCAACAATAAGGCTTGCAAGTTTACATTCAGAACTATTCATTAGGGGATGCAGCAGAGTATATGCACACACATACATCACACCAATAGGTATCTCCCTGGAGAAGTTCTATCTTTTCTTAGACCTACAAAGAACGTCGAGAAAAAAAGATGCATTTGATTGCTTACGGCACACCTTCACATCTTAGACCAGTTTTCCAGTTCGGTGGCCCGCTGATGTGTGACAGCTTCTGTTTTCATGCAGGAATGATGGGAATTGTAGTCCATGGTGCAAGTTTTGATTCATTTCAGTAAGGCTGTTAATGTTGTATTCGTTCAGGTTAAATGGTAACTTTTCTTTGGCTTTGACTTAGTGCAGTGTATGATCTAGCCAATTGCAGCTTAGTCAAACCACAATTAACCATGTAGGTTAGTGTGGGATGTGACTCCATTCTTGACTTCCTGTCACTTCGGCAACCACCTCTTTACAGAAGAGCTTGTTGCTTTGGCAGTTTCTGGCTTCTTTGGGAAATGTAAAAGCGGCCATATCTACTGTATTTGGGGCTGGTAAATCATTGCCCTGCTGGATGTTTGGGAATAGGGGAAGAGTGGCTTCATGAATTGCAGAGGCTTGTGTTTTAGAGTCTGCAGCATGGCTCTTCAGCTTCATCTCTTTTGAAATAATAATCTTAGGGACCCAAACACTGCCGTTACAAAGAGCATTTTACTGCCCTTTCCACAGTGGAAGTTTTATTAGCTTTAGTAGCTAAAACAGCCCAGAGTCTTGTGCTCTTGTAATGATAAGTACATTTGCTTTTGTAAGTTCTTCTGGGTGCACCAGATTCTTGGTTGATTTTGCTTAAGCACAATCCTGCTTCTTCTTTTTTTCTTTTTAAATTTGGCCTGTTTAAGGACAAGACCTTAAGTTTATTTTGCCCCAGACACCTTGAATCGGGGCACAGTTTGACCAACGGGAACAATGATAGGGATTTGCAAAATGCCATTCAAGTCCGTTGTCAGAATTGGAAGGAAGGCTTGGATTGCCTTTGATTCTGGCAAAACCCAGATCGCTCCTCATCTCTCTCTCTTTCTCTCTCTCTCTCTTTCTGTCCGATGTCAATTGTCTCTGCTTATTTTCTCTTGTTCCTGGCAGATCGAGGCAACTTGGCTGGCGTCCAGCACATAATCCTGGTGCTGTCAGGGAAAGGGGGTGTTGGAAAGAGCACCATCTCCACTGAACTGGCTTTGGCTTTCAAGCATGCTGGGAAAAAGGTATGTGCCATTTCAAGACAGTACAGTGCCAAAGTTAAAGCATTTCCTCCCCCCCACAACCCTAACCCTAACCCATCACCACCACACAGAAACCTTGGGGCTTCCAGATTTAGCCATTCAACCTGAGATGTTCAGCCATTAAGGTTTCCTACTTAGAATTATTTCCTTATTAAAACCATGATCATAATTCCACTGACATGCAGTGTTTTGCTCTGAATTTCTAGTGATTAGAAGGAAGCTTTTTGGGAAGTCAGAAAAAGAGAAATGAGGGCTGCGGGTTGCCCACCCAGCTCTATGATGTAGGCTAGGGCTCTCCAAACTTTGAAACTTTTAAGACTTTTGGACTTCAACTCCCAGAATTCTGCAGCAGGGCTGGCTGAGGAATTCTGGGAGTTGAAGTAAGTTTGGAGACACACACGCACCTGATGTAGGCTGTATTGCAAATAAGGGATTTCTAGCTGAAAACTGGAGATCTACTGACCTCTTTGATGGTGCTGTGCTTATTAGACTAAGACTGTGATTTGATACCATTTGTTTCCCTGTGTTCTGCTATGACTACCCCAGCTGGTTGGATTGGGAAACGGAAGGTTTTCAACATCCAACATAGGAAGCTTTCTTTCCTGTTGGACTGAAGGCGGCTTAAGGAAGCGGATGGCATGAGTCATTTAGCTCTTGCAGAATCATCTCCCTCTAAGGCACGGTGGATACCGTGAGGCATTAAAGCTGCACTTGGGTCCTGGTTTTTTTCTTCCCCTATAGAGATCGTGCTGATTCAATCGGCCAAAATAAGTGGCATGGTTTCCTGCTGTCCTGAAGTGGAAAACATACAAAGCCCTAAAATAAACCTGGCATCATGTAGAAAAATGAACTGAGCTCTCCAGATCCCCCAATAAAAGGAAAAACTCTGCCCCGCCTACTGCAGACCTTAGATACTAAGGAAATGAGACAAAAATAATATTCAGAAGTTATTATATTTATGTAGCTACTTACCAAGCACATCCAAATTATATTAAAATAAACCAAAATATCTTTACAATCCCCAAGGCATGTCACAAATTTTGAACACCCCTAATGTTTGGAATGCGGTGGCTAAGATTCTGAGCTGGTTGGCAGTTCAGTGGTTCGAATCCCTAGCGCTGCATAATGGAGTAAGCTCCTGTTATTTGTCCCAGTTTCTGCCAACCTAGTAGTTCGAAAGCAGGTAAAAATGCAAGTAGAAAAATAGGGACCGTCTTTGGTGGGAAGGTTCGTTCCGTGTGCCTTTGGCGTTGAGTCATGCCATCTACATGACCACGGAGACTTCTTCAGATGGTGCTGGCTCTTCGGCTTTGAAACGGAGATGAGCAGCACTCCCTACAGTTGGGAATGACTAGCACATATGTGCAAGGGGAACCTTTATCTTTAATGTTTGAAAATTAAAAGCTGAAAAATTTGACACGTCCTACAAAGTATAGCCTCTGAGAGATAGATTATCCATGCCCAATGCGAGTCAAAGCAGGGAGCCGCAGGATGTAGGGTTTTTTGCTATTGGCTGCATTAGTTGGGATTGATGGCAGCTGGTCTAATATTGGGAGGACTCTAGGTTTGCCAGCTATTGTATAGTGGAGGAAAAAATGTAAACATTGTGTCAGGAGATTTGTGAAATGCAAGAGATATCCGTGATAAGATTATTTGCTCCACCTTTTGAGCTTTACATAGGCAGGATGTACCTTTTGACTCATCTGTTTCATAGCTCCCACTCAAGCCGTCTCAGAAGAAGAGCATGGTTATTTCTTGGTTTGGCCTTCTGCCTTGCTTCCTCCAGCACACATTTTCCAACCAAAGACAACTCTAGATTTAGTTGGGTTGATTGATTTGGCTTCTGGAGTTTTAAAAGGCTATTCCTTATTTTCTACTCGTTGAGATCATGTAGTGTTCGCAGGGAACTACAGTTACATAATCTCAACTCTGTGGGATTGCCAGATTTAAATTAAATGACGTGGCCAAAGTCTTGCCAGAGTTCAAGTGAGAATGCCAACATTTCGAGACATTCAGTAGTCACCTATTTTTAAACATGTGCTCTCCTTGCAGACCAACAATAGTGTCTGAACTGTGGGTTGGAAGCAATTGCACTTAGATTTATATACCGCATCACAGTGCTTCACAGCCCTCTCCAAGCTGTTTTGCAGAGTCAGTATATTGCTCCCCAACAATCTGGGTCCTCATTTTACCCACCTCGGAAAGATGGAAGGCTGAGTCAACCTTGAGCCTGATGAGAATCGAACTGTCAAATTGCAGGCAACTGGCAATCAGCAGAAGTAGCCTGCAGTACTGCGTTCTAACCACTGGGCCACCATTATTGCCTTGTGAGATCTTTCTTTCAGAACACGACTGCTTGTTTTTCTAGGTCGGGATCCTCGATGTGGATCTGTGTGGCCCCAGCATCCCTCGCATGCTCAATGTGCAGGACCGAGATGTTCACCAGTGTGACAGTGGATGGGTGCCAGTCTTCGTGGACCAGGACAAAAGCATTGCCCTCATGTCCATTGGCTTCCTTCTGGAGAAGCCAGACGATGCCGTGGTGTGGAGAGGACCAAAGAAAAACGGTACCACATGCTTCAGCTGCCACCCTCCAAAGCGAGTACGGGTAGTCCTTGACCTATGACCACAACTGAGCCCAAATTTTCTGTTGCTAAACGAGTCACTTGTTAAGTGAGTTTTGCACCATTTTGCGATCTTTCTTGACATAAATTGTTCAGCAAAAGCCTGCAGCTGTTAACTTAGTAACACGGTTGTTAAGTGAATCTGGATTCTCCATTGACCTTGCTTGTTAGAAAGTCACAAAAGGGGATCACATGACCCCGGGCACTGCAACTGTCATAAATACCGTATTTTTCAGAGTATAAGACTCACCTTTTCCCCCTCAAAAAAGAGACTGAAAATCTGGGTGTGTCTTATACACTGAATACAGCATTTTTGGCCTCCCAAAACTCCACCCCCTTCACCAAAATGGCCATGCATAGTCTTTAGGAGACTTTCAGAGTATTCCTGGGTGCTGGGGAAGGCAGAAATGAGCGAAAAATGGGCCGGTTTTTGCTTAATTTTGCTCCCACCCCCAAGAGCACTCTACAAGCCTCCTAAGGGCTATGCATGCTCTTTTGGGGGGGGGGAACGGGCCCATTTTTGCAAAAAACAGACCATTTTTGGGAGGTCTGCAGAGTGCAGATTTTTTTTTTTAATTTGCCTCTTCAAAATCATGGTGCATCTTATACTCCAAAAAATACGGTATGAATCCGTTGCCAAGCATCTGAATTTTGATCACATAACCATGGGGATGCTGCAATGGTCCTAAGTGTAAAATATAGTCATAAGTCAGGTTTTTTTTCCAGTGATGATGTAACTTTGGTCGTTAAATGAACTGTCACAAATCGAGGACTACCCGTGTCACTTGAGTGAAGAAATATGGAGACGTGTCTCTCATACTCTCGTATGTGATCCTCGTTTGCCTCTTGTGTCTTTACAGCTTTAATAAAGCAATTCGTCGCAGACGTTACCTGGGGAGAACTTGACTTCTTGATTGTGGACACGCCCCCTGGGACCTCCGATGAGCACATCTCCACAGTAGAATCCCTCCGGCCTTTTAAACCTCTTGGGGCAGTTTTGGTGACCACACCTCAGGTAACAGGCCCTCACCGCCACTGGCTTTGGATCTTCTGCTAGGCCTCTTATGTCGCTTCACCAGTATCCTGCACCCAGAGAAAATGGGACATTTTACCTGGATACCCAAAAGTGGAGATTTCCCCAGATTTTGACATTCTGCATTTTGTTTCTCAAGACTAAGAACTGAAGAGGATACCCCTCCAGGTTTTTTCCAGTGCATCTGCTGCAGCAGCATACAGAGCGATGTGGTGGCCTAGAGGTGGCGCTCTCGCCTCACCATCAAGTTCTGTGGGGCTGTGAGTTCAATCCTAGGTAGAGGGAGGTGTTTCTCTCTCTGGGCCCACTGAGAATATATCTGCTGAAAAAAAACTCCGCATCCGGCCATTAAAACACTCTGATAGCTCCATTCAGTTGCCCAGACTCCATCCCGCAAAGGATTATGGGGTTAAAGGATGATGATCTGCTGGAGCAGTATAGAGATTTCAAGGCAGGGGATGATAGTCTCTGAAATCAGCACATGCACTGCCTGCTAACTAACCCATCATGCTAAACTCTGAATGATACAATGAACCCCAGTTGGTCGGGTTCAGTTGGCCTGATTCAAACCCAAGCAAATTATGGACTTGCATGAAATGTGGGAAGCCAGCAGTTATCTGGGTGATTTTGATGAACACGATAGTGAATGCCACATCCCCCCACCCCTCTCTGTGATACATGGTGCATTTGGAGTGGTTGAATCTAAAGTTTCTGCCATTCCATTGTGGTCCAAAGCTCACCTTCTGGATGTCAGAGTATGAATATTCATGAACTGGAATAAGGCTTAGTAACAAGTTCAGCCAATGGGAGCTGAAACACTTTGGAGCCTGGGCATGGCTTAGCTCTGTAGTTCTGAGTCTGTGCAAAAGCTAAGAACTAGTCAACTAGTCTCCATCTCTGAACTGAAATTTATCTTCTCTCTACCATGTTGGAAGAGCCACTCTTGGTATTGTGTGTGTGTGTGTGTGTGTACATACATACATACATATATATCATGTGTTGTGTTATATATAAAGAGAAGTTAAATGAATCCTGCTGTATCTGTTTTACCTGTGTGTGCTTTCTGGGTTTGATTTCCGCAACAAATTCTTGACACTGGATAACTTCCAAGATGATCCTTTAGAAGATACGTTCCATTGTTGCTGCATAGGATGGCTGGCGAGTGATCATTTCTAACGAAAGCAGTTCATGCTTCGGAGTTTTTTTCCCCCTTAATTGATTTTCTTTCCTTCCTGTAGGCTGTGGCAGTGGGCGACGTAAGGCGAGAACTGACATTCTGCAAGAAAACCGGTCTTCGGGTCCTCGGGATTGTAGAGAACATGAGCGGCTTTGTTTGTCCCCATTGCTCGGTGAGAGTTGGGTGCCAAGCCTGGATTGGCCCGTGGATCTAACTACAGAAATTAGTGAAATAGGCTGAAAAACAGCTTCTATCCCAGGGCAGAAACCATATTGTATTCTGTGGTATAATGCAATTTTGGGTTTTCAATTTCAATTAGGTAGAAAACAAAGGAAGTATGTGTCAGCGTTCCAAATACCATGTAGAATCAAATCAGAATCGAAGGCAAAACTATGCTTAAAGTTCCAATTTAATAAAGCAGGCATGTTGGCACATAGCTGTGGGGTCCCAACTCTGGCAGTTACATCAGAATCCCACCCAGTTAAAAGTTCATGATCTTGTCCCCACACCCACAATCCATCACATGGTCCAATCTCCTCCTTCCACGCTGGCGTCCATGCCCAGCTTCTTCCGGTCAGGTGTACTGGTGTGGAGACAAAGGATGACCTTGGCTTCTAGCAAAGAATGAAAAACAATACATTCCAAAATCCTACTCCTTCTAATCCTCCCTCCCATTGACTATACTTAAAGAAACAGCATAATGAAATAAGAGAAAGAGTGGCAGGCCAAAATTCTAAAAGGAATATAAATGCAGGCCTGACAGTATGTTTGTGTTTTTATTTTTATAGTTATAATGTACACTAAAGATGGCATTTAATTTTGTTGTCCAATGCGTAATGACAATAAAGTAAACTAAACTAGTGACAGCTACATGTCTATGGAGATTCTCCATCGTCCAGGTCATGGTTGTCCCAAAGGGGCTTTTTCGAGAGGCAACTGGACTTTCTGGTTTTTTTCTTTGAAGATGTTTCACTTCTCATCCAAGGAGCTGCTTCAGCTTCAGAGTTGAAGAAGCTCCTTGGATGAGAAGCGAAACATCTTCAAAAGAAAAAAACAAGAAAGTCCAGTTGCCTCTCGAAAAAGCACCTTGAGGAGAACCATGACATGTATGACCGAGAATCTCTCCAGACGTTTAGCTATACAATTCGGGATGAATATGCTTGGAATAGTGTGGGAGTAGGAATGGATTTCCAAGGGCGGGAGGGGGGAATTGCAGACTACAGGAACCAGAAGCATCACTCAGGTGACCCTGAGGCCACAGATAAACCTCCAAATGCTTCAAAGACCCTCTTAAAGGATGCAAATGACCAGCTGCCTGAAAGGAGTGTAAACCCTTCCATTCCCCACCATCCAGTCAGAGCTGAAAAAGCTTGAATGAGAAGCGAAAGGTCTTCAAAGAAAAAAACATAGTCCAGTTGCCTCTTGGGGAAAAAAATACCTTTGGGACACTAAAGAATTTCTAAGCCCGAGGGCAGACGGGAAGATAGAATTGCTCACAATGGGGCTTGGGTATAGTTAATCGCTGTCCCGTCCCTTAACCAGACTGAATTATATTTAGGGGGAAGCATCTTTTAATCCGGGGCAGCTTTTTGACTTCGAGATGTGAAGGCCTGAAAAATTTAATCAGGACAAAAATGTGAAAATATGACCTTCTACCCAACAAGTCTCTGCAGTTTTCTTTTCAAGGTTTTGAAAGTGATTTACCCTTGCCTTTTTCTTTCTAAGATTGAGAGTGTGTGGCTGGTGAAAGATCACCCAGCTGGCTCTGTGCTTAAGGAGGATTAGAATTCATCTCTCCTGGTTTATAGCCTGATGCCTTAACCACTACACCAGGGGTCAGCAACCTCAAACACTCAAAGAGCCATAAAGGTCCTAACCGGAAGCCCCCCATTCAGTTTTGAAACTGTCCGGAAGTCCGCTTCCCCACCACAGAGACTCCTAGCGCAGCATCCTTTTTCCTCTACCTGCCCTAACAGAAAGCCTTATCAACTGTGGAGCCAACTGACGACAGGGAGCCGCAGCAGAGGGATGAAAGAGCCACATGCGGCTCCAGAGCCGCAGGTTGCTAACCCCTCCCTTACACCAAGCTTCCTCTCCAAAAACAGCAGGAGGTGAAAAATTAAATCCTCGCTTTTAAAGACTTGCAGTTGTATTTTGATGGGCAGAACTCTGTAAACAATGGGCATCCTTGGCTTGAACTTAAACTGGACTACAGCAGAGTAACTTCTCAGTTGCAGTTGCTGGGAAAACTCAGAAGGTATCTGGTGGGTCTTCTTGTGACCTACAGGATGGATCCAACCGTCCTTTGCAGCTGCCCTCTTCTTGCATATAGGAAATGAAAGGCCATAACTGTATGAACGTGTGCAAAACTATGTTCTGCTTCCCAGCAGCCGTGACTTCTATTTCCGTCCATCTTCCTTCTTGCAAATAGAGCAACCTGCTTTTATAACAAACGTTTTCTATCCTTCCAGGAATGCACAAATATTTTTTCCAAAGGAGGTGGAGAAGAACTGGCCAAACATGCAGGTGTCCCATTCCTGGGTGAGTATTTGCTCACTGAATATTAACTAGTAACTAGCAAACATAACTGCAAACTCCACACTATCCAAGGTTGCCTCTGTGGAAAACAGTCATAGTCTCTTCAACACCATTATTGTTTAACCGACTGCCAATCGGTTTTACCTTGCAATTTCTCCTAGAATTGCTGCTGGGGGAATACAGATTTCAAGGGGCTATTTGTGTATTTTTATGTAACTTGCTAGGTTCACACAGCACACTAATAATGATGA
The DNA here is from genome assembly GCF_009769535.1 of Thamnophis elegans. Classification (NCBI taxonomy): domain Eukaryota; kingdom Metazoa; phylum Chordata; class Lepidosauria; order Squamata; family Natricidae; genus Thamnophis; species Thamnophis elegans. The sequence continues at coordinate 9,667,401 of NC_045554.1, forward strand.
TGATGTGGTGTGTTTGGTTTTACCTTAGCAAGTTGCATGGACATAACCATTGTGGTTTATTGCTTAGCATAATTTGCAAACCCTGCTAGTCGTGCCTTCTTCTAGACACTTAAACCTGCTTAAACCCAGCCTTACCTTAGCAAATAATATCTAAACCAGGTCAACGAGAAAGCAAGAGATGTAGACCAACAGCCCTGGCATCAGAAATGAAAAAAGGGCACATTTAACTTTCTTTTGGAGGACGGAAGGAAGAAAAGCGTTGTTTACTTTGGTATTTTCCTTTGGACAGGCTGTGTCCCTCTGGATCCACAACTCACCCAAAGTTTGGAAGAAGGCGGAGATTTTCTCCAGGAGTTTCCCAAGAGTTTAGCCTTTTCAGCATTGACGGATATTGCTAAGCATCTTTTGACTGAGGCCTCCACCTGTAGTTCCTGAGGCAGCAACCAAGAGTGGAGTTCCTAATGGCCAACGTCTCCTCACTGCTCAAGCAGAAGGGAATGAATCTGACCAGGAGGTGGGAGAAGCAACCTTTGGAGAGCAACCTTCTGTAGCACCGGACTTCAGTGGAGCAAATCATGATCATTGGAGGGGCTGTTGGTGCAAACTTGCCCTGGCAAACGAGGGACCCACCGTGTGCTTTGGAGTGATCTATCCTGCAGTTCATTTTGTCAGCCCTTCAATTATTTCAGTTTCACCCATGAAGAACTCTGGTCCAATGTGGTACTGTTTTACCCATGAGAAAATAGCATTGTTTGGATACATATTTCTGGAACAGACAGACCGACGGACTGACCGTCAAAACTGGGTGCTTACATTCGGGATCTCACCCTCTGTCCCCATCCATTGAAGCCTTTAAAATTGGTGCATGTCAGTGATTGATCAGTGAAACTCAAAAGCTGGCATTCTCTTTTGCTGTGCAGAATTGATCATGACTCAGGATTTAAAAAAAAATAACTGAATTATCTATTAAATTGTTTTCAACTGCAATCAAGGCTTGTTCATGTGTATTCTCTTTTATTTTTCATATACAAGTAACCTGTATTGCTGCTGTCTAAGGTTTTATATATATATGTACACACACACCTATATATACAGTGCCAAATTCAGATTGTACGATAAGAGTACTTCCCTTAAGGCAATAATTTGGAAAACCACATATAGCCGGATTTCCCTCTATAGGAATTATGCAGAAATGCAGTTTGTGGATTCTTTAAAGAGGTAATTTAACCTTTCGCCTCTCACTTCCACATTCTGCATATTTATGTTGTGCTGTTTTTTGCCTCTTATAAAACAGAGGTAAAAGTGTCCAGGAAGACATACTGCTGTAACTTATCCCATGACATAAAAGCTTTTAATTTTCACCAATGAATCCTAAAATATTTTCACTTTCTAGCTTTTATGACAGCAAAAGGGGGGGAAATCCCTTCTACTTCCTCTTAATTTTCATCCAGATGAAAGCAATTTCTAGAAAGTCTTATGACAGAACTGAGGCAGAGGCTCCAAAAGGACAAGGAAAAATGACCTGTGAGTGGTGAGGACACGGGAAACTCCAGAAAAAATGAAAATGCTGGTGACAAGAACACTAGAAGGGAGAAATGGCACCCAGAACTTAACTGAGTACATGATCATCTGCTTTTCCCAACCAGATATGAGCCACAGTGGCACAGTGGTTAGAGTGCAGTACTGCAGGCTACTTTTGCTGACTGCCGGCTGCCTGCAGTTTGGCAGTTCGAATCTCACCAGGTTCAAGGTTGACTCAGCCTTCCATCCTTCCGAGATGGGTAAAATGAAGACCCAGATTGTTGGGGGCAAGAGGCTGACTCTCTAAACTGCTTAGAGAGGGCTGGAAAGCACTGTGAAGCAGTATATAAGTCTAAGTGCTATTGTTATTAGGAGCCCTGGTGGCAGAGTGATGAGAATGCAGTATTACAGGCTAACTGCCTGCTGCCAGCAGTTCAATCCTAATTAGCTCAAGGTTGACTCAGCTTTCCATCCTTCTGAGATGGGTAAAATGAGAACCCAGATTGTTGGGGGCAAGAGGCTGACTGTAAACTGCTTAGAGAGGGCTGGAAAGCAATGTGAAGCAGTATATAAGTCTTAAGTACTATTGCTATTGGAAGCCTTGGTGGCACAGTGATTAGAATGCGGTATTGCAGGCTAACTGCCCACTGCCAGCAGTTCGATCCTGATTAGCTCAAGGTTGATTTGGCTTTCCCACCTTCCGAGGTGGATAAAATGAGGACCCAGATTGTTGGGGGAAATACGTTGACTCTAAACTCAAGAGGGCTGTAAAATCACTGTGAAGCGGTATACAAGTCTAAGTGCTATTGGTACATGTTTCAAACTGTAATATCTATCCACAGTCTTTAGAGCTAAGCATGTAGGGATTGCTACATTCAAGCACAACCCCAGCACTTTGGAAAGATTTCCTTGTAAATTATGTGAACATGACAGATGAATTAGGGCAGTGTTCCCATAATGAACTTAATCGGGGCAATGAACAAACCACAATAATGGCTGCATTCGCTCAATATACTAAGTTTGGTTTAGGTGTTTCCTTTTTCTTTTCTGTCTAAAGGTGTTCTGTGAACTCGGCAACGAACAAGTGTACTGTCCAGTTACATGCACAACACCATCTCAGAAAGGTGGTTGTGTGAACTCAGCAATGAATGAGTTGAGACCTGACAGAAGCCCAATCCTGAACTTCAAGGATTCTCAGCCAAGTGGTGTTCCTGAGACCCCAGCTGACATCAGAAGTCTCCAGATACAACATTTCCCCTCATTATGCTCACCCAAATACAGTTTTGGGTGTAATATACCGCAAGGATCCCAAGGTGTTTTCAAACTTTTTCGGGCTGCAAGAACCTGTTAGCAAAATTCTCAGGGCCTCTTCTCAAGAGGCAAAGCTATAGTGACAGAAAACGGGCAACAAAGTTGTGTTGCTTGTAATTTACTTAGGGATATTCATATATCAAAAGTAGTTGAATTTCTTTTTTTTTCCCGTTATGGAGCCTATCAAGTTATTGCAAAACTCAATTTGGGGGGGAAAAAAACCTGTTTCCAAGTGATATGTCAGCATGATGAGAAAAATAGCAGGGCAACATCCATATTCCCCACCCAACTCCAGAGCGAGTAGAAAATTTAAAAAAATACATACTTTATAAAGGTGTGAGAAAAGGAAAGATTAACCAACTTACTGGAATAGTTGAGTCCTAAAGGCTTAAACATATTTAAGGGAGTAAGAGTGATGCTACTCTGTGATTCAGAACATAATTTGATATTCCCTATCTTCCTTAATTCATTTTCCTAAATGTTAGGGTAATTTCTCCATAAAATCAAACTTGACTGGGCAATTGAATGAAGGAAGTCTGTGCGGATTTTGTGGAAGCAATATACAAAGTTGTATTGTTTGTCACCTTCTCAATTGTTTTAACTTCCCCGTCTGATCTACAACTCTAGAAATGTCTGCTGGACTACCAAGCAAGCACTAAAAACAAAGTCTGATCTCATAGGTGTGTTTGAGACCCGCCACTTGCCACAGAACCTTTGTGATGACTTCTTATAAGTCCGAACACATTGAAGATTTAAGTTTGTACTGTTCTCTAGAAAGGAGAAAAGTTTCTTGGAGAAAAAGTGTCTTGGCGTTGTAGTACGCTGGCGGCCTGCAGAGCTGGCAGCAGAGTCGGACAGTGAGGAGGTTGGGAAGGAACATGGGCCAGTCTTGGAGTCTGGGGAAGGCTCGGATGAGGGCTCTGCGTCGGAGGCAGAGAGGGGGCCAGGGCCATCTGGTAGTTACGTGCTGCCTCCGGAGTCTGACATCAGCGAGGCAGAAGGACAGTGGGAGCCTGTGCCCAGTGTGCGCATAGTTAAGACAAAAAGGATGACTCGGGAGTAAGGCTTGGAGATGATTGGCCCCTCCCATAAGACGCAAAAGAGGAGCAAACAGACGTGAGCCTTTGCAGGAAGCAATTAGTTCATCCAGTCGGTTCAAGCTCTGAAAAGTCCTGTTTGAGACTGTGCTGCGTTCGGCCTTGCAAAACTAATTAGCAATTAGGTCTCTGGCAGCGTTTCAAGGGAGATAAAGGTGGGTGCTTATCAACATTCCCCTGAAAGACTGTGGCAACTCGAGCAGACCTCTGTCGGACTCTTCATAGACTGTTTGTGACTCATTAGGGGCTGTGAATCACCATAATTCACAGCCGTTTAAATAAAAGAGGGTTTGGGGGATTAAGATTGTGATTTATGCTTTCTCAGGAAACCTAGATCAGAACACTTGGAAAGCAAGAAGATCAAACCCCTAACAGTCAACAAAATGGTCTTCTTGCATATCCCGTAGATCAAGTCCTACTACTTCCGCTGGGCTAAGGCAAGTGATATTGTTGTAGGTGTATTCGGGTGCTTCTCCTTCCGTGATGGACTGCGTGTACCTCAGAACCACACCGGGCTGCTGCAGAGCAAAGTCTCGGAGGCCCTTGAGCGAGCAATTGCACGCCCATTTGTTCCCTTCTAGCCACAGCTGAACCAGGATAGGTGAGGGGCCGAGCCAATCCATCGAGAAGGTTCTCAGAGAGTTGTTCCTGATGTTCAGGTAGGTCAGCTTCGAGAAGGGTGCAAAGACACCACTGTCCAACGTCTCCAAGAAGTTGTTGGAGAGATCAAGCCAGGAGAGACGCAACAACGGGGCGAAGGCTTCAGGAGAGACCTCCACCAGCCGATTGGAGGAAAGAAGGAGATACTCCAGGTTCCGGAGGCCGGCAAACTGATTTGGGGAAAGGCTCCTCAGGCGGTTGTGCTTGAGATCTAGATCAATGAGCTCATGCAAATCGTTCAAGCTGTGATCTTCGATGACCGAGATGGCGTTGGATTGCAGGAAGAGTCTTCGCAGGCTGGAGAGATCCGAAAACATGTGCGGTCTGATCCTGGAGAGGCAACAGTTTTCCAGGTGGAGGCTGTGGAGTTGGCTAAGACCCCTGAAAGTGAAATCGGGAAAAGTGGCAAGACAATTCCCAGATAGGTTCATCACTGCCACATTGGAAAGTCCAAGGAAAGCCCCTGGCCTGATCTCCTGGATCTGGTTGTCGTTTAGAGTAAGGACTTCCAGCTGGCCCAATTTATCGAAGCTCTTTTCGAGCAAGATGCGAATCTTATTGCTGCCTAGCTGCAATTCTTCCAGGAACTGCAGGTCTTTGAAAGTCCTAGGGCTCAAACCGGTGATGGCGTTGCTGGAGAGGCGCAAGACGTGAAGGCTCGAAAGACCCACGAAGGTGTCTTCGAAAAGCATGGCAAGACGGTTGTGGGAGAGATCCAACCATCTCAGAGATTTCATGCCCACAAAAGCCCGCGGAGCAATGGCATTGATTTGGTTGTGGTTCAGGTAAAGCTTCAGCAGCTTCTGAAGCTTCGTGAAGATGTTCCCTTTGATGCCCTTGAGGGAATTCCAGCTCAGGTCCAGTTCTCGCAACTCGCTGAGGCTGTAGAACAACTGGTGTTGGAGATAGGTCAGCTTGTTCCCAGCCAGAACCATCTCCCTTAAATTGGGCAGGTCATGGAAGACTTTGTCTGGCAAGACCACCAGGGAATTCCACCCCAGGTTCAAGTACCAGAGGTTGGAAAGCCCAGCAAACACCCCTTCTTCGATCTTGTTGAACTGGTTGTTGTTGAGACGTAAGGAGGCCAGGTTCTGAAGGTGGAGGAAGATATTGGGTGCCAGTGACTTCAGCCGATTACGTTCCAGGAGCAAAGAGTACAGCCCTTCCAAACCATGGAAGGCATGTTGTTCAATCCCCGATAATTGACTGCCCTGAAGGTTAAGGAATTCCAGGATGGAGAGGTTCCTGAAAGCAAGCGCTTGCAAGGTTGTGAAGTTGTTCCCATCCAGCCACAGCATCCTTGTGCTTCGGGGCACGTCTTCCGGCAAGGCGGTGAGGTTCCGTGCGCTACAATAGACGCTCAGGTCATCGATGCAGTCATCAAAGCTACAGGCGCAGAGGTTGGGGCATTTCTGACTGTCAGGACTCACACATTCTTTGAGCATTCTCGCTTCTGGATGCAGAGACATCACCACCAATGCCCATATCAGCGTCGGCATGGACGAGACTCCTGTTGGATGGAAAATTAAAAGAAGAAGAAAAAAAAATAAGGAAGCTAACAAAACTGGGACAAACAAGTTAGCAGATGTAGAAGAGTGTGAAGAAATTTTAGCGCATCTCAAGGAACAGTGGGGTTGCAGGGAGGCAACTATCAGATCAGTAGCGTGAGGACCACATCTCAAAAAGAGGCCATGGGTTCTTTTGAAGAATCCTAGCTCTGGCCTTCCCTGCCACCATCTCCAACTTCACAAGCAATACTCAGAAAAAGAGGAGAATGGAGCACTCAGACCAGGAAATGGAAGAGAAGAGGGTAAAAGAAAGCGCAATTGAAGAACAAGAAGAAAATATTGGGGGGGGGGCGGGGTAAGAAGGAACTGAAAACGAAAAAGCAGCTAGATGATTTCACTGGGGTAAAACAGAACAGATGAATTATGAAATGATCATTTGGTTTAACTCTGAAGGGGCAATTAGTGCTATTATTTATGCATTAAGAAGAAAATTAGTTTAAGATGGAAAATATGGAGAGAGAATAATGGGATTGAAAATGGAATCAGAATGATGATGTAAAATGGATTATGTACATGAGAGGATGTAAAAGAAAAATCCATTTTGTTCATAAATATGTTAAAAATTGTAATAAAAAATAAAAACCTTGTTTTCAAGGAAAAAAAAGAAAAAGAGAAGAATGAACAGTCTCTTTGGTCTGTCCTCTCTTGCTTGAATAAGGTTGTGAACAGGGGACCCAAGGAGAAGGTAAGGGAAACGAGGAAGCACCCCAAAATCACAGCAGCTCAGCTCTCCCTTAAGAGCAGTCGATCAGTAGGGCTCAATAATCGCTCTGTCCTAGGGAATCTAGCACAGGGGTGTCAAACTTGATTTCATTGAGGGCCCCATCAGGGTTGTGTTTGACCTGGGGGGGGATTAGAGGAGCCAGGGGGTGTGGCCAGCTTGACGTCACTTGTCTCGGGGTCACCTGTGGTGGCCAAGTGCTAAGGCAGGAGACCCTCACTCACTCTCATCATCTTTCCTTCCTTCTTTCTTTTTTCTCCTTCCCTCTTCATTCTTCCTTCTTCCTTCCCCTCTTTCCTTATTTTTCCTTCCTTACTCTCTTGCCATCCTTTTTCTTTGTCTGTCCTCTTTCCCTTTCTTCGGTCCTGTCCCTTTCTTGCGTGCTAAAATGCAAAAGGGGGAAACATTAGTTTTTAGTTTGTTTTGCCAGCCCTCTCCCAGTGAAAATAGAGCTGGGGGGAGCACACACATCCCCTCCCCAGGCCCCGATTTCACCTGCGACAGCCTCCTGCAGCCCTCTGCCAGCAAAAATGCAGCTTGAGCCCCAAGCTCTGGCAGAGACACCGTGAGCCAGTCCTTTGCTGTTTCCAGGGTGGTCCCGTGGGCCAGATCTAAGCATCCTGGGGTCCGGATCCGGCCCATGTACATTGAGTTTGACACCTCTGATCTAGCACAATGGTCTACACAGTCCATCTTCCCTTCAAATCTCAGGGAAGAGAAAGAGGTAGATGCTCCATCAAGTGATAGCCTCATGAAGACTGTCTTACATAAGGTTCATACCCTCACCCTCTTTACACATAGGATATACACACAGTGTGCATCCTATGTTCAATTCTCAGTAGACCATTTGAGCCCCAATGGAATTAGGTCTGGCTGCCCACATCTGATGAACCCCAAAGAGAATGAAGTTAACGGCATGATGTCTCCTGGTGCTCAGTGTAACAGGAAACAAAACAACAACAGGAGACTCATAACAGCAATGTTTCCCCCTGAATATTATTATTTGCAGGGAAGCTGCCTTTCTAGAAGGGAGCAGTGAGATTTTGCACATGCGTACGATTGTTTAAAATGTACAGCCAATAAGAAATATTGAGGGTCACCCCCACTCATTCCTCCAAAGTGATCTAGGGCAGGGGTCAGCAAACTGCGGCTCTGGAGCCGCATGTGGCTCTTTCCTCCCTCTGCTGCGGCTCCGTCACCGGTCGGCGCCACAATTTTGAGAGGAGCTTCCGGTGGGGGGAGGGGGGAAGAGAAGCACAGTGCGCCAGGAGAAGACTCTATGGCAAGGGGAGGGTTTTCCAGTTGTCTCCACAATTGATAGGGCTTTCGGTTATGACAGGTAGAAGAAAAAGTACGCCATGCTAGGAGGAGACTCTATGGTGGGGGAACTGAACTTCCGGTCAGCTCCAGAATTGAACAGGGGGCTTCTGGTTAGGACTTTTGTGGCTCCCGGTGTTTTCTTTTCTGTGGGAAACGGATCCAAATGGCTTTTGGAGTTTTTAAGCTTGCCAACCCCTGTTCTAGGAAAAGAACTTGTAAATAAAACCTTACTTGGCATTTCCTGCTATTAAAGGTAAAGGTAAAGATTCCCCCTCGCACATCTGTCCTAGTCGTTCCCGTCTCTAGGGGGCAGTGCTCATCTCCATGTCAAAGCCGAAGAGCCAGCACTGTCAAAGGATGTCTCCGTGGTCATGGGGCGGCATGACTAAATGCCAAAGGCGCATGGAACGCTGTTACCTTCCCACCAAAGGTGGCTCCTATTTTCCTACTTGTATTTTTTACGTGCTTTCGAACTGCTAGGTTGGCAGAAGCTGGGACAAGTAACAGGAGCTCACTCTGTTACACAGCGCTAGGGATTCAAATAGCTGAACTGCCGACCTTTCTGATCGACAAGCTCAGCATCTTAGCCACTGAGCCACCGCATCCCTGCTTCTTGCTATTACTATTATTTAAAACGAATCCCTGTGTATTATTGTATTATTTTTTAATACTATTACATTAAAAAAAACTACAATTAAGGAAAAGAAAGAAATGGAATATTGTTTGACTTGGGACTTATTTTATCAATGGCTAGCTGACAAAAACAGGAGCTAGAAACAGGGAAATCTATAGAAGGATCAGAGATTCAAGGAAGATGTGTTAAATTGGTTAAACAAATAGTATGACTATTATTGGTATTAAGATATAGATATATAGATATAGATTAGATAGAGATAGAGATATAGAGATATAATATAGATATAGATGATATAGATAGATAGATAGATAGATAGATGATAGATAGATAGATAGATAGATGATAGATAGATAGATAGATAGATAGATAGATAGATTAGATAGATAGATAGATAGATAGATAGATAGATAGATAGATAGATAGATAGATAGATAGATAGATAGATTAGATAGAGATATAGAGATATAATATAGATATAGATGATATATATCTATAGATATAGATATATAGATGCAATGAATATCGCTGTAAACATTTGGAATATTACTTCCTAAAATGAGTTGTACCCAGTCAACACACTGCACACTGTTCAATTGAAGTTAGAATTTTTATATGCTATAAAATAAAATAAAAACTTATTACAAAAATAAAAAACTACTACTGAAGGCTGGAAAGTCAAGAAAAGTATTGAACCTCTTTTTTTTTTTAAGGGACACAATATGAGAAACGATGAACTAAAAGTTCTAAATTTGAAACGGAAAGAAAGGCAGCGTAATAGACAGAAAGGACACCAGCGGCTTCTGTGCAAGGCATCTTTACGAAAGCCTGGAATTAAATCCCACCTCTCTTTTCTCGCTCCTTCGCACACGCAAGGGCTCTCGTCTAAATATGTCACTACACCCATGTTATTTGTCTGAAAGTTATCAGTGGGACGGGGCGAAAAGAGACTTTTAACCCGAATGCATAAGGATAGTTTAAGGATAGTTTAAGGTCAAGGCAGGGACGCGGTGGCTAAGACGCTGACCTTGTCGATCAGAACATTCGGCGGTCCGAATCCCTAGCGCTGCGTAACGGAGTGAGTCCTCGTGACTTGTCCCAGCTTCTGCCAACCGAGCAATTCAAAAGCACGTAAAAAATGCAATAGGGACCACCTTTGGTGGGAAGGGAACAGCGTTCCGTGCACTTCGGCATTGAGTCATGCCGGCCACATGACCACAAAGATGTCTTCGGACAGTGCTGGCTCTTCGGCTTTGAAACGGAGATGAGCACTGCCCCCTAAAGTGGGGAACGACTAGCACATATGTGTGAGGGGAACCTTTACGTTTACCAAAGGCCAAGGTAGATTTGGCACAAAAGACTGCAGTGATTGGATGGTCTTCCTGTACCACTGAATGTACTTAAAAAACAGTAGAGCCTTGTTATTTCTTTTTACGGAGAAGCAGTTTGGTGTAGTGGTTAAGGCACTTAAGGTGGCAAACCGTGAGTCCTAGTCCTTCCTTAGGCCCAAAGTTAGCTGGGTAACCTTGGGTGACCCCCCCTCTCTTTGCCCTGGGAAGAAGGAGGCGAGGGCAAAACCACTTCCAGAGGTAAAAAAGGCCAAGAAAACTGGAACTCATCAGAATTGAAATAATGGATGCAATCTAATGCATTTAAAACTGAGTTAAAATCACCAATAAATGTTTTTTTTTCCAGACTGTACTGAATAGACGTTACATTTTTACCAACCGGTAAAGAAGCGGATTTAGATATTTATTTGACTTAGATGCTGCCTGAACCCAAATAAACTCTGGGTTGACTTATAAGATAAAAAAACTAACAAATATACAATTTTTTTTCATTTTTAAAAAAAGTTAAACTGTTTCATGCATGCTGTATAACAGGCTAAGCCAATCATTTTGACTGGGTATGTTTGTGTCCTGTGGCTGTATCATCATCCAAATCTGAAAAGACCATCATTTGGAAAATAAATTTTAAATCCACAGCTATAGATTCCAGCATCTTTAAGCCCAGAATAGACTCACCTTCCCTTGCCTTCCATACAAAGAGCAAAAAGAAAGAAGTAATGGGTGCAAAGTAATGCATTTACAAGTTTTTAAAGAGGGAGTTTTTCAGACTTAACCAAATACCACCTATTTAACTCAAGGCAGCCTGCAAACACATCCTCCAAAGTTGGCCAACACTAGGAAATCTACATTTTGGGAAATAATAATCGGAAGCTCCAGTTTTGTAGTTTTTTTCCCCCTCTTATGTGCTTAAGGAACAGAAGTGCTATGCAGCTCATAGTGATTATTTTCCATAGATTATTACGAGAGCCAGGTGAGGCAAACCAGTAGCCAAGGTTTTTATGTGTCCTGTTAGTACCCCAAGAATTAAGGAAAACACTGTGGTCGTTGTGAAGGTTTCCTATGAAAATGATTTTAACATTTCTTTAGGCAAGAGAATGGCTGTACATTCTGAGAATGTCTACCACTAGTATTTTAATTCCCTGCAGGTCAACATAGCATGAGGACGTAAGAAGCATATTTGTTTTGAGTTCTGTTGCTTGCCTTCCCGGTTTCCTTTTGGTCAAATCACCCCTCATGAAGTTGAGCAAAATCAAACAGCTTCCTCTGTCCCTATCATATACGTATACCTGTTCAGTTTTGCTCTAACATGATATTCCCCTTCTCTTACCTGTTGCTCCTGCCCACTGCTACAAAACTTTAAGCACTTTTGCAAATCTTTTAAAAGAGACGCAGGATAAAAGGGGACACATTTGCAAGATTCCCCCCCCCCTTTTTTTCCCTACACCGCTGATCTTTTTCACTGGCAATGCACAGCAGCAGGTTAAAGCCAGGATCCTCCGCAAAACGAATCCCACTAACCAAAAAGCTGTACGAATGTGGTGCTGCAGCCCAAATCTTGGAAGGCTTTACCTTAGATACCCGTAGTGGGGAAAGAAGGAAAACCGCAGGAACACGAACAAGCAGATCCTGCAAAAGTCTATTTTCCTCTCCCTCCCCCCCCCCCACCCCACAACAGCCCTTTTTCTGTGGCAGAGTTGGTGAGACTGGCCATGCCAAAGGAAAACCAAAACACGAAATCACTTTTTTTTTTAAGAAGGGGGAAAAAAAAACCCAGTTCCTCCCTACCTTTGCTCATTCTGGTTGCTCTCGGGCTGAAGTGTGAAAAGTCAACGGTTTGCGAGCAACTTCAGGTAATGCTTGTCCTCTGGGTTTCTACAAATAGAGCAGTTCAACAGCTACCACCCTGTGGCTTGTCCAGCTGTGTGTGTGTGTGAGAGAGAGAGAGAGGGGTTGCTTTTTTAACCCATCATTTACTGGCACGGAGCACTGAGTGCCTTTAAAAGAGCAATATGGGCAATGCTTATCTCCTGGGAAGGCATAATGGTTGAAGAGCGTCCTTCTCTCGGGGGTCTCCCCAAATCATCTTGTTGGCTCCTGTAAAACTCTAAACTCCCCTTTAAAGTTAAAACTCCACTTTAAAAAACTCTATAAATGCATTAGATTAAAAAAAGAAAAACCTAGATCTTTCAATGAATCCAGCTTCACATAGTTCTGCCCTGCTGGGACAGCTAAGTTGAGGTTTAGTGTCATTGCACCTCGTACAACGAAATTCAGTGCCAGCTTCGGTGTACATTAATACATAAGGAAAACTATAAAAATAAAACAAAAACACAATTCTAGACAATTGAATTGAAAACCACTGATGTTGCATCAATATTGCACTAGCCAGTAGAATTTAATATAGTTGCTGCTAGAATAGAAGCTGTTTTTCAGCCTATTTGTCTTTGTTTTTATTGTCTGGTACCGTCTGCCAGATGGTAATAGTTCAAAAAAAAAAAGGGAGCCCAGGATGAGATGGGTCTTTAAGAAGGTTTGAACTTCCTTAAGGCAGCGTGAGCTATTAAGCTCTTCCAAAGTGGGGAGGGGGCAACCAATGACCCTCTGGGTAATGACTTTAACCCTCAGTGTCCTATCTGCCACTGTGCAGTTGGCAAACCAGACACAGGTGCAGTAAGTTAAAATCCTCTCTATGGTGCAGCGGTAGAAGGTCACCGGCAGTTTTTCCTTCAGTTGTTGTTTCCTAAGAAGTCTCGGGTTGATCTTTTGAATGCTAGATCAAAGGGCTGTGGGGAGAGAGGAAGTCTAGAGAGGTGTTAGATGTGGCTTCTAGGCTTCTTAGAAGCATCCAACTGGAGCAGTACATGCTGGCTGAAGGCCATTGGTCTCATCCAGCTGGGATCTTATGATTGTAAATCATGGTTGTGAATCCGACACAGATAGATCGGTCTCCAAGGATCAACCCTACGGCAAGGAGGGAAGGGACTACCTTGCATTGAGGTGGGGGGGGGTAGGGAGGATAGGCATGAACAGAATGAAGGTATGGGTCCTCCTTAAAAGTTTCTTCTTGGAGGGGAAGGGCCATATCTCTGCCCTTTGTTTGCAAAGGCTCTATGGTTTAACCTCCACCTTTCCAGACAAGTTTGCAAAAAGAGGTGGAAGCACAGGAGAGCTGCCCCGTTGGTCAATGGGGCAACTTTTAAGAAGCCAGATCGAATGCTTAGACAACAAAATAAATCAGTGAATAAGATGCTGGTGCATATTGTACTCCTATGATAATTTGTTCTTTCTGTTCTCTCCCCGGAGATTAAAATATATGAAAAACGGTTGCAAGAACTGGATATTTCTAGTTTAATGAAAAGAAGGACCAGGGATGACAGGAGAACAGTCTTCCAGTATTTGAGGGGCTGTTGCAGAGAGGGGGGGGAGGTTTCAAGCTATTTTCCAAAGCACCCGAAGGCAGGAGAAGAAATATTGGGTGGGAACTAATCAAGGAGAGAAACAACCTGGAATTGGGGATAAATTTCCTAAAACAATGAGAACAATTAACCAGTGGAACAGCTTGCCACCAGAGGTTGTGGGTGCTTCATCATTGGAGATTTTTAGGAAAAGACTGAGCAGTCACTTGTCTGGAACGGTATAGGGTCACCTGCCTGAGCAGGGGGTTGGGCTAGAAGACCTCCAAGGTCCCTTCCAACTCTATCCTGATTCCCTTTGATTGGTGATTCCCTATCCTGCTAGCTGGAGTGACTATGACAGGGAGGGGAAGCCTAGAAATGCACTACAGTTCCCAGCACCCCCTGCGACTGGACCGGCTGGCTAAGACTTCAACTGTGTCTGCTGGTTAAACGAATCTCTACACGGGGAGGGGGTCTTTGGTGCTCACTGAGCTTGGCTGTTTTCTGGCAGACGTTTCATTAACCAGACTAGGTAACACCATCAGTGCTACAAGGAGTGGGGTTTGCTCTCAGTTTATATTCTAGTGGGCTGGTCTTGGAAATTTTTTGGTTGGGCCGTTTACTGTGGACTTCCTTGGCAGCTCCTAGATGGAAACATCTGCAAAATCAAGAGAGGACCATGGACTCATTATTTCAACCCTGAACTTCAAATGTTCTCCTCTGTTGGAATCTCTACCTACAAACCAGACACATATCCCACTTTTAAAACTTTTTTTGGAGAGGAGCAATCTGAATTCCTAATACTTATCAGACTAATGCAGTCCTTAACTGAACTCTTTGTAGCCCCTTCTTGTAAGGCAAAGATTGCCACATCCTTTTCCCCTACTAATTGAACTATTTTAAAGGGGATGAAATTGTTAAGTCCCCACTTCTAGTGGTACCAAGAAATCAAACATCAACCGTTAAGCCACCATTAGGAGGAAAGGCAAACTGGCCTGGCCAAGGCGGTCTTATTAGGATGATGAAGAAGAAAAGGTGGATATACTTGTTCCCTGAGCAGATATTAGATGTCTTGCTCAGCTGCATTCACAGCCAACGACTAAGAAGATGTTATTCAAACAGTTACCCATCCAGCTGGTAAACAAGCCACAGAGCAAGTTTGTTTGGCCATGGTGGAAAGAGTCGAAAGTGTCTGAGGACACCAGAATTTAACTCACAATTCTTATGTGGCTTACTGTGTTATGGAAACCTGGGCCATGATCTAACAAGGCAGCTTCTTTGAGAAGGAAAGATCTAACAACAAGAAACTATTAATCCGGTTATTAAAGGTAAAGGGAAAGGTTCCCCTTGCACATGTGTGCTAGTCGTTCCCGTCTCTAGGGGGCAGTGCTCATCTCCGTTTCAAAGCTGAAGAGCCAGCGCTGTGCGAAGACGTCTCCATGGTCATGTGGCCAGCATGACTCAATGCCGAAGGCGCATGGAACGCTGTTCCCTTCCCACCAAAGGTGGTTCCTATTTTTCTACTTGCATTTTTTATGTGCTTTCGAACTGCTAGGTTGGCAGAAGCTGGGACAAGTGATAGAAGCTCACTCCGTTCTGGTAAGGATTCGAACCGCTGAACTGCCGACCATTCTGATCAACAAGCTCAGTGTCTCAGCCACTGAGCCACCTAATTATTGGGTTATTATCACAAACTTGGAGGATAGGGGTGACATGATAGCAGTGTTACGATATCTCAGGGGCTGCCCCAAAGAAGAGGGAGTCAAGCTATGATCCAAAGCACCTGAGGGCAGAACAAAAAGTAATGGGTGGAAACTAATCAAGGGGAGAAGCAACTTAGAACTGAGGAGGAATTTCCTGACAGTTAGAACAATTAATCAGTGGAACAACTTGCCTCCAGTAGTTGTGAATGCTCAAACACTGGACGTTTTTAAGAAGAGTTTGGACAGCCATTTGTCTGAAATGATATAGGGTTTCTTTCCTGAGCAAGGGGTCAGACTAGAAGACCTCCAAGGTCCCTTCCAACTCTGTTATTCTATTCTGTATACCTAATATCACAAAGGTGGGAATGCAGTGTAGGGTGTCTGTATTCAAAATAGCCATGGCTGCTTAAAAGAGGAACCCGGTCTTGCTGGAAAGGATGCAGGATCCCACATATTTAATGAAATATCACCAATTCCTATATTTGCTTTGACAAAAGTTTTTCAAGCATCGGAAAGCTCTTCGGAGAAGATGGCCTGCATGGCTCTGCAGCCGCTTGGAGTTTTAGGACAAAAGGAAGACCGAGAGAAAAGGAGACTGGAGAAACACCTTTCATTCTGCAAGTCTCCCAGGGTTTGTCCTTGCTATCATGCCACATTTCTATTGAATTTAGATCCCCCCCCTCCTTCTCTTGTCTATTTTAACATTCAATTCTTGGAAATTATAGACCAAAAGGGCAAAATGAGAGAGACACACACCAACAATTTCATAGGCGCTAAGTACATATTGACACAGGGCTCAGAAACAAAAAGAGGGAGAGAGAGAGAGAGAGAGAGAGAGATAGAAAGAGGGGAAAAAACCTTGAGTCAGCAGGGACCTTCGAGCCAAGAAAGATAAAACCTGAAATTTCATTAGGCACTTCATTTTCTGTTGGCAGTTCTATGGTTATCTGGGGTTACTGTTAAAAAAAATGATGTGCAAGACAGCACCTTTTATCATTAGTGCATAGCCTTCCCCATGCACTCTATTTTTTATTTTTAAAAACTTTCTGTGCTGCCCACCTCACTCTGAAAAACAACTCTGAGCAAGGGAAGCATCTCCCAACTGCGTTTTGTGATTTCAGCCGTCACAAAATCTCCGTGTTCGGCAGGAGAAAAGGCACGCGTCCCTTCAGAAGAAAGAAAGAAAATCAGGGGATAAAGGTAGAAGTGGTAAGGCAAGCCATTCTCTTCCCCCACTTTTTTTGCAGAAACTATCAAGATAAAATACAATAGCAGAGTTGGAAGAGACCTTGGAGGTCTTCTAGTCCAACCCCCTGCCTAGGCAGGAAACTCTACACCACTTCAGACAAATGGTTATCCAATTTCTTCTTAAAAACTTCCAGTGTTGGAGCATTCAGAACTCCTGGAGGCAAGTTGTTCCACTGGTTAATTGTTTTCAGTCAGGAAATTTCTCCTTAGTTCTAGGTTGCTTCTCTCCTTGATTAGTTTCCACCCATTCCATTGCTTCTTGTTCTACACTCAGGTCCCTTGGAGAATAGTTTGAATAGTCCCTCTTCTTTGTGGCAGCTCCTGAGATATTGGAAGACTGCTTTCATGTCTTCCCTAGTCCTTCTTTTCATTAAACTAGACATACCCAGTTCCTGTAACTGTTCTTCATCTCTTTTAGATTGTTATACTTTCTGGCGTGGGATACAGCATGGAACTTTCAAACCACGGATTTACAGTGATAATTCCCAAAGTTTCACAAACCTCCCCAAAAAGGCATGTGCTTGAGATCGCCTCATCCAGGTATACAATCTACCCACCCCATAAGTTGTGGGTGTAGAGAATGCAGGCATGCTGTAAGTTCCCGCCCTCATCCATTTTCACACCTGAATGTGAAACAGGTAAGGGACTGGAATACCTTAGCTATGGGTCATTTCTCCCAGAATAGTTTAGTCTGCGGAGACCACCACAGACGGCCCCCTCCGTGATAACATCCAGGAAAGCAATTCAAACATTACTGAGGATGGAAGAGTTTACTGATTTACAGGGATCCTTTCCCCGATACCTGCTGCATTAGGAATGTTAGCTTCTTTGGTTGTTTACAGGAATGTTGATATAGTATTGATATACCCTGCCAACAAAAGTGTGTCTAGTCAAGGCTTTGGTTTTCCCAGTTGCAATGGATGGCTGTGAAGGTTGGACCATAAGGAAGGCTGAGCGCCAAAGAATGGAGGCCTTTGAACTCTGGTGCTGGAGAAGACTCCTGCGAGTCCCTTGGACTGCAAGGCCATCCAACTGGCCAGTCCTAGAGGAAATCAACCCCAACTGCTCTTTAGAAGGTCAGATCCTGAAGAGGAAACTCAAAGACTTTGGCCACCTAATAAGAAGGAAGGACTCCCTGGAGAAGAGCCTCATGCTGGGAACGATGGAGGGCAAAAGAAGAAGGGGACGACAGAGAAGGAGGTGGCTGGATGGAGTCACCCAAGCAATTGGCGTGAGCTTAAATGGACTCCAAAGAATGGTAGAGGACAGGAAGGCCTGGAGGAACATTGTCCCTGGGGTCGCGATGGGTCGGACACGACTTCACAACTACCGGTAACAACAACAACATTATTGATATAGTTAGGTTTGTGTTTCTTTATTGCTAGTCTTTAATTATGCAAGGTGAGTGGTGTGACTGAGATCGCATATAAGATCCAGTAATAAGGCAGAGGAACCAAAGGTGTGGCATCTGTGCTTTTAATGTAAGCTCTGTGTCCTGGGCCTCAGTAGGGTGGATTTATGAGAGAGCAAGTGAGATGATGATGTCATCCCACCAAGACATGGATTGCACACTGAATGCATTGGAATCATATGTGATGTCACTGGGGCATCTTGCATGGCTGATGTGGCTAGCTGGTCACTTCGTGTTTCCTTCTGTGGCTTTTTTCTGATTGGTTTCAGATTGTATTGGAGGGGATTATTTTTGCATGCCCCTACCCAGGGGGATGGCTTTGGGATGATATAAGTGCATAACAAATAAAATCAGGAGGAATTAAGACAACCCAAGAAAAGCTGAAAGGAAACCAATGTAAAATCACTATCACCATTTGATTCTGTAGAAGAAGGTGAAGTTTGGACCAAGAGATGAGAATATGTCCAGGAAAAGGATGTATTAAAGGAGCCAGATGTGTCAGGCATCAGTTCCAATAACTCTTAGACAACATGACCAACGGCTATGCTTAAAGGTAAAGGTTCCCCTTGCACATATGTGTTAGTCGTTCCCAACTCTAGGGGGCGGTGCTCATCTCCATTTCAAAGCCAAAGAGCCAGTGCTGTCCGAAGACGTCTCAGTGGTCATGTGGCCGGCATGACTAAACACCGAAGGCGCAGGGTGCACTGTTCCTTTTCCACCAAAGGTGGTTCCTATCTTTTCTACTTGCATTTTTTACGAAC
Organism: Thamnophis elegans; assembly: GCF_009769535.1. Taxonomy (NCBI): domain Eukaryota; kingdom Metazoa; phylum Chordata; class Lepidosauria; order Squamata; family Natricidae; genus Thamnophis; species Thamnophis elegans. The sequence continues at coordinate 9,686,100 of NC_045554.1, forward strand.
TGCTAGGTCGACAGAAGCTGGGACAAGTAACGGGAGCTTACTCCATTACGTGGCGCTGGGGATTCGAACTGCTGAACTGCCGACCTTCTGATTGACAAGCTCAGCATCTTAGCCCCTGAGCCATCGCCTCCCTCAATACGGCTATGCTTGTGAGAGTTGAAATCCAAGTTGGATGAAGGCCCCTTAATAGCTGACCATCAAGGTTGACAGTTATTCCTGTTACTAAAAAAAAAAAAAAAAAAGGAAGGTAATTCCTTATTTAATAACCCTAATTGGGACCTGCAACTTTACCCCTAGGTGACCACATGACCATGCTGTGCTTTCCAGTTGGAAAGAGACAAGATTATTCCGTATCCCATCTTCGGTTTTTGTTTGCCTCCTAGCCTCTTTCCCACTCTTTGCACTGCGTGTGTGACAGCTTACTGTGTTGTATACATCACAAGCAACGTGATGACAATCTGGGACCCTTGAAATGATGGTCCCTGGCATTTCTAGGAAAGATTTCTGCCTTCAACTCTGGAGAACTTTTGCTCGCCAGTGTCAATAATACAGACCTTCATGTATCAACCAGATGAGAGCAAAACTAGCACAGTATCCTAATTTGCTAACAGATTTCAAACCCAAGAGGAACAATATGATTAAGCACAACAGACTCCATTTCCGATTGTAATGCCTTGAATCCCCTTCTGCGTGATTAGAATAGAAGGCTCCCAAAAATGACTAGGGCAAGGGGAAAACACCCTAAACGTGCTGGTAAGTTGTTATTAATTTTCATTTTTAATAGACCATTCGCATAAATTATCCCTTTTTTCCACAGGATCTGTAAAAAAGAGAAACAAAGAGTGGCACATTGAGTAGCAATAGTATAAAATATTATGTATCGTTAGGGACTGTAATAGTAGATTATTGGCTAAGATAATATTATTAGCTAAGATAATATTAATCTATTAAGAGACATTCAAGGAATTTAGGAGGGAAATTTAACCACTACCTGGAATTTTGTCCTTAAAGTAGTTTTTGTTAAAATATTCATGTCTGGGAGAGACATGGGAACAAGGTCAGCCAATGAATAGGCATAGCAACTAAATCAGCCAATGGGAGCTTAAAAAGATCTGAGTCTGTGCAGAGAATTGAAACAGAAACTAAAGAAGAAAGCAGTCTGCTGCTCTGAGAAGTAAACTAGCAGCCTGTCTGGGCTTGTCTGCTAATATGAAACTAACTGCCTGTGTTTGCCTGTAATCCTCCAGCCTTGTGTTTACTTGGAAGAACCACCTGTTGGTATTGTACATTTATTCATCTATTCTTATGTGTGTAAAGACATTAGTGAATCCAGATGAATCAGTTATCTGTGTGTGCTTTCTGGATTTGATTTTTGCAACAAACTCTGAGAGATTTCAAGGGCCACACTGAACCATAAAAAAACTGCCTTTGAAGGGCAGTTGTCTCTAAAGGAGATACAAAGTTAGCAAGTCTTGGCCAGTGGATTACAAGATCCATCCTCAGATTTCACGTGTAGGTGATTTTAGGTCCTCCACAATAAGGTTATGTCAGGCGATTGACATTTTAAAGAACAGCTTGTTGAAATTCGCCATACCTGTTAGGTTAAGTTCGTAAACCAGGATCAAACAGGGCTTGCGAGGGGCAGTGCCCTCAAGCCTGATCCTAGCCAAATTACTGGTGAGTGAATAGGGAGAGCCAGTCTGGGGCAGTGGTTAAAGCATTAAGCTGAAAAGAAGGAGACCAAGAGTTCTAGTCCTGTCTTAGGCACTGTTCTGATCGAGGCTTCCCAAGAGCCTGAAGCCAATCTTTATCCTCTTATTTTAATTGTTGTAGGTTTTGCTTAGAGTGATTAGTTATTTTTTATAGGAGCCAAGGTGGCGCAGTGGTTAAATGCAGCACTGCAGGCTACTGCTAGATCAGCAGGTCAGCGGTTCAAATCTCACCGGCTCAGGGTTGACTCAGCCTTCCATCCTTCCGAGGTGGGTAAAATGAGGACCCAGATTGTTGGGGGCAATATGCTGACTCTCTGTAAACCGCTTAGAGAGGCCTGAAAGGCCTATGAAGCGGTATATAAGTCTACTGCTATTGCTATTGCTATTGCTATTTTTATAATCGTGACTACCATGACATTTTTTAAAATCCGCTCTTTAGTCTACTTAGATTGTGATGGATTGGAAACATAGCTAATAAATAAATAAAGGGAGGAATTCTGAGAAGTATAATTCTGCCCTCCCCCTCCTTCTCTCTCTTCTTTGAACTTTCCAGCAAATCCTTCAGTTTTCCAGGGAATTGAACTCAACCATTTTCTGCTTTGGAATGTAAAGTTGCAATGTCCGTCAAACATCCATCTATTTATTCTAGAACAATCCACCCATCCAACTGGTACAATGCCAAGCATTTCCTATGCCAGGGCAGTTTTATTTGCCTATTGAAGCAGCCAAAACCTAGCCAGCGGCCTTCGGAATGCTTGATGTCGATGGGACTTATTCTTTACTATTATAGATTTATTATGCTTGTACATTACACTTCTTTCCATCAGCACTTGTGGGAGTTTGCATGGAATCCCTACAGGGACTCCTATCTGTAAATGCTCTCCAAATTTCTACAGCATCAACAGTAGATTGGATTCTTTCCTGATAGGAGTACATAAAAGGTGAATGTTCCCCTTGCACATATGTGCTGGTTGTTCCCAACTCTAGAGGGCGATGCTCATCTCTGTTTCAAAGCCGAAAAGCCAGCGCTGTCTGAATATGTCTTCGTGGTCATGTGGCCGGCAAGACTCAACGTCGAAGGCACACAGAACGCTGTTACCTTCTCACCAAAGCTTGTCCCTATCTTTCTACTTGTTATTTCTCACGTGCTTTCGAACTGCTAGGTTGGCAGAAGCTGGGATAAGTGACAGGAGCTCACTCCTACGCGGCGCTAGGGATTCAAACCACTGAACTGCCGACCTTTCTGATCGACAAGCTCGGCGTCTTAGTCCCTGAGCCACCGAGTCTCTTATGATTACATAAAATATGGCTTTTCCTCAAATACATAGGACTATCTGCTACAATTTTACCTCTGCAACATTAACTACATAATTGTCTAGGTTAGACTAAGAAATAGGGTTGTTAAATGACATCCTGGGGTAGAGAATAAGCAAAAACCTGGATTTACTCAACTCTAGTTCAACCCTAACTTTACTCGCTGCCTGTTTTCATCCTACTGGAAAGTTGAGGTCACACCACTTGATTTCATGAGATCAAAGGAGGGGTTGGCTACAGATGGTGAATCTCAAGCCACCAGAGTGGGACCGGAGTTGGTTAGTTGTAATCTTGAACAACCACAAGATTATTTGGTGTATACATCCTTCTGCACTTAGCTGTGCAAACTTTTTGACGCAACTCATTAAAGTAGGGGCAACTCATTAAAGTAGGGGCAATTTCACGACTGTCCCCAGTCACTCATTGGAGGGGGTGGAGGGAGAAGGGGCATTCACAACGGTCTCAAAATACTTTGGAGGTCCCAAGTCTCTCCATTATTGAACTCACGCCCCAAATATATCACAATACATCAACAAAGCACACCTTCCAAACGTTACTTAGTCACGCCTCCTATTGCCTACTCTGCCTGAAATGCAAGGGTTAATAAGAGACCAGACCACAAGACTGAAAGGAGTGGATTATCTGTTTTCTAGAACTGAAGTCTCTAGAGTTGTTGGTGCCATTGCCAGAACTACTAACGAGGGTCTACAACTAGGTTAATAGCTGACGGAGTTTAGTGTTTTGTTCAAACAGTAGGTTTTTTTTAAAAACAAACAAACAAACAACCAAAGGTTACAAAACAAGGACTATGTTCATGTAGGACATTAAGCAAGCAACCTTGCTATTGGTTGCCAGTCCCGTTGCTGACACTGGATGAATAGGCTCGCGGAAACAACTCCTGCTGTTTGCTGAATGGGACACCTGAATAAGGTCACTAGCTTACTCTTCCCCCTTAAGCCCCGGAAACTGTAGTTTGCTATTAGCCTCTGATTCTTGGTTTGTCAAGACTCTTGATTTGGATGTGATGGTGATAAACCATAGAAGGAGATTTGGTGGTTTGTGTTGTCACTCACAGTGGGAAAAAGGAGCCAAGAGCCAAGCCAAGGAAGGCATTGGCCAATGGACAACAATGCACAATCAGCGTTCTTAGCATCCTAAGAGCTGCAGTGGCGCAGTGCATAGTGCAGTACGGCAGGCTACTTCTGCTGATTGCCGGCTGCCAGCAGTTTGGCAGTTCGAATCTCACTAGGCTCAAGGTTGGCTCAGCCTTCCATCCTTCCAAGGTGGGTCAAATGAGGACCCAGATTATTGGGGGCAAGAGGCTGACTCTATAAACCACTTAGAGAGGGCTGTAAAAGCACCGTGAAGCAGTATATTAAGTCTAAACGCAATTGCTATCCTGGTTGAAGGCAACCTGAGGGGTCCTGATTGGTCTCTGAGCTTGACTGGTTTTTTTTTTTTAGAGATCTTTCATTACCCAACTAGGTAACATCATCAGTGCTAGAAGGGAGTGGAGTTTGCAGAGAGGAGGAAGAAAATTGGGGAGTCCTCAGTGTCCTCTGAGCTTGGTTGTTTTCTTGCAGATGTTTCATTACCCAAATTAGGTAACATCATCAGTGCCAGAGGAGAGTGTTCACAAGGAACCAAGAGCAAACTTCACTCCTTCCAACACTGATGTTACCTAGTTTGGGTCATGAGATGTCTGCAAGAAAACAACCAAGCTCAGAGAGCACCAAGGACCCCACAGTTCCCCCTGTCCTCCTCCTCCTCTCCCTTCTAGTCCTGATGATGTTATCTAGTTAGCAATAGCAATAGCAATAGCAGTTAGACTTATATACCGCTTCATAGGGCTTTCAGCCCTCTCTAAGTGGTTTACAGAGTCAGCATATTGCCCCCATAATCTGGGTCCTCATTTTACCCACCTCGGAAGGATGGAAGGCTGAGTCAACCTTGAGCCGGTGAGATTTGAACCGCCGAACAGCAGCTTAGCAGTCAGCTGAAGTGGCTGCAGTACTGCACTCTAACCACTGCGCCACCTCGGCTCTATGGGTAATGAATCATCTGCAAGAAAACAAGCAATCTCAGAGAGCACCAAGGACCCCCCATTTCAACACCGAGCTACACATATTCTCCTTTATTGAAGGCAACCTTCCAATGTGGTCAGTATATTTTTAGGGAATCTGATCTCCAGAAGTAACAGAACCCTGATAGGCTTGTCCTGAGACTCTCCCTCGTGGCACAGAGTAGTAGGGAGTGTGTCATAACCTTTCACCTCGGGCTGCAATCACCCACCGCTGGTGGCCAAAGGGGCGGCTTCCCATTATACTTTCTTCTAGGAATTCGTTTGTAGGAACAAGTTGTGTTGTCCAATCAGATTAGATAACCATTGTCCAATGTAAAATTGACATTGGCGAGAAAAGTAGCCAGCCTTTTGTTGAAAACAGGCGTCCTTGTGACTACCTAACTTTCTGGGCAGTGATGGTGTGGGGATGGAAAGTCAGCTATCCAAACAAACCTCGGTCCAGGATCAGGGAAAGCATTGACTTTATACTTGGAATGACCCCATGTGAATCCTTTAGCCCAGTGGTCTCCAACCTTGGCAACTTTAAGACCTGTGGACTTCAACTTCCAGAGTTCCTCAGCCAGCTTTGCTCTGGAACTCTGGAAGTTGAAGTCCACAAGTCTTAAAGTTGCCAAGGTTGGAGACCACTGCTTTAGCCATATCAAATCCCGGCATAGCTTCTCTCAACCAAAGAAGCGGACAGAAGGCAGATTCTACATTACTGGTAAAGAAAGGTAATCCTTGATTACCTTTACCAGTAATCTAGAAAATAGAGTAAAATAATATTTTGCTGAATATATTTCAATAATGTCTATTCATACCAGAATTATACAGGTTGGATTATCATTTTAGCAGTGCAATAATATTGCAATATAAATGGATATGAAGAACGGGAAAAAATAGACTTTGAATGACTGTGCTATTAAATATGTATAAAAATATGAATAACAATGAAAGGTTAGAAATCAATGGGCGATTAGGGAAAGATATAAATATATTAATCTAAACATGTCTATTTATAGTAGAATTATATGGATTGAGGAACTGGAAAGAATATGAATAGAAATACCCTAAGCTTATAAATGATCATGATTGATACCAAAACTGTAGAAGGAGATGTTAAAAAATGGAAGAATGAAGGATGGAACTTGGATTTAACTATGGAAATATGAACAACAAAATAGGTGGAAAGCACATCTTTGAATATTATAGTGATATGAAAGGGGAGGGGGGATTTAAAATAGGGATAGAAAATAGTGAGGGGGGAATAATTATTATATATTAATACATTAAGATATACAAAAGGACAGAAAGATAGTTCAGAAAGGAAGGGTGATAATAAAAGACATGTATAAATAATATGAAACAATGGAAATGAAATCTTTAGGAATAATAAGACTATGTTCATTCGTACTGAAATGTATGTTACCCAGTTACCACAACCATTTGTGCATTGATACGTATAAAGAATCTAAAAAATAAAAATCTGATTGGGGGGGGGAAAGGTAGTCCTTGACTTACCACCTGTTCATTTAGTGGCGATTCGAAGTTACAACGGCATTGAAAAAAGTGACTGAGGTCCATTTCTCACGCTAACGACCGTGGCAGCATCCCTGAGGCCACGCGATCAAAATGCAGAGCGTTGGCAAAGGCTCATATTTATGACTGTTGTCGTGTCCCGGGGTCAGGTGATCCATTTTTGTGACCTTCCGTCAAGCAACAGTTAATGGGGGAAGCCAGATTCTCTTAAAAACTGTGGCAAGGCATTGTGGGCGTAAGTCAAGGATTTCCTGCATTGCTATGATTTGTATTAAATTAGCAACTTCTTGTGGCTAATAACAGCTATCTCAACTGTTGCTGAGACACAGCCCAACCTGGGAATTTGGAGGAGGAGGGAAAAGGGCTCTCATTGTTACAGTCTGTAAAGATTCTCGGTCCTCCAGGTCATGGTTACCCCAAAGGTGCTTTTTCAAGAGGCAACTGGAGTTTCTTGTTTTTTTTCTTTTGAAGACGTTTCGCTTCTCATCCAAGAAGTTGTTCTGACCAAGGCTTCCCAAGAGCATGAAGCAAACTCCTGGTCCCGACAAAAACCCCTTTTATTCATTGACTGTGAATTCTGCTCATTCACCTCCAGCAAAGTCTTTCAAGGGAGGATTTACAGTCACAGACCTTCTCTGGCTTGGAGAGCTGCCAGGCCGATCTCTGCAAAACTTGGCAAGGAGTCTTGGAGAGTCACAAACCAATGAAGCAAACTAATGGTCTCCTGCAAACTCCACTCCCCTTTCCCTCCTCTTTTCTTTCCTCTGGGAGGGGCCATTCATCGTCCACCTGTGGCCTTACTCCCAAGTCAACCCCTGTTCTTTATAGCAATAGCAATAACAGTTAGACTTATATACCGCTTCATAGGGCTTTCAGCCCTCTCTAAGTGGTTTACAGAGTCAGCATATCGCCCCCACAGTCTGGGTCCTCATTTCACCCACCTCGGAAGGATGGAAGGCTGAGTCAACCTTGAGCCGGTAAGATTAGAACCGCTGAACTGCAGATAACAGTCAGCTGAAGTGGCCTGCAGTACTGCACCCTAACCACTGCGCCACCTCGGCTCCTAAGCTGTTCCCTTCATCTGGCAGCTCTGCGGATGGGCACACTGGGAACAGGCTCCAGCTGTTTGTCTGCCTCACTGATGTCTGACTCTGAAGGCAGCTGACGGCCCTTGTCAGAGCCTTCCCCAGACTGCAGAACAGGCCCATGCTCCTCCCCAACCTCCCCACTGTCTGAATCTGCCACAACACAAGCTTCTTCAGCCTTCCATTCTCCACCGTGCTGTCAGAGCTGAAGAAGCTCCTTGGATAAGAAGTGAAACATCTTCAAAAGAAAAAAAAAAGTTTTTCAAAGGTTTCCAAAGTCTAGCTGCAACTTTGAAAGTCTTGTTCTTACAGAAAAAAAAGGAACATGTAGGCACCTGTAACATGTTTAGTCCAGCCTGCTTGCTGGATTCTGAATCATGCGTCCTCTGCAATGGCAACAGGTTTCTTGGATCTCTATTAAGGGAGGGAAAAAAGAGAAAAAATAAATATTGGCTTCTGGGTGGTTTTTTTTTTAAACACCATACATTTTTCTTTCCCTCGTTTGGTTTATTTCTTGCTGTAGCTAATGCAGGCAGCTATAGTTGTTTTCTAAAGAGAAACTAGACATGACTTCAAGGACATGCACTGAATGTGTACATGCCTGAACATGTAAATGGGTAACATATAAATACAACTTAAAATTATTTTGGAGTCCTTCCTTTCTCTCCTATTCTTTGAAACTCTTGGCTTTTTCCTACTATTTTTTTTTATATTCGCTGATATCTGAAAAGAAGGTTTAGGGGTGACGTGATAGCAGTGTTCCGATGTCTTAGGGCTGCCCCAAAGAAGAGGGAGTCAAGCTATTCTCAAAAGCACCTGAAGGCAGGATAAGAAGCAATGGGTGAAAACTAATCAAGGAGAGAAGCAATTTAGAACTGAGGAGAAATTTCCTGACAGTGAGAACAATTAATCAGTGGAACAGAAGTTGCCTCCAGAAGTTGTGAATGCCCCAACACTGGAAGTCTTTAAGAAGATGTTGGATAGCCATTTGTCTGAAACAGTATAGGGTTTCCTGCCTAGGCAGGGGGTTGGACTAGAAGACCTCCAAGGTCCCTTCCAACTCTGCTATTCTATTCTATTCTAATCTAATCTATTCTAATCTAATTCTTATTCTATCCACTATTCTTATTCTTATCCTATCCTCTATCCTCTATTCTTTTTCTTATTCTTATTCTATTCTATCCTGTCCTATCCTAATTTCAATCTATTGTATTCTCTCTCATCCTATCTTATCTTTGACAGCTTCTGAGAGCCATCAGCATCATAATCACCATCATTACTCTATGTTTATCCTGCATTTGAGGGGAAGGGGGAAATAACACAAGGCAGTGAACATATTTAATACTCCTATCATCCATTTTCCAAACAGCCACCACCCTGCGAGATGGATTGGGCTGAGAGAAGGGGACTGGCCGGAGGGCATCCAGCTGGCTTGTCTGAGGCAGGATTATAACTCTCCTGGGGTTTTAAGTCTGATGCCTTTAATCATTATACCCAACAGGTTCTCCCACAGAAGGAGCTTGCCCTTATTTTCCTTCTTCCTAGGCCGAGAGAGACAGAGATACTGGCCCAAAATCACCCAGCTGGCTTTTATGCCCAAGGCAGGCCTCGAAGTCAACATCACCTGGTTTCTAGGAGTAGTAATGGTATTGCAATCATTATTCCAAACTGGATCAAACAGTGTATTGTAGCTGGTTTAACTGCTGTGGACAGGAAGGCACCACAGAGAAAGATCAATTCGGCACAAGAAATCATTGGTTGCCCTCCAACACCACTGGGTGACATCGCCAGGTCTTGCTGCTTTAGCAGAGTAAGGAAGAGACTCAGAGATGATTCACACCTTGGTCAGAGTCTCTTTGCACTTCTACCATCAGGCAGAAGACATCAAAGCATAACCAGCCGGACAAATAGGTTTAAAAATAGTTTCTATCCTTGGGCTGTCAGACTCTTAAACACAACCACAATCACTGCACGCACACGCAGAAACGTGTGGCTCATTTTTTCTTTCTTTTCCCACTATTTACTTGCATGGGGATTATTCTTTATGCTATTTATGTTGTTTGTATTCGTTGTCATGGATTGCATCAGTGAGGCTAAAACCAATTTTGTTGTATACAAGATGTACAATGACAATAAAGACTATAATATACACTATGCTATGCTATGCTATACTATACTACACACTAAACTATACTATACACTATACAATACAATACAGTACTATACACTAAACTATGCTATACACTAAACTATACTATACTATATTATATTATACACTATACAGTATTATACACTAAACTATACTATTACTATTCTGTACACTGTACTGTACTATATACTATACTATACATCAGTGTTTCTCAACCTTGGCAACTTGAAGATGTCCGGACTTCAACTCCCAGAATTCCCCAGCCAGCGAATGCTGGCTGGGGAATTCTGGGAGTTGAAGTCCGGACATCTTCAAGTTGCCAAGGTTGAGAAACACTGCTATACATTATACTATACTTTACATTAAACTAAACTAAACTAAACTATACTATTACTATACGCTATGCTATGCTATACATACTATACTATATACACTACACTACATTCTCATTAATGTTCTGGAGAACTTCTAACGCCACCTCCATCTACTGCAGAAAAGCTCTTGTCTCTTCTTAGTTACAAATCAGTAATGAAGCACAAGCCACTAACGTGAAGAGCAACTTGTCAATGCTGAGTCAAAATCCCCCGTTTTATCCTTGGACCGACTGGCTTCCAATCTGGTGACATACACAACACACACACAGACACACACACACACACACGGCTGATTTACCTGTCTCCTCTCTGCCTGGAGAGTCCGCTTCCACTTCAGAATAGGGAGGGGGGAGCTCTGGGGGGCCAGGGTAAGGTGGGGGCCAGAGAGGTAACATGTTGAGAGAACCTGTGGAAGGGGGGGGGGAAGCATTGTATTAGAGAATCAGGTGTGAATGAACCAAAAAGTCCTATTAAAATATCAAGAAAGGAAGAACAACAGATACATTCTGTGGGAACGGTACCCTTGGGGAATGGACCACACTGGCTAGGGAAGTGGCTACTTTAAGCTTTTCTAGCATGGAGCTTATCCGAAGAAAATGATGATGTTGATGAGGAAAAGGATGCGGATCTTCTTCCTCCTCTTCCTCCTCTTTCCCTTCTTCCTCCTCCTCTTCCCCTCCTCTTCCCCCTCTTCTTCTCCTCCCCCCTCTTCTTCTTCTCCTCTTCCTCCTCCTCCTCTTCCTTCTCCTCCTCTTCCTTCTCCTCCTCCTTTTCATCCTCCTCCTCCTCTTCTCCTCCTCCTCCTCTTCCTTCTCCTCCTCCTCCTCTTCCTCCTCCTCTCCCTTCCCCTCCTCCTCCTCCTCTTCATCCTCCTTCATCCTCCTCCTCCTCTTCTCCTCCTCCTCTTCCTTCTCCTCCTCTTCCTCTCCCTTCTCCTCCTCCTCCTTCTCCTCCTCCTCTTCATCCTCCTTCATCCTCCTCCTCCTCTTCTTCTTCTCCTCCTCCTCCTCCTCCATCCTCCTAGCCATTATCTATCCACTGCAGGATGAAGGCCTCTTTCCAACCCATACAGTCCTGAGCTTTCTTCTGCCAACTGGGACTTGCTGATGTCATTGCTCCATTTTTGTTTTGGATCTCTTCCGCGGATGCTTTTGATCAAATGGGATCCAAAACAAGAACTTTGCAAGCGTTAATATCAGGTCTTTGAGCTCTGCATAGAATCCGCATGGCCTCTTCACTCAACAGTCACTCTCCCCGAAGGGCAGACCAATGTGGATATTGACTTAGCCTCTTAAGCAGGGTCTCAAATGCCTCAGACGGCAGATAAGAAGCCTACAGAGATACCCGTGAGCCACGGCGTATCTTCTCCCTATCTTGCTCAGCCAGCTGCCCTTAGGACTGGGGACAACTCTGTCCCTCCAGCGAAGGGAAGTATGAGTGAACAGTCTGCATGGTTGTCAAAGGGAGGGAGGTGCTCTCTCTATTTTTCGCCCTCCCAGGAATTCAAATGTCATGGCCACCACCACCCTTGCCAGGACAGAAGAACTCTGCTCCTAAGACACACGAGGGACTGTGTTGGGTTCCTTGCACCTAAAAACAAAACGTAACTTGTTGAGAATTCCTTTTATTAAAAATAAAATATTTTTTATTGTATTATATCATACATTTCCTTTCTATCTTGAACAGTGTGCTCTCTAGGCATTCAAGGTGTTAACATAGAAAAGTACAAACATCATCATCACCATTATAATCGTGTATGTATTTGTGTATGTGTGTGTGTATATATACACATACATAAATACACACACACACACACACACACACACACACATATATATATATATATATATATATATATATATATATATACATTTGTTATATTTATGCTGATAATAAAGGGAGATATACATGTATACATATACACACACACACATATATATATATACATATACACATACAAACACATAAAGAAATATGTGGTAATACATAAACAAATATGCAATAACATTGATCATATTATATCATATATTATCTTCCATTATAGTATTGATTATATAACAGTCAACAAAACTTTACTCATTTGTTTTTCTTTCTCATGTAGACCATATTTCACCTAATTCCACTCTAACCTTGATATCTGTCATTTAACCATTTATAGAACAGTTCTGGAATACCGTATTTTTCGGAGTATAAGACGCACCTTTTTCCCTCATAAAAGAGGCTGAAAATCTGGGTGCGTCTTATACACTGAATACAACATTTTTGGCCTCCTGAAACCCCACTTTTTTTTTTATATATATATCATTTTATTGAGATTTATAGGCCGCCCTTCTCCCTGAGGGGACTCAGGGCGGCTTACAATCACAAGGGGAGGGGGTGCAGTACCAAGAGACAAACAATAGTGAACAAAATAAAATGGTAAACCACAACATGCATTCAACAGTCAACACTCGGGCGGGTAAATTGGAAACCTATCCCCAGGCCTGCTGGGAGAGCCAGGTCTTGAGGGCTGTGCGGAAGGTCTGGATGGTGGTGAGGGTACGAATCTCAACGGGGAGCTCGTTCCACAGGGTCGGAGCTGCAACAGAAAAGGCTCTCCTCCGTGTAGTCGCCAGTCGACATTGACTGGCGGATGGAATTCGGAGGAGGCCCAGCCTGTGCGATCTAATCGGTCGGAGGGAGGTGATCGGCAGAAGGCGGTCTCTCCCTTCACCATAGCCTTTAGGAGGCTTCCAGAGTGCTCCTGGGGCTGGGGAGGGCAGAAATGAGCGAAAAATGAGTGGGCCAGTTTTTTGCTCAATTTTGCCCCCACCCAGCCCTCAGGAGCACTCTATAAGCCTCCTAAAGGCTATGCATGCCCTTTTTTTGACAAAAATGGGTCTGTTTTTGCAAAAAACGGGCTGTTTTCTGCTCGTTTGTAGGGCCCCACCAATCCCCAGGAGCATTCTACAAGCCTCCTAAAGGCTATTCATGCCTTTTTTTGACAAAAAAAAACCCGGGCCCGTTTTTCTGAAAAACGGGTTGTTTTGGGGAGGTCTGCAGAGTGCAAAAACTTTTTTTAAATTTGCCTCTTCAAAATCTTGGTGCGTCTTATACTCTGAAAAATGCGGTAGTTCATTTATAGAATATAGAAGTCTTTGAACTATGGTACTGGAAAAAGTCTGAGGCCACTTGTAGGTTTATCTGTGTCCTTAGGGTCACCTGAGTAGTGCAAATGGGTGTGGTGCTTTCTTGTGTTCAACAGTGAAGGGACACAAAGGGCAGAAAGCACAGCTCCACAACACAGTCCTTTTCAGCAGTTCCAAGGCGGCTCCACAATGTTTGCACTCCTCAGGTGTTCCTTGAGGGCACAGGCAAACCTCCAAGTGGCCTCAACGACTCTCCAAAAGGATGCAAATGACCAGCTATCTGCAAGGAGTGTCAACCCTTCCACCCCCCCCCCACCATCCAGTCACAGCTGAAGAAGCTTCTTGGGTGAGAAGCAAAACGACTTCCAAGAAAATCCAGTTGCGCCTCTTGGAAAAGCACCTTTGGGAAATGGGGTAAGGACAAATAATGCACGCCTGTACTTACGGGTTGTCTGTGGTGCAGCAGGGTGAGCGTAGGTATAGATGGAGGCGGTGGGGTATTCTTGGAGATTCGTAGCCTCTTTCAAAATATCTGTTGCATTACCAAAAAAGATGAAAGGTAGCATATCACTGAACTTAAAGGCGTATGCAATCATTTGGTTTTTAAGGTATACATTGACTTACAACAGTTCACTTAATGACCATTCAAAGCATTGGTGGGATTCAAACATTTTTTACTACCGGTTCTGTGGGCGTGGCTTGGTGGGCGTGGCAGGGGAAGGCTACAGCAAAATTCCCATTCCCTCCCACTCACTTAGCAACGTAAGTGTTGGGCTCAGTTGTGGTTTTAAGTTCAGAACTGCCTGTAATAGAGAGATTCAACTGGAGATTCCACTCTTCATCCATCCATCCATCCATCCATCCATCCATCCATCCATCCATCCATCGTGTTTCCCCGAAAATAAGACAGGGTCTTATTTTCTTTTGACCCCCCAAATAAATACTTGGCCTTATTTTGGGGAGGTCTTATTTTTTTTGAGGTGCAGGAGGCAGTGAGTGTGGTCATCTTATGGCTGCTGCTGTGTTGCAATATTTTCAGCGAGGGCATATTTTTGGGGAAGGGCTTATATTAGTGCATGCGCTCAAAGGTCCGATGGGGCTTATTATCCAGGGAGGTCTTATTTTCAGGGAAACAGGTTATCTATCTATCTACCTACCTACCTACCTACCTACCTACCTACCTACCTACCTACCTACCTACCTATCTATCTATCTATCTATCTATCTATCTATCTATCTATCTATCTATCATCTTTATCCTATCTTCTTTCAAAGAAATAACACCAGCGTAGATATGGTGGGGACCATGCTATCTGTTCATATCATCTGCAAATGTTATGGCTTTATGAATATTTGACCTGGAGTTTTCTGAATCAGGAAGTCTAATGTGCTGTCACGGGGGTGTTATGGTGTTATTTAATTATGGCATGACTACACTCTCTTTTGGTGGCTTTGTGGATCCTTCCACAACCTGGTTCTTTCCAGTTTTGCTGGACTGTATCTCCCATGTGGCCATCAGATTGGAGAAACGTGGATGGATAATAATTCATAAACCATGATGTTCTCTGTAGAAATGTAAAATAAAATAAAATAAGCTTCCTGCCTTTTGACTACTTGTTCAATTTTGAATCAGGAGGCTCTTTCCTTTCTTGCCAGAGAGAGCAGAGTAGAAAGAATAAATCTTAGCCAAGTAGTGAGAAAACAACTTACCTGAATCTACTAGATCTTTGATCATGTTTAGGCAATCGGAAGCTCCATACTGGAAAGTGAATTTGAAAGCAAGAAGTCCCTGGGTGGAAGCTGAGAAGAAAAATCTGCATTGAAATCAAGTCTGAGGCCTCACTACAGAAGGTATTTTGTCTCTTCTCATCTGTTCCCTCTCCTGTAGAGCTATTAAAGCTACACTTAGACCACTTCAGACATGTTAAGAGGTAATTGTCAACTCGCAAAGCATCCCTGACCTGCTCTCGAGTTGCCCTAGGCAAGGGAGATGGGAAATTGACGGCAGCTACAAACAGAAGCACATTCCAGGCATATCTTTCTCAAGGCTATCTCCCAGGTTACCCGCAGTACCCGAGTGTCATACATTCTAATACAGATAAAACTAGTAGAATTAATAATAGTTATTACATTCAACCAACATATATTTCTAATAATAATACAGATATGTATTAAGTTATAGTCCAGTGTTGGTGAACCTTTTCGGCACCGAGTGCTGAAATGGGAGTGTGCGCATGTGCGCATGCCAGAAATCAAAAGAGCAGCCATCCGGTGCGCATGTGTGCACTGGCTGGCTGCTCTTTCAGTTTCCAGTACGCATATGTCTACCAGCAACCTGGTCTTCTGGTTTCTGGCACACCAGTGGACCAGTGTGCATGCATGAGCCAGGAAGATGATCTTCCATTTTCCAGAAAACAGAAAACCAGATGGCCGGTGCGCATGCACTCACCAGAAACCAGAAGATCAGTCGGCCAGAACACACATGCACACCAGGCAGCTGCATTTCCGGTTTCCAGGACTCCCACGCTTGTGGAGACCAGCTGGCCGAGCAACAGGCAACGGCTCGCGTGCCCAGACAGATTGCTCTGCCTGCCACTTCTGGCACACGTGTCATAGATTCACCATCATGGTTATAGTCTGACATTATTTAATTATTCCATGTTTTCTCTTGTTATTGCTTTTATTTTATTATGCAAAAATGTATATGCTAATATTCTATCTTTCTCTTATTTCTATTTCTTATTCTACCTTTTAATCATGTCACCCTTTTATTAAAAGACATTTTCTTTCTATCCTACCTAACGTCTAATCATGTCACCTACCTAAAAAAGAAAGGAAAGAGAGAAAAAGAAAAGCAAACCAGAACGACAACAACAAAAGAGAAATAATCTATCCGTCGTCTCTTGCCCACTTCAGTACTTTAGTTGCTATGCTTTTTCTTTTGTTTCTCAATTGGGTATTTATTGTGGTCACAACCAGAGGCTCAATTCCCTGAACATTCCCACCCACTGGATGACTTAAACAGAGGGAGAAAGAGCGCTGCAGGGAGAACTAGAACTTTACAGCAGCTGATAAAGACAGGCCAATAAATTATGGAACCTACTCAGAGTTCCTTTGATGTGTTGAGGTTTGAAGTCGGGCTCTTCCTCCAGAAAGCAATCTCCCAACAGCTGCAGTGGAAAACGAATGATGGTTGATCCCTTATCTTTATGCTGGAATATTATCTAGGAAAGCAATCAAGAAATCAGGATAATTTCACTGTTCTGACCCAGGCTTTCCTTAAAAAGCAAGAAGCAGAGTCTGGGTCCCGGCAAACCCCTTTTATTTACAAACAATTGTGAATTCCTTTCATTCACAGTCTGCAAGGCTTAGCAAACAGTCTTTCAGAGGAATGTTTATCAACATGAACCTTATCTCGCTTGGAGAGCTGCCAGATAACTAGTTTCCAAATGCAGGGCAAGGCAAAACTTGGCACAGAGTCTCTTATAGTCACAAGCAGAACTTTCCACTCTTGACACAACCGAAGGAACAAATCGATTCCTGAAAAAAAACCCTCCCTGTTCTCTCCCCTTTTGTTTCCTATGGGAGGAACCAATCACCTCCAAGGTGTGGCTTTATTTCCAAGTCGACCCTGCTTTTTTTTTTAGTTGTTCTTGTCTTCTGGCAGCTCTGTGCATGCGCACACTGGGAACAGGCTCCAGCTGTTCCTTTGCCTCACTGCTGTCTATCTCCCTCTCTGCCTCCGGCACAGACCCTTCGTCTGAGCTTTCCTCAGCCCCCAGGACTGGCCCATGTTCCTCCCCAACCGCCTCACTGTCCGACTCTGCTTCCAGCTCCGCTGACCACTGGCGGGCCACAACGTTCACGAGTGTTAGTCTGGGAAACAAATGCCTCTTGTTTGGACTACAAATGTGCCCACTCCAAAACTTAAGGAAAGTAAGGTAGTCCTCAACTTGGAACCATCCGTTTAGTGGCCATTCACGTGATCCCATTTTGTGACCCTCCCAGCCGGCTTCCAACAAGCAAAGTCAATGGGGGCAGCTAGATTTGCTTAATGACTGCATGGTTCACTTAAGAACTACGTTGCTTGGCAATGGAAATTTGGGGCTCACTTGTGGTTGAGAACTACCTGTAAAATATGTCCAACATATGTCTTTTCAATACAAGGTGGGCTCCTTACAAGTTAGTTGACGGGAGGAAAACACCAACCTAAGAGGAGACTTATTCAAACGTTCTCTCAAAACTGAAAATGGTCCTGGCCAGATTCACCCAACCTAAATGAAAGAGGGATTATCACGTTTCTTATCAAAGAGAAGCTGTTGCCTTCTTCGGCCACCTGGGCCAAGAGCTCTTACTTTGTATTGAGTGAGGTACAGCATCCCTTTCTTGGCACCTTGGAGTTCTTCTGGAATATCTGGTTCTCCTTCCAGAAATAATACCACCTCACTATAGTGAGCAAGGACCCTGGAAATACAACAGATGGATCAGGAGGGGAAGAGAGCGAGGCTTCATAGGAAGGACAAGTCATGCTTAGATCATTCTACTGCAGTGTTTCCCAACCCTGGACCACTTGAAGAGATGTGGACTCTCTTGTGGAATTCTGGGAGTTGAGGTCCATGTCTCTTCAAGTTGTCCAGATTGAGAAAGACTGTTCTACTTGTGCTGGTGCCATCAACACTTACCCCATAGTTGCTCTTGCAAACACATGCCACAACTTGTCCAAATGATATGAATTAGGAGATTGATATAGAAATTTACAAGGAATGTCTTCTCCCCTTCTTCTTCTTCTTGTCTAAAGAAGATATTCAATATGCTTTGTTCTTTTGATGTTACTGCTTGAGATAAGAACACTATGTTTTTGCCAAATCGCACCCTGAGATTTTTCTGGATGTGCTTCATTTTCCAGCGTTGTATGTGCCTTGAAACTTTTCTCGTGTAATTAATGGAAGGTGTTTTAATTATTCGTTTCTGGATGGTATTCACCACTGCCCTGTCTTTGGAGGACACCCTCAACGCGTGATGCTCCTGTTTATCCACATTTCAGAGTCTATGGAGTTTTTCTGTCCTCCAGGTCATGGTTGTCCCAAAGGTGCTTTTTTCAAGAGGCAACTGGACTTTCTGGTTTTTCTCTGAAGACGTTTCGCTTCTCAGCCAAGAAGCTTCTTCAGCCTTTTCCTGTATATAACTTTCATCTGTATATCTACAATTCACAGGTTTCTATTCTCCTGACTGCCATTTCTTTCAAAGCAATCTTCATGGCTCTCTACACTGTTTTTTTTTAGCTCTGGGATGAACTGTGAGGCCTTTGGTGCTCTCTCTCTTTTTTCTTTCAAATGTTTTATTTCATTTTCATTTCATACAGTCACATATATACTGTGCGTGATTGGGGACATATAACATTGAGCAATAAACACAGCCCTCCTTGTATTCCCCAAAATATAAAACCAATATAGCGCTTCAACCCTCCATACACCCTTTCTTTCTCCCCCCTCCAACTTTCCTTTCTCCCCTCCAACATTCCCCTCTCCTACTTCCCCTCCCCCTCTAACGCTCCTTTCTCTCCCTTCCATCTCACCCTCCTTCCAATCCTCTCTCCCTCCCTCTCTGCCCCTCCCTCTTCTTTCCCTCTGCTCCTCACTTCGGTGTATTTCTACTGTCCATCGATATATTCAGCTTATTTTTATACTAAAATTAAAGAAAAAGCAACAGTATACAAGTGCTATCATGTTGTTTTAAAAACTGGCACAAACTATATTTCCCCCCTCCCCCCCTATGACCCCACCTCCCTTCCCCCCTCCCGACTTTCCAGAGCCCGTACACGGTATAGCTTTTATCAAACACAGTCTAAAATGTATTAAACCTTTGGTGCTCTCTTTAGTTTGGTTATTAGCACTGATAATGTTACCTAGTTGGGCAATGCAATGTCTACAAGAAAACAACCTCAAAGAGCACCAAAGATGTACAACCCAATTTAAACAGCAAACATGCACACTTATTTATTTTAAAAGCCACTCTTCCTCTGTTCAATCCGGTTCCATTTTTCTCTGCTATTTTTATATCTGTTATTCAAAATGCAGTTCAAGTATTTATCTTGTCCCACCGTCTGTGCTTCTTTTCGTCTAGTATAATAACCACTTCAAATATTTTCTTCTGATTTATGTTTAGCTCCTAATATTTACTGGTTTCATATAATTAACTGGAACAAAATGTGTAATTCTTGTTAGCTATTTCTTAGAACAGAATAATGCGCATAATCTAAATTGTTCATCATTGCCACCCTTAATGTTTCTACCTTTTTGACATTCTAAATATTTTCTAAGTATTTTTTTAAAACAGCGTCAGGATGTGTGTGTGTGTGTGTAATTCACTTTGTTGTGCTCCACAAAATATCTGTTTTTCCTAATGCATAAACAAGTGCCATTTGTTTCCACTTTAATAATAATACTGAATCTCTCTCCTTATCTTATATAATCTTATGATGTCTGGATTTTTAGTCTTCAACCTATTTTAATACAGCCTAACCCACATTAAATATTGAGAATAAAATCTTGAGCAATTCTAGATATTCCCATGTTTGAACTAGATCAACAGTTGAACTACAGAGTCAGCCTTCAGCCCGATTATTTTGGATGTATTTAATTTACCTTTCCTCAGAATTGTTGGCTGACCTAGAGAACTGATATCGAGTCACCTCCATAGCGAGAGAGAGGTCCCCCTTTCTTTCTCCGATACTCAAACTCTCCCTTCAGATGAGCAGCACTGGAAACAAAGAGAAATATCTGGATCATGTCAGTATCTCTGTGATGTCAGCAGGTGAGGTAACAGCCCTGGCTTTCAGTTGAAATTGGGGTTGCTATACGTATCTCTTTCTGAGCAGCTGCTTCCATAGAGTTGATTTATACCCTGTTCCTATTCCTCTTTTCTGTCAATACAAAGTTTTCTTAGTTCTATTAGGAAATTAACATGACCATCTTTTCATTCCACCATTTGCTTACAAGAATTGTGTGCATAGTCTTTCCTTCCTTCCTTTCTTCCTTCCTTGGATCTTTGAATATCTACAGCTAAATTTCCTTCCTTCCTTCCTTCCTTCCTTCCCTCCCTCCCTCCCTTCCTCCCTCCTTCCTTGGATCTTTGAATATCTACAGATAAATTTCCTTTCTTCCTTAGTTCTTTGAATATCTACAGATAAATTTCCTTCCTTCCTTCCTTGGTTCTTTGAATATCTACAGCTAAATTTCCTTCCTTCCTTCCTTCCTTCCTTCCTTCCTTCCTTCCTTCCTTCCTTCCTTCCTCCCTCCCTTTCCTTCCCTTCCTCACAATAGCCTAACAGTACATGAGCAACTCTTCAACCTTTAACCAAAACACAAAATGAACATGATGACATCAATACAACTGTCAGATTTAGAACTGTTTCAATGAAATCAGCAGGACTTAATTCAATAATGGCTAATCAAATTCCAGTTAATTTCAAGGTGCCCGCTAAAAGGAGGATTAAATCTAGATTCCACGTTGTATATAGGAAGGTTCAGAAGCTTTACTGTCTCTTCTGTCACTCATCCCCACCCATCGTTCATCCTCCTTTAGAGAAATTAAATGCAACTTATAATATTCTAAGACAATACTTAGATAGCCTGTACTTTTCTTTGGTCTTTGGATGTAAGGCCCATCCACTTTTCCATGGGATTGGAATACCCCTGTTAAGAGACAGGCGTTGTTAAACAAACATCACAAATAACCAGTGCATCTATTAACTTGTTTTATTTGACACACGACTTGCAAAAATTGCTGAGATATTTTTTTTTCCTTAGCTACAATCTTGCCGCTATGTACAAAATATATGATAAATGTACTACACATATAAAAAATACAATATGCATTACATATATACAGGTACAATGTGCAAAACATGGCAAAAGTCGACGTATGGAATCGATTGTAAGGGGTGCAAACAACAAATACAAAGGCATCGTGGTGGTTTTGACAAAGGCAATAAACCACCGGATGCTCGGCTGGCCAGCATGAGTTTTCCTTTTCCTTTCATATATGTATCTCTAGCCGTTAACAAGGCCACCTGTACAGACTGGTATCAATCCCCTTCTTTTCATAGAGTGAGATGCTAAGACATGATTGGGAGTATGAAAAGAAGAAGAGAAACACTCGTCATGCAAAGCACGATGTTCACCAAGCAAGCAAATACAGTGGAATAAGAAATATCTCCTTGACCGCAGAGATCTGTGCTCAGGTCTTAATTCAGTTTCACAATTTTTTTTTTAAAAAAAGAGGGGAGTATTCCTATTATTCAACACAACGACAGAAGCAACCTCAGAAATATCTACATCTTCAATATAAAATAAAGATCCCACACACACCTCCCCACCCCCGTGGATACCGTTGGGAGGACAGTGCAGAAAAAACTTGTATTTCTTTTTTTTTTTCCTGGTAGATTAAAAAAAATAATTATAGGGGAGGGGAGGGCTTGGCGAGAGAAGTGGAAACGCTTTGGTTCCTCCTGGGCAATTTTGCAATTAACCACTTCTTTAAGGCTCTGGATTTCTGAACCTGCAACGTCGTGCAGAAACTGAGAGAGAGAGAAAAATTAAATATACAAAATGCTGGTTTCTCGGTTCGCATTATCAAAACACAACGAAGGGCACAAAGAAGCCTTCTGTTGTGATGGCACTTGCCAGATATTTTTATTTTATTTTTTTATTTTTAGGCTAGGGCTAAAAATATTAGTTCACATTCTAGCCTCGGCTGCAGGCAACAGAGAGCTAAGAGACTTTTTGCAAGCTCAGATTAGATGTGCATATATTTTATAGCCCCTTTCGGGCTCTTCTTTGACGTGGCGCAATTTGTCTGCCGATCGTAAAACCTGATTCGCGGGGGGGGGGGGGGGGAAATCACTTCCGTTTTCACAAGGTTATTTTTCCTCCCAGTTTTTATAACGATGAAGAAATCCCACACACGTCCTGCTAACATAAACTATAATTCCCTAAACAATGGGGCCAGGGGGGGGAAGAGCTGCCAATGATCGTGATTTCTTATCAAAAGGACAAGAGGTCCAACTTTTATCAAAAGGCAAAAATTCAACACACAACCACATATTAAGCGTTGCCTAACTACGTAGTTTGCTCATCCAGAAACAGGTGCAATTCCAGTTCTAACAGAACTTTTACAGCGATTCTCATTGGAGAAGAGCGGCTCAATTCCAATGAAGTGGGTTAGGAATAGTTCCACCGACTTGATAAGTGAGGTATAATCCGGCCAAAATAAAAACACTTTATTAGGATCCAGGATTACCTGGAGACTTAAAAGTACTTTGGCTTTATCATGGTTCGTGGCTCTTAAGTCAATGGGGCGAATCTTTTCGGCACCAAGCACAGGAAACTGGAGAAATAGCCGCCCCGTGCACCGGATGGCTGTTCTACTGGTTTCCAGTGTGTGCATGAACACCACCCAGCTGTTCTTCACATGTGCATGCCTGCACCAGAAACCGGTGCGCATGCCCGTGCCAAAAAACAGAAGAGCAGCCGGCCAGCGCACGCATGTGCATCAAGCAGCTGCTCTTCCGGTGTCCGGCCTGAACGCGCGCATGAAGACCAGGTGGCCGGTGCACCGGAACCCGGAAGAGCAACGGGTGATGGCTCTGCCTACCACTTCCAGCCCGCGTGCCATAGGTTTGCCATCACGGGTCTAGGCCGTATACAGATTGTGCATATCAACGACTAACTTATTTTGTCCAGAAGTAGAACAGGCATTCTTAATGATCTTCTGCTTTTCAGAACAAAAAACAGTTTGAAAACTTAAGAGGAAGAACAGGTTTTGGAGAGTTAAGCCATGAAATACAAACCGATTCACTAATTGGTTCTGGAGTTGTAGCTGTGGCTCTGGAAGTCATAGTGTACAACATATATGCCCGCAGTGGGAATCAAAGCAGGTTTACTGAGAAGTCAGTGCCAATAACAGAATTTATTTTCTTAGTCAAAGGGCCCAAGACTGTCAGCCTGCTGATGAATCAAGAATTTGAAGTATTTTTAAAAAGAAAGGCTGATAAGAAACATTTTTATATTCTGTCCCTATTTGGCTACAAAAGGGCTTGAAAATAGATTTGTTAAGCAGAATTTTTGGCACGTATTTTAAAAAAAACCCTCCAAGCTGAAAACCATAACCATGACACAAATATTAAATGTCTCTCATTTTTTGAGAGGCTTTATCCAATGTGTCGATAATCTCTACTTTCTGAAAACAATAAATACCATCATTGAACTATCACATGGCATTGTATGTACATGATTAGGAATAACAATAACATGCCATCTTGAAATCTCTATATTGGAGAAGATTGAAGAAATCTGTCCTTACAACAGAAACTAGTACTAAAGTACCTCATTTTACTTATTCATTCTCATTCTCTCACTCACTAATTCTCTCTCTCTCTCATTCTCTCTTTCTCTCTCTCTTTCTCATTCTGTATCTCTCTCTGTCGCTCTCATTCTCTCTCTCTCTCTCTCTCTCTCTCTCTCTCTCTCCTGTCTCTCTCTCTCTTTCTCTCTCTCTCTCATTGTCACTCTCATTCTCTCTCTCTTTTCAAACATCAAGGGAAATATAACCAGAAATGAATTCCAGAAAATATATAACTGTGTGTTTTTTTCTTTTCTGAAAGTCATTTCACTACTTCATCTAGCACAGGAAAGTGAGAGTGGGATAAACTGACACATCTCCCTGACAAAGCTATTTTTCTCTGGGGTTTGTATACCTGCAAACAGCAAATCTAGCTCTGCTTCTATATTAAATGAATTTGCATTACGGAGAATGGCGTCATAGCCCTCTCTTAAACTTACAACCCAGTCATCCCAATCTGACTTCTGAGCAATTACCTATATTTGACACTACATTACAAGTGTGTGCAAGAACAACTGGCAAAGAGGCTGAGGTTGATTCTCCTGCAATAATCTTTGCTACTCTCCTCCTTCACAGTCCTAGAAAGAAGCAACAGAAGGCAACGGTAGTTTTCATTCTAGCCACTCTCCAAAATATGATCTTCCAGATGGTGTTAACTGCAGGTGGGGAACGATCCTGAAACTCCCATGAGTGGACCGATCTCGTAAATGAAAAAAGAGAAAGGAAAAAAAACAGGCAATACTAAGCAAATGAGAAGCACGTAGCTGCAGTAAAATTTACTCAGAAGGCATGCTTAGTACTACTAAACAAATTCCAAGTGGTTTTTGTGTGTGTGTGTGCAGAGAAAGACGAGGCTAGCAGTGCAATTTGTAATCAAAGATAAGGAGCCAAATGTTCATTTTACAAAAGAAAATATATATCAATTGTACAGAAATTACTCAAGCAATAATATATATGTCTGTATATATATATATGTGTGTTTGTGTGTGTGTGTATAAATATAAAGAAACTGTTCACAAATATCAGCTTCACATACACTTGGTAAAGATCGCATATCTCAGGTTGTCCGATTAAAAGCAAACCCAGATATGTTTCATAATAAAATTCTGCTTCGAAATGCACAGAAAACAACACACACTCTTAACCTAAAAATAAATAAAGAGTCCGTCGTAAATGTTCATGATCCCTTAATGTTCGTTTGTTTGTTTTCTTCTTCCTAGAAGGAAGTTTAACACTGCTCACCACACTTTGCTGCCTGTGTTTTATTCCAGGCTGGGTTTGCATTCTCTGTTGTGCATGCTCCAGTATGGCTTGGATAGCACACTATGCGTGAGGGCATTTGCGTAGCATGCCACCGCACAATGCTATTGATTTTTTTTTTAAAGCTCTATGTACATGCTCTCTGCAATGGCAGCCCAGTCAGTTATAGGACAACCCCCCCCCCCCAAAAAAAAAGCTTCCTACAAACTAACTGACGATTGTGGCACCTTCTAAGCCAATAGAGAGATAGCAGATGATAAGCCGGAAAGTACAAACTATTGCTAACAAGCTATAAGAAAGTACTTCTCAAACTGTGTGGAACAGGCTCCGTAGAACAGATCCCGGGTAGGTTCCA
Organism: Thamnophis elegans; assembly: GCF_009769535.1. NCBI lineage: Eukaryota > Metazoa > Chordata > Lepidosauria > Squamata > Natricidae > Thamnophis > Thamnophis elegans. The sequence goes on from NC_045554.1 coordinate 9,711,479, forward strand.
ACTGGATCACACAGTGAGAGACGCACACCCGCATTCCCAGGAGAGGCTTGTTAAAACCGGGCTGGTGACACGTTTTTAGAAACTCCGTGGATCCCATGTCTTGCCTTCTACTCCGATGCATGCTGCCTATACCAGTGTTAAGATTATAAAAGGACAAAAGAGAAAGACACTTGCTCAGGGTCAACAATGGGACTGACAGTCGGGGGGTGGCTGGGAGGGGAACTGCTTGGAAAAGAGGGTTCATTTACATTTATGGGGGTTTTCAGGTAACTACTGAGATGCACCATGTATAAAGGAAATGTATCTCAAGGTGTAAGTCAATGCCCCACCCTAGCACATTTCTGTAACTTTGTGGCCCACCAGCAGCCAGAGGAGCTGGCAGCAGATTCGGACAGTGAGGAGGTTGGGGAGGAACATGGGCCAGTCCTGGGGTCTGGGGAAGGCTCTGAGGAGGGCTCTGTGTCAGAGGCAGAGAGGGGGCCAGGGCCGTATGCCAGCTATCAGCTGCCTTCAGAGTCAGACATCAGTGAGGCAGAGGAACAGCTGGAGCCTGTTCCCAGTGTGCGCATGTGCAGGGTTACCAGGCAAAGGGAAGAGCTAAAGAACAGGGGTCGACTTGGGAGTAAGGCCACAGGGGGACGATGAATGGCCCCTCCCAGAGGAAATAAAAGAAGAGCAAAAGGGGAGTGGAGTTTGCAGGAGACAATTAGTTCTCTTAATTGGCTGGTGACTCCCCGAGACTCCTTGCAAAACTCAGGACAAGGAGTTTGCTTCATGATCTTGGGAAGCCTAGGTCAGAACACTGCTACAGGGACAAGGAGATTAAGAAACTAGCCTGATACTTCTGAAAGGTACCAAACCAGGGAAAGCTAATGAAACACCTTTATATCAGCTTTCCCTGGTTTCTCCAGGGCCCTTTTTCCTTGTTCTCTGTTTGCTCTGGGGTAGAAATCAAAGAATAGAGGTATATACAGCTAAGCACATCTTGCTGAAAAGGCAATCTGTCCCTTAAATCCAATGGTAGTTGGGGATGGGAAATCAGATTTGCTAATCATCCATGTTGAAGCATAAAAATACCAGTCAAGAGATCCGCTCTTCTTTGGATTAAAACATCATGTATGATGCATCTATGGAAATTATTCTCATCTACAGCAATATGGAGCTCATATCTCACAGGGTCCCCGCTGAACCCAAGATAGATATCTTACGGTATTTCAAACTGATATTACCTGGGAGAAAAAGATATTTAGTGGAAGATTATTCTCCCTCAAAGGATGGGGGAATGGAATGGTAAAGGTGGAAAGAACAAATACTTACTTTCTCTCAAAGTCATTTCATACTGTCTGGCTGAAAACACTCCTAGCTCTAGGCTAAATCACAAAGAAAGTTTAGTGTAGTTTGAGTGACAGCGTACGATTGCTGTAAAATAAACATGCAAAACGGCACGAGAATATTGTCCCAAACAAGGATCCCAAACTGACGTTTAGAAGTGGGGAGGGGAAGTTGTCGACATTTTTGGTTTGGGCCTGGAGCTACCTTGACACCAGCAACCGTTTCTTAAAATATCAAAGCTCCTCTCGACAATTTAAAGCCAACCAGAATTGGCATCTTCACAGTTATGGCTTTCAGGAGAAAACAAAAGGGCAAATACACAACCGGCTCAAAATATTATGCATTGGATAAGAAACACTAAACCAAAACACTGCTGGACGGGGAGAGGATGAGTTCTCCTTGAATCAATGACAATTCTATGGGATTGCTAAGAGCACAAGCAAAAAGAAAAAAAAAAGTCCACCCTACTGAACCAAGTTATTGTTCTAATGAGAAACAATCCAAATTCTGACCAGGTTCTAATTCTTCCCCCCCCCCCCAAAAAAAAAAAACAACAAACAAACAAAAATCGAATTCACCTGGTTGTGTGGAATGAAGAGAGAACTTTGGCTTGAAAAATCCGATTGAGCAATCTCGCAGAACAGTGCTTCCTCCCTTGGCAGCTTCACTTGTGTGTGGACTTTCACCCCTGCCCCCCCACCGAATTTTGTCAAGGGTGATGCTTTCTGCAGAATTCTGGGACTGATTGGGAGTCTACATACCTGGAAATTGCCAAGGTTGGGAAACGCTAACTGCAGAAGGTTGTTTGATTTTATTTCCCCCCTTTTAAATTTCTTCATGATTAAAAAGACAGCGAGCCGAGCTTTACAAACAGACGTTGAGACCTGTGGTTTACAGGTGGTCTTTTTTAAAATCTCCACCTTCGAAATACACACACACACACACACACGTGTGTGTGTACATACATACATACATACATACATACATACATACATACTGTGTCACAACCCCTGGTATGCCCAAATATGGGAGGAAGCATACTGCTTCCTTACTCTGTCTATCGGCTCACCCCAGGAGACCATCCAGACAGAAAGCCATTATTTTTAATGTTGCCTTTTTGTTACATTTGTGTTGCATTTGTGCTGATAAATAAATAAAGGGAGACTAGTATAGATCTATTTCAAGCTATTTAGCTCTCATCAGCTAACCATACCCTTACTGGGATTTGAACCTGTGCTATATTACATATTATTTATCAGCACAAATGCAACATTTATATATAGGCTATGGTGCAACATTGGGAAAGATCTGAATAGCACTGAGCATGTTCAAAACTAGAGGATGTTGAAGGGATTTTTTTTCCCCCTTGTCAATTTTTCAATCCAGCTCTATGCTTTGCATGCAGAAATTCCTGGCGTCTCCAAAGGATATCTAAAGGACAATAAAGCTATTTTGTGCTGTGAAATACTGGAATTCTGCAGTCTGTTGGGAAGCAAGAGGGCAGTGACGGCAAACCTTTTTGGCACCGAGGGGCCAAACCGTAATGCGCATACATGCAAGTGCATGTGTCTGCGTGTGGGCTGGAGCACCGGAAACCTGAAGACAAGCTGGATGGTGTGCGCATGCCTGTTTTTTGGGGCCATTATCAGGCTGCGTTTGGGCCAAAAAGTGCCCCCAAAACAGCCTGAAAATGGCCCCCCAAATGGCCCGAAAACCTGTATTTTTTTCTTTCAGCTGCTACACACAGAGTCCCCTTTTCATACATGAAAGAAGACAGCATTTCCCTAACGGCACGCTTTCTGTCTGTGGGTTATACGATTATTTGTATCACACACACACACACACAAACACACACACACAAACACACACACACAGACAAAACTAACTGACAGCACCTTTTTAATGTATCAAAGAATATTTTTCAAGTAATATGGTCGACTTAAAAGCTTGAAATTCTATGCATTCTTATAGGAGAAAAAGCTGCTCTGAATAGGACAGGGGTTATTTCTGAATAAAGACGCATAGGATTTAGCCGGCTCCACCAATGAATGAAGGTGGCAAGTCAAAAAAAAAGAAAAGAAAAAAGGGAAACATCTGCTCGTCTTTTAAAAGAATTGGCTAGCGGGAGGAAGGAGCTTTTTAAGTCATGAAGAAATCCAAGCAGCGCCTAGTTTCAGCCTTTTATAAAACCCCATTGGTTTTTAGCTCAGTCAAAAGCTTTCGCAGCATTAAAGCTTTGTTGAGGGTGTCCATAGAGACCCGAAAGGTGCTACGGCATTGTTCTTAAGCCAAAGAGTTTGCTCTCTACGTGCCCACTCACCTGAATCGTTGCTCGTGACACATTCTCATAAGCTTACAGTTTAATCACAATCCTTTCTCGTTGGAACATTCTTAATCTTTCTTTTTTTAAAAAAAAACAACAACTTTGCGCTCTGCGATTTGTTTTTTGTTTTGTTATTAAATCCCTAAGATAATTATAGAGATGAGCTTGAAAACAAAGGAGAGTGAAACAATGGACCTTATTGTTAAGCGGAGCTTTTAAAAACGTGGTCGAGTCCGGTTCTGCCTTTCTCAGTTTTAATCCCACTGCAACTGCAGATCTTGAGGATCAAGGAAATCTGTGGAAAACATGCTGGGAGCCGTCGAGCTGAGCGGCGTCAATCCCGACGAAGCGTTTGGCATGGTGAGGTCTAACCACTCCATATTGTCTAAGTTCGGGTCCGGGAGGTCGAGGGATAAACATGAGCTGGGGGTGAACTGTGAGTCAGAGGTCTCCATTGGGGAGTGAGAGTGATCTAGTATCCCCGAATGAGTCAGGAGGTCGCTCTGTAGATCCTCGATGACCGAGAAAGGCTCCTTGTCCACGGTGGTGCTTGTCAGGTGAGGCATCCCGTTTCCGGAAGGTAGAGTGCCTTCCAAAAGGGCTTCCAACTGGTTCTCCAGAGATAAAGAGAAACCGCTCGTGCGTTCTAAGGAGAGAGGAGGGGCCATCTGGACTTGTGGGGGTGGGCGGGACACCACGGTGTTGACTGGCATTGTGGTGATGTTGGCGGTAACTGGCCTCATTTTGGAGATCAGAGAAGGTTCCTCCTTCATAGGCATAGAGATCTCTGTAGGAAAGACAATGGTGGATAAATCAATAATATTGTTTTTATTCCCCCCCAGCCTTTGTTTATACATATCTCAAGATGGTGAACATGCTTAAGTCTGAGTCTGTCTTCTGCACCTCTATAACTCTCTGGTTTGGTTCTGCAACCCAACAAGACAGACACGGACTTCAGAGGATAATTAGACCTGCAGGAAAAACAGTCGCTACCAACTTGCCTTCCATTGAGGACCTCGACACTGCAGGAGTCAAAAAGAGGGTTGTGAAAATATCTACAGACCCCTCGCAGCCTGGACATAAATTGTTTCAACTCCTAACCTCAAAATGACACTATAGAGCACTGCACACCAGAACAACTAGACACAAGGACAGTTTTTTCCCCAAATGCCATCACTCTGCTTAACAACTAATTCCCTCAACACTGTCAAACTATTCACTAAGGCTGCATTACTATTACTATTAATCTTCCCATCGTTCCTATCACCCATCTCCCCCCACTTATGACTGCATGACTGTAACTTTGTTGCTTGTATCCTTACGATTTATATTGATTGTTTCCTAATATGATTTGATTGCTTATTTGTACCCTCTGACTATCATTAAGTGTTGCACCTTACGATTCTTGACAAATGTATCTTGTCTTTTCATGTACATTGAGAGCATATACACCAAAGACAAATTCCTTGTGTGTCCAATCACATTTGGCCAATAAAGAATTCTATTCTATTCTATTCTATTCCTATTCTATTCTTCATTCCATTATTCTATTCTATTCTTCATTCCTATTTTATTCTATTCTATTCCTATTCTATTCTTCATTCCATTATTCTATTCTATTCTTCATTCCATTATTCTATTCTATTCTGCTCTGTTCTATTCTATTCATGCTCCTCCTTCCTCCTATTTTCTCCACAACAACCCTGTGAGGTGGGTTGGGCTGAAAGAGAGGGACTCGCCGAAAGTCGGTCAACCAACCTTCATACCTAAGGTAAGACTAAAACTCCCAGTCTCCTGGTAATTGCTTCAAAGTCACCCCCCGCTGGTTTTCAGGCCTAAGGCGGGACTAGAACTCACAGTCTCCTAGTAATTGGGCCGAAGTCATTCAGCATGTTTTCATGCCTAAAAAAAATCTCCTGGTTTCTAGCCTGATGCCTTAACCACTAGACCAATGATGACGAACCTTTTTTGGCTCGCGTGCCATAAGGGGGAGGGAGCTCAGGAGGGTTGTGCGCGGGCGTGTCGCACCCATAATGCAACGTGCAACCCCCCCCTAGTGTGCATGCGCACATGAGAAGTGCTCCCCCCATTTTTTGCATGCTTTTTTCACCCTCCCCAGGCTTCAGAGGCTTTATAGGAGCCTGGGGAGGGCGAAAAAAGTCTCCCCCGCCCCAGAGGCCCTCCGGAAGCTTCAGGGACCTTCAGGAGGCTTCCCTGAAGCCTCCGGAGGGCAAAAAATGACCCTACGAGCAAACCGTTCTGGTTTGCTCGTAGGGTCCTTTTTAGTCCTCAGGAGGCTTCAGGGAAGCCTCCTGAAGGTCCCTGAAGCCTCTGGAGGGCTTAAATCGACCGTCTGAGCAAACCGGAAGTCCGTTCCTGAACTTCCTGTTTGTCCATAGGGCCGGTTTTTTGCGTCCCGGAGGCTTCAGGGAAGCACCTGAATCCTCCAGAGGGCCTCCAGGGGGGGAGGCTGTTTTCACCCTCCCCAGGCTCCTATAAAGCCTCTGGAGCCTGGGGAGGGCGAAAAATGCCTTTAAAAAAGGCTGAACTCATGCGCGCTGGCCAGCTGATAGGGCAACGCCTCACGTGCCCTGATAAATGGCTCTGCGTGCCACCTGTGGCACGCGTGCCATAGGTTCGCCATCCCAGCACTAGACCAAACCAGCTCTACATTTTACTGAATCCACGAAGTAAAAAAAAAAGAACTCACCGCCCTCCTCCCCATGCATGCGCGTAACCCACACACATGCGCTCACGCCCCTGTGCATGTGCAAGCATCTCCCGCATGCACTCCGCCCCCCTATGCATGCGCAGCAGAAACACGAAAACCATATGGCTGGTGGGAGGCGTGCGCACAAGCACGGTGGATTTGAGCTGGGGCGACAGCTCGCCTGCTTGTGGAGAGGGCTCTGCGTCGCCACCTGTGGCACGCATGCCATAGCTTTGCCACCACGGATGTAAACCATCAATGATGAACACAGAGGTAATCAACTGGATTCTCTGTGTGGAATAACAAATAACAAATCTGGTACTGTTATAATCCTAAACGACAACTCTTGAGACTGGCCAAAGGAACCAAAGGCTTTGCCCTTTGGTGAGCATTATATCTGACTCCGGATGCCCATCTTGCTGTTTTCCTCACAAGACCGAATCAAAAAACAAGTTTTATTCCCGGCTTCAGATTCTGATCTGTCGGAAAACTAACCATCCAGGGATCCTGAATCAGACGTGACGTGAATCCACGACTGGAGGTTTTGTACTCTTGTTTAATCACTTCTCCTGGCCAGCATGAATGTGCCATGTTTGATCAGCTTGCCTCCAGAAGTTGTGAATGCCCCAACACCGCAAGAAGATGTTGGATAGCCATTTGTCTAAAACGGTATAGGATTTCCTGCCTAGGCAGGGAGTTGGACTAGAAGACCTCCAAGGTCCCTTCCAACTCTGCTATTGTATTGTATTGTATCTTTCTGACTCAGCCAAAACACTGCAGGATTCCAAAAACGGTCCATCTACAGATGTTCATAGCTAGTCGATCCGGCCACAGAACATTATGAAAACCTCTGGCCTTCAGCCCGCCTGTTACATTCAGAACATGATGGCTTGGCTAGATCGCTGGTTGCCACTTCCAGTTCAAATGATTCACTTTCGGAAATCTGCCAAAAATGCCCCTGGAACGGCATGATTTAGGAGGAGGTTTGGAGTGATCCAGAGGGAACAATGTTCTGTTCCTGGATTAATTTTGCACTTTTATAAATTCTGTCCAGCAACAAATACAAGTTGTTCCACCATTAAAATAAAAGCAATAGATTCCATTCCTTATTCCTTAGAACACTCCAAACGTCGTCCTTTAGATTAAAGACGTTCAAAAATCAATTCCTCTAGTCCTTAGAATAAAAGAGTTGGAAGGGACCTTGGAGGTCTTCTAGTCCAACCTCCTGCTCAGGCAGGAAACCCTACACTACTTCAGACAAATGGTTGTCCAATCTCTTCCTAAAAACTTTCATTGGGGCATTCACAACTCCTGGAGGCAAGTTGTTCCACTGATTGTTTCCACTGTCAGGAAATTTCTCCTTAGTTCTAAGTTGCTTCTCTCCTTGATTAGTTTCCATCCGTTGCTTCTTGTCCTGCCTTCTGGTGCTTTGGAGAATAGTTTGACTCCCTCTTCTTTGTGGCAGCCCCTGAGTATCCTTGACTTATTATGAACACAATTGATCAAAAAAATTCTATTGATAATTGAGACGTTTGTTAAATGAGTTTTGCTCCATTTTAAGACATTTGTTGCCACAGCTGTTAAGTGAATCACTGCAGTTGTTAAGTTAACAACCTGGTTGTTAAGTGAATCTGCCTCCCCCTTGGACTTTTGCTTGTCAGACGGTGCCGAGTGGGGATGACATGACCTTGGGACACTGCAACCGTCATAAATACGGGTCAGTTGCTACGTGTCTGAATTTTGATCACCGTGGGGAGGCCCCAGTGGTCATAAGTGTGAAAAAAGGTCATAAGTCACTTTTTTCAGTGCCCTTGTAACTTTGAATGGTCATTAAATGAACTGTTGTAAATTGAGGTCTACTGGTAGAGTTATGTGCTCTATTTCAGCGCATCTCACCTCCGCTCTTAATGAGGATATCAAAAAGATCATCCATCTGCTGGCTGTGGGCACTGGAAATCTGTTAACAAAGGAGGGGGGGAAAAATCTTGTTTATTTTACCATACCATTTCCCAAAGTACAAAGATGGTTGGTATTCTATGACAGGTTGGAATAATAAAAGAACGTAGTTTGTATTTAAACTATAAATATGCAGAAAATCCCACTGAAGAATTAACAATCTGATACATATCTATATTAATATATTAGACAGCCAGGGACACATTGCAGAATTCGAGATTAACTGCTAAGAATTCCTTCTATTAAAGCTGAAGTCCAAATACATACTTAGTTGGAAATAGGCCTCACTGAACTCAATTGGAGTACACATGAAATATATTCACAAGGCACATTTATGAGAAATGTTAGGAAAACGTATTTCTCTCTTTCTGAGAAAACCTCATGTCAGGCCTGCAGCCATCTTTTCTTTTGGGTCTTTGGCCTGCCACACTTTCTATTATTCTACTATGCCTTTTCTATGGTGGGAAAATGGGAGGGGGGAATTGTACGGAGTTAGATATTATGTAGCCATAACAAAATCCTTTCTAGAAAGCCAAGGTCATCCTTTGTCTTTGCATCTCTGCACCTGGCTAGAACTGGCTGGGTGGAAGCTGCCAACATGGCAGTGGGAGATTGGACCATGTGATGGACTGGTGGGTGTGGAGGCAAGATCTTGAACTTTCAACTGGGTGGGGAAAACCGGGAAGCTTTCAGATTCGGGTTTCCCCAGATGCGCCAACATGGCTCTCTTAATCAATTGGAATTTTGAGCAATACTTTGCCTTGGACTCTGATGTACTTTCAGATGCTGTTTGGAACCCTGAACCCTGCTAGTGTACAAAAGAGGTGCACTATATACCCTGTTTCCCCGAAATACAATCTACCCTGAAAGTAAGCCCTAGCTTGATTTTACACGTGCGCCCAATATAAGCCCTACACCCCAGAATAAGCCCAAGACCCCGCCCACTCCAGAGTGCACGAGTAAAAATTAAGCTAGGGTGGGGATAGGAGGTGGAGCTGCCCTACTACTTACCTTTAGACAGTTGTAGCCAGGCCTCCTCACACCATCTGTCTCGCCCGCCCATTTCTTTTGCAGCTGGCAAGGCTTTTCTGAAGGCCTCTGTAACTGATAACAAAGCTCTGGATCAATCCAGAGTTCTGTTAATGGTTGCAGAGGCCTTCGGGAAAGCCTTGCCGGCCGCAGAAAAAGTTCCTGAAGCAAAAAGGACCCCGGGGGGAGGGGGTGACGCACGCAAGTGAAGTTAGTGGATGACATCTCCTGAAAATAAGACCTGGTGCCCATTTTTGCAGCAAAAAAAATACAAAACAGGGTCTTATTTTGGGGGAAACAGGATAACAGGTAGTAGAAATCAAAATAAAAGGCCACAGCGAGGAACATCTGTTCAAAGCATGTTCATTACAGCATTTAGTATTCAGAGAAAGAGCAGCAAGCATTTTCCCTGCTAGCTACAGTTATACAGGTAAGCTGCTTTTCTGCAGTGAATGTGCACCAGGTTTTGCCCTAAATTTTCATATTTAATTTCAGAATTGGTTATGCAGCTGCCCAGCTAAGTTGCCTGCGATTTTTAGTCTTCTGGCCAATAAGCAGAAACATCAGAAGTAGGGAGCAAAGAAAAACAAGAGGTATAAAGCTTTAAAGTGCTTTCGTAAAGAAATGGGAATTCAATTCTCTTTTAACTGACAAAGTTGATTTGGTAATTCCAGCTGAAAAGCTTTTTCGTGCAAAACGCCCTTCCAGCTGGTGGTTTGAGCAAAACTTGGCAGGAGGAGGAGGAGAAAGTTGAAGCGGTTGGATCAGCTAAGTCAGACAAAATACCATTTCTCCTGTACTGAACCTAACAGCAGCATCTGTCAAGAACTGCCAAGCAGAATTTCTTGCTGAAACAAACTAATAACAGGCTTCCTTCTCCCCCAGATGATCTATAAAGAAAGCTCCCCATTCTCTTTGATCCTTGACAGCCTTGTTAAAAATGCTATTGCCAAACTGGCTGGCTGAGACTGTTAAAAAGTCATATTCCATCAGCTGTTTTCATGAGTAAGCAGGTGTTTTATCTTGTCACAGATACCCTGTCCTTAAACGACCTCGCTCCCCCCCCCTCCCTTTAAACATTTTTGGTCTTCCTTACAAAGAAAAGCTCTCTTTGGGGGTTTTCCTTCTTCTTCTTCTGAGGAAGGATTAGTTGAGCCAAACCCCAATTCCATGGTTTGGCACATGGCTCTCTTTGCCTGCCCTCTGAGGGAATGTTGACATTCGGGAAACCGATTCGCTTTTAAGATTTCGGGGAAATTACAATTACGCATCTTTGCATCTGGTTTTTTTTGGGGGGGGGGGGTTGGACTGAGCAGCAATGTCTACTTGAAGGTAGAACAAATGGAAAGGCTCACATCACATCTCTTTCATCGATTCCTTAATGAAGCTGGATGCCTCAATAAGACATCCAGCTATATAAAACTGGGTGTGTGTGGCTGGGTGTTTTCCAGCATAACTCTGGAACGCCTCGAGCAATTTCAACCAAACTTGGTACACTAATGACTTACTCTCTGGAAACAAATACTGGGGGAGGTAAGCAGTGGTGGGTTTCAAAAATTGTTGGAACCTACTCTGTGGCTGTGGCCTCCTTTGTGGGAGTGGCTTGCCGCCCATGTGACCGGATATGAAATTATGAATTAGTACTTAGGTCGGTCCAAGTAGCTATTCAGAAACTTTGGCATTGAAGCATGCAAGTCTTAAAGCTGTCAAGTTACAAGATCCTTGCCAGTGGTGGGTTTCAAAAAATTTTGGAACCTCTTCTGTAGGTGTGGCCTGCTTTCCGGGTCCACTGGTGGAACCTCTTCTAACCGGTTCGGTAGATTTGACGAACCAGTTCTACCGAATAGGTGCGAACTGGTAGGAACCCACCTCTGGAGGTAAGACACCCCTAAAACCCCTCAGGGTGGGTATTCTATTAGGATACAGCCTGTTGTGCCTTAAAATGGCTTCTACTGCACTGCTGTTAAATGGCAGCGCAGTGGAGTTGCCATGGTAACGGCTTCACAGTCCTCCACAAGGGGGCTCCCTCTGGTAAGGGGGAAAATCCAACATTAGAAATTGCATTTGGCCCAGACATTTCCCCACTATGAATAAATACCGGGGCAATGTTGGGTTGTCGGCTAGTATTAGAATAAACAAACAGGTCTGCTGTTCGACTTACTTCTCGTTGAGAAGACTGCAGGCTGCGTGTCTGTTTGATGGCTTCTTCGTAGCGTGGGGGGTCTTTCGTTTTGGTTCCTGAACTGTTGAACAAGGACTGCTGCAAAAGGTATTGCTGGGACTGAGCCGGGGAAGGTGGCTGCCAGAAACAATGGATTCAGTTAGCGAACAAATGTGGCAGCAAACAGATTTTAAATTTTTTTTTTAAAGAGACCCCCAACTCTCCTTTTTTTATTTACTCACAGTGATAAGAGGGCATATTTATCCTGCTTTGTCATTAAAAGCAATCTCGAATCAAGGAGATAATGTATTGTGATATTTTATTAAAAGAGCGAAGGTGGGGGGAGGAACACTTCTTTCTAAGGTAAGCAATAAACAGACTTCAATACATGAGGGGTTTGTTCTGACTACATTAATCTCTTTCCCTTCCATCCTGAGGCTTGATCAAAACAGCTTCTACTGCAACATTTCCAAAGGGAATGATTTTTTTTTCTCCAAAGCTGATTAGTAATAGCACTTAGATTTATATACCACTTTACAGTGCTTTACAGCCCTTTCTAAGCGATTTACAGAGCCAGCATCTTTCTCCCAACAATCTGGGTCCTCGTTTTACCCACCTCAGAAGGGTGGAAGGCTGAGTCAACCTTGAGCCTGGTGAGATTCAAATTGCGGGTAACTGGCAGTCAGCAGAAGTAGCCTGCAGTACTGCATTCTAACCACTGTGTGGCTCATAATGAATGCTATGCGGAGGAGAATTTAACTGGCAGGTTAACACTTCCTTCCTTGAGCACTGGAAAGGCTTCGAATTATCTGGTATCCTACCCACCTTTTCTGCTTTTGAGTCACTCTCGAATCCTGGCAAACTAGAGGAACACGTCCCTGTGGTTTTCTTGCAATATTTCTCTGAAGTGGTTTGCCAGTGCCTCTTTCCTAGGGCTGAGAGGGCATGACTGGTCCAAAATCACCAGTGGCTTAAGCCAGGACTAGAATTCAGGTTTCCCTGTTCTTGCTTCACCACTTCAGTATCTATACCAAACAGTCTCTTACCTGTCCTACAATTAGGCGTTAAGAATGGAACCCATAGCAGCTTTTTCAAGCTATTAAGAAAGCCCTGGTGGCGCAGTGGTCGGAATGCAGTATTGCAGGCTAACTCTGTTCATAATCTGCAGTTCGATCCTGACCGGCTCAAGGTTGACTCAGCCTTTCCTCCTTCTGAGCAGTGGTGGGATTCAAATAATTTTTCTACTGGTTCTGTGGGCGTTGCTTTGTGGGCGTGGCAGGGGCAGGATACTGTAAAATCCCCATTCTCTCCCCACTCCTGGGGGGAGGTTACTGCAAAATCCCCATTCCCTCCCCATCCCACTAACCTGCTTTCCAGCTCCGTTCTCCTGTTCAGGGCAACAAAAGAAGATCAGCTGGGAGGCAGTGAGGGTGGGGCCAGCCTATTTGCCGGTTCTCTGAACTACTCAAAACAGAACCTGTCAGAACTGGCTGGATACCCCCTTTGCTTCCGAGGTTGGTAAAATGAGGGCCCAGTTCAGTGGTGGGTTGCAGGTGGTACGCCCTGGTACGGGCGTACCGGAGCTTGCCCTGAGCACCAGATATCGTTCTGGTATGGTGCTCTGGAGGGCCCGCCCACCCGAGCTCCTTACCAGTCTTTCAAGTCTTCGGTGCTTCCATGCACGGCGCGTACAGCACCTGCGTGAAGCTCCGCTGAGCAGTTGGAGCGTTGTGGATGCTTGCGGAAGCGGTAAGACGCATGCGCATGCTGTGCACATGCGCACGTCCATGTGGACGATGCCGTACCGGTTGGAACGGGATCCGGAACCCACCACAGACCCAGATGGTTTGGGAGCCATAAGCTGACTCTGCAAATCGCTTAATAGAGGGCTGTAAAGCACCGAGAAGCGATATCTAAGTCTCAGTGCTATTGCTATTCTAAGTGTGCAAAATACTTGTAGGTACACGGGAGAACTTTGAGGTCTGTGACAATGCCTACCTCTAGCACATTGTTCCCTACAATGTGAGCAAGAACAAGATGCATCCCCCTGGGTAATCCCCAACACTGCAAAGAGGTGTGCTCTGATCATCCCAGGTGGGCTGTCTCAAGCCTTTGAGCAATGCTCTTTTGGCGGGACAGCCTTCTACAATGGAGAACAAGCGCTACCTTCTGAAGAGGATTCGGTCCATTTTGCACTAGGGGTGCTTGGTTCCCTGAGTGAGGTGTCGTATTTGAGGCTGGCTTAAACAAAGGTTGCTGAAGGTTTGTAGCAGACGAATTCTGATAGGAAAAGACTGTGTTAGGTGAGGTAGGAGGAAATACCTGTAGAAACAAAATACAATGTTGAACAAACCCTATGTAAAAAAATATTTAAACTAAAATATGCAGGGCGGGTAGGAAAACACTAAAAACAACCCCTAATATCTATAGCATAATAATAAAACTTAAATTGAGTTCAATCAGTGCAGAAAAGAATCCAAGGACTTTCCTTAAGAAATCCCCAAGGTGCTTTTTTCAAGAGGCAACTGGACTTCCTTGTTTTTCTTTGGAGACGTTTCGCTTCTCATCCAAGAAGCTTCTTCAGCTCTGACTGGATGATAGTGGGGAATGGAAGGAGATCGAGTCAGAGTTGAAGAAGCTACTTGGATGAGAAGCGAAACGTCTTCAAAGAAAAATCAGGAAGTCCAGTTGCCTCTTGAAAAAAAAAACACCTTTAGGACAACCATGACTGAGAATCTCAATAGACATTTTCCTTAAGAAAGTTGTTTTATTAAGTCCTTGAATTGTTTCCAAATAATATGACTCTCCCTGGGTGTGAGGTGTTAAGATGTCAAACAGTCAAAAGTTCCAGAGCAAAGTTCCTATTGCCTTTGCTCAAATACATGGATGTGCACCCAAAAAATAAGCACATGTGCAATGAGCACACATTTGCCTTCAGAGTGGATAATTAAATGACTTGTAGCTCACCGTAATGGAAAGTGTAAAGACCAGAGCCCACAAATACAACATTTTAAAATTGAATCCTCTGAAAAGTAATATTATGTCAAACAGCAGGTGTGCCACACTAGAGAATTTAACTATTTCTAAAGCATTTTTAGAAAATTCTCAGTATAATGAAATATCTCTGTCTCACTTATCTATGCAAATAATTCAAGTACTTACTTTCAAAGAAAGGACAAAAATTCTGGCTAAATTTGAACATTGGAACAGGGCAACGAGTGATTAAATAAAAGAGCCGTGGTGGCACAGTGGTTAGAATGCAGTATTGAATGCAGTTCAAGTCTCACTGACTCAAGGTTGACTCAGCCTTCCAGCGTTCTGAGGTTGGTAAAATGAGGACCCAGATTGTTGGGGGCAAATAGACTGACTCTGTAAACCGATTCCTTCCTTCCTTCCTTCCTTCCTTCAATGGTGCACAGTGGTTAGAATGCAGTATTGCAGGCTAACTCTGCCCCATAGCCAGCAGTTCAATCCTGACCAGCTCAAAGTGGACTCATCCTTCCATCCTTCCGAGATGGGTAAAAGGAGGACCCAGATTGATGAGGGCAAGATGCTGACTCTGTAAACCACTTAGAGAGAGCTGTAAAGCACTGAAAAGCAGTATAGCTCTTACTAAATCTGTTAAGAGATCAGCTGGTTTGGATCAAGCGTAGATCACTGCATCACGCACTAACCATTATTCCCAATGCTGTAATTCCAGACAATCCATCATTATTTAGATCCTTTTTGGCAGCTTGGATCCAAGACCAAATCTCTGGTCCAGGATTTGAAGATACTCCGCACGTTGCTACACTACTTGACTCAGTACTGTGAAAGCACTATGAAGCGGTATATAAGTCTGTTGTGGCCCAGCAGGAGCCGTTGGATCTGCCGATGGACTCCAATAGCGAGGGATCCTATGAGTCGGCTCTGGAAGATGTGGAGGACCCTGGGCAGGGTTCAGACTCCAAGCAGGGACCAGAGAGGCTGGTTGGCCACCAGGAGGCGCCTGAGGCATGGAGCAGTGGTGAAAGTCAAAGGGAGTTTGTCTCTGACGCCAGGCAGAGGAGGGCGGAGAAACGAAGGCAGCAATTACGGAGACAGACTCATAGGAGATAATCAGGCCCAGGTGGTTGTGATTTGGCTCCTCCCAAGAGAGTATATAAGAAGAGACTTTGGGAGGAGACCTTTTGCAGGACACAACCGTTTATACCAAGCTGGGGAAGCTCTTGTGTCTTTTGTATCTCTTATCTGTGGAAGTCTGGGTGCCAACGTCTTGTCTATGAGTAATTACTGTGAATAAAGTGTGGCTAACAGTAAGCTTGTGTTGGCGTTACTCATTGGATGGAGGGGGGTCAGAACCTAAGTCTAAGTGCTAAATCTACATGCTATTATTCCATCCCGTATCTTGTTTTATTGAAGAGAGACTGTACAAGCCCACACAGGTAATAGAATACAGAACTTTAGGTACAGGTTATAATCCCTTTGTGCATAAACCTTCACCAACCTTTCTGTTTTCTGAGGTTTGGCCAGCTGCATGCTGTGGGGAAGCATTGAGTTTGGGGGCTGACAGGTGCATCTGTGGCACTTTGGGGACCAAATTAGAAGTAGATACTTGGGCGATGGTTGGAATACCAGCTTGTGTTTGAACCTAGAGGATAAAAAAAATGTACAGCTTCAATTTGCTGGGTGCAGAAGACGACTGCATTAATGTCGAGGCAGCCAAGGTGCATTATTTTCCAATCTCAATCTACTTTAAATTAAAAAAAATACACAGGACTCCTACCATATTTAAGCCCCTCTGAAATTTCTGCACAAAAAGGAATAAAATGGATTGATAGTTATGCACCAGCTACAATATACTACCATCTGGCGAGCTGGATAAATGAGGATGCCATTAATAACCTCCAGCAGCTTAAATTCAAAGGGAAATTTTATCATATGGGAAGCGTGTGTGCACGGACAGGTATTGCCTTATGATGACAAGACAGATAACAGAAATAAAGTTTAGCCAAAAATCAGCACTTGTTT
This sequence comes from Thamnophis elegans, assembly GCF_009769535.1. NCBI lineage: Eukaryota > Metazoa > Chordata > Lepidosauria > Squamata > Natricidae > Thamnophis > Thamnophis elegans. The sequence continues at coordinate 9,728,000 of NC_045554.1, forward strand.
AATATGCTAATTGGATAAGGACCTTTTTTTTTAGATGAAAGCAAGCATTTGAATTTTTGCCCGCTAACTATTTGCCATAGAAAATAGAGTTTAGGGTTTAGGCAGGGATAGGATTGAAAGTTTTTAGCAACCGGTTCTGTGCCCAGTTGCTGGGTGGGCATGGCTATGGTGGGTATGACCTATTCAGCTTCCTGTACCATGGGGGGGAGGGCATTTTTGCCCTCCCCAGGCTCTGGAGACTTTCTTTGAGCCTCTGGGAGGATGAAAACAGCCTCCCCTGGGCTCCGGAGGCCTCCTGGAGGCCAGAAACGGGCCCGTTTCTGGACTTCCGGGAGGCCCGTTTTTCGCGCTCCCAGAATCTCTGCACTTATCTGGCATCCAAAATGGGCCGTTTGGAGACTCCTGGGAGGGGCAGAGCAGGGTGAGTAGGTCCAGCCAGTCCTTGGAACTAACAGTTTGGCGAACAAGTTGTAAAATTAACATCCAGTTCGCCCGAACCAGTCCAACTGGCTGAATCCCACCCCTGGGTTTAGGTAACCCCAGTTCCATTTAGATTACCTATGAGATACCCTGTTACTATTCAGCCCCAATTCATTGGCAAAGGTAGAGAATTGAGCTTATGGTATTGTCAGTTCCCAACTCATTACAAGAATCTGTAATTTCTTTGAAAGTGAAGGGACACAAAGCACCCTCCATTGCATTCATTTATGCCCTCGTAACTGGTCCTCCTTAGACCATACTGGAGATAATCTGAATGCCCACCAGGTCTATAGGGAGTTGTTTAACACCCTAATTGCACAAGGGATAGCATGTTACACCAGCCATTCACAATCATGCATGCTTCTGTCAAGGGGATATTAAAAGCCGCGGTGGCACAGTGGTTAGAGTGCAGTATTGCAGGCTACTTCTGCTGACTGCCGGCTGCCTGCAATTTGGTAGTTCGAATCTCACCAGGCTCAACGTTGGACTTAGACTTCCAAAGCTGGTAAAACGAGGACCCAGATTGTTTGGCGCAATAGGCCGACTTTGTAAACCGCTTAGAGAAGGCTGGAAAGCACTTTGAAGCGGTATATAAGTCTATGTGCTATTGCTATTAGCAGCCCTGATGGCGTAGTGGTTAGAATGCAGTATTGCAGGCTAACTCTGCTGGCTGCCAGCAGTTCGATCCTAATTGGCTCAAGGTTGGACTCAGCCTTCCATCCTTCCGAGGCCGGTAAAATGAGGACTCAGAATGTTGGGGGCAACAGGCTGACTCTGTAAAACTGCTTAGCGGGGGCTGTAAAACAGCACTGTGAAACGGCATGTAAGAGCTATTGATATTTGCTGTTATATTAAACCATGATTAATTTGCCTTCCTTAACTAGAATCCCAAACCCCTCGATTCCAGGTCCGTCCATATAAACCGGGAAGTACAGTATATTTCAAGTGGCATTCATGAATGTCTCCTTGACTAGTAGTGGCCATCGGGATTAAAGGTTGACCGCGGATGTTACCTGGATGTTGCTCACAGGCAGTTGCACCGAAGCGGCTGAATTTGGACCCTGCAAGGACAGTGGCAGGAGCAGCTGGGTGGTCCCTGTGGCAGCCAGCAGAGCTTGAGGTTGGGCAATGACCGCCGTTTGGGGCTGTCTCTGTGAACTTACGTAGAACTGAGATAGGACGTTCTGCGGCTCAGCTTGGGCCAAAGGTATCTCTTGCTTGATGACCATGGCCTTTTTGGCAACTAGGTTTTGGATCTCTGCTGACCTGGACTGCCCTAAGGCATGGCTGGCATCAGAGACCAACTGCCTTGCCTCGGGGCTGTCTGCCACAGCGCCTTCTTCTTTGACGGAGGAGCTGTTACGCGGCGGATTCAAAGTCATTGGCGTATTGGCAGAAGCTTGAGCCTGCTGCTGGTGACTCCTCTTCTCAACCTCCAGTTGCATCTTCAGCACTTCCACCAGCTTCTGTTCTTGTTCCAGTTTTCTTTTGAGCTCCTCGATCTGCTCCTCTTTCTCTTGAAGCTTGCGGTCCTTCTCCGTGGTGTCCAGGTCCATGCCGGATGAGTTCCCGCCATCTTCGTGGGTGGCGGCCGCTCGGAGAGGGGAAGCGCTTGGGAACTGCGACGGAGACATCAGGGTCATGATTTCCGTCAACGTATCGGCCATGCTGGCATCGTCCGTTCCGAGACTGGACTGTTCCGAAGGAGCTGGGGAAATGGGCAGAGGGGACCCTGCGTGTTCCAGGACTCCTGTTTTGCTGCCGGTTCCGACAGGTGCTGTTTCCGAAGAGGTACTGGGAGCAGAATTCACTGCCGGCTTATTAAATGCTGCAGCAGGGAATGGCGCAGTGACTTCTCCGGGTTTGCTGGCTCCATTACTGGAAGCCGTCCCTGTATTACTTGTGCCAACGGAATTATTATTTAGATCCTGATAGGGTTTCAGTCGCTCAATGAGATCCATTTTAGTTCCAGAGACAGGCAATCCTCTTAGCTTTAATTCCATTTTCAGTTCAGCTACCTGAAGTTGAGGAGAGGGGAAGAGGGAAAGAGACAGTGTCAGCATTCCAAGTATCATGTAGAATTAGAGTCAGAGTCCAAGGCAAAAACGATCCTTAAAGTTCCAATTAAATAAATCAGACATCTTAGCATCGTACTGTGGAATCCCAATTCTGGAAGTTACATTGGATTCCCACCCAGTTGAAAGTTCATGATCTTGTCCCCACACCCACAAATCCATCACATGGTCCATCTTCTTCTTCTACACTGGCATCTCCACCCAGCTGGTTCCAGTCAGGTGCAAAGGTGCGGAGACAAAAGATGACCATGGGCTTCAAGAAAAAAATGACAACAACACATTCCACAATTCTACTCCTTTCTATTCCCCACTCCCAACTACTACACTAATGAAACAGCATAATGAAATAAGAGAGAGGTGTGGCAGGCCAAAGATCCTAAAAGGGATATAACTGCAGGCCTGACAGACAGTGGTTTTTAATAGAAATGAAGTCCCTAAAGCAAGGGGAAGGAGTCAAACTCAAGGCCTGCAGGCCGGCCGGTGTGTGTGTATGTGCTTAGATTTGGCCACGGGGCCACCCCGGAAACAGCGAAGGACCAGCCTGCGGTGCCTCGCACAGCTCCTCCCGAGCTCTGTTTTTGCTGGCAGAGGGCTGCAGGAAGCCGTTACATCTGAAAACGGAGCTGGTGAGGCAAAGGTGATATTCTGCCAGTTCGTGTGAACTGATAGGGAGGGCAGTGGGAAGCTCCGCCCACCTGCCAGACATCATCACGGACGTTCTGCGCATGTGCAGAGGGTTCTGCGCCTGCACAGAAGCGCCGTGTGTCAGCAAAGCGAGAGAGCGCTCCCGGTTCCGAAACGGTAGGAAAGGTAAGAGAATTTCATGCCTGCTGCGAGGGCTTTGCATGGCCCTCCCCAGTGCCGTTTTTTGGCTGGCAGAGGGTTGCTGGAGGCCGTCGCAGCTGAGAATGGAGCTGGGGAGCCTGTTTTCGCTGGCAGACTGCTCAGGCCCCCACAAGAGCCTCCTGACACAAGTGACTTAAAGCTGGCTACGCCTACCCTGAGGTCAAACATAATGATGTGGTCCTCAATGAAATCGAGTTTGACACCCCCTGTCCTAGAACGAAGCCATCAATGAAGAAATTACCACCCTCAGATGCAGCCCCATTAGCAACGTATTATTTGCTTAAATCCTGCAGAATAAAACCCGAAAAATATAATGTGCCCTGAGTACGTGTGGGTCCTTCCTAAACAAAATATTCAAACTCAGGGCTTTGCTTGAGACTTCCATGCATTCTATATCTGTCTATCTCTGCCTCTGTATACAACCTACATCCATGCTGATGGACAAGCTGTTACGGTAAGTTGCCTACAAAGCTCTTGAGTCCTGGCCTGGATAATATTTAATTTTCATTGTGTTTTGAAAGAAGGCATTTTTAAAGCAACTTCAACTCTGCCTATATCTAGAAGCCAAGAAGAAAAACAGGTAATTCTTGAATAGTTAGGAAGGAAAGAAGGGAGGGAGGGAAGGAGGGAGGGAGAAGGAGGGAGGGAGGGAGGAAAAGAGAGAGGGAGGGAGGAGTCATGCAGGCAAAAGACAAAATCTTTATTTCTGAGCCTTGGCAACTTGAAGCTGTATGAACTTCAACTCCCAGACTTCCCTGCCAGCTGTTGAAAGTATCATTATAAATATAATCTCTGCAGTTGAGAGAAGGGGCAGCCTTGCAGAAAACAGCATTAATTTGCGCAGTTGCCCAAAGACTTCTGTAGATCATGTTTATAGCCTTATAGGCAGTCCTTGCAGTGTTAAATGGATGCGTTCACAGTTGTGGGATTCCAGCTATAGGTTAAAGATAGAGTGAAAATAAAAAAAATGGCAATCTTTTGTGCTTTTAACATTTTTGCAAAAGCTTACAGTCCGTTAGCTTCACTTCTTTCTGCCGTCATTAATTCGGCAGGAACCAGATCTGGCCTAAAACAAACAATGGATTTGTGTAAAGCCACACAAATAGCGTGGGCACGACATAACCGCGAACGTCAAAAGCGCGCCGACAACAGCGCGCCGACAGAAGCGCGATTTAACTTAAGGTAAGGTTTAGGGTTAGGTTTAGGTTTAGGGTTATGTACAGCGCGCTTCTGTCGGTGCGCTGTTGTCGGTGCGCTGTTGTTGCGCGGTTTTGATGGTGCGGTTTTGTCACCGCGCTTTAGTCACACGCGCTTAGTCTACCGCGGTTTTGTGGTGGAACCACATATAGGACAAATTATTTATTTGGGTTATGGCTGGGCTAGAAATAAACATACTATTTACTTTTAAATAATTAAATTTTAACTCAGGGACTGCCACAAAGAAGAGGGAGCCAAACTATTCTCCAAGCACCTGAGGGCAGGACAAGAGCCATGGGTGGAAACTAATCAAGGAGAGAAGCAACTTAGAACGAAGGAGAAATTTCCTGACAGTGAGAACAATTAATCAGTGGAACAACTTGCCTCCAGAAGTTGTGACTGCTCCAACACTGGAGGTTTTTAAGAAGAGATTGGACAACCATTGCCTGAAGTGGTGTAGGGTTTCCTGCCTAAGCAGGGGACTGGAGTGGAAGACCTCCAAGGTCCCTTCCAACTCTGTTATTCTATCCTAAACACGAATAAGACTAATTATTTCTATGGTGTTACGGCTGGGCTAGAAGTAAACATACCGTTTACTTTTTATAATTATATTTAATTATGTTTTGGTGGGGATTCTCCCACTTTGTGGCTCTGCAACCAGCCACAAAACCTGTGATGGCAAAGCACGGCACGAAGGCAGTAGAGAATTCTGACAATACTCACTCAGCCTGGGCAAGCCCGATCAAATTAAAAAACAAAACAGAACAATGGGACACCCCCACCCACCAAACTGCTCACGACCCCCGAACAAGCCTTGACCCACAATCTCTGCACCGAAAGTTTCTTCCGTGCTAAAAGGGCTACGGAAAATATTTCTGGTTTATAGCTGAATTAGTGAAGACCAAAAAGAGTGAGTCTAATTGCATCTTAGGGATTAAGCCTCTATTCTTTTTTGAAACGTTAACTGCTAACAGCTGCAATTTCGTTTCTGGGCTGTATGGAGCAGGACTATTAATAGGCCAGTCCTTGAAGGCAGAATGCTAAATTATCCCCTGCCTGCTTTTCTAAACCATTCGTGTTAACCTCTTTGTGTTCTGCTATCTGATCCCATTTATCCACTTAATAACCCCTACAACAAGATAAACTGAAAGATCGCAACCAGATCTTTAAAGTCTGCATGTAGAGAACGATCTCCTCTTGTCATTTTAACTCTGGCTGGTACCTGTGAATTTATAGAATCCACTGTGATCTACCTTCTCTGCATTGTGCAGAATTCTATTAACTTCTCTTGCATCTGCCCTCGCCTAATTGTCATTATTGCTTTTAAAGTAGCAATATATTTCTCCCCTCCCACCCAACAATCAGGCAGTTGCTGCAATCCTTAGAGTATTTAGATTCTCTTCTCAGCATCTTTCTGAACACAGCACCAAAATGTCTGAGTTTAGCCTTGTAAGGTACACCAGACTAAGAAGCTGACATCATGTACCCCTAAAGCTACATTTCATTAAAGGTAAAGGTTCCCCTTGCACATATGTGCTAGTCGTTCCCGACTCTAGGGGGCGGTGCTCATCTCCGTTTCAAAGCCGAAGAGCCAGCACTGTCCGAAGGCATCTCCGTGGTCATGTGGCCAGCATGACTAAACGCCCAAGGCACATGGAACGCTGTTACCTTCCCACCAAAGGTGGTTCCCATTTTTCTATTTACATTTTTACCTACTTTCGAACTGCTAGGTTGGCAGAGGCTGGGACAAGTAACGGGAGCTCACTCTGTTAGGCATGCTAGGGATTTGGACTGCCGAACTGCCAGCCTTTCTGATCAACAAGCTCAACATCTTAGCCACTGAGTCACTGCGCCCCCCTACTTTCATTGGAATGGCTATATGTCTATGGACATCCTCAATCATCCAGGTCATGGTTGTCCCAAAGGTACTTTTTCAAGAGGCAAGTCGACTTTCTCTGGCTCTCTTCTGGTTTCTGGTGCTCCTGTGTGCGTGAAGACCAACTGGCGGGTGCTCTGGAACCCGGAAGAGCTACAGGCGATGGCTCGCATGCCCGAAGAGATGGTTCCGCGTGCCACTTCCGGCACTCGTGCCATAGGTTCGCCATCACAGCTCTCTAGATCAAACTTGATTTAATTGAGTGTCGCATCAGGGTTGTGTTTGACCTCGGGGAGGGGGCATGGCCAGCTTGACCTCACTCATGTCGGAGTGGCTGTGGTGGCCCGAGTGCTTTGCCAGAGAAAACAGGCTCCCGAGCTTCGTTTTCGACTGTGATGGCCTCCAGTAACCCTCTGCCAGCGAAAACAGAGCTCTGTTTTCGCTGGCAGAGGCACCGCGGGCTGGTCATTCGCTGTTTCCGGGGCAGCCCAGCGGGTCGGATCTAAGCACCATGTGGGCCGGATCTGGCCTGTAGGCTTTGAGTTTGACATCTCTGCTCTAGATCTAGAGCTACACTTTTTTTTGTAATCTGAAAACAATACCACCTTTTGACCATTTTCGGTGCTGAATTGGCACCTGACAAGAGGGATGAACTGGCAAAAAATAGAATGATTCGAAAGACGGATGAATTAGGAAAGGGGTCGGCAAACTTAAACACTGAAAGAGCCATTTGGACCCGTTTCCCGCAGAAAACACCGGGAGCCACAAAGGTCCTAACCGGAAGCTCTCTGTTCAATTCTGGAGCTGACCGGAAGTTCAGTTCCCCCACCGTAGAGTCTCCTCCTAGCGCGGTGTACTTTTTCCTCTACCTGTCATAGCCGAAAGCCCTATCAATTGTGGAGACAACTGGAAAACCCCCCTTGCCATAGAGTCTTCTCCTGGCGCACTGTGTCTCCCCCCCACCCCCCTGGAAGCTCCTCTCAAAATTGTGGCGCCGACCGGTGATGGAGCCGCAGCAGAGGGAGGAAAGAGCCACATGCGGTTCCAGAGCCGCAGTTTGCTGACCCCTGAGTTAGGGTAACACCATTTTTAGGACAGTTGGAAGACATTTCAGGCTGCACTTATTAATTTGTATTTATTTATTTTTTACCTTCAGATCATCCAAACTAGGAGGAAGAGGTCCTGGCTTTCTGTTTGAAATATTAGTGTTCGGTCTGGGTGTGCTGACAGCTACTGAAGAGATGCTGTTGTTCAAAGCATTGAGTGGTACATTCCCAGTGTTACCCTGTTTGTCATTTATTTGCCTTCAAAGGAAGAAAATAAAAAGATGACATCAACCTTCAAAAACAAATCTATCTTTCCCATCCATTTCTTTCAACGTGTACTGCCAATTTTTCCCCCCCCTTTAGCCGTCAAGCATTTTATCTATTTTAACTGGGTTGGCTTACAGAAATGTAATTTTAAAGCTTCAAAGTTATCTTGTTTAGCTTTGAAGAATTATTTTTATTCCATTAATGTAACTTCCAAAACTAAACTGCAATGAGGAAAAATTTTAAAAATTAATTACTCTTTTCCTTTTTTTCAGGGGCAAAAAAAGGGGGCGGGGGAGGGGGAGGCGAGGAAACCAAAAGAAGTCTGTCCAAGATTCACCTACTTGAGTGGTGCAGGAAGAATTGTCTGATAATTGTAATGTTGTTGCTGTTGGCTCAGGATTTGCAGTTGCAAAAAGAGTTGCTGTTGCTGCAGCAAACGAGCATAGTTGGAGTCCATCGGGGCCTCGTTTTTCTCTAACTTCTGATCGGGGGGGATATACTGGTGGTACTTCAGTTTCTTCACTCTGGGCTTCGGTTCTTTGGACTTCTTGCTCCGGGGTCTGTCACTGGGGTTCTTGGGGTGCGGTTGCTATTGGCAGAGAGAAAAATACAAATAAATCCAAAACTCTTATTTTGTGTTACAGTAGAGGTTTTATTTACTTCTTTGTTCGTTAGATCAGAGGCTTCCAAACATGGCAACCTTTAAGACTTGTGGACTTCAATTCCCAGAATCCCCCATGCCGACTTGGGAATTCTGGGAACTGAAGTCCACAAGTCTTAAAGGTTGCCAAGTTTGAAGACTCCTGCGTTACATGGATGATTCTTTTCTCCAGAAACTCAAGAGGCCCCTCAAATTTCATCTCCACAATGGCAAGTCTATGAGAAAGAATAATGATTGGCCCAAAGTCACTGAGTGAGTGTTCATGGCTGCGCGTGGATTTGGCTAGTTCAGGTAGTCCTCGACTTACAACTACAAGGGAAGATCTGAATTTCTGTTTCTAAGGAAGGCGACTGTACCCAATTTTTACAACCCGTTTTTGCCACGGTTGTTAAGCAGATCAGTGAAGTTGGTAAGCGAACTATGCAGTCATTAAACAAATCTGGCATATATACTGTTGAAGATATATATATGTATGTATGTATGTATGTATGTATGTATGTATGTATGTATATAGCCAAGAGCCAAGGTGGCGCAGTGGTTAAATGCAGCACTGCAGGCTACTGCTAGATCAGCAGGTCAGCAGTTCAAATCTCACCGGCTCAGGGTTGACTCAGCCTTCCATCCTTCCGAGGTGGGTAAAATGAGGACCCAGATTGTTGGGGGCAATATGCTCTCTGTAAACCGCTTAGAGAGGCCTGAAAGGCCTATGAAGCGGTATATAAGTCTACTGCTATTGCTACATACATACATACATACATATATATGTATGTATATATTCATATTCAATGGTAAGAATTGTGGGTTTGAATTCAGTATCTGACTATAATCCAGGAGATTATTATTTTTGGAGCTGCTTTAGCAAATTCTTTTCACTTTAGCAGCTACTCTTAACAATTTCACTTAACTATCCGCCCCCAGAACAGACCAAACACAAATTTACAGATAGAAAAATACTGCTCTGCATTATGTCTTGCTAAATTGAGATAGAAAGATTAGTACATTAATAATGTAGGCTGCCAGAATTGTAGCTTCGCCTCATCAGTCAGAAATTATTATCCTAAAATTTAGGTCAGTGTCTCTTACATTCCGATTTAGGTGTTAAAGCTAAGCATTGCAAGCTAAGGACTCTAGCAAAAGTCGGCATAACTTAAAGGTGATGTCATCCTTTTGTCTACTTGATTCAGTGTGATATCTTTTTAAAAAAACAAATGTTATAGAAACTGGCAGATGCAGCTCCCTTCCTTCATTCATCTGCAAAACCACTAATCCAGCTGGCGACATTCTGAAAAATACAATTACTATATTTACAATATCAATAACCAAGGTTAAAAAATATTTATTTTAGGAAAATGATTAATAGTTACAGCAGAGCTGGATGGGATGAAGATTTCATGCTCGCTTGCCAATACATACATGTGGGTTTCCCCCCTAAAGTTATAAAAAATCCTTGACCAACTAATTATATATTATTATTCCTGGTTAAAAATGTTCATTTTTGTTGAGGAAAGCGGCATAATTACACCAACACCCACTGGTTTTGTTCTATCCTACCTTTATTAGTGTTGGCCCACTGCAGTGTTTTGTGGCAGTCACAGAATTTGTGGTGAGAGGAGCAGCAGTTGTTGTCCATGTGACATGCTGATCTGTGACAGGTGGCTTCAAAAAGTCAGCTCCTGGTATTGCTAAGGGGGGATACTGAGAAGAGGAGAAAATGAGAAAAAAGCTATTTAAACATTTTCCAATATGCAGTAGGTGTCACCTTTTCAATGAGATTTTGCGGTATTTCATATCGTCTGTATTTCCCTGAAATCAGAATGTCTGAATTCTTATTCCGAATAAGGACATTCTGAATTTCTCACAAAAAGCAATGTACGGGAAATCGTTATGATCATTCAATAAGAATCCAAACAGAATTATGAAATGCGTAGGCAGCAAGCTTTTTTCTTAAAATAAATTTAGGAACATCTGTATGCCTTATCTCAGTTTGTAATCTTGAAAGTCGTATGAAAGTTTGATCGTACCAATAAAGGAGAATTATTTGCAGCTCAGGGTTGAGCTTGGTTGTTTTCTTGAAGACGCTTCGTGACCCAACTAGGTAATATCATCAGTGCTAACCCCACTCCCTTCTAGCACTGATGATGTTACCTAGTTTGCGTAATGAAACATCTGCAAGAAAACAACTACTGTAAGCTCAGAAAGGACCTCAGAAAGGTTAATCATAATTTTGAAGGGGAAAAGTCTTCTTTACTTGTAACTCTATGACAGCTAATTTCTTTTCTGGCTAGCTGACAATATACTTAAAAGATATATTAAATATGCAGTCAGCTATCATGCCCAAATAACCTTTCCATTCAAAGCCAACAGCTGCACTGCTCCCTATGAAGCACACTTCGATGCTAAGTAAAAAAAAAGTCCTCTATATAATTTTAAAGGACAGAGAGATGATGATTGGAAAGGTACTTTACCGTCAACATTAAGGAAGCAGTTATGACAGAATGGATTGGAAAATTTCGGCTTTTCCCCTCAGGCTTTCTTATCATAGAAAAGAGCCTATTTCAACGAATTGGCATAATGGCGTATTGGATGCTATCCCTTCATAGGTTGGAAGACTAATTAGGTAAAGGTACATATGTGCTAGTTGTTCCTAACTCTAGGAGGCGGTGCTCATCTCTGTTCCAAAGCCGAAGAGCCAGAGCTGTCCGAAGACGTCTCCGTGGTCATGTGGCTGGCATGACTCAATGCCAAAGGCGCACGGAACGCTGTTACCTTCCCACCAAAGGTGGTTCCTATTTTTCTACATGCTTTCAAACTGCTAGGTTGGCAGAAGCCGGGACAAGTAACGGGAGCTCACCCCGTTACGTGGCACTAGGGATTCGAACCGCTGAACTGCCAACCGACAAGCTCAGTGTCTTAGCCACTGAACCACCGCATACCTAATTACTAAGACTAATTACGCTCAACCATAAACACCAAGCCATCTGTTTGATTTGATTAGCTTTTTCCTTATTTATGACAATGAGTCAAACTGGATTTTTCTCTGGAAGGGGGATATAAGGACATAAAAAGGGACAACATTTGAATCTCAAGCTGGAAAGACGTTGCTATTAGCGAAAGAGAAACTGCTTGGTTTACCATCAGGAGATGGCAACATTTCAAATGGCTGGCAGGATACCTGGGTGGCTGAGGAAGCTGGAGTCACCGGGGAGGGTATTTCTTTTGTTTTGGCCTCTCCGGGGGAAGCGGTTGACCCTTGGGACTCCTGACTACCAGGCTGGTCTGGAGATAAAGCATCACTGCTGTCTTCATCAAATGAGAATTCATCCAGTGTTTGAGGATAGTTCTCCTGACCAACTGCTAAGGGGAAAAAAAAAAAGCTAAGTCATTTACAGAGAGAGGAGACATTGGTCCTTGAACATATGACTACAGTCGGGATCACAATTTGTGTTGCTGAGCAAGGCAGTTGTTAAGTGAGCTGAGCCCGATTTTCTGAACTTACTTAGGACTTATATACTGTTTCATAGTGCTTTTACAGCCCTCTCTAAGTGGTTTACAGAGTCAGCCTATTTGCCCCCAACAATCTGGGTTCTCATTTTACCTCAGAAGGATGGAAGGCTGAGTCAACCTTGAGCCAATCGTGATCGAACTGCAGGCAGTGAGCAGAGTCAGCCTGCAATACTGCATTCTAACCACTGCACCACCAGGGCTCCTACTAGCAATAGCACTTAGAATTATATACCGCTTCACAGTGCTTTACAGCCTACAAAGTTAGCCTATTGCCCCCAACAATCTGGGTCCTCATTTTACCCACCTCGGAAGGATGGAAGGCTGAGTCAACCTTGAGCCGGTGAGATTTGAACTGCCGAACTGCAGCTAGAGGTCAGCTGAAGTAGCCTGTAGGTCTGCACTCTAACCACTCTGCCACCTCGGCTCAATTGCCATGGTTTTTAAGTGAATCGCCACAGTTGGTAAGTGAATCACAGAGTTACTCACAAATCCGGCTTCTCTCATTGACGCTGCCTGCCAAGAAGCCAACAGGGAAGATGCAAATGGCATTGACCCAAGGGTGTTGCAGCCATCATATATTGCCAAGTGCCTGAATTTTAATCAGGTGACCATGAGGACTCTGTGATGGTTGTTAAATGTGAGGATGGGTCATTGGTCACTCTTTTCAGTGCCCTTGTAACTTTGAATGGTTACCAAATAAATGGTTTCTCAAAGTAGAGCATTACTTGTACAGTGAATGCTCCGACTGGAGGGATAGGCTTGTGTTCTCCATCATTTTTATTCTAATCCAAAGATCTTAACATACGGATTGTTTCCAATTTCCCTCCCCTCTCTTTTAAGAAAAGGACAATGGTTTTATCAAGCAGGGGATGGAGTAGAAGATGAATCTTTTACGGGGGAGAACCATCCAGATGGCCAAAGCTGGACAGATGGTACGTGTTCCCTCACTGCGTGATGATCATAGAACCACTTCCACTGATGTAACAGAAAAGCTGAACAATATTATTCCACGTGCTCAAAATTAATACTTTGTTGAAATACAAAAACAATGTTAGACAGCCAGCCACAGAGAGATACACTACATTGCCAAAAGTATTCTCTCACCCATCTAAATAATCAGAATCAGGTGTTCCAATCACTTCTATGGCCACAGGTGTATAAAATCAAGTATCTAGGCATGCAGATTGTTTTTACAAACATTTGTGAAAGAATGGGTCGCTCTCAGCTCAGTGAATCCCAGCGTGGAACTGTGATAGGATGCCACCTGTGCAACAAATCCAGTTGTGACATTTCCTTGCTCCTAAATATTCCACAGTCAGCTGTCAGCTGTATTATAAGAACGTGGAAGTGTTTGGGAATGACAGCAGCTCAGCCATGAAGTGGTAGGCCACATAAACGCGTCCAACATCAGTGTGTGACCTCACAAATGCGCTTCTGGAAGAATGGTCAAAAATTCCCATCAACACACTCCTGAACCTTGTGGACAGCCTTCCCAGAAGAGTTGAAGCTGTTATACCTGCAAAGGATGGTCCAATGTCATATTGAACCCTATGGATTAGGAATGGGATGTCACTTACAGTAAGTTCATATGCGAGTAAAGGCAGGGGAGCGAATACTTTTGGCAATATAGTGTACTTGTGCTTGCATTCTTTTTCCCTTTTTCTTTTGTCTATTTTTATTTTTGTTTCCAGTCCTAACAGGCTACTTTCAAAGTGACAAACCGAGAACGCTCTCTTGAGGAAGTGTCACGAGAACACCAAGGCGCATTTATGATGGCTATTGCACCACTTCACGTTCCAGATTTTCACAATCTGAATTACGAGATTCTCCTGGCATCCACAGACCTCACAATCCTACTTGCCTATAATTGCTTCTTTGACGCTGGAATCTACAGGGAGAATATTCTTCTCCACGAGTTCCATAGGGCCCGGCCTCTGAGCGATCTTTTCATTCAGGTCATCAGCCAGTCGCGCCCTCTTTAGCTTCATCTGAGTGGCCTGGAGAGAGGGTTCTGCAAACGTTTCTTGGGGGGGAAAAACAATCATGGTTAAAAGCTCTCAATCTATATATAGTGTGTGTGTGTATATGTGTGTGTTTCAGCATAACTCTGGAATCCCTCCAGCAATTTCAACCTAACTTGGTACAGACTTACTCTCTGGAAACAAATACTGTGGGGGTAAGACAGCCCTAACACCCCTCGAGTGTGTGTGTGTTCTGTTAAGATACTGCCTGTTGTGCCTTCAAATGGCTTCTACCGTACTGCCGTAAAATGGCTTCTACTATGCAGTGCAGTAGAGTTGCCATGGTAACAGCTTCACAGTACTCCACAAGGGGGGTCCCACTTTCCTTGACGCTTCTGGGGGTCACAGGGAAAACATTTGTAGCTAATTTAATTGTCGCCGAAATCAGGGCTTTTCCTGTCTAATACGGCATTAGGATAAATAAATACTCGGGCAACGCCGGGTGATCAGCTAGGGCTATATAAATGCCACTTTCAATGTTTCTTGCATGCATCTAAAGTTGTAATGGAGATAGTAAAGCAGATGGTGTAGAACCAAAAAATAAATAAAATAAGAGAACCCTCCAGAGCTTCCCTATTACAGAACAAATCTGAAGGGAGACACTTTCTCTATAAAAAAAATAAACAGCTCCAATGAACTAAGCTTTAGTCCTACTTAGTTAAACTTGTAACATTTTACATCACAGGTCAAGGTAAGAAATCATTTTAAACCTGGGTTTTAAATTCAGTTCTCGTTTTGCTGAGCTTGGTTCTCACCATAAGGTGAACCATAAACGTCAGTTTATAAACTGTAATAATTAGTTTCACACGCACGACATATTAAACCAAGGTCAAACAAACCATATTATGCCATAATGTACCCACTGCCATTTAGTTGCATAGAAAGTCACACCTTTTAAAACCTGTTGTTGGGATTGGAAATACAGATAAACACATGGTAAAGATGCAGCCTACGATTTTTTTTTGCCGAGAAGGTTTCACTTATCTATTCAGAAATTTAATCAGGAAATAGGAAATCAAAGTAGGGAGATTCTTACCTTCAAGAATATGCATCCTGACTAATTCTGATCGATCAGGTCTACTGCGTATTTTATGCTTCAGAAAATTTTCAGTCTGGAAAAAAATAGGTAAAGACACTACAATTGAATGGTAATAAGCCCAAAATAGTCCAGTTTCGCTGAAATTGACAGGAACTGCACAGCACTATCAGCAATGTTTTTATCTGACAATGCTTTGCAAGCTGTTGCCTGATATTATAAAACTAAGTTTAATTTTTTTTAAATCCTTTAAAAATTCAGATTCTTGGTAATTCATTCAGCAAGGTGTAAAATGTGAACTAAACCACTTCAAGTTTTATACTCCCAGATTTCAATGCATTCAAGAATAAGAAACGTGTTCTTATTCTTCAAGGCAATAACACAAATGGAATTCTATCTTTATAAAGAAATACAAAGCTAATTAGTCTATAATCTAACATTGTTAGCAAATGTGCAACAGGTGCAAGCAGTAAAGAGGGGTATTTGAATAGACTTTGAATTTTAAAACGATTGCCATTATTCCTTATAATGTAGTTTGTTCTTCTGAGTGTTTATATTGAGCACTTTAAGCTGCATTAGTATATCTATCAAAGGAAATGTGAGTTGTTTTTCCATAAACCTGCGCATTTATTCATGAAAGCTTACAACATAGTCTCATTATTAAACATAATATAAAATGTTATGAACATTAAAATATCCCTGTAACTGTGGGTGTTTTTAAAATTGTTTTTAATAATAAATCACCAAGCTCTTTCCCTAGTTTATCTTAGTTTCTAAGCAAATGTAATAGACTGCTTTTCAAGGGGGGGGGGGGGAATAGCACTTTTGTATCCTCATCAGTAAGTTTTGAAAATTCAGGTGATAATTTAAACGTATATTTTTGACTTCTCAAGTTTAAAACTATGAGATACGATGGCCTGGTTTTAATTGTTTAATGAATAATTTCAATTATTTATCTTTAGGTTGAAGAAGAATTAGGTAATGCCCTTTGCCCAAAAGAATTGAGAGTTAATAACTAAATATATCATGAAAATTATTGGTTTCTAAACATAATACTTCAACAGCCAGATATGAAGCACACCTTACTCAGGAAGTATATGACTAATCGCAAGGATTAGTTATACTAATTTTGAAAGTGGCCATAGGACTGCGTGGTTAATCAAGCTGATGCTGATGTTTGAATTGTCTGAATTAATTCTCTCTCAATTTCATTATAGAACGAACCCAGGTTTCATTTCTAAAAATCTGTAACAATTTCTCCTTGTTTCCAAAAGTCCTTCGTCTAGCATTTTTCCCAGGACAATCATACGCAAAGAATGAAACATCATGTTTGAACTTGATTTCTCACCCTAGCTCTTTCCAAACTTTTTATTTGCTCGTGAAACGCAGCTGGGCTCTTCAAAGCTAAAAAACAAGGAAACGAAAAAGGGTTATGTAGCCAGGAGATGACAAAGGTATATAAATATCTTACATTCAAGCAGGTTTGTTTCAGCTGGCTTAGTAGGACGCTAACTGTACCTGTACATAAGGATCGGCTGTAATAAAATCACCCTGCCTGCTATGTGCTGGATTCCAGACACTTCGATTCACTTCATAAATATGGAGTAATAACTAAAGAGCAGAAGCAGAAAATGGGCTTTTGCACTACTCTTAACACAGCATATGTAGACCAATTATGTAACAGCTATAATAGTAGTAGTAAAAAAAATTGTGTTGCATCAGGAGTCTGGTGTCAAATGAACAGGGATTATTAACACTGTCATACTTTCTTCAGTCTCTCTTTTCATATTCTGTACTCTGCTTACTAACTTTTTTTTAAATCAGTATTGCATTTCCTTTACGATTTAGGCTGGAAACAAACCAAAACAACAATACAGTTACACCATATAAACAAATAGCACCACAGACAATGAATGACAGGATCCTAAAGCCACTGTGAGTAATTCCACCCGACCAGGCAGAATGCAAGCAGGCCCAATAATAATGAACTAACAATCCCAGTAATAATTTTTTCCCCTCGTTATGTGGTTGCTGCAGTTTCTAAAGCAGGGTGTGCCCAACCTTGGCAATGTTTGTGGCAGTCACAGAATTTGTGGTAAGAGTAGCAGCAGTTGTGCGAGCCATGAATTTTGGGAGTTGAAATCCACAAGTCCTAAAGTTGTCCAAAGTTGTACACCCCCTACCCAAAAGTGCTTTCTTTGACATCACTTTCTTTTTTTAATAAATGCTTTATTTATTTTAATACAAATAGTCCATCTTCCATTAAACAGTGTGCCATCTGGTACAAAGGTTTTGTGCAATAACAGTTAGAATTTACAATCACGTTCATTATTTAATCTATTCTTAGCTTAATACTAATACCTTAAATGTCTAATATTATAACAATCCTCTTCTTGATTTATTTATTAATACATTTTCTTTAATTTACTCATCTTTTATTTCTAATTCTTATATTTATTCTCTAACCATTGATAAAATGATTCCCATATAGTATCAGTTTGTTCTTTCTCTTTAATTGCCAGTGCTAATCTGTTTGTTTCTGCACATTCTAATATTTTCCTAATCACATTCTCCTCTGTAGGGATCTCTTTATTTTTCCAGTTTTGCGCAAATACAATTCTGGCTGCAGTTATTACATGGATAATCAAATGCACATTTTCTTTACTATAAGTTTCTGGTAAAATCCCTAACAGGTCTTTGACATCTCTTTCAACTCAGAGTCCAAAATGAACTGGGAAGCAAATTAGCGCAACTCGTTTCATGCCATGTTCATGGATCTGTTATCACTGCAATGATATTTTGCTCAGACAAATCTTAGCTATGCCAGATAACATGACGCATGACACATGTGCATGAAAAACAAAGAAACACAACTATGTCTGCTTTGCAATCCTCAGTACCCAGAAATTAATAAGTGGGACTCTTGGCTAATGAAAGATAGTGAATCCTTGCCCTAAATCATAGTAAAAGCTGAGTGACAAGCATATCTGCATACACTTGCAGAATGTGTTTGGAAGAAACTGTTGCCACAGGAAACTTAGTTCACCAACTTTAGGGTATAAGTAGAGGGAATCAAAAGGACAGACACTAGAAAACAAATCCATGGCTTGTTTTTAATCTCTCAATGGCTTGGTCCTCTTGATTCATCCAGGCACAAAAAATAACAGTCTCGTTTCTGCATACCAGATTAAATTATTATAAACCATTTCCCCCTTATTTCATTTCCAATTGCTCATAATTGAATTGTAATGAATTCCAGGTTTAATACGGTAATATATTTCCCACCAATTTCCTTTAATTTTCAGATATTTAGTAGAAGTAATGTTTACAGAGTTGTCATCTTCCCTCTAAATCTTGATGGGTACTAAATATTATCATCTTTTCCCTTTCATCTTTAATATGACATCCAAGCACTCGACGTTACTAAAGCCGCAGAAAATGAAATTAAGTCTTACGTGGCATGATTCCCTGGTCCACCAGCTGTTCTCTTGTTCGCCTTTGCTGTAGTTTCAGCTGAAGAACTAGCAATGGAGAAAAGGGATTTATTACTTGACAAGAAGGAACTCTCATCTCACAATTAAAAATGCTGCATTCTTCTGAGAATGAAATACTAGCTGGCGTAAATCCTTAACATTAAGTGTTTAATTGGATCCAGGCTACATTCACTGCCCAGATAGTGTACAGGCAGCCCTCAGCTTACAGCCATTCATCGCAACCATTAGAAGTGACAACTGCACTGGAAAAAAATGACTTAGGGCCGTTTTACACACTTGCGAGCGTGGCAGTGATCAAAATTCAGGTGTTTGGCAACTGGCATGTATTTATGATGGTTCCGACAAGCAGAGTCAATGGGGAAACCAGATTCACTCTACTTTTGTCATTAGCTTCACAATTGCAGTGATTCACTTAGCAACTGTGGCAAGAAAGACTGTACAATGGGGCAAAACTATTTTGCGACTGGCTTGGAAATTTTGGGCTCAATTGTAGCCACAAGTCAAGGACTACTTGTAGTTAGGTGTACACAACACAGGGAATTTCATCCGATATTTAGTGATTATGATAAGAGAATCTCTTAAGATGCAAATGTTTTATGGGCAATAATATAAATCTTTCCAGTGCAGCTTCGTGCAATCATGTTCAACGATAGACGATGCTTAGGTTGCCATTATTTTTCCTACAATCACGTAGCTCAGCACCACGAATATTAAAACCAACGTAGAGAGAAGGTTAATAGGTATATATACATGGACACATCAGTAAAACCCAACTAACATAATTTTTGCAGATGATTTTCTTGTCTTGGTGCTATTAATACCCGTGAACGCATCCCAGGCCAGAGGCAATCCCATGCACCATGCTCTCTGAAACAGCACTTGGAACTCAAGAATATTAGCTGGCAATTCTCCAGTTCAAAAGTTGGAACCTCTGGGAAGGCGCTATTCTCTACCACACCTATGGGGTGAATCAGGGACACAGGGGAAGGGGAATGAGGGAGAACTACATGTTTATAGCATCCACAATTTTATAAGCGTTCCAGAAGATCAACAGGAGGGAGAGTTTTTTTCCTGTGCAATCTACTTTTTATCTGTTTCCAATTATATGTTTATGTTTACCTCTGGATCTGATTTACAACAGGAAAATAGAATTTGTAAGGCAGTCTTCATCTCTCTCCAGGGTGGATTTGATTTAAATCACTAGTAAAAAGGCTTGATTTAAATCAACTCGATTTAAATCGTAATTTTTAAAGAGCAACTGTCATCTCTGTCCCACAGCAGCTCCTTCTCTGACCCGCTGTTGACTCAACAATAGTCCTAATATTGTAGAATAGACAGCCTCAGATGACCTAACTAAGTTCCACTTCATGCTGAATAAACTAAATTATTAACATATCTTAAATAGAAAACTATCTTTAGATAGATCTTTACTCCAAAAGTATATTAAAATAAATTTAATAAAAATCAAAAAAATCTGATTTAAATAAAACAAACCTGATTTAAATTTTAAAAATCTGATTTTTTTAAAAAAAACCATTGATTTTTATCCACCCTGTCTTCCTCTTAGCAATGGTTTTAAAATACTTTGAATTGGGAATCTATGTACAATACCTTTATTCTCTTCCTGAGAACACAGCACATTAAATTCTATAGTAACAATATTAAGGTATTAAAAGCAAAAGCGTTCAGTTGACAAAATAAGTAATCTTGCTGCTAAAATATATTAAAAATAATCCTCGCATAATGGTATTGTCTTTTTTTCCAGACAGAAAAATATAAAAAATTTTTACAGGCTAATATATACAATATATCTTTTATATTTTTAAAAAAGCATTACAGTTGTTTTCATAGTCAGAAATCATTAGCTTATAGCAGAACAGAATAAAATCTAAACGCTGGTAGAAAAGGGCAAAAGGTCTTTGTGGGGGGAAAGTAAAATATTGCCATAATACATTATTCTTAGACATGAAACTAACAACCAGAAGTCAGTTTCCCATCACTTCCTCCAAATCAACCAAGTTACTGTCTCACGCAGAGTCCCTATGAGTTTTAAACAGTAAATAGTAATAAGAAAGCAAACTTAGAGAAAAATATTTTCTTCGGGGGCGGGGGAATGAAAAAGCTAAACTTTCTAACCTTATCCAAAAGGAAGAAATGCACGATATAAGTATACAAATGTATTTTTTCAACTCAGAATTAGCTAGTATATCTCTATCAGCAAAGATTTTTTTTTTTACATAGGGATTTTTTTAAATTTGTAAGCTCTTGGAGTCAATTAAATGTGAGTTGGGCAGCTATATAATTTTTGTTTAATAAATAAAAAAATATTGGATTGAAGGCATTACTGGAGAAATTTCTACCTGCAGCTATGCCATCCTAAGTGCTTTTTCAAGAAAAACTTCATCAATTATAGCTACAATTAGGATTTAAAAAGTCTAAACAGAAGCCAGCCTTTTAATATAAGGAAAGGCGACTCATTTCCTTATTTTTTTCAAAGCTTTTGTTAGCTGAGCTAATTTCTCTTGGAAACAAGAAAGTAACTTGAATGGAGCTTAGATTGTTAACTCTGTTTGTCCACTCATGCAGAGGCCAGTAAGAAGAACAAAAAAAACAATTATTAGGAAACTGTAAACTAATCTTTTAATAACTTTGAACATCAACTATTTAAGTTGCAATTATGTCAAAGGGTTCAATGCCAAACATCTGCGTTCAGAGCAACCTTGTGAAATCTACCCCATTTAAGGTAATGAGAAAGTCCCTGGAGCTTTTGCACTCTTGTATAGACCAGGGGTCGGCAACCCATGGCTCTGGAGCTGCATGTGGCTCTTTCATCGCTCTGCTGTGGCTCCCTGTCGCTGGTCGGCTCCACAATTGGTAGGGCTTTCGGTTAGGGCAGAATAGAGGGAAATGATGATGCACTAGGAGGAGACTCTATGGTGGGGGAACTGGCCTTCCAGTCAGCAGAGGAAAAAAGACGTGTGCTAGGAGGAGACTATGGTGGGGACTCGACTTCCGGTTGGCAGAGGAAACAGGATGCTGGGCTAGGAGGAGACTCTATGGTGGGGGAACCAGATTTCCAGTCGGCTTCAGAATTGAATGGGGGGCTTCTGGTTAGGACCTTTGTGGCTCTTGATAAGGCTGCCGAGCCCTGGTATAGACTCAAGAAAGTATAAAAAGTGTTAGATATCTTGACTTGATTGCAAAAAAAAAAAAAAAAAAACCACCCCTAACAATTGTGAAAACAACTGCTGCCAAATGACATTAGTTGAGCAGAAATCCTATTTGTTACACGGATTACCAAAATATTTACTACTGCCAGGAAGCCAATGCAAGCTAAGCCCTGAGTAAACTCCGCTGGAAGAACCAGGCAGGCCCCACATAATATCTTGATGTCATTTCACCACACCGGGTGTTTTCGCCAAGGGAAAAGCAATCAAAATGTTTTATCAAATCATCACAATTACCGTCTTGCAGTGAATTTCATATGGATTATGCCTCTGTAATTCTTCCAATGGTCAGAGGCCTTGACATTTTCAATCTCATAAAACGTACCGTCAATAGCAAACAAGGCTTGCTGTACGGTGGCATAAAAATGAATAACATTATCCTAAAAGATGATACAGTTAGCTTTTAATTTGTTTCTCTTTTTGTTATGGCTTTGCCTGTGTTAGCCATCTCAATAGTTCAATTTGAACTAGTATTCGGGGAAATAATCAGAAAATAAACATTTAATCTTGGATTTAGATACCCACCACTAATATATTAAGACAGTGGTTCCCAACCATTTCTTCACTTTAATATGTTTTTGCTTGCCGGTAACATTCTTCAAGCCTTTTGTGGCCTCATGTGATGACATCACAACCCCCAGGGGTGATAATACACCTTTAATGATAATATATCTCTATGATAGCTTATCTGTCACAATGCATATCTGAATATTTCAATAGTATTTAATCCAAAGTTCAGCAACTTTAAAACATTTTTAGTTATTTGAAGTACTACAAAAGACATGATGCCTTTCATATTTGTAAAGTAAATTATTTGGGTACCCCTTTCACTATTTGATTCTCCTTGCACTTCAACATCTAAAGGAATGTTATGCTAATTATCCAATTGGTTGAGTGAGTTTCTGCTAGTAATTTCCATGACAATTAACAGAAACACACTCATTATTAAAGAATTCTAGAATCCCTGAAAAGTATAAAGCAAATCAAAAGGAGAGGTATTCATCCTTCGGGTGGCCCTTTTGATCAGTCAAGAGATAAAATTCCAATTGCCAACTGAGGCAATCAAGCCAGGAGACGAAACTTGCACCAGACTGTTGATCCTTCTTCTCCTGACATTCCTTTCTTAATCCATCACTACTGGGGAGGCCCCAAATGGCATCCCCAGGTGTTAGGTTACCCACACCAACCCCTACAATCTTACCACCAGTAAACCCTAGTAGGCCAGTAATCTGACACAAGCCACACAGCTGGACATAAACCTTTCAAATCACTTCACTCCCTCACTGGAGGTTTTTAAGAAGAGATGGACAACAGTTTGTCTGAAATGGTAGAGGGTCTTCTGCTTAAGCAGACGGTTGGATTAGAAGACCTCCAAGGTCCCTTCCATCTCTGATATTCTGTTATTCCCTTCTATTAACCAAACCCTCCTATTCTCTAGATCCCCACTTCACTAAGTGCCCAGAAGGATGAAAGATGGAACTTCTCACTCTGCAAGGTCACACACTGTCTAATTTCATATTTCACACAGGTAAACAAAGACAACGTGAGCTCCATTGCAGGACAACCTAAGCAGGAATCCATACCCTGGTATTCGATCTAACAATGCCAACAACTGAAGCCCAACCTACTTGCCAGAACTTCCTGAGAGACTGGCAGTAGGGATGGGACAGTCCTCTAGTTAGAACCTCAACTGCTGCACCCATCAACTGCCAGCTGTTCCAACTTCAGCCTCCACAAAAGCCCCTTCCAACTCTTTGGTCAGAGAAGGCTCCATCAGGCATGTCCTGTTGGCCACCCTCACCAAGAACTACAGGTAGTCCTTGATTTACGAGCACAATTGAGCCCAAAATTTCTGCTGCAAAGCGAGACCGCTCTTAAGTGAGTTTATTTTATGACCTTTCTTGCCAACAGTTGCTAAGTGGATTGTTTCAGTTGCTAAATCAGGTACACGGTTGTGTAAGTGAATCTGGCTTCCCCCATTGAGTTTTGTGGTCAAGAGGTTTGCAAAAGCGATCATGTGACCACGGATAATGCAACGGACATAAATATGAACCAGTTGCCAAGCATCTGACTTTTGATCATGTTGTCCCACAGGGATGCTGTCAATGACTGTCACTTTTTTCAGTGCTGCTGTAACTTCGAACGATCGCTAAATGAATAGTTGCAAGTCGAGGACTATCTGTATATGCTGCCACCTTGGGGGAGGGGGGCACTCTGCCTTTCCGTCCTTGCCTAGGTTCTTGATGGGGACGGAGATGACTCTCTCTAAGGATGAGATTCAAATCTGATCTGAGACAGAAGTGGCACTCTGTTATCCATTCCAAAAACTGCACATACATTATCCCCTAAACAATTGATTGGGGTCTAGATTAATTACAGAGACCTACTTCTTCGTGCAATGAAAAAGCACCTTATTCTGCCATATAACAACAGATTTATAATGAAATAACATTTTTCAATGCTTTGCAAACAATTACTGTATCTTTTATAATAATGCCAAGATGTCATCTCCAGCTACATTGCACACAAAGTACACAATATTTTGACTATGTTGAAAGGAATAATAGCTTTCAAAGAGAACATCCAATCCCCTTGACCAACTTTCAAAAATACCAGGCATGGTTATCTGACTTATAAAAATGCAATTACAACTGTGGCTTTCTGTTAGAATCCACCGTGGCACGAACATAAACACGAACGTCAAAAGCGCGCTGACAAAACCGCGGCGCTAAAACCCGTGATGTCAAAAGCGCGCCGACAGAAGCGCGATTTAAGTTAAGGTAAGGTTTAGGGTAGGTTTAGGGTTAGGTTTAGGGTTATGTTTACAGCGCGCTCTGTCGGCGCGCTGTTGTCGGCGCGCTTCAGCGCTCATTCGTCTCCGCGGTTTTGACGGCGCGGTTTTGTCACCGCGCTTTAGTCACACGCGCTTTTGTCATACACGCATTTGTGGTGGAACCAGAATCCACTTCACCTAGATGGAATGGGAACATCTACCCACATTATTCCAAAGTTGGGTAGCAGGGGTCTTTTAATTGCTCTCATGGATTTTCTGATACTAATAAAATATACAAGGGGTTGATTTGTATGTTTTGTATTTTTTACTTTAAAACGTACAAAATAGATTGCAGTGGGTTATCTTTAACTCAGAAATAAACAGATTCCGTACTTGGACTCTAGAACATACTCGTCTTCCTAGTTGTCGGTGTCTTCATTTTAATATTAGAACAATTTTATTTAGAAAATATTGCAAATATTGGTAGCAGTAAATTGAAAAGAATTATTGGATTACTATTGTGCTTTAAAAGGTCATTCATATAGCTAGAGAAAAGGCTGCTATTACAGATTCACTATAAACACTGGTAGATGCAGTTATAAATTACCCAAACATTTAAAAGGCATTTGCAGTTTTGTGAGATACGCAAGCAAATTACCATCTTTATATATTTACCCAGGCGCCAGACAGTGAAACTATTTTATAATTTTTTTTTACATTTTCATCCAATCTTCCTCAGTCTGTTCTTTTCTACCATGCCCAGAAGGCTGACAAAAAATGGCCACCTGCCCATTAACATTCTATTCTCGATACGTATCTGAAATTGCAAAACAAATTAAAGTGATAAATTCTGCTTTTGCATTCTAACACCTTACTGTTTGTTTTATTTACCTCAAATTTATTATTTGCACTGTATGGTTCTTGTCAGCCTTTTATAAGTAGATAAACAAGGAATAGGAATTATCAGATATCGTGGAAAGTTGTATTGCAACAGAAGCCTGAAAACTTACCAAACCTCCTCTCTACTTCAATTAATAGCTAACCAAGTAAAGATAGAGTTAGCTTGAATTTTTTCCCCCAACGTTTCTACTTTCCAAACACATCACTTTTTTTTGTTAGCAGTCTATAATTCTCTGACTCCGATCAGAATTTCACACTTATTCTCTATCCAACATAATTTGGTTATTTAAAAAAAAAAAAAACGACTATTGGTTTAAGAGAAAAATGTATTCATTTTTCATTCAACTGCCAGAAAGCTGGGAGCAAAGAATGGTATCTATCAGATATGTCTGTCACACAGTATGTAAACTAGAGTTATGTCTATGGAGATTCTCAGCCATCCAGGTCACGCTTGTCCAAAGATGCTTTTTCAAACTGGACTTTGCTTTGTTTTTCCTTGAAGATGTTCTTGGATGAGAAGTGAAATGTCTTCAAGGAAAAAAACAAAGAAAAATCCAGTTTGAAAAGCACCTTTGTCCCAATGATGACCTGGATGGTTCCATAGTCATAACTGTAGTTACTCTAGTTAGTACATAGGTAAAGGTAAATGTTCCTCTCACACATATGTGCTAGTCGTTCCAGACTCTTGAGGGTGATGATCATCTCCGTTTCAAAGCCGAAGAGCCAGCGCTGTCTGAAGACGTCTCCGCGGTCATGTGGCCGGCGTGACTAAATGCCAAAGGCGCACGGAATGGTGTTACCTTCCCACCAAAGTGGTCCCTATTTTTTCTACTTGCATTTTTTAACGTGCTTCGAACTGTTAGGTTGACAGAAGCTGGGACAAGTAACGAGAGCTCACTCCATTACGTGGCGCTAGGGATTCGAACCGCTGAACATCTTTCTGATCGACAAGCTCAGTGTCTTAGCCACTGAGCCACCGCATCCCTAGGTACTACATACTGTGTGACAAACATATCTGATAAGATATCATTTCTTTGCTCCCAGCTTTCTGGCAGTTGAATGAAGAATAATATCTTGTTCTCTTAAACCAATAGATTTTTTTTTAAATAACCAATTATATTGGATAGAGAATAAATTGTGAAATTCTGATGCAGAGTCAGAGAAAAAGGGGCTGTTGAAAAAGCCCCTTTGGGATAACTGGAGGTTGTGCACGAATGTTTTCTTCTAAGCTCAAAACAAACTTAGCTTTAAAGGTTCCATCAACCTATTCAGGGTGGCTAAAATTCTATAGAATGAATGAAGTTTGCCCTGATTCGGTGCTTCGTGATTCGTCCAAAACAAGCTTGAAACAGATTCAAATGTTTCAGCAGCAGGACAAACAGTGGGAATTGAGAACAAGACTTTCGGGGTGCTTTGCATCCAGCTGACCATGAAGCGGCAGCAAAGAAATTCAGAAAACTGTCCCCCTACTATTCTGCACTCCAATTATTAGCCCCATTATAAAATATGTAAATAGAATTATTTTTCAATTTTTTTTAGCAACAGATTTTTTTTTAAAAAAAAATGCCTGTGTACTGCAAAAAAATGATAAAAAGTGCATAAATCCGTTATTAAATGTTAGCTATTCTACTCTGGGGCAAAAAAGATGATGATGAGATGATGATGATGATGATGAGATGATGATGATGATGATGATATGTTATAAAAGTAGGGGAGGAATATGCAGTGGGTAACTTGTTGCCAAAAGCTAACTGGCCAGTATTACAAAGGTACTGGAAGAAATCTGCTAAACATTTATACAATTGAAATAAATGACAAGCCACAGAAGATTGATAGGTTGGATTGATTCCTTTACTCTTAAAGCAGAATTGTTGCAAAAAATAAAATAAATGAAAACAATCCTGACATGAGCTATTAAGAAATACTCAGTTCCAAATGGATATAAAATATCATTTGAATCTTTTTTTTCTTAGATTTTTGTGGCTCCAGAATCTTGTTGCTGTTTTGCAACAAGATCATTCTCCCTCTCTCTCTCTCCCTCCCTCCCTCCCTCCCTCCCTCTCTCTCTCTCTCTCTCTCTCTCTCTCACACACACACACACACACTATTTTAAGAATCAAAGCAAACACATGGAAGTGCATGGAAGCTGCAGATTAGCTGTCCTTGCATTGAAGTATGACTAACACAATCCTTTAAAACAGTTGTATGAGATAGTTAATAAGAGATTAAATGATCTAACTATGAAAAGCCGTAGGTACAGTTACACACTGCACTAAGCTGTTCAATTACTGGTTTTGGTTCAGCGGGTTGCATGAACCCATTCCCTGTGTTTTATTGCCATGTTCCTTGCGTGAGCCAAAGCAGTTATGGAGTTGTTGTTTTTTTTCAATAAAACAAACTCAAAAAAGCTGACTTCATATAATGTGTGAATAAAGTCATTACATCCTGAGTTAGACTTCTCAACCCTATAAAGAAGATGGTAGATAATGGCATCTAGAGAAGGTCATTGTCTCTTGGTAGAAGAGCACATGCATTAATCTGCATACTTCCCAAAACAATAAAAAAAATTGTGAATGCCAACAGGTTTAATTTTGCCTCAAAGACAGAAAGCTATTGCAGCTACTCAGCAAATCTTCCAAGAAGAGCCTGCCACAAGAACCATCACAAGGTCAACTAGCATTCATGGTTTGAAGGAAGAAATGCAATCATTTCTGTTGCTCTGTTATTTATGTTGGGTGTTAACATACCCTATCACAGCATTAGGTTTTGGTCAATTTTGAAGCTGAATGAGTGACTTTTGATCAATCAGCCCATCTCAGTCTAACCTACTGCAGGAAAAATATACTACTCTGAACTCTTTGGACAGAGAACGGAATGCTATGGTAATGATCAAGAAAATACAGACAGACAGGAAGAAATGACAGCTGCAATATAATTAATTGACATGATACCGGGCATCTCTGATCATCTCCACAATCTATCTACAATCCAGTAGTCACAGAAAAGGAGAAGATTTTGAGACAAATCAAATAATTTCTCTCTGTCCACTGGGTTTTCTAGCAGGAAAAATTTTAGGAATGCCAGTAAATACCCCATTGTAATAATAGGAAGAGATATAAGGTAACAGTAAGTCAAGTCTTAAAACCAGTAAAAACTACTTCCAACTTTCCCAGTGCAGGTTTCCTCTTGATATTTTTATTAACTACAGTATTATGTCTTCCTATGGTAAGGCAGAGGTATTGTCTTGAGCTAAATTATGGATATTCCAGACATCCTGTTTTTGTATCGCTTTCCGCTCATACGAGAAAAACATTGAACTTTAAGGAAGACAACAATTAAAAATATAAGACAACTTTCAGTATTGGAATGGATGCAATTGCAAAATTTAAACTTTAACATATATATTTCTGCTGGGTATGGACCACACTTACAGCTGCCATTTCCTCAATGTTTACCAGAATTATTCTCTATATTTGTGTGGCTCAGAAGGAAAGGGGGGAAAAAACATTATCTGTTTGAAGGAAGTGCCAATTGTATATCAAAGGAAACAAACAGTGTTCTCTGGCTCACTACCAAATGCTTCACAGCCCTTTCCAAAAAAGAAAACTAGACTGTGATTTGTAAGGAAGCTGCATATTGTTATTAGAGGAAATATGAGGAGTGGGGGAAAGGTATAACAAAACTTTGCATTATAAATGGAAGACCAAGATAGCTCGCATTCAATACGGAAGACCAATACTTGACAGATAAAATAATTTTGCCACCTTCTAAAAAATGCTTCAGCTTGCAAAATATAACGCACGCACATGTTGATTCGGGGAATGAAAATCCCTTTTCCTACTCCTGAAACTACTGCACATCAGCTCTCATTAGCTCAGATGGCATCACTGAATATTTATAGGATCTTCCTACTTGGAAATCTTTATTCTAATCATTTAACATAATAAGAAGGCTCTAAGCTTCACAAAATTTAACTGCATAATACACGGAGGGGGGGGGGAAACTAAGCTATATCAAAACAGGAGATGCCATAATGGAAATCAACAGTAACCATACCACAAAAATAATTCCAAGTTCTATTTGTTCTGGATGTCCTTGGCTGTAAAACCAAACAAAAACTACTGCAAGTACATCATTAAAAGATTAATTGTGCTTCAAGCATTGGAATTGGAGAACAGCCATGCCTCCACCACCACCACCCCCTTCACATTTATAACTACTGGTTTGCACAGATTGATTCCACAACCGTTTATCGATACGCGCCTCTCCTCAAAAATAAAGCAGCATTTAATGCCGAGTATTTTTTTCCCCCCTCGTCCCCCAGAACTGACCTTCCTTAAGACACTTTGGGATGTCTGGGTCAAGGCATTCCTTTCCCTTGAAGGATTCGATAGCTTCGAAAGGTAAAATCCCTGGGAAACTCTGCTGCTGCTGCTGTTTCTTGGAGCTATCGATCATGATGGGATTCCTTCAGAAAGGCAGCATCTAGCGAAGGGAAAGAAACCGATCTACACGCCAGCCAGCCAGCCAAAGCGGTATTGTATGCTGCTCCTTTCAGTCACTTTGGCAATAATTGAGCAATTATGTCTTTAGAGCATCTGAAAGCAGCCATTAGCCTTTGCTTCCCAGCTTGACCCGAAAAGTATATTCAAATGACTAAAAGCACTCGGAGAGGGAGGAAGGCTGAGCTCCCAAACCCCGCCTTCCTTTCCCAGGCAACTGCTCCGGATCCCTCCCCCTTTTCAGCCACCCTGGTTCTCTCTCTCCCGGTTGCTTTGCATTCAATATGCAGTTTGATGGTCAGAATCATCTGACAAACTCTGAGTCAAGCAGTTAAAAATAAATCCCAGCCGTTGCAGAAGGAGCAACATTTGGCGAGAAGCTGCACCTAAGATGACAAACTCCTACTGGGGTCTATTTTTTGGAAAGGTTTTGGGGTGTTTTTTTGTTTTTCTTTGCAAACACTTTTTGGTTGCCTGGTGTGTTGCGTTCTTCCTTTGGTTTCTAATATGGAGGGCTCTAATATTAATGTTCTAATAGAAAAGAGGGTTGCACAGAAGCCAAAAGAGTTATAAGTTAAAAACTATATTTAAACACAGGACTGTGAGCTCTGATTGGCCAATTATAATAGAGTATTAACATGTTGTGTGTTTACCTATCTACCGATCACCTTTTCCTGGTCTGATTTTGCTGGCTTTGACTAGGGGAAAGAAAACGCCTGAGCAATATCTGGAATTATATGGAAAAAACGAAAACTCAACAAAACTAAACGGGCCAGACTGAGGAAAAATTCTGGGGTTGGGCAGCACCAGGAGGCGTGGCCAAGGAAAAGATTCCTCAGTCCTAGGGCAACCAGACTAATTTAACCCATTGCTTGGACTCTCCAAGCAGTGCACAAGAAAAGAAAGTCTTCACCACCTTTGTGTAAAACCAGTCCTTTTTCTACAAAGGAGAGTAGATAACCATCCCACTCAATCAACAGACCTCAACAGTCAGTAGGAAATTAAGTATAGGCATGTGTAGAGACCCCAAGAACAACAAACAGATTTCCTCCTGCACAACTCTCGTTCATTTCAATGTCCCTTGTGCAACAACAACAACAACAACAAAAAAAAACGTTTGCGTTGTTATTCAGAGACTGTAGGAAGTTAGCACTCACTCCTCTCCCAGAAGAATGAAATATCCTAGGAAATATTGAAAAGACAGAATATTATATTCCCATGGGGCTGGTGAAAGAAATGTCGTCCTGGGTTCGGCTCCAAGTGGGGGAAAAGACCCTGGAAACATGGAAGCTGCTTGGAAAGATGGTTTATTGTTGGACAGGACCACATGGCTTGAGCCCTGAACAGAAAAGGTGATCACATGCTTCAATGTTGGTGGAGAAGAAGAGAAGGAAGGACTGAGATGCTGAGTCCCTGGTTTTATCCCACCCTGGCCTTTGATCTTGAGCTTGTATTCTGATTGGTTGTTAGACTCCCATAGGGACATTCAAAGGCAACTCTCTAGGCTGCCTTTTGAATCCAGGTTTGGTTGAGTTCTCAGATGCCATGTGGTGAGTTGGGTAAAGTGCCAATAATATCATGCCTTAATCTCATCCCCCTGGAGCTGAAGTGGAGAAGTCTTTATTATGTAAAGGGACTAGCTTGGCCTTCTTAATGGCCCATTGACAAAGTGGGGATGGGCAGGAAGCTACAGGCAGCTATTCTGTCTTTTAAAACATGTTTATTTCTTTTCACATCCAGAGAAATATTCTGCCTTTTCAATATTTCCTAGGATATTTCATTTTTCTGGGAGAAGGCTGGGTGATAACTTCCTACAGGGCCATGCAGGTGCAAACTCTGTAGGCTGTGTTTTGAGTCCAAGTTTAGTTGAGCATTGCTTCTTCCCAGGTGCCCTGTGGTGAGATGGGTAACGGGGCTAATACTATCGTGCCTTAATCCCATCACCCTGCAGCTGAAGGTGGGAGACCTTTGCTATGTAGAACAGACTGGCTCAGGCCTTTTAATGGCCCATTGACAAAGGTGGGGGCTATTAAGAGAAAGCTTGTTTCCTGCCTAAAAACATGTTTCTACATTTCTTATCCAGGGAAATATAATATTCTGCCTTTTCCATATTTCCTATGATGTTTCCTTCTTCCTAGAGAGAAGTTAGTGCTAACCTTCTACAAGGCAAAGCAAAGCAAAACAGTTGTTCCACTATGGATACAGCACTCAAGTGATATAACTTAGAATAGAAAGAAACATACTGAAAGACACCCCCCCCCCAAAAAAAACAACCCACCACCCCAGAGGTTTGCTCACTGTACAATCACTGACCTTTTTTTTTGTTTGTTTCAACAGTCATTCTACACACTTATAAATCCAAGGAACTACCAACCACCCAATCAAGGAACCACCAATTCAAACAAACAAATAGTAAACAACAGCCTAAACAAAGAACCATCCAGGACACGCCCACCAACACCGCGAGGGCAAGTCGCTTATAGATCAACAGAGAACAAACACCACTCCCTTCTAGCACTGAGGATGTTACTTAGTCAGGTAATGAAATGTCTGCAAGAAGGCAACCAAGCTCAGACAGCACCCAAGGACCACCACCCACACATCCAGGCACTAGCCAAGCAAAACATACAGTTGGGGGAAAAGGATACAGCCCACCTAGGAAAGAAAATATGGAAGATGCAAAAGAAAGAAAGAAACCTAAAGGAAATAAAAGAGGCACTGGTGCTATGGATAAGACCAGGGGTGGGCTTCAAAATTTTCAGCAAGGGGTTCTCTGCCCAGTTGTGGGGTGGACATGGCCATGGTGGGTGTGGCTTAGTCGGCCTCTTGCACCACAGCAAGGGGGAGGGGCATTTTTGCCCTCCCCAGGCTCTGGAGGTTTTCCTCGAGCCTCCGGGAAGACGAAAATGGCTTCCCCAGGCTCCTGAAGCTCTCTGGAGGCCGGAAATGGGCCAGTTTCCAGCCTTCCCAAACTTCCGGTAGGCCCGTTTTTCGCCCTCCCCGAGCCTCCGCTCATGCTCTGCCCTTACCTGCATCCAAAACAGGTCGCGTAGGGACTCCTGATAGGGGCGGGGCAGAGTGGGCAGGGCCAGCCAAGAGTGGGATATGGGGGTTCTCCAAACCACACAGAATCTTCGCTAGAGGTTCTCCTGAACCCCGGCGAACCCCCAGCAGCCCCACCCCTGGATAAGACAGGACCAACAATTGCAGAGAGGAAGAAACTGCAAGCCACGGGAACATTAGATCAGGTGGGAAAAGGAAACTTAGAGAAATAAAAGGAGAGAGGGGGAGAGAGAGGGAGGGAGGGAGGGAGGGAGGGAGGGAGGGAGGGAGAGAGAGAGAGAGAGAGAGAGAGAGAGAGAGAGAGAGAGAGAGAGAGAGAGAGAGAGAGAGAGTTGTTATGCTATACTGGGGAAGGGATGGACATAAGCTCCCTGGGTAAATTTGGGCGGGTCGCTCTCTCTCTCTCAATAGTCCAAAAGTGCTTTTCCAAAAGGCAACTGGAGTTTCTTGGTGGGTTTTTTTTTTCCTTGAAAAGGTTTTTTTTTTCCCCATCCAAGAAGTTTCTTCAGTTTTCAAGGAAAAAAGCCAAGGAAGTCCTGTTGTCTTTTGGAAAAGCACCATGACCTGGACGATGAAGAATCTCCATAGGCATCTCTCATATAGTGAACAATAGAATGAGGGGATATATTTTTGTGGCTCCAGAATCTTGTTGCTGTTTTGCAACAAGAATTCATATTTTCTCCTCTCTCTCTCTCTCTCTCTCTCTCTCTCTCTCTCTCTCTCTCTCTCTCTCTCTCTCTCTCCCTCCCTCCCTCCCTCCCACCCTCCCACCCACCCACCCACCCACCCGTGACTTGCAGTTTCTTCCTCTCTGCAATTGTTGGTCCTGTCCTATCCAGGGGTGGGGCTGCTGGGAGTTCGCCGGGATTCAGGAGAACCTCTAGCTAAGATTCTGTGCAGTTTGGAGAACACCCATCTATATATGTATATCCAGGGGTGGGCTTCAAAAATTGCAGCAATGGGTTCGCTGCCCCATTGCTGGGTGAGTGTGGGCATGGTGGGCGTGGCCTCCTGCACCATGGGGGGGAGGGGGCGTTTTTCGCCCTCCCCAGGCTCAAGAGATTTTTCTTGGGCCTCCGGGAGGGTGGAAACTGCTTCCCCCGGGTTCCGGAGGCTCTCCAGAGGCCAGAAACAGGCCCGTTTCTGGACTTCCAGTACCTCTGGTAGGCCCGTTTCCCCCCCACCTTCCAGAGCCTCCGCACAGGCCCTGCACTTACCTGGCATGACTAATGGGCCATGTGGAGACTCCTGGGGCGGGAGGGGTGAAGTGGGCATGGCCAGCCAGGGATGGCATTTCGGGATTTGCCGAACTGGGCAGAATCTTAGCTAGAGGATCGCCTGAACCCGTGCGAACCCCCAGCAGCCCACCCTTGTGTATATCTATATTTATGTATTTATGCATTTATGTATGTATTTACACACATATACACAATCTTGAGCACCTTATTTAAAGCTGAAGTATAAATTAAATAAATAATAAAGGAGAGGACGGTATTACTTCATTTAGCTGAAAATCTATCTTCTTGACCAGGAATTAATAGGCAATTCCAACATTTGAATGACATCTAAGTAACATAAAACAGTTTGCAACTCTATTCTAGAATGAGCTTTATGATTCCTCCATTCTCTGGGTTTTTGTTTTTTTTAATTTTGTATGACATTTCTTAAGCAGAAAAATTCTAATACTTTCTTTGTGCTGCAGCACTTATCCTCATTAAATCACTCCAGAGAACTATCCCTCCCCCTCTTTGGGGCTTTTTAATCTCTTATTTTCAGTGTAAGCATCCTTTTAATCTTTTCAGTTAGTAATCAAAAGCAGCTTCCAAAATAAGCCATCCAATCAGCAAAAACAGTTTTCCTTAATGGCTCCCTGGAATTTTTTATTATTGTGGCACAACTAAAACTAATTTTTGAGAGAAAAGGAAATGATTTTTCTTTGCTCTACTGCCAGCTAATTTTTATTGCCACTTTGGGAGCGATATAATATGCTGCTCGTTGATCCAATCCCTTTACTAAATTCATGGTTTCTTCCCCGTACATGTTAATCAATCCAGTTATAATTACTATAAATGTAAATTATGGTCTTTGGAAAGCTGGAGAGAAAAGTGTTGATGCTATTGGTATTAAGTCATTCCAATTAT
Organism: Thamnophis elegans; assembly: GCF_009769535.1. Lineage (NCBI taxonomy): Eukaryota > Metazoa > Chordata > Lepidosauria > Squamata > Natricidae > Thamnophis > Thamnophis elegans. The sequence continues at coordinate 9,763,109 of NC_045554.1, forward strand.
AGAATAGCAGAGTTGGAAAGGACCTTGGAGGTCTTCTAGTCCAACCCCCTACTTAGGCAGGAAACCTTACACCACCAATGGTGGGATTCAATTTTTTTTGCTACCGGTTCTGTGGGCGTGGCGTGGCTTGGTGGGCATGGCAGGGGAAGGATACTGCAAAATCCCCATTCCCTCCCGATCAGCTGGGACTCGATAGGCAGAGAATAGATGGGGGCGGGGCCAGTCAGAAATGGTATTTACTGGTTCTCCGAACTACTCAAAATTTCCACTACCGGTTTTCCAGAACCGGTTATCCAACATCTTCCTAAAACAGAGGACGTATTCAGCAGGTTCCGACCAGTTCGAGAACTGGTAGCGGAAATTTTGAGTAGTTCGGAGAACCGGTAAATGACACCTCTGGCTGGCCCCGCCCCCATCTATTTTCTGCCTCCCGAGGCAGGGTTGTTTTGACTTGGTTTCTCACACTTTCCCCTTTTTGCCTGCTTATATATCATCTGCAAACAATGCAAGAGATTTTTCAATTGAGCATTAATTTGGATTTCAAATCCCGCATTTATAAATAATGAATTTGCTTTAATTACAGTTATGACAGATATGGCCATACGTCACCATGAGCAATGCCCTGGTAGATCCATATAGAATGTGGCTATCATATATTTTGAACCCATTCTCCCCTTTAGTAACATGAACAGCATATGTTGACCATGTATATGTGTCTGAGATGACCTCATCTTTCTACCCTAAAGGGATGAATCAGTGGAAAAACTCTCCTTTGTATATACCGTAGGGTAAGTTCTTACTCATCAAAAACACTTTTGGTACATACATCAACTTTGCTTTCCCATTACTTCACTATGAGCTTGAGAAGAAAGTTGAGAAGTTAGAAATAGACCTAAATAAAAGTCTTCCTGGCAACTGCTGTAAAAAACAAACAAATACCCCAGGGAAATCTATCAAATTTGGCAGGATCAGGGTAATGCTGAGACAATTACTCCAGATGATTATTTTTACAAGTTCATTTTTTAAGGAAAGCATTTATTGGCCCAGATATTTAATTGCAAGAAGATATGCATATATTGTTGATTTTAAGTAACTTTGCCTATCTTTAACAGATAAAAATAACAATTTGGTAACGTAACAGAGACTTGGGCTCTGAACATGCTTTAAGAAGGGAAGGGAAGGGAAGGGAAGAAGGGAAACATTTTTAATTTTTTTTCCATTGAAGTTTTTAGCTTCATGATGATGTCCCATCATCAAAGACATAGAAATTATTAAAGTAAACTTTGATGCACGTCTTCATATGCTTTTGAGTTATGTAAAAAAAAAAATAGTAAAAAGTTCAATAATCCTTCGGTATGCAAGAAACAATTAACACCTATGTTCTGGGTTCATCTTTTAATTCAGCTACTAATATAATAAATGGCTGTTGTATGGAATCCCTATAATAAATTGCATATTTACACTTAAGCCCATTCATAAAGAGTTAATCAGAGTGAACATTAAATTTTTTAAAGGTCAGCTTTAACCATTATTTTATCTAGAAAAACTAAAATAATTATTCTCCATACAGTTTCCCCTCCCCCAAATAAACGATAACAGATATTTTCGGATTAGGACATTTAAATCTAGCATTATCTTAAATCTCTTTTTACATCGACATTAGTTATTCTGGTTTCAAGATTTTTAGCGTATTAAGATAAAGTATGCATTATCTGAATGTAGTGGAAAGCCTTGGGACTGATACAAGGAATGTAGAAAAGGAATTGCAGTTTTACACATGTCTTTCAATGTAGCTATTTCTCTTCCGAGAGCTTTTTTTTTTTTAAACAATCTTAGAAATAATTACTTTCTTCTAACCAAGGTCATCACCTACAAATTAGCTAAGGCTATTTTTATCCCAATGGAGTTACCATCAAGCTTTGCCAGAACAATTTAAAGTGAAACAGGAAACACAAGACAAATGTTTTCCAAAGTGGGTATAAATAGCAAGATCAAAATGAAGATCCCTTGATGAAGCCATTCCAAAACTGAAGCCACCATGACAATTTTTTAATCACTCGTTCGTTGTTTTTTTAATTGTCTTTTCTAAGGCTTCCCAGAATGAATGTCAATAAATAACAGACAATTTATGGACAGATACTTTATTAAAATCATACAATCATCCATGAGGTAAACACAACCTGGCTACAACTGAGTAGCTGCTGGTTGAGTTGAGATGTCTTGTTCTTAGAAGAAGCTTGTTTAAGCTAACCGACTGCAAAACTTACTGGCAAAACAAAGAACTCTTTTCAATAAAAACTGTTTAAGTCAGTAATTTTGGGAGCTGGAAAGATTTTTCTGACATGTTTGGGCTTCTACAAGCAAGATATAGATCACTTGCAACAAATTAATTCAACTGAAGCATCAGTGTTAGTACTTTATATTGTAAATAGGTCATTTTGTAGATTGACAGCAATGCCCTGAAGTCACCTGGAATTTAGTTATTAGTTGTTTGTGGATGGCCCATTTCGTTGACGGAAGGCAGACGAGACAATAATTTGTTACCAGCCATAAAATGACATCGCAATCAATGCATATTAATAAGCAAGGCTCCTCCAAGGGAATCAATTCCAGAATAAAACTCTAAGCCTGCGATAACTCATCATCAATGACCAAGTCTCCAACTGCATAAAGTGGTACACCACTTCAGACAAATGGCTATCCAACATCATCTTAAAAACTTTGAGTATTGGAGCATTCACAACTTCTGGTGGCAAGCTGTTCCACAGATTAATTGTTCTCACTGTCAGGAAATTTCTCCTTAGTTCTAAGCTGCTTCTTTCCTTGATTAGTTTTCCATTAGTTTTCTTCTTGTCCTGCCCTTAGGTGCTTTGGAGAAATGTTCCTCTTCTTTGTGGCAGCCCCTGAGATATTGGAAGACTGCTATCATGTCTCCCCTGGTCCTTCTTTTCATTCAATTAGACATATCCAGTTCCTGTAACCGTTCTTCATAACCTCCAGTCCCCTAATCATCTTTGTTGCTCTTCTCTGCACACTTTCTAGAGTCTCAACATCTTTTTTACATCGTGTTACGTCATACATATTGCCAGATCCTTATTCTAAAGTTTTGGGTGGCAGCCATGCATCATGTTAAATTTTTCTAAGAATGAATAAGGGATTTGTATAGATCCTTTCTTGTTAATTAAAAATAATGCCAGCTTCTCATTTCTACAAATAAAATTAGAATTGAATTGGGATCAGAGGTTGGCACTTACCAAAACATGCATACATAATGACTAAAAGGACCACTAATGACTATGCATACTTCACTACCAGTCTAGCCAATATTCTGATTAGATCTACCTCTTTAGCTTTCTCAATATATAGGTGAGTTCCTTTAGACTTTGTTAGTCATTAAATACATAAATACATCATAATGCGTTGATTTTTCAATTCAGCCTCTTGCTTCCAACCCACAAGTGCATCTATATACAATGATAACTTGCAAACAAATTCTTCAATAAAAATTTTTTTGATAATCATTGAGAAATCAACATTAGACACTCAAGAGTTATAAAGTATAATTTAAATCTTAGTGATTATAAACAAACCAAACAATTGAACAAAACACTATAAATAAAGGAAATCTGAAGTCAAATTAGTCAAACAGAATGATTGCAACAGAATTTGCAGAACACTTCAAAGTCTCCATGGAAACAAGATAATTTTCCTTGTATGAAACTCTTCTGTACATACCCAGCACAGCACAAACAAACATAGGTAGTTTTCACCAAAGGAGCGCTTGGTTCAGGGCAGGACATAATAGTTAGATCTAAATTCTCCTTCACATTTAATGCCCTCTTGAAAAAAAATACAGAATAATAGTATAGCTGTTATTGTCATTGTACAAAATAAATACAACGAAATTGGTTTTAGGCCAATGGTGCAATTCATGTCAACAAATACAAACAACATAAATAGTATAAAGAATAATCCCCATGCGAGTAATTAGGGGAAAAGAAAAAAAAAAAAGGAAGAAAAAGAAAAACTAGTCATACGTTTCTGTGTGTGTGTGGAGTAAGATGATAATTAAATATATTAAATGCAATGCATTTGTTACGATGTTAGGAATGTCACATTTGTAAAAAAAATTAACTGAGTTTGCAGAAATGAGACTTTTTTTTAAAGACTGGAATCTGTATATGGATAAAGAGGTTGAGGAAAGGTTTAAGATGATATTTATTTGATTTCAAAAAGAAGGATGGAAAGCATGATTGTATGGGGGTTTTTTTCCCTTTTAAATAAAAACTTTTTTTTCTATTTCTTATTTTCTGTCTTTGCTTTTGTTTGTTTTGTATATTTTATTTAAAAATTTAAGGGAAAAAAATGTCACATGTAGCAAAGGGTTTCAACCAGCTGGACAACCCTGAGGACCCAGATTGCTGGAGGCAATATACTGACTCTGTAAACCACTTAAGAGAGGGCTGTAAAGCACTGTGAAGCAGCATATAAATCTAAGTGCTTTTGCTACTTTCATTAAGTATTCCAGGTATTTTTTTAAAAAAATCCTACAGAAGACACATTTTAAGGAAGAAGTCCGTCTTTTGAAAAGATCCCAGCCGTGCCAACTTTCACCACACCATTTCAAAGCAAGAACATTTTATCGAGTAACATTAACAGCCCAGTTTGACAGAAGGCTTGGCATTCGCACAAAATGAAGTTATTCCTGCCTTAATGGAAATGCTGGCATAATTGCAACAGCCGAAGACTTTTCTTTTGACTGCTTGCTTAGTGCAAAGAGACGCTGCCAGTTCAAAATTTACCTTTTTTTTTTCCAAAACATGAAGTATCTTTTCAAATACTTTTTTTTAAAAATTGTAGAATAAGTTTCCATCAGGTGTCCTAAAATAAAGACACGTTTTGCTCTCTCTCTCTCTCTCTCTCTCTCTCTCTCTTTTTAACCACGAAAATGAAAGTGGAATTTATACCTGTGGATAAAAGCAGCCTGGGGATTTTACTTACAGGGGTAATGATATACTTTCAACGGATATAGACTCAGAAGTACAAAAACTATAGAGAAGAGAAATAATGGAATCCAAAGCATTTTAAATAAAAAACAGAAACCTCGGAACCCGATGAATCATTCTGAATGAACCAGGATGATGCAATTTAGAAAAGAATGATCAATTCTGTGTTTGCTCAGAAGGTTTAAGATACAGACAATATTTCCCGTACAGGCACAGAGAAATTCTCCCGTGAAAAATAAAAGGCACCATTGAAGGGCCACTCAAGTTTAGAGTCAAGCCCTGGAACCTTCCAATTAAAATGAAATTAAACCTTCCAATTAAAACCAAAAAGGGGTTATTTAACTCTTTTAAGTGCTGGACAAGGAGAACAGAGGTCTATTAGAAATAGCAAACCATAATAAATGTAAGTATTAAAGAATCCTACAAGTCCCTTGGACTGCAAGGCGATCCAACCGGTCAGTCCTAGAGGAGATCCACCCTGGCTGCTCTTTAGAAGGCCAGATCCTGAAGAGGAAACTCAAAGACTTTGGCCACCTAATGAGAAGGAAGAAGGACTCCCTGGAGAAGAGCCTCATGCTGGGAACGATGGAGGGCAAAAGAAGAAGGGGACGGCAGAGAAGGAGGTGGCTGGATGGAGTCACCAAAGCAGTCGGGGTGAGCTTAGGTGGACTCCAGAGGATGGTAGAGGACAGGAAGGCCTGGAGGAACATTGTCCTTGGAGTCGCGATGGGTCGGACACAACTTTGCAACTAACAACAATTAAAGAGGTATTTCTAGCGCTCGTCAGAGCAAAGGCTCTAAGACCATTCATTCCCCAAACTGTAGGATTTTTCTTTGGGCAAGTCTTATCTGTTTTTGCAGCTGAAGATGAGAGGGCCAATGTGACATAGTAGTTATGGAGTTAAGGCAAAGGATGGAGATCCAAGTTCTCCCTTGATGAAAGCACCCTGGGTAACCCTGGGCAAGTCACTCACAGCCCATCTGACTTCAAAGGGTAATTGAAAAATTGGAGGAGGACATGATTTTGTTATTTATTAAATTTATATGCTGCCCATCTCACCCGAGAAGTCATTCTGATTGGTAGGCTGCCTTGAACCCCCCCACCCCACCCCCCAGGGAAAGGAGTGGTATAAATATGCAGTTAAGTAAATAAGGACAGCTTTATGGGGGGGAAAAAGTTAAGAAAGTATCCGAAAAAGACTGATAATTTGTACACTATAGAATTTTCAGGCTCACCGAGGAACAATGTTTCAAATTGGTGGGTTTTAAAAAGAAGCACAAAAAAAGAAAAGAAACTAAACATAATAGTGATCTATTAATGTTCAAGTCTTAAATAAAGTCTTTAAATAAATACCACTTCTTTTACCAATATTTGTACTTGTTCTTATAGCACTAATCAGGAACACATTATTTCTCTATCATACTTCTGTTAGAGGGCTTGTATATATATGGGTGTGTTTGTTTGTGTGTGTGTGTGTGTTCCAGCATAACTCTGGAACGCCTCGAGCAATTTCAACCAAACTTAGTACACAGATGACTTACTCTCTGGAAAAAAATACTGTGGGAGTAAGACATCCCTAACACCCCTCAGGGTGTGTGTTCTGTTAAGATGCAGCCTGTTATGCCTTAAAATGGCTTCTACTGTACAGCGCAGTGGAGTTGCCATGGTAACGGCATCACAGTACTCCACAAGGGGGTACTCTCTGGTAAGGGGAAAAATCCAACATTAGAAATTACATTTGGTCTGGACATTTTCCCCCTATAAATAAATAAATACCCGGGCAATGCCAGGTTATCAACTAGTTTACTTATAATACTCTTATGCTCCTTGGCTCAATCATAAACACTGCATTTTTATGCAGAATTCTAAAAAATATAGAGACAGCGAGAGAGAGCACGGAACAAAAGCAGAAACGCAAAATTCCCCAGGATTTCTGCTTTACTACAAACAACAGCATCATGTTGTTTAGGCAGCTACTCATTCCCCCTTTCCGTTTTGAACCGAGTTCCCACACAATTAAATGCTGGGGGTTTTTTTGCTTAGAAAAAAAGGAAGGAAATATGCTAGAATTGTACAAAACCATGTATGACATGTAATGCATATTTACATGGATTTCCTGTGTCTCTTCCGAATTCCCCCCTGAAACTAAATTATAAAGAATCTCTTAATATAATCTCATGCCACCATAGGTGATTATAGATTACTCATTTGACAGAAGATAGGGCTATCAGTGGGGATCACAATAATGTTTCCATAATAATTTTTAAAAAATTATTTGTTGTGTGGAAACAACTGCAGAGAAACAGCAATAATTTCCATGCTTCCTGGAGTTATGTCAGTGGCCACTGTAGGATACCAAGTTTTGGGAAAGGCTTTTAAACTGCCCTTGTATTATCTTAGATTCTGTTGGAAGGAATGTCCATCTGGGTTCAGTTCCAAGTGGGGAGAAAGACACTGGAAACATGGCGGCTCTTTGGAAAGATGGTTTTTAATGGTGGACAGGACAACATGGTTTGAGGTCCTGGAAGGGGGGGGGGGGATCACATGCCTTGAAGATCTTAAAGTAAAAAGGGCAGAGGTGCTGAGAATCCCTGCGTTTTATGCCCTCTCTGGGCTATTGAGTTTGAGCTTGTATTCTGATTGGTTGTCAGACTCCAATGGGGCCATGCAGGGGCAACTCTGTAGGCTGTCTTTTGAGTCCCAAGCTTGGTTGAGCTGTTGGGATGAAGTAATCTTCCCAGGTGCCATGTGGTGAGATGAGTAGAAAGCTTTGGGCAATTCATACTATGGCTCTGCCTGAAGTAGGTAGATCTTTGTTATGTAGAATAGACTACCTCAGGCCTTAATGGCCCATTGACAAAGGTGGGGAGGGGCAGGGAGCTGCTTTGTCTTTAAAACATGTTTCGCCTTTTCTCATCCAGGGAAATATAATATTCTGCCTTTTTAACATTCCCTAAAATATTTCATTTTTCTAGGAGAGGAGTGGGTGCTAACTTCTAACTTCCTACAATTCTTATTTTGCTTGTTCTGCGGTGGCAAAAATACTTTAAAATATGTTTCTAAGATGCATTGTCTCCAAACTTCATCACTGCTATACCACATCCTACTATACTCAATGCTTGTCAGTACTAGAGGCTTATTCGTACAGTATTCATCTCGACATGCCACTGTCTCATATCTGCTCAAGATTTATTTGTTCATTTAAAACATTTACATAGCTGCTAGATAATAGGCTAGTAAGATGTTTTTGCAATGCCATCAGATCACCCAGCTCAGCTTCATAGAATGCAGAAATGAAGCTTACATCATGCAAAAGAAGAGGAGCTTTGGTCTGTTAATAATAGAATTTATTTAGAGACACACAATCTAAAGAGAGATTATCCTGCTGCGTGAAAGAAACCTATTATTCCATCCGGAGATGGTGAAACTGGTTGAGCAACTATGACATTTGCTGGAAAACTACTAACTCAAGTCTTTCCAGATAAGAGATTACTCAGGATTGCTCAAATGGACTTCCCAACATTTGATTTGATAGAAGACTCGTTTCAATGAAATTAAAGCTAAAGATGACACAGAAGACAGGAGATTTATATACCTCTTGATTGTGAGTTAATTAGCGCCACTTCTTAGGACACAAACCTTACTGCTGATTCTAGACGGAATCCATAAACAGATACTTGAAGCTCTTTTCCAAATGGATAGGACTTTCTATCAAGGAAACAATATTACTCACAAGTTTTACAAGCCAAAAAAAAAAAAAAAACCAGCATCCTTTCCTCAATTGGGAATGAAGGAAGAGGGATATTCTAAAAAAACATTTATTTGACAAGTCTTATGAATGTACCCTAAAAAGATTCTTGGTTTGACTGATGAATAGAAACCAAAAGTATTCCACTTTTAAAAATTAACATTTTAGTTTTATTAACTAAGAGTACATCAATTTCCCACTTTCTTTCCAAAGCAGTAAACATACAAAATAGTACAAATCAGACCTGTTCAGTGGGCAGAAGAAATCTCTCTCGCTCCCTTTCTCTTTCTTTCTCTCTCTTTCTCATACACAGACACACACACTCACTAACTCACTTCTTGTTTAAAATCCTCCCTCCTCCAGGCTGCTATTTGCCCTAAGGAGGAGGATATTCCAATGACCTCATGCTGTGAGACAAATGTCTAAAAAGTCTACTGCCACTCTCACTTTGATGTTGCATTTAAATGGGCTTTTCCCATAAGTCTTTTAAAAACAAACCACACATCTAACATTTGCTTACCAAACGTAACGTCAACCTTCTCCATTCTGTCCAATCATAAATATCCAGGAATCTTCACGACAAGTTTATTCACAGCCCTATTCTATTTCTGCCTTTTATTTATTGCCTCGGTGGAATATATTAAGCTTCAACCCATTTTTCACATGAAGGAAAAACACTGCAACTCATTGGAAGTTATTTCCTGTTACTGTTTTTTTTTAAGGACATTTATAGGATATTAGCATCATGGCATTCTTAAAAGCCGCTTTACTGAAATGTTTGAAACTTCATTCACCCAATCACAACACAAGATTTTTTTTTAATACTTCATGAAAAGGAACATCCTGAATTGAGTGATATCCTTTGGGGAAATGTTCAGCTTAAAAAACAACAACACCCCTTTCAGTAAAGGCTAAACTGATTTCCAAATAAACAATGTTTTTATACACACAAAAGAAAGATCTAGAAATTTACATGAAGATTAAATATCAATATCCATATAAATTTCTTCTTTTTTTTACTGTTAACATTTGGACATCTATTGCATCATGACATCTGGCCCTCTCAATTCCTGGCAAATAGATGGGGAAGAAATGGAGGTAGTGACAGATTTTATTTTCCTGGGCTCCAAGATCACCGCACATGGGAACTGCAGCCAAGAAATTAAAAGAAGCTTGCTCCTGGGGAGGAAAGCGATGGCAAATCTAGACAGCACACTAAAAAGCAGAGACATCACCCTGCCAACAAAAGTGTGCATAGTCAAGGCTTTGGTTTTCCCAGTTGCAATGAATGGCTGTGAAAGTTGGACCATAAGAAAGGCTGAGCGCCAAAGAATTGAGACCTTTGGTGCTGGAGAAGACTCCTGCACCCTTGGACTGCAAAGCGATCCAACCGATCAGTCCTAAAGGAGATCAACCCTGACTGCCCTTTAGAAGGCCAGATCCTGAAGAGGAAACTTTTGGCCACCTAATGAGAAGGAAGAAGGACTCCCTGGAGAAGAGCCTCATGCTGGGAAAGATTGAGGGCAAAGGAAGAAGGGGGTGACAGAGAATGAGGTGACTGGATGGAGTCACTGAAGCAGTCGGTGGAAGCTTGAATGGACTCTCGGAGGATGGTAGAGGACAGGAAGGCCTGGAGGAACGTTGTCCATGGGGTCACAATGGGTCGGACACGACTTCGCAACTAACAACAACAAATTGCATTTCTGGTTACTTTGTTAAAGCAGGGGTACAGAGTCCTTAATAAATCTCACTAAAAGTGACAAGAGATTTTAGCTTAAGTGTTTACCAAAAGGAATGACTCTACAGAAATTCCTTTAAGAAGCCTGTGAAAATGTCAGCAGAGAGCTGATTTTAGAGGTCAGTTCTCTGGAGACCACTGGAGCTTGGCCTGTGGGTCTTTTCACATGCTTTAATATTTGAAATTTGTTCCTTGCAGACACTGACAGATGCCTAGGGAATGCTGGAATTGTGGGAACTGGCAGTCCTGAGGACAATGACAGGCTAAATGGGAAATAGCACACACAAGATCTGCCTCCTCATTCCTTATAAGCTAAGAGACGTCACTGCTTAGATAAAAGACACGAGTTGGCAAAATGATTCACGCGTCACAGTTTCCTCCCCCTCGATTTTTACCATACTGGACACCCCCCCCCACAATCCCCCCACAAGTGAATTTAATTTACAGTGAATTTCACTACATATTGCGATTTTTTATTTATATCATGGAGCAGCATTGATTAAAAAAAATGGCTTAAATAACAATAATTAAAATATTAAAACTTTAAAAATGACAAAACTGGATTTAAAAGGTAGCCTTGCATATCAGGTCATCAATTTATTTGCGACAATTTATGTTTTCCTCATTTAAAGACCATGGGAAGAACTGCATCTCCGTGGACTTGGGATTATAAAGGTTAAAAACACTGATTTTTAAAATAAAAGCTGGAGAGTATAAAGAATGTGAAGACTAACTGTAAGCAAAGCCACTTTCAAAAGCAAAATCTCGGATCAGTACTAAAAGCTTTTTGATGAAAGACTTTGGAGGAATTATATTTTTGGAAGATGGGCGTCGCCAACAGTTGATTTGTGTTCAACTATATAAAACAACAACTAGCTCATAGGCCAGAAAATGTCATACTTCCTTTTAGACCACTTCTAATTTGTGCAGAATTCCCTATGGACTCTGGATAATTTAACCTACTGAATTTCCTAAGTTCATACTGAGAAGATAAATGAACTTTAAGCCTGCGTTTTTATGACAAAAACAAGGCAATGCCTCATGACACAATGAATTCCCATTGACAAGATATACAACATTGTTTTCACACTCTGTATTTCAAACTAAGGCAGCACTGGGGGAAAATACATTGGATCAACCTCCATAAAAGACAGAGCTGACCAAGGAGTTGTTGCAATAATAATTTACGTATTCAAATCAGGACCAACATTTTTTTTTTCCTGCTGGGCTTCGCACAATATATTTGTCAGATCTGGAAGCCGTTGGGGGTGTTACTTGGAGCCCTGATAATTACTGCAGTTCCATCCGATGCTACTGTATTTTTAAGACATAAAGAGATTCTTGTCAGAATAGATTTTCAGTCAACTAGAAAGACTGAAATGGAAGAAGTAAACACTGAGTATAAAAAACTGTTTGTTTAAAAAAATTGGGAACCTATCACTGTTTGACCTGCAGTTTTTCATCACATTTTTTGTACACAAGCAATTCTGCCAACATCATGAAGAATGGCTTTGGGGTTTTTTTTTGGGGGGGGGGGGTTGACACATACACACACCCCAATAATAGACCGTTGATTCTTAATATGAAATGAAAAATCAAGTTACAACAAGCCAAGGATGAATAATCCATTTCAGGCTGCAAAAGAGATTATAATAAAACCTGCTTGAAAACTAGGATGAAAAGCTCATTGGAAGAAATCCAGAGCATTCAGGATCCATTGCCAATTAAAAGCCGTACATGCTAAGCAAATATTTTCAAGATCTGAATGGACTTGTTAGAACTTCTTTGAGCAAAGACAACTTCCCTAGGCTGGAAGAGGACAAAGCCAAGGAATATTAGAAATACTGTCGTTGTAAGCAAATTGGTTCCCTCTGCTTAGTTAAGACTTCCCAATAAGCTACGTGGGACTATTGTTTTAAAGGTTCATTCTCAAGTAAATATTGACTCCTGTGATTCTAAAAACAGGCTCTAGAATATTACCTTTGGCGTTATCTGAGAAGATGAAGATAACTGCCTGAATGAGCACTGCATTAAAGATGTTTTCAATGGGACATAAATGAAATTACGGTCCCACAGTCTAAAACAGTTACTAGCATCACATGCACTACTGCTATCTGACTTTTATGAAAGCATGAGTTACACTGGCACAGACAACTGTCTCACCATTGTTGTGCTGCTACAAGAAGCAGAGGTTTATTACTCCTCTTTAACACATCATTTCCAATTCCCTGAACATGTACCTCCATGAGAATACATTAAAAAGGTAGCTAAAGAAGCAGAATTAAATTCACCATTAAGGTAACGGTAAAGGTTCCCCTCGCACATATGTGCTAATCGTTCCTGACTCTAGGGGGCAATGCTCATTTCCGTTTCAAAGCTGAAGAGCCAGCGCTGTCCGAAGACATCTCCATGGTCATGTGGCTGGCATGACTAAAAGCCGAAGGCGCACAGAACGCTGTTCCCTTCCCACCAAAGGTGGTTCCTATTTTTCTACTTGCATTTTTAAGTGTTTTCAAACTGCTAGGATGACAGAAACTAGGACAAGTCACGGGAGCTCACTCCGTTATGTGGCATTAAGGATTCAAACTGCCGAACTGCTGATCTTCTGAAAGACAAGCTCAGTGTCTTAGCCACTGAGCCACCGCTTCGCTAATTCACTATTAGGAATAGGCAAAGTTTAAAGATCTGACTCCATGGAGATTTCCAAGATAAATCTTGATATTGCAGGATAAAACAGCTGTTAAAAAGATGTGGGAAATCACCAGATAAGCATGCAGCAGTAAAAGATCACATAGGCAAGTGTGTTTTCCCAAACAGATGTGAAGAATGAAGACCACACCAAATGGAAACATGTTCAGTTTTCAGACTAGACATGCCCTGATTAAACCTCCTGTTTTTCTTGCCAAAACAAACAGTGAAGGAAGACATGAAAACAAACATCCGTTAAGTTCTATAAATGACCAACGAAATGAACATTCCAAAACTAGATATTCAAATATAGGGAACGTTCATTAGAGCATTGCCTTCATAAGTAATTAGTACATTATATAAGCACTGGGAGGGACGTGGTGGCTCAGTGGCTAAGATGCTGAGCTTGTCGATCAGAAAAGTCAGCAGTTTGGCAGTTCGAATCCCTAATGCCAGGTAACGGAGTGAGCTCCTGTTACTTGTCCCATCTTCTGCCAACCTAGCAGTTCGTAAGCACGTAAAAATGCAAGTAGAAAAATAGGAACCACCTTTGGTGGGAAGGTAACAGCGTTCCGTGCACCTCCGGCATTTAGTCATGCCGGCCACATGACCAGAGAGATGTCTTCGGACAGCGCTGGCTCTTCACCTTTGAAATGGAGATGAGCACCGCCTCCTAGAGCCAGGGACGATTAGCACATATGTGCGAGGGGAACCTTTACCTTTTATAAGCACTGGAGGATCGCTGCATCTGGAAATCCACCTATGCTTATGACAGAATAATGCGACCTGTTTTTGCAACATTACAGAACATTCAGTCATTGGTCTTGTAAATGGGCATAAACCCAAAGAATGGCTGACTTAGATAAAAAAATATTAAGCATGGCATCAGCCCCGTGGCGTACTTACCATTCTTCCTTTCATTGAGAGGAGGCAAATATTGGTTTGGTTGCAAAGAGAGTTCTTGAAATTCGTGGGCCACTGCTTCACTGTGAGGACTGGGCGCAAGGCGTGGTAATAATGCCAAATCATCTTCCGTGTCCACTGTCCCCTTGTGTTCCATTGTGGTCTAGCAACTAGAGATAGTGACAACAGAAAATGACTTATTGGAAGTGTATTGACAGAGCTGTTCACAAAGAATAATTACAAATATTCGCTACTTCAGCCACATCCAGGAGAATCTCTTCAGTTTAAGAGTCAGCACTCTTCATGGCTGGCACCATGTATTTAATGTATGTAATGGGAGGTTGAACCACTAGCCTTGTGGTGCAACCAGAACAATCGTGAACTAAATACACTCAAAACCGTAGAAATTGTGGTAGATTTTAGAAGGTCCTACACTACCACTTCTTATAGTACTAAACAACACAGTATCAACCGTAGAGACCTTCAATTTCTAGGTTCTATCATATCTCAAGACTTAAAATGGACACCTAACATCAAAAACATTATCAAAAAAGCACAAAAATGTTCTTTCTGTGCCAACTGAGAAAGCTCAAACTGCCCAAGGAGCTGCTGATTCAGTTCTACAGCGGAATTATTGAGTCTATCTTCTACACCTCCATAACAGCCTGGTTTGGCTCTGCAACCCAACAAGACAGACACGGACTTCGATGGAGAATTAGAACTGCAGAAAAAACAATGGCTACCAACCTGCCTTCCATGGAGGACCTGTATACTGCACAAGTCAAAAAAGGGGCTGTGAAAATATATACAGACCCTTCACATCCTGGACATAAATAGTTTCAACTCCTACTTTCAAAACGATGCTATAGGGCACTGCACACCAGGACAGTTTTCCCCCCACCCCGAATGCCATCACTCTGCTTAACAACTAATTCCCACAACACTGTCAAATAATTTACCAAGAATATATTACTATTCTTTTTCTTTCCTAGTATCTATCTCTTCCCACTTATGACTATAACCATGTTGCTTGTATCTTTCAATTTATATTGTTTTGTTTGTTTCCTAGTACGATTTGATAGCTTATTAGTAATGTTGACTATCACTAAGTGTTGCATTTTATGATTCTTGATGAATGTATTCTATTTTATTTTTATTTATGTACACTGAGAGAATATGCCCCAAAGACAAATTCCTTGTGTGTCCAATCACACTTGACCAATAAAGAATTCTATTCTATTCTATTCTATTCTATTTTTCTACTCTTGTATGCAGATCGTACATGGCTGTAAATTCTGTTTCTCCAGCTCAAACCATCTCAGCCACTTAAAAAGAGTTTCTTGCTCCGAAAATGCTCTGCTCATTTTTATGACTAAAATCACATCCTGTGGACGCTAGGCCATGTCCTCTGCCTTGTGGACAAACTCTATCCCCCAAACTCCGTTTTTGTGGCTATGGGTTTCAGTTCCTTGGGGCTTATACAACCTTAATAGGTAGGAAAATTCACTTCTGTGATGAACTTATTATCTTTTAATAACATGTGGTTTATTTCCTCAAATCAGTTCATTAAAATTATTCTTTCACATGGACTTCATCTGTTAAACACATCTTCCAGTAAGTGAATGGTTTGTTTCTTTGCACTAAACCATGGTCTGGTTAAGACATAGTTGGCTGGAAGAATGCATTATCAATCATGATATACAAATCAAAGGTAAGGATAGTTAATAAACTATCCTAAAAACAAGTAGATTGTGTTATGTGGATCCTGTTAGCAGATTACTTTAGATTAGTCCAATGTGTAACATGCATCTTCTTCTATTTTATAATAAAAATAACCAACAATTCACAAAGAGTCAAATAGCGCAGCTGAAAATAAATTGTTTTTAATTATCATCTCTTGGTGAATGATAACATATGTATCTACGGAACATCAGTACTATAATTTTCCTTTAGCAGTTTTCTCAGCAAACTTCCTCTTCCATCCAGTCAAAGGACCTCCTATAAACATAATACAGATAATTCAGCCTTGACAGAACACCGAGTTCTTGGCTTTTGCTAAATTGTGACTAATTAAAAACAAACCATGTTGGTTATAAGGCCGCGGTTAGTTATAAGGCCGTGGTTAGGAATCTGTTTGAAAGAATGCAGCTTAGGAAAAAGAAGCACTGCTATAGCCAGAAAAGTACAATAACACAAAAGTGTTGTTTCCAGAATGCTTTGCATAATATTAATTGTCCTAGTAACTTCAGGTAGCTAGATGACTTCATTGAACATTGTCTTAACATAAGTAGCTACTTAAAATAAGCTGGCACAAGCTATGTTGTATGGAACAACACTGTGCTCTAAGAGATTAGTCAGGACTTCCTAAGAAACCCATTGCCATCACAGCATTAGAAACGGATGACAACTATGTTAAAATCTGGTGCCGGAGAATGTCTTTTTCTTCCCCTTTTCACTTTCCTTCTTCACTATTTTATTTTTAAGACTCCAGGGAGGTTAATCTGGCACTCTTATTTGACTAAACCCAAGTATTTAGACATTTAGAAACAAAACAATAAGCGAGACGAACGGCTGCTCGAATCTAGATGTTACGCAGAGCAAGGTGGAATTCTTGGTTGCCAGAGAGGACCATCAATCTACTGTATTGTTTTAATTACAGAATAAAACCAAGCAGACACCAATTCAGAAACAAAAGAAATGGTAATATGTACATGTACATAACCCTTTTTAAAACTTGAGAAGTGGAAACAAAAAGACTGAAGAAATATAAGGAAAGGGACAGGCCACATGGTCATAAATGTGAATCCATTATATCCAATGAGTGGGGGGGGGGGGTGTTGTCGGAAAATGGGTGGGTGGGGATTGCAAAATGTGATGATGTGTCCATGAGTTCTGACCGAGGCTTCCCAAGAGTCTGAAGCAAACTCCTTGTCCTGACAAAAAAAACCTTTTATTAATTGACTGAATTCTGCTCATTCATATCCAGCAAAGTCTTTCAAGGGAGGATTTACAGTCACAGACCTCATCTGGCTTGGAGAGCTGCCAGGCTGATCTCTGCAAAACTTGGCAAGGAGTCTTGGAGAGTCACAAACCAATTAAGCGAACTAATTGTCTCCTGCAAACTTCACTCCCCCTTCGCTCCTCTTTTATTTCCTCTGGGAGGGGGCCGTTCATTGTCCACCTGTGGCCTTACTCCCAAGTCGAACCCTGTTCTTTAGCTGCTCCCTTCATCTGGCAACTCTGCGCATGCGCACACTGGGAACAGGCTCCAACTGTTCGTCTGCCTCACTGATGTCTGACTCTGAAGGCAGCTGATAACTATCAGACGGTCGTGCCAGAGCCCTCATCCGAGCCTTCCCCAGACTCCAGGACTGTCCCATGTTCCTCCCCAACCTCCTCACTGTTCGAATCTGCTGCCAGCTCTGCTGGCGGGCCCCAACACCATGGGGCATAGCAACCATTCATAAAGGCATGCTTGTTGCTGAGCACCCAAAATGCAACCGTGTGACCACAGGGGATATGCAGCACTCATATAATTTCAAAGAAGAGTCATAAGTAATTTTTTTCGAATCCGTTGCAAGTTTGAATGGTTAAGTGACCTGTTTTAAGTCAAGGACTGCCTGCATTCATATAATCAGCATGAGGAAAAAGAAAGGAAAAGGAAAGAGGGAAAGATCCCTTTTCTCTCTGATGTGATATTTCAGCTATCTGCTTTCCCCCCATAATAAGTAAGGACCTTTTAAATTCTTACATAATTTCTCAAAGCGTGTACTCGGGAGATAAAATGGTACTCATGGTAGATGGTGGGTGTATTGTTTGCTAGGCTTTCTCTTTTTATATCTATGATTCACTGTTCTTAAGAACGTTTCATTTCCCACCTTCCTTACCCCTCCACTCTTCTTTCTGCAAAGTGTTCTTTTCATTCCTTCTGTTCACTGACTGTCAATCATTTTCAAGCATACCACCCTGGCCTTGATATGCTGTGGTAGCTTGTAAGTGCTTTGTCCAATGGACTTCCAGCACATTCTTTGCTGGAGTGACTACAAGCCATTTTGTCTATGAAACGCAGGGCCCGAGGAAGGGAGCGTACAGATAGCTCTCGACTTACAACAGTTCATTTAGCAACCGTTCAAAGTTACAACAGCACTGGGGGGAAAAGTGACATGACCGTTTTTCATACTTATGACCTTTGCAGCAGCCCCATAGTTACGTGATTTACATTCGGATGCTCAACAACTGACTCACATTTGTGACGGTTGCAGTGTCCCGAGTCATGTGATCCCTTTTGAGAAAACAAAGTCAATGGGGAAGCCAGATTCTCTTAACGACCGTGTTACTAATTTAAGAACTACAGTGATTCACTTAACAAAGGTGGTGAGAAGAATTGTAAAATGGAGCAAAAGTCACGCAACAAATTTCTCACTGAACAACATAAATTTTGGGCTCAATTGTGGTGTATAAGATGAGGATTACCTGTATTTTAGAACACTAAACACTCCTGCATTTCACAAACTGCACATTGTATAGCTTATGAATAGCCAAATGTTCCTGTTAAAACATAAGCACTGGATTTACAGATACAGTAAAAAAAAAAACATTAAAAAAGGGTTTTGGAATTTAACCAAAGATGCAATAATATGTGGTTGTTATTGCTTAATAATTAGCTTTTTATATTCCTCCTGTCAGTCCCATTTTATGTCATTATATGTTCTCTCAAGCACCCACACACGTTCAAACAGGTAACTCGTTAAAAGAATCATTCCAAAGCAAAATCCCTATTAAAATTCTAAGTAAATGCAAATTGCTATCTTGGTAGCTTCAGCATCTTATCCATCAAAAGCTGTTATTTTAATTGCCCAAACTCAATGGGGTCTACATTCAACTAGACCTATTTAGGGTCAGGAAATCTATTTGATATGAAATCAGGGCTGCACATTTGCTGCCATCAGAAACTGAACTGAATAAACTGAATAAAGCTAGAAACTCTATTAAATAGGCAAATTAGCCTCTTGCTTTGAAATTCCAAACTTCCAACTGATTGAAGTGCTTAATTATATAACTCATGATTTAACTGCTATCTTTACTATATTCGCTAGGCAAAGAGGCCTGCTTATTGAAATACGCAAATGAAGGCATTGAAATATGGAACCTAGCAACAACTGCTTCCTATTCTCATTACTATGGTTACATGTAATATAAAAAGAATCACTATTAGAGAGAAGCAAATTGTATGAATAAGAAAAAAGATTCAGCAAGAATCTTTAGAAACTAGCCTTAACGTTAGAGAGAGGCTGAATCGGACAACCGTTACAAAGAAAATGTGGAAATTTAGCTGGTCAAGGAGAGGAAAAAGAATTGGGTTGCTCATTCCAAAATATCTACAATGCAGAATTACACAAATTCCAAAGAAACCAAAATTTAGTAGCAAGTTTTCAATCCTGGTACACAAAATTTTTAAAATATAGTATTCAGGTTAAAATACAGTGCCATGTTTCCCCGAAAATAAGACATTTTCTTTTGACCCCCCTGAAATAAGCACTTGGCCTTATTTTTGGGGAGGTCTTATTATTTTTGAGGTGCAGGGGGCTGGAAAGCGTGGTCACCTCATGGCTGCTGCTGTGTTGCAATATTATCAGGGATGGAGGGCTTATTTTGGGGGGAGGGCACATGCGCTCAAAATGATTTTAAAGAGAAAAAATGATTTTTGATATTTTCCTAACTCACCCCCCCCCCCCAAAAAATATAGCTATGGGGGGGGGGCTGGGATTTCCAATCATATTTTTTTAAAAAAAGAACTATGAGACTTTCCATATCTAAAATTTAAGGCAGCACATATTCTACAAGGTTTACCCTTCCAAGTAACTAAATTCCTTTGATAAATTTTAATTCTGCAAACTAAACATAGTGTGCTAGATTTAAAAAAAAGGTTTACTCAAAACTGTTTGCACACCATTAAGTTAAATAAGCACTAGTCCACACAACCTAAGCCTTTTAACCGCTACATGTAGCCTTTTTCAGTATTATGTATACTGAAAAAGGCTACATGTAGCAGTTAAAATACTTAATAAACAGTCTATTTCCCTGGGAAATAGACACAAGGAAAAAAATCATACTAAGCATCATTATCTCTCTGAAATTTTGCAAGAAAGAAACAGCATTCCAAAGAGATTTTAACCAGAGAAAAACATTACACAATCTGTTCCCCCCCCCCTTAGGATAGGTACTGTAGAAATATAGGTAGTCCTCGACTTATGACCGCATTTAAACCCAGAATTTATGTTGCTGAGTGAGAAATGTGTTAAGTGAGTTTTGCTCCACTCTACGACTTTGCTTGTCACCTTGCTTAAGTGAACCACTGCGGTTGTTAAATTAGACACACAGTTTGTTAAGTGAATCTGGCTTCCCCATTGACTTTGCTTGAAGTCGCAAAAGGGGATCACGTGACCTCAGGACGTTGCGACAGTCATAAATACAAGTCAGCTGTCAAGCATTTCAATGTAAACCACCTGATTCTGCAATTGTCCTAAGTGTGAAAAATGGCCGTGTCACCTTTTTTTCAGTGTTTTTGTAACTTCAGATGGTCACTAAATAGATTACAGTGAGAGCCAATCAACTAAAGTTGCCTTCGGAAGTTGTGGGAGCTTCATCATTTCAAGAAGAGACTGGACTGCCATCTGTCAGAAATGGCGTAGGGTCTCCTGCTTGAGCGGGGGGGGCAGGGGGGTTGGACTAGATGACCTACAAGGTCCTTTCCAACTCTGTTAATCTGTTAATCTCTGATCCCATGATCCCCACTGCACTGCACGAGTGGGGAGGGAATGGGGTTTTTGCAGTATTGTTCCAGTGCCACACCCACCAAAAGGTTGAGACTCTAGAAAGAGTGCAGAGAAGAGCAACCGGGATGATTAGGGGACTGGAGGCTAAAACACATGAAGAACCGTTGCAGGAACTGGGCATGTCTAGTTAAATGAAAAGAAGGACCAGGGGAAACATGATAGCAGTCTTCCAATATCTGAGGGGCTGCCACAGAGCGGAAGGGGGTCAAGCTGTTTTCCGAGGCATCCAGACAAGGAATAACGGATGGAAACTGAGAAATGAGGAGGAACTTTCTGACAGTGAGGGCAATCAACCCAATGGAACAGAAGTTGCCTTCGGAAGTTGTGGGGGCTTCATCACTTGAGACTTTCATTGGACCGCCATTTGTCAAAATATGGCGCAGGGTCACCTGCAGGGGGTGGGGGTGTTGGACTAGATGACCATGATGGCAAACCTGTGGCACACAGCACCCTCTCTGATGGCCCACGAGCCTTTGCCCCAGTTCATGTATGCACACCTCCCGCCATGCAGGTCGTCTTCGGGTCTCTGCTGTGCATGTGCAGGGAATGGGGCACGTGCGGGAGGCGTGCTTGCATGCATAGGGTGCGGGCGGGGTGTGTGCATGCGGGGGCCACATCCAGGGGTTCCACCTGCATGCACGGGGGCAGGACGCATGCACGGGGCACTGCGGGGAGGCTGTACCAACATGTGCATGCTTTCGGCACTCGGTCCAGAAAAGATTTGCCATCACTGACCTATAAGGGCCCTTCCAACTCTGTTAATCTATTAACTATTGTATGTCAAGGGCTGCCTGTAAAGGCAATGGCTCTGGTCAAACGCTAATGACACAGCATTAGAAGCTAACACAAGATTTTTAAGAAGAGCTTTTTGGGATCAAGTGAAGATCTGCCTACTCCAGGATTCTGTTCAACCAGATGTCCCTAGATGATGTCTCTAAGAAATAGCCTTGTTACTGTTTCTTAGCAACTGTTATCTATGATTTGCTTCTGTTTCTGAAAGTAATACACTTTAAGACTTTAAAACCAGCAACTATCATGAAATCTTTCCATGTAAAAGAATGACCATCACCATATGCTAATAAGCAGTCATCAAGCTTAGCTGTTCCCTCCCATTCATTCCAGTTCTAAAGACTCAACACTATGCATATTTGCCTCTGGATTCCAATACAATATTTCATTTTATTCAAAATGTAACGCCAACCCTGTCCCAAAAGTGCTTTTCGAAAGGCAAGTGGACTTCCTTGTTTATTTTTTAAAAAAATATTTTGCTTCTCATCCAAGAAACTTCTTCAGCTTAGAACTGAAGAAGGTTCTTTGGATGAGAAGCGAAATGTTTTCGGGGGGGGGGGGGGGGAATCAAGGAAGTCCAGTTGCCTTTTGAGAAACATTTGGGGGACAATCATGACCTGGATGATTGAGAATCTCCATAGACATCTCAAACCCCGATTAGTAAGGACTCAAGATATCATTCCACTGTTTATCATTCAACCGCACTCACAAAAACTGAACATATTGAAGAGTTTTTCTTTGCTAAGGAAGTAATTGTCTAAGTCATTACATGAACCAAGTGGGGTTTACTTTATGAAAGGGTCATAACTTCTTCCATTATGTTGGGATAAGATTAAATATCAAAAATCCATACATTCTGACCTTTGTTGTGGCCCACCAGCAGAGCTGGCAGCAGATTCGGACAGTGGGAAGATTGGTGAGGAACCTGGGCCAGTCCTGGAGTCTGGGGAAGGCTCCGATGAGGGCTCTGTGTCAGAGGCAGAGAGGGGGCCAGAGCCGTCCGACAGTTATCAGCTGCCTTCAGAGTCAGACATGAGTGAGACAGACAAACAGCTGGAGCCTGTTCCCAGTGTGTGCATACACAGAGTTGCCAGACGAAGGGAACAGCTACACAACAGGGGTCGACTTGAGAGTAAGGCCACAGGTGGATGATGAATGGCCCCTCCCAGAGGAAATAAAAGAGGAGCGAAAGGGGAATAGAGTTTGCAGGAGACAATTAGTTCGCTTAATTGGTTCGTGACTCTCTGAGACTCCTTGCCAAGTTTTGCAGATATCGGCCTGGCAGCTCTCCAAGCCAGATGAGGTCTGTGACTGTAAATCCTCCCTTGAAAGACTTTGCTGGATGTGAATGAGCAGAATTCACAGTAATTGTAAATTGTAAATTTAATAAATTTATATGCCGCCCAATCCCGAAGGACTCTGGGCGGCTTACAAAGTACAAGACTAAAAAGATAAAAAGTTAAAAAATAGGGAAAGAGAAACAGATTTAAAAAGCAACACACCATACACTCAATCTAGGTGGGGCTGGACCTCGTTC
Source organism: Thamnophis elegans (assembly GCF_009769535.1). Classification (NCBI taxonomy): domain Eukaryota; kingdom Metazoa; phylum Chordata; class Lepidosauria; order Squamata; family Natricidae; genus Thamnophis; species Thamnophis elegans. Next base: position 9,786,355 of record NC_045554.1, read on the forward strand.
ATGAGGTCAACAGCCCCAGGCCTTCCGGAATAGCCAGGTTTTAGTGGCTTTTCGGAAGGCCGAGAGAGTGGGAAGGGTCTGGATCTCTGCAGGTAGATCGTTCCACAGGGCCGGAGAAGCTACAGAGAAGGCCCACCCCCGGGGGGTCGTCAGCCGACATTGTCCGGTCGACGGCAGCCGGAGAAGGCCCATCCTGTGAGATCTTATCGGCCGTTGGGAGGTATGTGGCAGGAGGCGGTCTCGCAGATATCCGGGGGAGTAAATTAATAAAAAGGTTTTCTGTCGGGACAAGGAGTTTGCTTCGTGCTCATCTACATACAAGACGGGTTCACAGTGCTATTGATGTGCTTGCGTTCTCTTAATGGTCTGGCTGGACATTTGCTCGTTAAGTTAATTTATGATTTCACCGTTATGCTAAGCTGGCCAGATATTTTGATTTAAGAACAACTTGCAGGTGTTGCATTATTGATTCGTATCCAGCAAGCTCTTAAACCAAACAAAGTGAGGAAAACATTAGAATCCAACTAGGGAGGAAGGAAGTTCAGGTTTGTTTCCTATGTGTACAACAAGCACATTTCCAGCTGTTCTCCTAAACAAGTCTACTCCGCGGTGGAAATTTTTTATCAACCTTGTTTATTCCTAAAGAACGATACAGACCATCTTTCAACTTCAAATGCATAGGCCCGTTCTGTGCACGCTATTCAAGGGAAAGCAAATATTTATCTACATTCAAAGTAATTTTCCCAGAAACCAAACTTCCCCCGAGAGTCTTTGCAATTTTGAGCTAGTGCAAAGCTTCGGAGTATATCCTTGATCTCAGTCTCCCCAGGTGTTAAGAGCAACCCTTGATTTGAATTCTAAAGTTCCACCTAACTGAGAGCTCCCAGTGAGTGCCCAGTGCAGGCTTCCTGGAATTCACTGGGAAAATCAGCTGTTGTTCCTTTGTATCAGTCCAGTGGTTGCAGGATGTCCAGAGTGGTAGTTTTCAGCTTCCCCCCTCCCAACATGGCTTTCAGTGAGAAAAGAAGATCCTGCTCTCTGTTCCATCCCATTGCCACAAACAGCCTGTGTCTGGGGTTCAAGGCATGAACGGAAGAAATACCTACAAATGGATCAGTGGTGGGCTGCAGGCGGTACGCCCCAGTACAGGAGTGCCGGAGCCTACCCGGAGCAATGGATACCATTCCGGTACGGTGCTCTGGAGGGCCCACCCACCGCCTGAGTTCCTTAATGGTCTTTTAAGTCTTTGGCACTTCAGGGCACGGAGCATACAATGCCTGTGCGACGCTCTGCTGAGCAGCTGGAGCATCATGGAGGCTCGCGGAAGCAGTAAGACGCATGTGTGTGCGGCCACGCCATGCACGTCCATGTGGACAATGCCGGGCCCGTTCCAACCATACCGATTGGAACGGGATCCAGAACTCACCACTGAAATGGATAATTAGAACTGCAGGAAAAACAATTGCTACCAACCTGCCTTCCATTGAGGGCCTGTATACTGCACAAGTCAAAAAGAGGACAGTGAAAATATTTACAGATTCCTCGCATCCTGGACATAAATTGTTTCAACCCCTACTCTCAAAACAATGCTATAGGGCACTCCACACCAGAGGAACTATACACAAGGACAATTTTTACCAAACGCCATCACTCTGCTAAACAAATAATTCCCTCACCACTATCAAACTATTCACTAAGGCTGCATTACTATTACTATTAGTCTTCTCATCATTCCTATCACCCATCTCCTCCCATTTATGACTGTATGACTGTAACTTTGATGCTTGTATCCTTAAGATTTATATTGATTGTTTCCTAATATGATTTGATTGCTTATTTGTACCCTATGACTATCATTAAGTGTTGTACCTTAATGATTTCTGACAAATTTATCTTTTCTTTTATGTACACCGAGAGCATCTGCACCAAAGACAAATTCCTTGCATGTCCAATCACACTTGGCTAATAAAGAATTCCATTCCATTCCAAGAAAGTAAGAATGAAGCAAAAAAGCAATTTCTGAGAAGCAAAAATTGGTAGGATGATGGCCTGTTCATTATCACCATTTCTTGGCAGTGTTTGTTCACAAACCCTCATTGGTTTGAAGTTATTGTAGAAAACACACTTTTTTTTCTTTTAATTAATAAAGTGCTGCCTCTATAGGATTACTTACTCTTGCTCTCTGGTCTTCAAAATAGCTGTTTAGCATACCAATACATCACTTTACCTATTCTATTAAGAGGGCATAATTAATACTTTTAAACCAAAGAACACGCTTCCCACACATTTCTACCCTTGTGACTTATACCTCTGCAATTATGTTCAGTTTGCAAGAGATGCAAGCCCCAAGAATCGGCTTGAAAATTGATCCCATTACTTACTGTAGTACTAAAACTGCTCTTCGAAATTAACGATTAAGCTGAACATTTAATCTTGAGCATTTCTTCCGAATTTCTCACCTTTTTTATTCCCTAAGGGTGATCCACAACTTGTATCCTTCCCAATTCTTGGTTACAAACCCACACTACACTACAAAGCGGCACATGTGGAGTTTATAACACCAGCTCTTATGCCATCCCCCACCCCCTTCTGCTGTCACAAAAACAAAAAAACGGACAGCAAACAGCACTCAACAAGAAACAAGCAAGCTTGGAGAGAACCAAGGACCTCTCATTTCATCTCTGAGCTACAAATATTCTCCTTTGAATATTTATCAAGTATATTTATGCAACTGTCATGATCATAGCACTCTTGTACCTAACTACATTCATATGATCATTAGCCGCAACATGTGAAGAAGACTTCTGAAACTCAAGAAGGAGAGAGCTGTTAATTATAGAAGCCGTTATAGTTGAGCAGAAGCGATATAATGAATCCATGGAGCAAGTAAGCTCACGCTGTAATTTCAATGTTTATTACCTACCGAATGCTAAAAAGGGACATAATGAAACATTTCGTACATGTTTCAGCTGGCAAGATATTCAGTTGCCTTCTGAAAGACTTCTACATGTTTCAGAAGGCAAGCAAAGAAACGATGGAAACTAATGAAGGGCAGAAGCAACCTAGAACTAAGGAGAAATTTCTGCGCTCTGCGAACCAGTGGGAATGCCAATAGGAACCCACTACTGTTTCGGGCTTCAGGGACCACTAAATTCATAATTTTAAATCCGGTGGACCACTAATATGATCTGCCTAATGACCAGCTGGGTGGGGCGTGGCAAGGTGGTCATGTGACTGGGTGGGCCTGGCCAACTCGATGTCACTCATGTTGAGGGGCACCTTGCCAGCCTCTACTTCCCCCTCCCCTCCCAGCCACTTGTCACCTGCCCTCCTGGGCTCCTTAGGGCCCCAACAGGAAACAGTTGTTGGGTGTAAGCAGCCACCATGAGAAAGAGTTGGCAAAACAAATGGCTTAGTTCAAATTGGATCTGACCCAGAAGGAGGCTCAGCGCAAAAGCAACTCACTGAGGCCTACCAGCATAGGCTTTCCAAGCAGAGGGAAGACCTGCGGGAATGCAAGGCCAGGTACCGGTGCCTGAAAGCTCAGTGGGCTGAGATGGTCAGCCAATTCCAAGCCATGATGCAGTCCCACTGGAACGAGGCCCTCCGGCTCTTCGCCACCAGCGACGCTTTCCTCCAGCCTTTGCCCAAAGCCCCGCACCAGGAGGCTGAAGCAGACCCCCAAGTAGGGATTTCTGCTCCCCTCTGACCTGCACAAAAAGACCTTGAAGGGGGAGACTCTCTGCAGCAACACAAGCGTTCATTGCATGTATCCAGCCCAGGAGCCGTAATTTGAGGACCCCTGATTTAGTGCAATACAAAAAAATGCAAATAATTTTTCTGCGGACCACCAACATTTTCTCGCAGACCACACCAGTTGGTGACCGTTGCTCTAGAACATCTCAGCTGCTTTCCACATTATTGTCTGTGATACTGTGTCTTAAGAGTAGGGCTGGGAACAGGAAACACTTTTATTGTAATGATTCTGTTCCTGTTTCACAGGAACATGTCAAAAGTTGAATCTGCTGTTCAGTCCTATGACATTTATATTATCCCACCCGCTATGCTTTCTCACACCCACTTCATGTTTCAGAGACAGTCTCATAATCTGAAGGCTTTGCTGTTTCTGCTCCCTTTTTACAACCCTGTAAATCCCTTAATTCGGGGCACCGCAGGAAAAGTGGATGAGGGTGAATAAATTGTGGCTCACTCCTCTGAAGATGACTGAAAAGATTCATGACTCGAGTTTCTCCTTATGACTAGAGAGGTGAAAGAAGGGTGATTAAATAACCAACAAAAATGTCAATATTTGTTCACACAAATATTAAGCCTCTCATGGGAGATCATGCAATCAGTTTCTATCCCTAAAGATGAAAATGTGATGAAGAAAATATTAGATTGTGCAGAAATGAATAGATTAACACTAACAATTAAAGGAAAGGAAGACTCTGATTATTATAATCTATGGAGGTTATTTTATCATTGGTTACAAAAGGAATATGGATAAAAAGTATAACATTAAATAATTTAGGAAGGGAATTGTTATAACGGGAGCTATGTTAAGTTGTAATGTTAAAATAAGAATAGATATATATATAAAGAATTTGGTGGTAAGCTATAACTATTATGACCCCCAAAAAATTGTACTCAAGACGACACACAGATTAATGAATGATGAAATCTTTGTTTTAAAAGGGAAAAAATAAAAATAAACCTTTCATAAAAAAAGATGACTGAAAAGGTTCATGCCTTGAATTTCCCCTAAATGAGCCTGAACTTCAGGCTCACTTGAAAAGGGGGGCTGTGAAGAAGGGGATTGATGAGCAGGCCTTGGACCTTTAGATGCTGCTACAATCAGATATATTTTTAATGACACATACTTCTACAAAGCCATAACAAATATCTTACGAGTCTGAAAATACCTCTGACTTCATAGCCAATAAGAATAAATTATTGTAACATGCTTTAATTCGGGTCACATCGGGAGACTGTCAAAAATTTATTAATTCAACATGAAACAGAATCATGAATTACAAGGAGCAAATCATTAACAGCATGTATAATTTGCATTGAGATAGCATGTTTTGGTTTCCAACTTGTTTCCGAGTGCAATCCAAACTTAAATCCAATTTTTATTAGAAAAAGTCTTTACCAAAGTGAGTCTTATCATAAGTGGGGGGGAGGGTTTCTGAAGAAAATGTCCTTGTGAGAAATGTATCTGAGGATAAACTAGCTGTTTTAATCAAACAGGCAAAAATAAAACGTGTTAAATATGTTAATTTATAGGTTGCATTTCTGTAGAACATTCTAATTGCAATATTTGATTTTATACTTTAAATTGAAGTGTTACATTTAAATGTGGTGCTAATTGATTTCAGGCTTTGCAGAATCCATACTTATAAGGCAGTCATTTTTAAAAACATAAGTAAAATTCCCAGTACTAATAGTCTATTAGAAATGTAATTTCAAAACAGATGTAGTTTTTATTAGGCTCTGCAAATAATAATCTGAATTAATCCTAGCAGAACTGTATTCTACAGCTGCTAAATAAAATATTTTATGATTCCGATAAAATAAAATAAAACATAGCAGATATTTTCTTTCAAGTGTGGGGAACTTGGAGGTTTTAAAGTAGAATTACATAATGATGAAGCTATTTTTGGCTCTCCCTTGATTTTCTGAATATAAAAATGATTTTGCCGATGAAGAGAAGAGATAACTCATATCCAAGTGCCTGACGCTTGATCCAACACTATAAGTGATAGAAGAATTATGATATTTTATTTTGTGATAAAAGACTTATGAAAGCCAAGTACAAATCCACTTAAAAGAGCTTCATTTTTTTTCCTGTATATAATATTCCCTGTTCTCTATTTTAATGCCTGTTCCAGGAATAAGATACCCAAAGTTAGTAAACAAGGAAAGCAAATATGTTTTCATCATCCTACTTTTTCTATGGTATCCATGAATCTTCTCCTAGTCCCTTTATGGCAAACCTATGGCACGTGCCCTAAGTGGCATGCGGAGTCATTGTCAGCTGGCATGCGCGGCGGTGGCCATTCCTCTTCTAGGTTTCTGGTGCACATGTGCACGCGATGATCAGCTGTTTTTTGCATGTGTGGCAGTGCCAGAACCTGAAGAACCAGTCTTTCAGTTTCCATTGTGTGCATGCATGCCAGCCAGCTGATCGTCCCGCACACAGGCATGCCAATAACCAGAAGACAAGCTGGCTGGTGCCCACTGTGTGCGCTGGAAATCAGAATTTCATTTCCTGCTGCGTGCATGTTCATTTGGTAGGTTCTCTTCTGGGGTGTGTCCCTGACGAGTGCACGCATGCGCTCCGTTTTTGGCACTAGGTGCCGAAAAGATTCACCATCACTGTCCTAGTCCTTAATACATTCCAACCTGTGCACTAAAATCCCTGTTATTACATGCTGCAACCTTGGATACTTAAAAAAAAATTAATCTAGCGAGAGATGTTTTCCACTTATAAAAATGATCATTTTGCTTATATTTTCATGCTAATGGTATTTATTACTGATAAACTAGCATAAATTATTTTAAAGCATGCAGGCTTTTATTTCTATATTCAACTTTAGGACTACAGAGCTGAAAGAGAGGTGATTAAATAACCAACAAAAATGTCAAGAACAGGCTTTCACACAAATATTAAGCCTCTCATCGGGATCATGCTATCAGTTTCTATCTCTAATGCACTGTAAAAAAAATGAGATGGAGGTTTTAATCCTTAAAGCCAAAGTGAAAATCTCTAATTACCAATGCATGTCTCTGAAAAAATCCAGTTAAATGTCCCAGCTAACACTGCTATGATTTCTCAATTGTTATACACTGGATTAGATTTCATTTACTACCCCAAATTTAATCCAGGGCTAGAATTGTCATTTTGACTGCTGACTACTGCTATTACCACCTGGATCAATACGCCCTTCTCACAGAAGCTCTCAGAACCAAATGTCCTATGGGGGGGAAAAGAGGAGGTAGGAACACAGGAAGTCCTTGACTTACAACCACAATTGAATCCCAAATTTCCACTGTTAAGCAAGGCAGTTGGTAAGTGAGTTCTGCCCCATTGTATGCCCTCTTTTGCCACAGTGGTTAAGCAAATCACCGTGGCTGTTCAGTAAGTGATGCGGTCATTAAGAGAATCTGGTTGCCCCATTTGACCTGGCTTGTCGGAAGCCGCTTGGGAAGTTACAGATGGTGATAACAGCAAGAGCACTTAGATTTATATGCCGCTTCACGGTGCTTCACAGCCCTCTCTAAGTGGTTTACAAAGTCAGCCTCTTGCCCCCAACCATCTGGGTCCTCATTTTAACCACTTGACACTGGAACAGTGCAACTGTCAGAAATACATGCCAGTTGCCAAACTCCTAAATTTTGATCATGTGATCATGGGGATGCTGCAATGGTCATAAGTGTGAAAAACACCCTAAAGTCATTTTCCCCCCAATGCTGTTGTAACTTCGAATGATTACTAAACGAATGGTCATATGTCAAGGTCCCTGGCATTTAATTCCACCCCCAAACAGCTCATTTCCATTATAGATGGCTGTTATGGGACCATACAAGTTTAACTGTTCTCCCCTTCCCCTTATTTTCTTTTATATAATACTCTTTTGGATTGCAAGCCTAGGGACAAGGGTTGATGAATAGAATAGAATAGAATAGAATAACAGTTGGAAGGGATCTTGGAGGTCTTCTAGTCCAACCCCCTGCCTAGGCAGGAAGCTCTACACCATTTTTAGACAAATGGTTATGCAACATCTTCTTAAAAACTTCCAGTGTTGGAGCATTCACAACTTCTGGAGGCAAGCAGTTCAACTGATTAATTGTTCTAACTGTCAGGAAATTTCTCCTTAGTTCTAAGTTGCTTCTCTCCTTGATTAGTTTCCACCCATTGCTTCTTGTTTTCCCCTCAGGTGCTTTGGAGAATGATGTAACTTAAATTTAGGGGGGGGGGGAAACCAGGCAAAAGAGTTCCAATAAAAATACACAGTACACAACTTAAGCTGTTTGACAATAGGTGCCTCATAAGATGTGATATTTTAATGCCAAAAGAATTCACAGAAAATCTTCCCATGTGCCCATCCGTCCTCCCTCTCTCACATATAATAAAAACAAAGCAATGTGTGAAACAAAACTCCCACATTCATTTATCTCCCCTCTGCTCATTGTGTTACCAGTTTGACCTTTCGAACATTTATTACAAAGCACGGTATTTATTCATATCATTAACTTGATCCATACAAACAGATTTTTTAATGGGTTAGGCATTTCAAACACTTCATCTACAGTACCCACCTAAAAACGGCTCCCTTCGTGATGGTAGAATAGTAATAGCAATAGCACTTAAGACTTATATACCGCTTTCACAGTGCTTTCCAGCCCTAAGTGGTTTACAGAGTCAGCATATTGGGCCCAACAATCTGGGTCATTTTACCAAGGTTGACTCAGCCTTCCATCCTTCCAAGGTGGGTAAAATGAGGACCCAGATTGGGGGGCAAGATGCTGACTCTGTAAACCGCTTAGAGAGGGCCATAAAGCACTGTGAAGCGGTATGTAAGTCTAAGTGCTATTGCTATTACTACCAATCTTGGAAGAATGGAAGGCTGAGTCAACCTCAAGAAACGCTTCCAACACATCCCCACTTAAAAGCAGAAATAACCAAAGCACCTTTCTATATAGAATAGTTTATTTAGGTGGATGTTAGACCAAGCCCAAGATCAATGACACCAAATCACTACATTTTTTTTCCCTTTACTGTATTTAACTCATTATTGGACCCATGAATTATGTACTGTTTCTACATATATTTTTTCCGTTTAAAAAAGGGCCAGTAAAGTGAGGCAAATATATTTCCTAAGAATAAGTAAATAGAGAAATATATGGGAAGATGCATTAAAATAATTGTCCTTCCATTGTTGGGGGTGTTTTAAATTCTAGAAGGCATATGGAAATTCTGTAGTAGGACAATAACAGTCATATTATTTTCACAAACGTTCTTTGAATTACTGCCTTAGCTTCAAACTGAGAAAACTGTTGCTTGATCAAAAGTGAGATCAGGCTCATTTGGGTTTATGGCACAAAATTTGAGGATCTTTTGGATACTGATTACTGTAGGGTTTTGTTTTTTTGCAAAATACTTTACTTATATGTGATCAGTGGTGGGTTTCAAATTTTTTTAGAACCTCTTCTGTAGGTGTGGCCTGCTTTGTGGGAGTGGCTTGCCGACCATGTGACCGGGTGGGAGTGGTTTGCAAGCCATGTGACTGGGTGGGCGTGGCCAACTCGTAAAATGTGGTGAAACTCACTTGCTTAGCAACCAAAATGTTGGCTCAGAAATTCTGGCATCTGAAGCACGCAAGTCTTAAAGCTGTCAAGTTACAAGACCCTTGCACCCCTAACCCTTTAGAAAAAAACCCCAGGGGTGTTCAAACTTGACAGCTTTAAGACTTGTGGACTTCAACTCCCAGAATTCCTCCTCTCGCTCTTCATCTTGATGATGTGCGGACGGGCCGGAGGGGAGGGGGGAAGGAGCTGGAACCGGTTCTAAACGGCACTGTAGATTTGTGGGACCTCTTCTATAGAAGAGGTTAGAACTGGCAGGAACCCACCCCTGATGCTGATTATAACTCTGACCTTATTCCAAAAGAAACAAGTCAAAATAATACAATAAAATGAACAACAATAATAAATAAAAATAATAAATGATAATAATAAAATGAACACATATTTATAGAATAAAGTTTTTTTTCTTTAAAAAAACCTGACTAGTGCTTTTCCTTTCCATGGAATAATGCATAAGAGTGGTTGAAAATTTAGAAGACGTATTTTCTCCATATCTAATGATTCTGTACATCATGGGTGAGGAACGATGGCCTGTTTATGACTTGTGGACTTCAACTCCCAGAATGGCTGGCTCAGGAATTCTGGGAATTGAAGTCAACAAGTCATAAAGGGGCCATCGTTCCCCACTTCTGCTTTACGTGGCTGAAACTCAAAGGAGGGAATGCTCCAAACCTCCCACCTCAAAAAAAAAAAAAAGATTATAACTGATGCCAGTTTTGCCATTTACTCAAAGAGATCTTATCAAATATATAATATGTGAGCTGCAGAAATCTAAGAAGAAAATGTGGATTTTTAGCCTTGCAGTTTGTTTTACGTTTCCCTTAAAAAAAGCTAAATAAAATAGTGGAAACTGCAGTCCTAGCAAAAGTTCATGCCATAAAGGAATGTTATTAAGTATCTTGAGAAGTGATGAACTGAATAGGTCGGCAAACTAAATCTCTCAATTCAGTGATATGCTTCAAAAAAATTATACAGTATGAAGTTCAGTAATGCATGCCAAAACATAAAATCACTTACCTCAGTAATAAACACTTGTAACAGTGTTCCTTTCAGTCTGTTTCAACCCACTTTCTGTCAATCTGAAAGGTGAAAAGACAAAATCTAAAATAAACTTTTAACATGCTTTTCCAAATAATAATCCTAGTTTATAGTGCAGGAAGCTACAATATTTTATACAGCTGAGCTATATTCAGCTTTTCTTTTTGAGCTAATACACAGAAAAGATTTTTTAACAAATTAGTGAGATCTTATTTGGCTATAATACTAAAGCACAAACATCTAATGATTTAACTGGATGATTAAAGGTTAACTAAAACAGACATTTCAGAAAATATATAGGATAATTTTATCAGTACTAACACTGTTCTGACTGTATTATTTTTTATTTGGGGCTCAATACCCGTGTTTTCCCCAAAATAAGACATGGTCTTGTTTTCTTTTGACCCACGAAATAAGCACTTGGCCTTATTTTCGGGGAGGTCTTATTATTTTTGAGGTGCAGGAAGCGGTGAGCGTGGTCACCTCATGGCTGCTGCTGTGTGGCAATATTTTCGGGGAGGGCTTATTTTAGGGCATGCGCTCAAAAACCCGATTGGGCTTATTATCCGGGGAGGTCTTATTTTCAGGGAAATAGGGTAGTAATAATAGCTAGCACTTAATAAATACTTTAAAACCTGGTTTTTTTCTGTAAAATACCTGGGAATGTTTTCAATGATACATAAACACTTCCATTTAGCTTTAGCTGAAATGAAAGTAAAATTGTTATGGGAAATACTAGACAATTTCATATGGCAATAAATGGCTACTGAAGTAAAATGTATGAAATGAAAAAGCAAGAGTAAAAACAGGTACGTTTTGTTATGAAGCAGGTGTAAATAGAGCTCTAGGGAGAACTGTTTTGTGTTAAACGTCCCTTTCAATATACAAAAATTCACCGCATGTAAACATATTCACACAACTGGCAATACCAGTATTTTTATATCATGACGGACCAACTTGTATTACTAAAAACAGCACAGGCCCTTCTGACATAACCCAATTAGTCATGCACAAATAGCTTCTTAAGAGAGCCTTCTTTTATATTTTTATTTAATTCTACAAAAAACTATAGTTGAATACTGGTTTGTTTGATGATAAATCCACGTAGGATTGGATTTATTCCCTACTATTCCAGAGGGCAGAAGAAGCAGCAATAGGTTAAAATTACAAGAAAGGAGATTTAAGCTAGCCGTAACAAGGAATCCACTCCAGCTATCAAGCCATTGGAATAGGCTTCCACATGAAGAGGTGTATTCTGCTTCCCTACAAGTCTTCAAACACAAAATTGTCTATTAAGATGCTCTAACATTTCTGAAGCGTTTTGCTCAGGACCTATTTTCTCCCACAGTGATGATCCTCTGGCTGAGAGAAAGAGATGGCCCAAACCCAATTACTCTTATTACCCCCACCATCATCATAGAAGAAAAGAATTGTCCTTCAGTTCTTCAAATCATGTGGCTTTTTACCTTTCAGTAACAGCTCTTCACTGCCCTCATACCGACAAGAACATTGTGTGTCATGTTAGCAGACCACTTTGCTTATAAAGCTTTTTAAAAAAATACAAACAAAAAGGGCTTTTAGAGTTGGTGTAGAAAAATCCCGAGATATTGGTCGTTTTTATGACTTTATTACTATTCCCTTCAAGAGAATTGGCATCTAATAAAAGGTCTTAGTTTTAAAGAATTAAATTTTGTAGAATTAAATTTTTAGTTTTACACTAAAAGGACTTGGCTTTATCCTGACCTAACCACCTTATTCAGGCTCACCAGGCTCAAGGTTGACTCAGCCTTCCATCCTTCCGAGGTGGGTAAAATGAGGACCCAGATTGTTGGGGTCAAGAGGCTGACTCTGTAAACCACTTAGAGCAGGGCTGTAAAAGCACTGTGAAGCAGTAATAAGTCTAAGTGCTATTGCCCTTCCTTCCTTCCTTCCTTCCCCCCTCCCTCCCTCCCTCCCTCCTTCTTTCCTTCCTTCCTGGAGTATGAAATGCAGTATTGCAGGCTAACTTTGCCGGACTGCCAGCAGTCAGATTGTTGGGGCCAATAAGGCTGACTCTGTAAACCGCTTCAAGCAGGGCTGTAAAAGCACTGTGAAGCGGTATATAAGTCTAAGTGCTATTGCTCTCCCTCCCTCCCTACCATGGTGCGCAATGGTTGGAATGCAGCATTGCAGACTTAAATCTGCCCACTGCCAGGACTTTGATCCTGACCGGCTCAAGGTTGACTCAGCCTTCCGTCCTTCAGAGGTGGGTAAACTGAGGACCCAAGAGGCTGACTCTGTGAACTGCTTAGAGAGGGCTGTAAAACACTGTAAAGCAGTATCTAAGTCTAAGGACTATTGAGTGCTGCTGCTATTGCTATTGACTTAGTCCTCCATCCTTCCGAGGTGGGTAAATCCAGATTGTTGGGGCCAATAAGGCTGACTCTGTAAACCGCTTAGAGAAGGCTGGAAATCACTATAAAGTGGTTTATAAGTCTAAGGGCTATTTCTATTGCTTAGTCAATTTTTCTTCTATGGGGCTTCAACGGGTTAATTTAACTATGACATTTTTGTTTTTAAACGTATGGTTAAAAGGTAAGCAGCAGAGGCATTGAGGCTATTGTCTGAATGAGCACTATGATGGCACCAAGGTGGCAAAGAGTGCCATGCCTAATAAAGAATGTTTTGAAGTGGAGCAGCCCAGAAATGCCAATTATTCACTATGAATTAACGAATGTAATTAATTAAATGCCCACTGACTCCGCCCCCATCTTCCTCCTCCTCCCTCTCCCCAGCCACCCAATCCAGAGCCCGCAGATGGCATGCAACGTGCAGCCCTCCCTCCCTGATGCCAGCGGGCGGGGCTTGGAACGCAGCCGCCGGGGGCGTGGCCTCGCGTTCTCAGCCTCAAACTCCGCCCCCAATTCTGAGGGGGGGAGAGGGGACAAAACCCCGCCGCCGTCCGCCTGAGGGAGGCGGGCTGCAGGGAGGAAAGTTCTCTCGTCCCTTCCCCCCGCTTTACTCTCGCCTCAGCCACTCTTGAGGCGCCGGCGGCGGAGAAAGGGGGCAAACCCGCATCCCCGACGCTCTCGAGACGTCCCCCTCTTTCAAAGCCCCGCCGACCGCAAATCCGCCCCTCAACTCACCCTCTCCGCCCGCCGCTGCCGCCGCGGACATGTCCTCTCGCGAGTTTTGGTGGCGGGATTTCAGCCCTGGCGCGTGCGGGCGGTGGGGGAAAGAATACTGTACTTAGCCGTACGACGTGGGGGGGCGGGGGTAGGGTGTGAGAGAGAAGGGGCGTGGCGGTCAGAGCCGCGCGCCCAGCGTTTTAGAACCGGAGGCGGGGCGAAGGGGCGGTGGAGGAGGGCGGGCCCCTTGCGCGCCTCGCCCTGTGATTGGCGCGAAGAGGCGCCGGGGAGGAGGGGGCCCCGCGCGCCTCTCTTGTCAAGTGGCCCCGCCTCCGCCTCATCCTCCATCCGGGTATTTTCTCCCTCAGATTGCCTCTCGAGCGAGGCTGTGAGAGGGTGCTTTTTCTCTAGATGAGGAAAAGCGCGTCTTGCTTTTGGAGTTAAAAGAATAAATACATAAATACATAGATAAATAATAAACAAACGACATAGTCCGTCAAGGGCCGTTGTTTTCTTTCTCTGCCTGGCAAAAAATGAAATTATAGTTGAAAAGGGACCTTGGAGGTCGTCTATTCCAGCCCCCTGCTTAACCTGGAGATGTCCCTGGATCCTTTTATGAAATATTTATGGATTAAAGGAAATATGTTCTAATTTTGAGGAAGAGCAGCCCCGCAACACTGTGGGTGGACAAGAGGATTTGGAGAAAAAAAGTTTATGATAAGGAATATTATATCTAGGTAGAGTTATTGATTGCACCTCCATAAATGAATGAAAGTAAACAGCATCATAACCAACCCCCCCAACAATACTGTACAAAATTAGACTTCCATCAAAATTGACATCAATATCCAAGCTTGTTGCCCCTGAATGGCAGACTAAACTGATCAAGCTGCAAATGCCTTTTTATTGTTGCATATTAATTACACTCCACTGCCTGGATTTATGCCAAGCATTAAACTATTGTTTTCAAAACTTGGCCATTTTCAAGATGTATGGATTTCAACTTCCAGAATCTCCAAGCCTCTTAGGACTACTTATGTCATGGAATCTAGATAAATATTTTATCCAGATGCTGCCTAGCATCCTTCTCAAGTTCAGATAGATTTTAGAAGGAATTTATGAAATATGTACTGATACATGTCAAGCATCGGGAGGACAGCCAGTAAAACTCACAACTTGCAAATCTGGAAAACGACAGAATGGCCAACGGATTGGAAGTGGTCACTTATGCTAAAAAAAAGAGTTAACAGAGGGTGTGAGTGGGTCATTCATTATCTTTAAGTTCATAAGCTAGCAAAATAATTCTAACACAGATCTGAACCTTCCATGGGAAAAGATGTGCCGGAAGTTCAGGCAGGAACACAAGATATTATTGCTGAATAATTGGAAATATGGAAAAGTAATAAGTATTTGCTTCTTTGATTATAAAAAGGACTTCAACTGTGCCATCAAACTGTAGAATGTGGTTAAAAAGACAGGAATCCCAGGACATCTCATGTATTCGTGTACAACTTATACAAAGGGCAGGAAGCCACCGTCTAGACACTCCACGGTGAAGCAGACTGGTTCCGAGTCAACAAAGCAGTGAGGCATTGGTCTACATTTTTTTAAAATTTATTCAGTATATTATGATTTTACACTGGAAGAAGAGTGTGATTTTAAGACTGGAGGAAGGAAATAAATGGCTATGCTGATGGCACTACCGGGCAAGCTGACAATGCAAATGATTGTCAGGTTTTAAAGAAGGAAAGTCAAGCAGTGCAGTGAAAAAATGGGTCTAAAGGTGAAATGTAAAAAGCCAAACTAATAATGAGAATAACAAAGGCCTTTGAATTGACAGTGAAGGGACTGAAGTGATGGATAACCTCTGCCTTTTAGGATCATCAAGTAAAGGGGCCAACAATAAATATGCTTCATACTAATACTTGGGAAAAGATATCCAGATGCAGTGATATGCAGTACCTAGAACTACAAAGAATAGAACTGATAAGAATAGAATAGAATAACAAGAGTTGGAAGGGACCTTGGAGGTCTTCTAGTCCAGCCCTCTGCCTACGCAGGAAACCCTACACCACTTCAGACAAATGGTTATCCAACATCTTCTTTAAAACTTCCAGTGTTGGAGCTTTCACAACTTCTGGAGACAAGTTGTTCCACAGATTAATTGTTCTATCTATCAGGAAATTTATCCTCAGTTCTAAGTTGCTTCTCTCCTGGATTAGTTTCCAACCAGTTTCTTGTCCTACCTACAGATGCTTTGGAGAATAGCATGACTCCCTCCATGCGTGCATTCGTCAGGGGCACACCCTGGAAGAGAAGCTGCCATATGGGCATGCGCCCAGTAGGAAATGAAGTTCTGGTTTCTTGCCTTCTGATCATTGGTGTGCATGTCATTGTACCAATAAGGCACACATTATTGGTGTGCATGTACATTGTACAAAATAAATACAACAAAATTGGTTTTAGCCTTACTGGTGCAAAATTATAGCGGGAACGAAAAAAGAAAGAAAAAGGGGGAAAAAACTAGTCATACGTTTCCATGTGTGTATGGAGTGATTGTGGTTGTATGTAAACTAGACATATCCAGTTCCGGCAACCATTCTTTATATGATAAATGGGGGATGTGGGAGAAGAGGATCCAGGAGGAACACTTCCGGGATCCATGAAGGCTGCCAAAGCCTGGAAGAATGACTTGATCTCAGATCTTGAGAAGTGCCACCTGGAGAAGAATGCCTGGAGGTGACACCTGGTTGAGATGACTCAAACACGGTCAAGCCCATCTAGCAATAGCAATAGCAGTTAGGCTTATATACCGCTTCATAGGGCTTTCAGCCCTCTCTAAGCGGTTTACAGAGTCAGCATATTGCCCCCAACAACAATCCGGGTCCTCATTTTACCCACCTTGGAAGGATGGAAGGCTGAGTCAACCTTGAGCCAGTGAGATTTGAACAGCCGAACTGCAGAACTGCAGTCAGCTGAAGTAGCCTGCAGTGCTGCATTTAACCACTGCGCCACCTTGGCTCTTTCCCAGAATAGGTTCTTGGTATCTCTGAAAGCAAGGCTCAAGGACAATCCATTATAGATGGACAACATTTATGGTGTTGAATAAAGTGGCCGGATTTTAGGAGAGCCTTTCTAGTTCCTACTGTGCAAGCAATGCTTTCCTCTGTGACATTTTATTGATATGAAAGCTGTCTCCAATGTTGAGCCATTTATATTATAAAAGACATCAAGGAGAAGTCGTAGGAAGGGTGTTCCATAAGCCCTGTGGTTTTATGCTTTGTAAATAATGTTCTGTGGCAGGTCTCCACTTGTGTGAATCTCTGCATATACTTTATGGAAATTCAGTTAGATGGATCATGAACTATGTTCAGAGATTTGAAAGAACGCCCAAAGGAACAAGGCTAAACAAGTTAACCTTTCTGTAAACAAAGTCTTATAATTAATTCTTCTTTAAGTCCCCAACAATTGTGTATTTCCAAAAAAAAATAATCATAAGCAAACAGATCTTATTGCAAAATCAACCTAACTTGCCAGAAAGATTCCAGTTTTCAAAAACAAAATCAAGATGAAAGGCTTGTTAGATTTGGGTAAACAAATCATCCATTTGGAATAGGAAAATGTATGAGGGATTAGCTGAACAATATCTAATTAGGTTTGCAACAATAATTTTACTACCATTATTAAATTTTGTGTTTTCCTACCCCTTTTGATTTAGAGGACCTGGGATCCTGGGGTTAAGGTATCATTTAAACAACCAGATTAATATCAATGGCAACAGGCAGGTATTGAAGTTACAAATGAAGGATTCATTCTAAATGTCATATTACCTACCAGTTTCCCACTTCCCCAAATGGTTTTTTTTTAATTGAATCTTTACTTAATTTGACTTATTTTGAAAGGAACCTATGTTTGGCTTATTTACAAACAAGTCATAAGAGATCAGAGGAGTAATTTACTCATATGAACAGAAAGCCCAATAAATTAGTCCCCCTAGCCTCAATTGTACTTACTACTGCTTCCTTTCATAAGGACACAACTGAGAAATTGCTGAAAAAAAGATAATTTAAAATAGGAATAGAAGGAAGGTGCTTGTACTGGATTGAGTACCAAAAAACCAAAAACAAAAACCTTTAATCTGCAAAAATCCAGAGGATTAAAACATTTGAAGAGGCATCAGAGGGCCAAAGCTCTTCTATTATATAAAGTGTAGGCATTATGAGATAAGCACATCTGAACCAGGAAGAAAATAAGTGTTTAAAATCAACTGCTTGCTTCAAGGGGATTTCTCAAAATTTCTTCCTAAGAAATTTTGCTTCCAGCCCTCAAGGCTTCGCTCTACAAGTTCTAACTCCCTACCTGATAACATCATTTTTTAGAAGCAGGGCGTAAAAATAATGTTGTAATAGTCAGATTGTTTTGAGTGGTTGTAACCAGAGATCACACTCAAAAGCTTGTCCCTTTGGGAACATAAACTAGGGCAAGTGTTAGAAAAGAAGGTGACACTTTGTCCCTTTTATAAAAAGTGTGATTTGAGCAGAAGTTTGAGAAAGAGCTGATGGTTTATAATTGAGATACTGAAACCACATTTTGAAAGCTCTTTTTGCAACTGGAGAGTGGCCAAATCTTGTTGATAAAAACAGGTTAGTTTAACTAACTGGCCCTAACCTGGTGATTTATTTTTATTTTTTTACTAAAGTTTCTGGCACTTCAGTTAGAAGCTCTAAGTTTAATACAATAAACCATAATCGCACAGTCGCCTGAAGCGTGAGATGGGTGGGAAATAAATTTGATAAATAAATAACAGAATAGCAATTGGTTATAATTGAATGAGCAGGTAACTGATGACTCCTCTTAAAGCTTGCCAGATAACACACTGGTCACTCGGGCGTAGGAGTAAAACTAATTCTGAGTTGTCTTGATATTGGTGATATTTTTACTGCCCTCTGGAACAAGAATAATAGAGAAGGAATCTTCTTTATTTTGCAGAGTGAAACTGTTCTGGAGTTGGCCACTGCAGAGAAAGCTCTTTATCTCTTTCTAATGATGTCCTCAGAAAGGATCAGGGAGATCGTCTGTGATCTATTGTCTGCCACAGAAACTCCCACAGTTGTGGCCTGCCAGGGGACAGTGAGGAGGTTGGGGAGGAACATGGTCCAGTCCTGGAGGCTGGGGAAGGCTCAGACGAGGGCTCTGTGCCGGAGGTAGAGATGGGGCCGAGGTTGTCTGGCAGTTCTCAGCTGCCTGTGGAGTTAGACAGCAGTGAGGCAGAGGAACAACTGGAGCCTGTTCCCAGTATGTGTATGCGCAGAACTACCAGAAGAACAGCTAAGAAATCAGGGTCGACTTGGGAGTAAAGCCACAGATGGATGGTGAATGGCCCCTCCAATAGGAAATAAAAGAGGAGCGAAAGGGGAGTGGACTTTGGCAGGAACAATTTGTTCATTCGTTCGTTCGTTTCATGAGTGCGAAGATCTGTCCGTGAATCCCAGAGACTCTGTGCCCAGTCTTTCCTTGCACAGCCCCACATTTGGAAAATATTTACATGGCAGCTTTCCAAGCTAGATAAGGTCTGTGGTCATAAACTCACCTTTGAAAGACTATTTGCCAGGCCTTTGCGGAATGTGAAGGAGAGGAATTCACATTCGTTTAATAAAAGGGGTTTTATCGGAACCAGGAATCTGCTTTGTACCTTTTGGGGAAGCCTAGATCAGAACACCCACAGTAACACTGAATTAGTCGCTCTGTCTTTGCCAATGCAAAGAACCCTGTATGTTGTTGCAAAGGGAAATTGCAGTAAAAAAAATTGAGCTCCTGAACGAAAGACGGGGTATCAATCAAACAAACAACTAAAATAAAGAAGGTAAGGAGATCTGCAAGCAATTTATTGACTCAGCTCTAGAAAAGTTGGAAATGTGTCATTGAGCATCGGAAGGAAAAAAATAAGCAGCGTTAGGATGTGTTCCAATTTCCTTTCTTCTCCTGCCAAACAGAAATCTTGTCACCACCAGGAAGGTTAGAACCCTTTTGTTCCCGAGTACTAATTGGAGAAAAATCTGAAGCAATTTTTTTATCTCTGTGCCATGAAAGGCTTCGACGCCCAATTTCTTCAAAGCCAAGGAAAGCGGGCGAGGCCGGCTGCATTTCCCTTTTTGAGGACTGGCCAACCCAGGGAACTTCTAAAGCTAAACCATGCTAGAGTTCCCAGGATTTAGATTAAGGGCCTGCACACACCAGTCATTTAAGCCGAATCAGTGAAAAGTCTTTTGGGCTATGTCACCCGCGCGGAGGGGGGGGTGGGGGTGCCCCTCCCCAATGTCACCAAGAGGATTGCCCTCGCCTGACAACAGAGAATCTACAAAAGTCGGGATCCTTTCTGTGGTTGGTAATGCGAGACGATACCTGTTTCTAATGAGAAATGACGCCTGGAAACTTTAGCTCACTTTAAATAGAGGAACGGTTTGTTTGATTTGCAGACGGCACCCAGAATAAATAATGAGGTAATTTTTAAGAGGGTCTCGAGAGTTCATCTGGTTATTGATCATCACTAAACGGGGAACATTTTCCTCCCTTCAGTTTTTGAAAGACACGTCATTGACACATTCATTGGCTCTTTGCCAAAAGACGGGCTTAAAATAACATAGATATCAGCCATTCATTTTTCCTTTAAGGTTCTTCCTGTATATTTTGTACAGCCCTTGTTCTGACTGAGACTTCCCAAGAGCATGGAGCAAACTCCTTGTCCCGACAAAAACCCCTTTTATTAATTGACAGTGGATTCTGCTCACTCACATCCAGCAAAGTCTTTCGAGGGAGGATTTACAGTCACAGACCTTATCTGGCTTGGAGAGCTACCAGGCTGATATTTGCAAAACTTGGCAAGGAGGCTCAGAGAGTCACGAACCAATTAAGCAAACTAATTGTCTCCTGCAAACTCCAGTCCCCTTTCGCTCCTCTTTTATTTCCCCTTGGAGGGGGCATTCATCGTACACCTGTGGCCTTGCTCCCAAATCAACCCCCGTTCTTTAGCTGTTCTCTATGTCTGGCAACCCTGCGCATGTGCAAACTGGGAACAGGCTCCAGCTGTTCTTCTGCCCCACTAATGTCTGTCTCTGAAGGCATTTGATAACTGACATATGGCCCTGGCCCCCTCTCTGCCTCCGACCCAGAGCCCTCATCAGAGCCTTCCCCAGACTCCAGGACTGGCTCGTGTTCCTCCCCAACCTCCTTGCTGTCCGAATCTGCTGCCAGCTGTGCTGGCAACTGGCGGGCCACAACAGCCCTGCTGGTTTCTGCAGGGTGTTGCATCCACGAATAGGAGCAGGCATGGTGGATCTGCAAACTCAATGTTACATGAAGATTCCTTATTCATTTCATCCCCATTCCGTGTGTGTGTGTGTGCAGGGCAGTTTCTGCTGTCTGAGACACACATACACAGGGATGCAAAAACATCACACCAGAAACATCTTTCCGGCCTAAACGGCCAGGACTCACTATGCAGCCTCATGTAACATGAACTATGTGAGCCAGCTACTCCCACACATGCCCTTCCCCTTCCCAATGCCATGCAGCTTGTAACTTTCTATTCCCCCTTTGCCCACCCTTTGTCATGATGTGATTTTCTATTGGCTTATGTGTAGAATGCTGTGATTAGCCCTGTCAGATGAAGAGGAAAAGTCTTTTTGACAAAAAAGAAAATAAAAAAGGAGATGTTGTAATATAGTTGCAGAGCCACGCTGAACCACACAGGAGAAAACAAACTCCTAAAACCCCATAACATCCTGATAGTTCATGACATAACATTCTGAGATGTGCCCTACCAATGATGTCCAGGATTTGACCATATAGGCAAAACTTCCCTGAGCAGTAGATTAGAAATTGTACTTTTACAGGCTGTTTTTAACCACATGCTATTGCTCCTCCTGCCTTTGTCCTATCTCAATAAAAGGGGCTCTCAGACCCCCCAATCTGGGTCGCTCCATCCTGAGAAAGATCGTGTCCTGTCTTTTCTCCACATTGGCCTCATGGACGACCCACGGGAACATCACATTTGGTAGCAGAGGATGGTTGCGTCACAATCCCCCTCTAGTAATCTGTCTGGGGTAAACATGCTTAATGCTCATTTGACTTGTTCCAGCGTCCACTACTTGAAACATCTTAGAATCTTTAACCCAATGTAGTTCTATACTTCTGCAAATTCCCAGGTTTCCATGCTGGCAAGCTTAACTTGTCTACAAATACTTAGTACATGCTGGCTTTCTAAGGCTTAATACTCACCAACAGATTTCTGGTTAGGATAGGATACATATTGGCATACAAATCAAAGAATTTGAATTCAAACATACGGCCTGAGAATACCCAGGTGCCCTTTGAAAGAAGGGTTTTAATCAGGATAATATTGGATCTGGTGATAAAAGCATCAGACCAGAAACATGGGAGTTCTAGACCCACAAAAGCCGAATGGGTGACTTTGGGCCAGTCCCTTTCTTCCATTCAACCCACCTCACAGGGTTGTTGTTGTGGGGAAAATAAGGAGGGAGAGAGGAGTATTAGGTATGTTTGCCGCCTTGAGTTATTTCTAAACGGAGCAGAAATTAACTTCTTTCCGGTAGTGAGTTTTCTTTTAATGCAAGTACAAAAACAGTTTTAATCCCAAAGATTCAAATTACTTGAAAACAGTAGATATCCCAATTCATGACAGAATCATAAAAAAACCCAAATTCTGTTACCAATGATTCATCCTATCCGCAGCAGACGAAGACTTGAATCCCAGATTTGCATTTTTGTGATTTCTACCGAGAGCCAAACGCATCCCATCGCCATGTGAAATATTTGGAAACAAAATCTTCCATCTGCCTTATCACCGATTAAAAACATGCACTGATTGGGCGCATGGGCAATTTTTAGGCCTTTGGCATACTGCACTGTCTGTTAAGAACGAAGAAGTTTGGCCACTCTTGTTTATATTTATTTATTTATTTACAGTCCCCCCACCCTCTCCCAGAGCTGTAATAGAAAAGTCATTCCTATTCAGTTTCCAAAAACACAAAATGACTGGCATAATATTTCCCCTTCCACAGAGAGGTTTGGTAGTAGGGAAAAAATGAGGGAAATCACTGTGCCTATTTTATGGAGGAACCATTTCTACCTGAAGTGCGATACAAAGATAATGTTCTTTCAGTCTAAAAAAGTTATTCGCTTGAAGGCTGCATGGCTCAAATATGATTTATAGATAAATAACTTTTAAAAGGTGAGCAGAATATCTCTCTAATGGTACCCCCTACTAGCAAGGAATCTGGGCAATTATCTGGACATGTGTAAAAAACTTTCCTCCTTTAATGATAGGACATAATTTTTGTTTCAATTTGAGTAATTATTTCTAGTCATACCTTAACACTGTTTCTCAATCATGGCAGCTTTAAGAGGGATGGACTTCAACTCCCAGAATTCTCCAGGCTGGGGAATTCTGGGAGTTGAAGTCCACCCCATCTTAAAGCTGCCATGGTTGAGAAACACTGTGTAAAATATCTGTATATGTCACACAAATAACTGAATTCATTTTTAGCAATGCATTAAGGGAAATCCATTTGGATCTACTCCCCCGGGAATGGTTATTTATCTGCCAGCAATCTCTCTCCTCTTGGAAATTCATGTGTTTTAACATCTCAAGTTGATTAAACATAAATAGAATGCACGTAAAGCATGAATTAAAATTCTTAGATTGGGCTAGCAGAAATGATAAGAAGTTGATAAGTACGCGAAGATCCTGTAAAGATCAAGAATTAGATCCTCAACTCTTTCATGGCATGTATGTAAAATTAAATAAATCTGCATACATTTGCCTGGAATAAAAATAGTTGCAGTGCAAAGAAAGGCAATACAGTATTAAGTTTATAAATAAGTCCAGGCACCATCTTAAAATACACTTACTTTCTCCTGCATGACAGCTTATAAAATGCCTCTTCTAAGATAGAAAATATCCTTTTACAGTTTCTATAAACATGAGCGTGAAAAGGAATAGTGTTAAAAAACATCTGATCAATAAGGCGTGCTGTATTTCCTGGATTAAAACTTTGGATCAATTTACGTATTAATTCAATATTTTTTTAAAGCACCCTTGTGATATATTTGAGGCTCACAACAGCTGCCAGCAGCCACGAAGAGATGATAGGCAAATCAAATCGATAGCAATGCATGAAAAGACCAAAATATCTGCTATTCTCCCTTTTTAAAAAAATACAAAACATGAAACCTACGTCTGTCAGAGCTGTCTTAATTCATAAAGGGCACTTGTGATTTCCAAGGTATAGCTAAATAGCTTTTGACAGACTTTCAAGCCCTTTAGTCAATATTTACGAGATATTGATGTAAAAAAAAAACTTGGATAAAGCGGCAAGAGGAGAAGGAGCTGAAATCTACTTATAGATCATCTTCTCTTCAAACAAACACGGACTGCGAAAACACAGCTATTCCTTTAAACAGTAATCCTATGGCAGTTATGTGTTATATAACTTCCAAAGTTAAGCAAGCGGGGGGGGGGGAGTGGAAAAAGGTGAAGCGGGACCATAAAGTCTGATTCCCCCCCCCCAAAAAAAAGTGTAGGAATGAACTTAGTGTGGATATTACGCCCAAAACTATTTACTCATTTTAGAACTTTATGACCTGTGGACTTCAACTCCCAGAATTCCTGAGCCAGCATGGCTGGCTCAGGAATTCTAGGAATTGATGTCCACAGATCAGGAATTCTGGGATTTGATATCCACAGGTCAGGAATTCTGGGACTTATACAGGTCAGGAATTCTGGGACTTACACAGGTCAGGAATTCTGGGACTTGATATCCACAGGTCATAAAATGGCCATGGTTACTGACTCCTGCTTTTAAAGCTTGTAAAGGAATCAGGACAAAAAAAATGTGGCATCTGGAAGAGAGGAGTGTCAAAATTTGCAAAATGGCAGACACCGTATCTTGCAGGTTGAGACACACACACACACACACACACCCATCTCTGTAGGCACCTTTATCCAATGCTTCCTGGAGCCAGGCACCGTTCAAGAAGCCACCGTCGCTTTCTGCAAAAGCCTGTGAAACTGCAACTCCTTGTGTTAAAAATAAACTCAGGGTAGACAGCTTGGCACCACCCAAGAAAAACCTTGGTGAAGGAACTTTTGTGACATCCGGGAGCATTTGGCGCAGGGGTCGGCAACCTGTGGCTCTGGAGCCGCATGTGGCTCTTTCATCCCTCTGCTGCGGCTCCCTGCCGCCGGTCAGCTCCACAGTTGATAGGGCTTTCGTTTAGGACAGGTAGAGGAAAAAGGATGCCGCGCTAGGAGGAGACTCTATGGTGGGGGGAACGGGACTTCTGGTTGGCAGAGGAAAAAGGATGCCACACTAGGAGGAGACTCTATGGTGGAGGAATGGGATTTCCAGTTGGCAGAGGAAAAAGGATGTCGTGCTAGGAGGAGACTCTATGGTGGGGGAATCGGACTTCTGGTCGGCTCCAGAATTGAATGAGGGGCTTCCGGTTAGGATCTTTGTGGCTCTTTGAGTGTTTAAGGTTGCCGACCCCTGGTTTGGCAGATCAGAAAAGGACATCTGGACAGTTGAATTACCTTTCTCTCCCCTGTAAACTGGCCCAGCTTAAAGAGAACTGTATGCCCAGGTCATTCCTATGTGACAATCCCCATGAATCATGGCTTCACCTTTGGAAACTTGGGACGACACATCATCATCACCTCTTTGCTTTGCCTTGAGGAACGGCCTCCGTCAAAGGCAGATGGATGAACTCGTAGAGCTGCTTGGCATTGGCGGCATTGCCCAGAACTTCGGCCAACTTGTCCTGAGAAAGAGCGATCAATTCTGCAATGCTCTCAACGCGGTTCATGACGGCCTGGCAGTTTTTGGAATTGATGCCGGGCATTTTTAGCAAGAAGTCTTGAGGGCCGGGGTTGTACTTGTCCCGTTCGGGGAGGGTTTCGGAATCGGCCGTGATGGCCAAAGCCGCCGCTGCGTCCGGCTGAGGCCGGTTTTGCTTCAGCTCTTCAAAGACTTCGGCCGTGGCGTGTGGAGACGGGCACCACAGGAGCCGGAGGCGCGGGAAGTGAAGAGTCAGCAGGGCGAGCTTGGAGATCACGTCGTTGCTGGAGATCTCTTGGAAGAGAGAAGCCCGGGGCGTGAGAGAAAAGGGTTTGCTGGCGTCAAACTCGATGAGCAGGACGGGCCGTTGATAGTAGCGGGACATGGAGACGCACTGAGTGTACAACCTGCCGTTGTTGAGGGAGCCAATGAGGTCGCTGGTGCTCTTGCGCTCCACGCAGATGTCCGGGGTGAGAATGTAGTCCCCGACTTCTAACGTCACGGGCTCAATGTCGATGCCCCGCCGATGGATCAAGGAGGGAAGCTCGCTGCGGAACTCGCGCATGTCCACCACGATGCTGTGCTGCACAACCTTCTGGTGTTGGCCACCTAAGGAAAGCAGTGAGAGACAGAGGTCATTTCAGACTGAATAACCACAGGGAGCGTGGCCCTAAGCCTGAGCGCTAATGGATTAGAATAGAATAACAGAGGTGGAAGAGGCCTTGGAGGTCTTCTAGTCCAACCCCCTGCTTAAGCAGGAAACCCTACACCACTTCAGACAAATGGCTATCCAGCATCTTCTTAAAAACCTCTAGTGTTGGAGCATTCACAACTTCTGGAGACAAGTTGTTTCATTGATTAATTGTTCTAACTGTCAGGAAATTTCTCATTATTTCCAAGTTGCTTCTTTCCTTGATTAGTTTCCACCCATTGCTTCTTGTTCTACTCCCAGGTGCTTTGGAGAATAGCTTGACTCCCTCTTCTTTGTGGCAACCCCTGAGATATTGGAAGACTGCTATCATGTCTCCCCTAGTCCTTCTTTTCATTAAACTAGACCTACCCAGTTCCTGCAACTGTTCTTCATGTGTTTTAGCCTCCAGTCCCCTAATCCTCTGTTGCTCTTTGTTGATTGTCTAGTTGCAGAATGGGAGGTGGCTGTGAATTTGCCTTGCATCCTAAGACATCCCAGCTTAAAGATGAAAAGATTTCAACTTAAGGATGAAGATACTTCAAAGATGACAAGCCAAACTGTAGGTAGTCCTTGACTTATGACCAGAATTTCCACTGCTAAGCAAGGCTGCTGTCAAGGTTACGCCCAGATTTTAGGACATTTTTTTTTACCCACATTAAGCAGACTGTTAAGCAAATCAATGTAGCTGTGAAGTGACTCATCAGAACATTAATTAAGTCTATTTCCCCATTTCCTTGTCGGAAGCCAGTTGGGAAGGTCGCAAACGGTGATCGTACGAAACCAGGAGACCTCGAGTTCTAGTCCTGCCTTAAGCCACCCACTTTCTCTCAGCCCTAGGAAGGAGGCAATGGCAAACCACTTTTGAAAGAGCTTGCCAAGAAAACTGCAACAACTTGTTCTGAAAAACCAGGCACAATTGAATGGAATTGCTAGTTGACAGCAGTCGTGTTCATTTGGAGTGCCAGCTAGCACCCTTAAAAATGGAATTGTTAACCCATCCATGTACAAATCAAAGCTATCTTAAGCGACGGGGAACGTTCACACAACCATTTCATGAATCTGTTCTGACCGAGGCTTCCGGAGAGCATGAAGCCAAATCCTTGTCCTGACAAAAAACCCTTTTATTAATTGACTGTGAATTCTGCTCCTTCACATCCAGCAAAGTCTTTCAAGGGAGGATTTACAGTCACAGACCTTCTCTGGCTTGGAGAACTGAAAGGACGATACCTGCAAAACTTGGCAAGGAGTCTTGGAGAGTCACGAACCAATTAAGCGAATGAATTATCTCCTGCAAACTCCACTCCCCTTTTGCTCCTCTTTTATTTCCTATGGGAGGGGCCATTCATCGTCCGTTCATGCGCTCACTGGGAACAGGCTCCAGCTGTTCCTCTGACTCACTGATATCTGCCTCTGAAGGCAGCTGTTAACTGTCAGATGGCCCTGGCCCCCTCTCTGCCTCCGACACAGATCCCTCATCAGAGCCTTCCCCAGACTCCAGGAATGGCCCGTGTTTCTCCCCAACCTCCTCACCGTCCAAATCTGCTGCCACTTCACCGAATCAATGTGAATCCAGCCCCCCAAAAGGGACAGGGACTGAGACAGGGTCTTTTTAAAAAGAGTTACAGAGAGCCCCAAACGGACCTGCTTTGCGAGTGTCGATCGAAACAGTGGCTGCCGTGGAATCTCTTGCTAAATCCAAGTTGGTTTCATCTCGCCCTTCTCTTTCTTCTGGAATTACCATGACGGCCTTCTCTCTGAAAGGAAGAAGAGGGAAAAGGGGGCATCCGTATGAATTAACCTTTAAGCACTAAAACTGTCCAGCTGGAGTATTGGGGGTGGGGGGTGGGGGGAGAATCCACTCCAGGGCCATCAACATGTTTTAATTCTTGAGTTAGTGATAAGATAGGCAGCTATAGGAATGTTTTAATGCATAAATAAGTGAAATTCCTCCCACGGGCACCAAGGGCTCTCCCTGGTGATGATAGATGGCATTATCATCTATCATACTGTATCGGACTGGGGAAGGTCGGGCTTGTAATTCACCACTAGCTGGGAAATACACAAGGATTAACGGAAATAGTTTTAATTTACTAATTTCTCTTCTGCAGCGCAGAAATTGGGGCAATGAAATATAGGTAGCCCTTGACTTACAACCATTCGTTTAGTGACTTTTCAAAGCACAGCCCTGAAAAAAGGGACCTGGCTTTTTGTTCATACTTATGACCATTGCAGGATCAGGTGTTCAAAATTCGGATGCCTCGCAAGTGGCTCGTATTTATGACCGTTCCAATGTCCCCGAGTCATACCAACCCCTTTTACGTCCTTCTGACAAGGGAAGTTAATGGGGAAGGGCTCTCTCTCTCTCTCTCTCTCCCTTCCTCCTCTTCTCTCTCTCACTCCCTCTTCTCTCTTTCTCCAAGCCTTCCATTCTTTTATCCATCCTATCTTCTATCTATCTATCTATCTATCTATCTATCTATCTATCTATCTATCTATCGATCGATCAATCTACCTACCTACCTACCTACCTACCTACCTACCTACCTACCTACCTACCTACCTACCTACCTATCATCCCTCTATCTATCCATCTCCAATATCTATCCATCTATCTATCCATCCCTCTATCCATCCATCCCTCTATCTATCCATCCATCCCTCTATCCATCCCTCTATCCATCCCTCCCTCCATCCCTCTATCTATCCATCTCTCTATCCATCCATCCCTCTATCTATCCATCCCTCTATCCATCCATCCCTCTATCCATCCATCCCTCTATCCATCCATCCATCCCTCCATTCCTCTATCTATCCATCCCTCTATCCATCCATCCATCTATCCATCCCTCTATCCATACATCTCTCTATCTATCCATCCCTCTATCCATCCATCCCTCTATCCATCCATCCCTCTATCCATCCATCCATCCATCCATCCATTCATTTATCCCTCTATCCATCAAATTTATTTGCCGCCCATCTCTTATCCAATGACTCGTCCTCTTCTTACATTACAGAGCACTGGATTAAAATTGGAAAGGCTCAAATCCCTTTGGATGCCTTTCTCTTCTCTCCACCTGACATGCCCCCGAGAGAGAGAAACGGCACGCCCCTTCATCACCAAGGAGAAAATACGAACGCCTGCCTGCCTCCTACGGCTGCTGTCAATGAAGGGATGGGAGAGAGTGCACCAAGACTCCCTCTGCCTACTTCCTCCCCCTTGTTATATAATTCATCCTCTCCATCATTTTACATAAGTTTGCTACCTTGGAAACATGGAAAGGGAAGAGGATGACACCGGCTGCATAGCAACAGAAAGCTCCAGCAGTCAGTAGAAATATTTTTGGGGAGTTCTCGCAGAGATTGTATTTATAGGTAAAAGTAAAAGTTCCCCTCACACATATGTGCTAATCGTTCCTAACTCTAGGGGGCGGTGCTCATCTACGTTTCAAAGCCGAAGAGCCAGCGCTGTCCGAAGACGTCTCCGTGGTCATGTGGCCGGCATGACTCAACGCCAAAGGCGCACGGAACACTGTTCCCTTCCCACCCAAGGTGGTCCCTATTTTTCTACTTCCATTTTTACATGCTTTCGAACTGTTAGGTTGGCAGAAGCTGGGACAAGTCACGGGAGCTCACTCCGTTATGCATGCTAGAGATTTGAACTGCCAAACTGCCGACCTTTCTGATTGACAAGCTCAGCATCTTAGCCTCCCCTCCCATAAATACAGCCTCTGAATTTTGATCCCCCAGTTGTGGGGTTGCTGCAAAGGTCGTCATTCTGAAACACAGTCCTAAAACTAAATCACTTTTTTTTCAGTGCCGTTGTAACTTTGAATGGTCACTAAATGAAGTGCTGCAAGTCGAGGACTTCTTGTGTCAGGTTGAATCTTTGGGTCAGATTCTCTCCTGTTGTATTCTGGAGTGGTGCCATCTCAAGGGACTTGTGATGAACTGAAGCCACACCACTGTTCAGCATGGCTCAAAGTGCCCCACAGCCAATGGTTGCTGATACAATAGAAAGTATTAATCTTCTCTACATATAAAAGTGTGTGTCTGTGTCTGTGTCTGTGTATTTCAGCATAACTCTGGAACGCTTCGAGCAATTTCAACCAAACTTGGTACACAGGTGACTTACTCTCTGGAAACAAATACTGTGGGGTGGGTAAGACACCCCTAAAACTCCGAGGGGGTGTGTGTTCTGTTAAGATACAGCCTGTTGTGCCTTAAAATGGTTTCTACTGTACAACGCAGTGGAGTCGCCATGGTAACGGCTTCACAGTCCTCCACAAGGGGGCTCCCTCTGGTAAGGGGGAAAATCCAACATTAGAAATTGTGTTTGGTCCGGACGTTTCCCCCCCTATAAATAAATACCCGGGCAAGGCCAGGTTGTCGGCTAGTGTTTTTTAAAGGCAAAACCGGAGGCTTTTTACCGAATGAGTTTTTCAAAAGCTTCCTTCTCTTTCCTTAGCATGGTCAGGTAGCGCTGTTCTTCTGTCGATCCTCCGTAGATGAGGAAGTAAACCCTGCAAGGCAAGACAGGGAAACTTTTTTTTAAATCCAAAAGACGCCGGCTGGATGGCAAATGCACTCCAACCTGGCTCGCCAAACAAGCCACGACGGCCGGCCACATTCGTAACGCTAACAACCCATTAATCATTGTCTCATGTATCCCAACACCAGAGGCTACTAAATAATCACCGGGTTAAGGCGAAATCCAGCTAACCTGTATCCCGGTGGTTTCCTGAAGATTAAAATGATAAATAAAATAAAATAAATATGGCCTCAGTAGCACCTTCCCAATTCTCTGCAGATGTGTCATAACCTCCTTGGCTTGAGCCAGCCAAGATCTGGGTTCTCTGAGCAACAAGCAAGTTTTCCGCTTTAATAAGAATTAAAATGAAGAATCTCCTAATTAATAAGAATTAAACCCTGTGATTCATTCTGTAGGCAGGAGAGGCCCTGGTCAGATTTCACCACCTATATCTCCTTCCTCGTTATAAGACCCTGGATAAATACTGCAATATGACTGCAGGCACGTATTCATTTCTCCAGTCTAAATCCAGTTGGGTCTATTTTTTTTTTAAAGAAAGAAATGGTGTTACTTTTATAAATAGAAGACAATATGTGTAGCTCAGGGTTGAACTGGGGCATCCTTGGCACTCTCTAAGCTTGGTTGTTTTGTTCCGGACGTTTCATGGCCCCACTAGGTAACATCATCAGAGCTACAGGGAGTGGAGTTTTCTCTCTGTTTATACGGTGGTTTGCCCTGTTAACTGTTGGTGGGGATGTTCTCGGCGGCTTCTTGATTAAGCTTTCCTTTACAGCATTGTTAGCACTCTTAATCCCATTAATTGGGAAATGAAATGTCTGCAAGAAAACCACCAAGCTCAGATTGGTAGAGAAACTCAGAATCTAGAGATTCTCAGTCCAGGGGTGAAATCCAGCAGGTTCTGACAGGTTCTGGAGAACCGGTAGCAGAAATTTTGAGTAGTTCGGAGAACCGGCAAATACCACCTCTGGCTGGCCCCAGAGTCGGGTGGGAATGGAGATTTTGCAATATCCTTCCCCTGGAGTGGGAGGAAATGGAAATTTTGCAGTATCCTTCCCCTGGAGTGGGAGAAAATGGAGATTTTGCAATATCCTTCCCCCAGGAGTGGGGAGGGAATGGAGATTTTGTAGTATCCTTCCCCTGGAGTGGGAGGAAATGGAGATTTTGCAATATCCTTCCCCCCTGGAGTGGGAGGAAATGGAAATTTTGCAGTATCCTTCCCCTGGAGTGGGAGAAAATGGAGATTTTGCAATATCCTTCCCCTGGAGTGGGAAGAAATGGAGATTTTGCAATATCCTTCCCCCCAGGAGTGGGGAGGGAATGGAAATTTTTTTTAGTATCCTTTCCCTGGAATGGGAGGAAATGGAGATTTTCAAGTATCCTTCCCCTGGAGTGGGAAGAAATGGAGATTTTGTAGTATCGTTCCCCTGGAGTGGGGAGGGAATGGGGATTTTGCAGTATCCTTCCCCTGGAGTGGGAGGAAATGGAGATTTTGCAATATCCTTCCCCTGGAGTGGAAGGAAATGGAGATTTTGCAATATCCTTCCCCTGGAGTGGAAGGAAATGGAGATTTTGCAATATCCTTCCCCTGGAGTGGGGAGGGAATGGGGATTTTACAATATCCTTCTCCTGGAGTGGAAGGAAATGGAGGTTTTGCAATATCCTTCCCCTGGAGTGGGGAGGGAATGGGGATTTTACAATATCCTTCTCCTGGAGTGGAAGGAAATGGAGGTTTTGCAATATCCTTCCCCTGGAGTGGGGAGGGAATGGGGATTTTACAATATCCTTCCCCTGGAGTGGGAGGAAATGGAGATTTTGCAGTATCCTTCCCCTGCCACGCCCATCAAGCCACGCCCACACAACTGGTAGTAAAAACAATTGAATTTCACCACTGTCTCAGTCATCCAGGTCATGCAGCAAAATCGTGACCTGGATGACTGAGAATCTCTACAGACAGCAACCAGGAGCAGTAACTCAGGTGACCCCGAGGACACAGGTAAATCACCAAGTGGCCTCAACGACCCTCTAAAAAGGATGCAAACATCCAGCTGTCTGCAAGGAGTACAAATCCTTCCATTCCCCACCCATCCAGTCAGAGCTGAAGAAGCTTCTTGGATGAGGAGCGAAACGTCTTCAAAAGAAAAAGCAGAAAGTCCAGTTCCCTCTTGAAAAAAGCACCTTTGGGATAACCATGACCTGGATGACGGAGAATCTCTACAGACGTTGAGCTAAACAATTTGGGATGGACACCCTTGGAATGGCATGGGAGTAGGAATGGATTTCCAGAGGGGGGGGGGAATTGCAGATGACAGGAACCAGAAGCATCACTCAGGTGATCCTGAGGACAGAGATAAACCTCCAAGTGCTTCAATGACCCTCTACAAGGATGCAAATGACCAGCTCTGTCTGCAAGGAACATAAATCCTTCCCTTCCCCACTATTCCTATCAGAGCTGAAGAAGCTTCTTGGATGAGAAGCAAAACGTCTTCAAAAGAAAAAACAAGAAAGTCCAGTGGTCTCCTGAAGAAGAAAAAAAAAGCCCTTTTGGGACAAGCAAGCTCAGAGGACCCCAAAGACTTCTCCCATTTTTATTTCTCGTCCTAATTAGCCTGGGGTGCAAACCTAACCAGGACAAAAACTCTCTCAGCCATTGCTGCCCCTTCCAAGCCACAACGTTACCTCAACGGCTTTCCCGCCCGGCTCGCCTTGTAAACTTCCAGCTGGCGAACGAAAGTTAGCTCCGCGTCGTACAAGACGACGTACCGGGGCTCCACCTCATGCAAGACGGAGGTCAGGGCGTACGGATCCCCGCAGCCATTTAAAGGGTGGATGACTGTCAGCGGTTCCTTCAGGATGCCGTAATAGGCATCGGAGGAGGAGGAGGGGGAGAGTTTTAACTGGAGGTCTTCTGATCTCGCCCCGTTGCTCTCCTGGCTGCTGTTGAGGCCCTCAGGATCTTCTCCTTCTTCTTCTTCGACCTCGACGTTCTCGGGATCCTCTGGGTTCAACATTTGCGTCAGGGTCAACTCTGCCTTTTTCTTCCTCCTTTTGGGCCTGGAGGATTCCGTTTTGGCTTTTTTGGCTGGCGGCTCTCGGTCGTTCTTCTCACGGCCGTTCTTGGCCTCTCGCCGGTTCTTCGGGCCGGCCGGGCTCCCTCCCTTGCCCGGCCCAAAGGTTTTGTTGTAGAGCCTGGTTAAATAGGCTTCGGGCCCGAGGGTGATATATTCCTTGAGCTGAGCGCAGGTGCGGTCGTCGCTGGCACAAACCAGCACTCGCCCTGCAGCCAAAGAGAGTTTCCACGCTTTACGGCTTGAAATCAAGTCAACCTTTCCCCTCCTACAGGCAGTCCTCGAGTTACAACCGGAGCTGGGGCCAGAATTTCTGTTGCTATGCCGGCAGAAGAGAGCGGTGCCTGATTTTATTATGACGACGTAGTGAAACACCGTGGTTGATAAGTGAACCACGCAGTCATTAAGCGAGTCCAGCTTCCCCTGCTTGCCGGTTGGAAGACAGCTGGGGGAGGTCACAAATGGTGATCACGTCGCCATGACACACGCTGGTGGCCAAGTCCCCAAATTTTGATCATGTGACTGGGAGGAGGGTGCAACGTTCCTAAGCGCAAGGACCAGTTGCAAGTTCCCCCTTTTCTTTTCAGTACAATTGTAACTTTGAGTGGCCACCGAAGGAATGGTTGTAAGTCAAGGACCATCTCTATTTCTAACAGAAAAAAAGAAATATGGAGTCTTCACAAAATAGGACAGCTGTCATCATCGCTCTACTAAAAGTGCTGTTGTTTGGGGACTCAGAGAGGCTGGAAGCAAAGTTTTAAATCTGAAGTTCAAGTGAAAAGATTTCAGGATGGAATGAAGGGTGATCCTTCCTTCCTTCCTTCCTTCCTTCCTTCCTTCCTTCCTTCCTTCCTTCCTTCCTTCCTTCCTTCCTCTGTTCCTTCCTTCCCTTTCTCCTGTTCATTCCTACTTCCTTCCCCTTCCTTCCTTTCCTCTTCCTTCCTTCTTCCCTCCCCTCCCCTTCCTTCCTTCTTCCCTCCCCTTCCTTCCTTCCCTTTCTCCTGTTCCTTCCTTCTTCCATCCCCTTCCTTTCTTCCCCCTTCCTTCCTTCCTTTCTTCCCCTTTCCTTCCTTCCTTTCCTTCCATCCTCCCTTCCCTTTCTCCTGTTCATTCCTACTTCCCTCCCCTCCCTTCCTTCCCCCTTCCTTCCTTCCCTTTCTCCTATTCCTTCCTTCTTCCCTCCTCTTCCTTCCTTCCCCCTTCCTTCCTTCCTTCCCTTCTTTCCTCCCTCCTTCCCTCCCTGAAAAATCTCCCCCCTTTACACAGCTCCAAAAATATTTTATTTTTTTACGAATTCAACCCAATTTCCTATCGGGACAATGCTAAAGGTCCAGGCTGCCTCTGGAGTTGGTGTCTTTCTTTAACTTGAGGCTGGACCTTAGGGGTGGAAGCCTCGGCCAGATGGTTTTAGAGCTGCTTTCAGGGGGATTCCCAGATTATTTTACAACATCGCACTTTTCTCCTCATACCAAAAGACCTTCACTGTCGAGCCTCTATTTGCTGGAGGCAAGAGAGTCTACTTCCACTTTCCAAAGAGGCCTCTCCCCTTGTGCATGTAGAGGGCAGATGCTCCAATGATGTTTCTGCCTGTCTCACCCTGTCCCTCCTTGTCTGGAGGAGCGGCCTCACCTGGCCCACCCAGGGCTTCACTGTCAGCGTTCTCCTTCTCAATCTCCTTCAGCACTTCTCCCAGAGCTTCCCACTTCGGGCTGCTCTCCAGGACCAGTTCCCTCTTCTGTTCTGAAAGGGGGACACAAATCACGAGGTTTATCTATTTGCAGCATCATGTCGTTTGCTTTTTAATTGGCTGGTTGTAAGGTGGCTCAGTGAGCAATACGCTGAGCTTGTCGATCAGAAAGGTCGGCAGTTCGGCGGTTCGAATCCCTAGCGCCGCGTAACGGAATGAGCTCCTGTTACTTGTCCCAGCTTCTGCCAACCTAGCAGTTTGAAAGCACGTAAAAAATGCAAGTAGAAAAATAGGAACCACCTTTGGGAGGAAGGTAACAGCGTTCCGTGTGCCTTTGGCATTTAGTCATGCCGGCCACATGACCACGGAGACGTCTTCGGACAGCGCTGGCTCTTTGGCTTTGAAACAGAGATGAGCACCGCCTCCTAGAGTCAGGAAGGACTAGCACATATTATGTGCGAGGGGAACTTTTACCTTTAAGCTTGTATAGGAGCACCAGAAAAAAATTGGAATTATATTAAAAATTATTTGAGAGCAGTGTGCCCTATCTACTTAGATGCCCCACCCTAAAAGAACCCTCTTCAGATAATCCTCGACTTGTGACCACAATTGATCCCAACATTTCTGTCGCTAAGTGAGAACTTTGTGATGTGAGTTTTGCTCCATTTCACCATCTTTCCTGCCACGTTTGTTAAGTGAATCGTGGCAGCTGTTCAATTAGTAAAATGGCTGTTAAGTGGATCTGACTTTGTTGGTCTGAAGGTCGCAAAAGGTGACCACACAACCCCAGGACATGGCAATTGTCTTAAATATGAACCGGTTATCAAGCATCTGAAGGTAAATCATGTGACCTTGGGGATGCTCGCAACGATCGTAAGTGTGAAAAATACAGTATATTCCGCCGTATAAGGCGACTGGGCGTATAAGACGACCCCCTACTTTCAGGCGCCCGCAAGCCGGCTGAAGGCCTCCTGGCTGCTGGGCTTTCATAGTTTGAGCTCAGCGCCTTCCTCCTCCAAACCTCCAGCCAGACTTTACTAAGCCATCCCAGCACTCATCCATCCACGTGCCCAGGCAAGGAGCGCCGAGGTTATCAATTGAAAGTCCGGCGTCTGCGCTGGGGGCGGCACAGCTTTTTGCTTGGAGGCATTGCTTTTTTGTTTGTTTTGGTTTTTTGGTTATACCCGGCGTATAAGACGACCCCCGATTTTTAAAATAATTTTTGGGGGTTAAAAAGTCATGTTATACACCAGAAAATACGGTAGTCATAAAATCACTTTTTTCAGTGTGTCATTCTTACTTTGAATGGTCACTAAATGAACTGTTGTTAAGTCGAGGACGTACATCTTAGGCTACATCAGTGAAGAAGGGTGTGCTATATATACGTATATATACCTTTTGCTTCTTTGAAATCCGTTTTCTCTGAGCCTTTTTTTTTCTTACTGGCGTTATCTTCTGGCAGGCGATAAACTCTGCTCCGAGCATTCAGGAACATTGATGTACTTGAATCCAGAAAAAGCCAGCCTAGGAGAGGAGTACGAAGAAAGATAAGATGATAAGAGAGATAAACATTAAATATAATACAATACAATAGCAGAGTTGGAAGGGACCTTGGAGGTCTTCTAGTCCAACCCTCTGCCTAGGCTCCAGACAAATGGTTGTCCAACATCTTCTCAGAGACTTCCAGTGTTGGGGCATTCACAACTTCTGGAGGGAAGCTGTTCCACTGATTCATTGTTGCCACTGTCAGGAAATTCCTCCTTAGTTCTAGGTTGCTTCTCTCCTTGATTAGTTTCCACCCATTGCTTCTTGTTCTACCCTCAGGTGATTTGGAGAATAGTTTGATTCCCTCTTCTTTGTGGCAACCCCTGAGATATTGGAAGACTGCTATCATCTCCCTTTGTCCTTCTTTTCATTCAACTAGACATACCCAGTTCCTGCAACCATTCTTCGTATGTTTTAGTCTCCTAATTAGTCCCCTAATCCTCTTTGTTGCTCTTTGTTGATTGTCTAGTTGCAGAATGGGAGGTGGCTGTGAATTTGCCTTGCATCCTAAGACATCCCAGCTTAAAGATGAAAAGATTTCAACTTAAGGATGAAGATACTTCAAAGATGACAACCAGTCATATGTGTGCATGGAGTGATTGTGGTTGTGTTTAAGAGTCTGAGAGCCCAAGGATAGAAACTATTTTTAAACCGATTTGACGGCTGGCTATGCTCCGATGTCTTCTGCCTGATGGTAGAAGTGCAAAGAGACACTGACCAGGGTGTGAATCATCTCCGAGTATCTTCCTTCCTCTCCTAAAGCAGCGAGACCTGGTGAGGTCATCTAGTGGTGTTACAGGGCAACCAATGGCTTCTGCCGAATGGATCACTCTCAACAAACCATCGGTTGCCCTCTAACAACACTGGAGGAGGAAATGCACCCCGAATCCTATCACATGCAGCACTACCACAAAATTGATATGTCAACAAAGTGAGGGATTTTTTTTTTAAAAAAGGAAAAAAGTGCAAAGGATAAGCCAATTCTTTTTATATTTTTACCCCAATGTATTTGTTTGAGGCAGACATTCGTGCCATGCTCTTCTTCCTACAATGCCAGAAAAAGATTCACCGCTTAAGGTTGCTTTTGGCTTGAACCTGCCCCAACAGATGGCATCAGAAACGCTAATAATTTCCACGTGTGATAAAATGTCTCGAAATAGCCCAGCTTTCCAGATCCTTACGTTTCTCTTCTTCCCTTCCCAGCAGCCGAGAGCTCCTTATATAATGACTTAAGGCGTCTGATGTGAACGGGACATATTTTCAACCAACAGCCGTTAAGTGGGAGGCTGAATGTATTTCGTGTCTTCCAGCCTTCTGGAGGGATGGGAACATTTGGGAACATTGGGGCGCGCGTGTCTTTGCGGTTTGGCTTCTAATTAAAACTTTTGATCGCGGAGCGAATGGAACTAATTCCTACCTGAATTCTGTCCGAAAGCTTTTTCTGACACTTTGAGGGACTCTAAAAGATGAAGGAAAGTGACGCAGTCATACTGAGTTAAGTACTGAAGCAAAGTGCGGAGTATCTTCAAATCTTGGACCAGAGATTTGGTCTTGGATCCAAGCTGGTGCCAAAGAGGATCTAAATAGTGACGGATTGTCTGAAATGACAGCATTAGGAATCATGGTTAGAGCGTGATGGGGTGATCCAAAGCAGCTGATCTCTTTAATAGATTTAGCAAGAGCACTTAAGACTTATATACCGCTTCACAGGGCTTTTACAGCCCTCTCGAAGCAGTTTACAGAGTCAGCCTCTTGCACACAACAATCTGGGTCCCTCATTTGACCGATCTTGGGAGAACGTTAGGCTGAGTCAACCTTGAGCCGGTCAGGATCGAACTGCTGGCTATGGCACAGAGTTAGCCTGCAATTCGTATTTAGAGGCTGCAAACCTTTAAAAAGAATCAAGTCATAGATTTCATTCTTTAGTGTTGCCCATTCACAGCCACATCTGATGCCATTAAACGATAGATAGATAGATAGATAGATAGATAGATAGATAGATAGATAGATAGATAGATAGATAGATAGATAGATAGATATAGATCAGTGGTAGTCAACCTGGTCCCTATCGCCCACTACTGGGCGTTCCAGCTTTCATGGTGGGCGGTAGGAGTTTGCTGTAACTCTGCTTTATAAATTTTATAAAGTAATTTCCCTACTTTATAAATCACCATTACTGTGGAACCGGTGGGTGGTTAGAAAATTTTACTACTAATAGAGATACAAAAGTGGGCGGTAGGTATAAAAAGGTTGACTACCCCTGATATAGATAGATGATAGATAGATAGATGAGAGAGAGAGAGGGAGGGAGGGAGGGAAGGAGGGAGAGAGAGAGAGAGGGAGAGAGAGAGAGGGAGAGGGATAAAGGTCCCCTCGCACATATGTGCTAGTCATTCTCGACTCTAGGGGGCGGTGCTCATCTCCATTTCAAAGCCAAGGAGCCAGAGCTGTCCGAAGACATCTCCGTGGTCATGTGGCCGGCATGACTAAACACCGAAGGAGCACGGAACGCTGTTACCTTCCCACCAAAGGTGGTTCCTATTTTTCTACTTGCATTTTTACATGCTTTTGAACTGCTAGGTTGGCAGAAGCTGGGACAGAAATGGGAGCTCACTCCGTTAGCTAGCGTCGCAAGGGATTCGAACAAACTGCCAACCTCTCTGATCAGTAAGCTCAGCGTCTTAGCCACCGTGTCTACACACACACATACACAAAAGAATTTTGATTCCAATGATGTTATGATCCTGGCACACAAGCGCCCAATAAAAGAACATTTATTTCATTGTTAACGAGCTTACGATAAGCAAGCCAGAGACTTGGAGACCTAATAAAACATTCTTTTATGTAAAAACACAGTTCAAGCATTAACAGATGTCAGCTCATCCGTTTCTTTTTTGCTTTTTTTTTTTTTTAAAGGCAGACTCTGCTCCCTAAACTAAACACAGCTGGAAAGAAAGGAGAAAAGTTGAACTGGGAGAGTTTTGACTAGGTGCTGCTGAAGCTCATGACATTTCACAAACCATAAAAATTGTTTTAAAAAAACCACAGCGGAATTCCTTCCAAAAAGACACAGATGGAGCATCTGAGGAGGCTTTTGCTAAATGAAGGGAAGGGAAACTGCCGTTAAGGAACGTAAGATGCATCGCTTCTAGGGATGGGCAACGATCAACAGGCACTTTTTCCTCCTTATAACTTAGCCAAGTATTTCCTCCTCTGAGCTGGGATTCTGACCCAGAATATCCTTCAAATGCCAGAGCTAAGCTTGAGAAGGTGAAGGCTTCATTTCAGCTCCACAGACCGTTACCTCCTTATTACTGAATGACCATCTCCTCCCGACAAGGCTCAACCGCAGGGAAGTCCAACTTAGATCCTGCAAATGCAGCTTTAGTAATCAGCACAAGAATGGAATGGAACGGAACAGAACAGAATAGAATAGCAGAGTTGGAAGGGACCTTGGAGGTCTTCTAGTCCAACCTCAGGCAGGAAACCCTATACTATTTCAGACAATTGGTTATCCAATCACTTCTGACCGAGGCTTCCCAAGTGCATGAAGCAAACTCCTTGTCCCAACAAAAACCCCTTTTATTAATTGACTGTGAATTCTGTTCATTCACATCCAGCAAAGTCTTTCAAGGGAGGATTTACAGTCACAGACCTTATCTGGCTTGGAGAGCTGCCAGGCCGATATCTGCAAAACGTGGCAAGGAGTCTCAGAGAGTCACGAACCAACTAAGCGAACTAATTGTCTCCTGCAAACTCCACTCCCCTTTTGCTCTCTTTTATTTCCTCTGGGAGGGGCCATTCATCGTCCGCTTGTGGCCTTACTCCCAAGTTGACCCCTGTTCTTTAGCTGTTCCCTTCGTTTGGCAACTCTGCGCATGCGCACACTGAGAACAGGCTCCAGATGTTCTTCTGCCTCACTGACGTCTGACTCTGAAGGCAGCTGATAACTGGCATACGGCCCTGGCCCCCTCTCTGCCTCCGACACAGAGTCCTCATCAGAGCCTTCCCCAGACTCCAGGACTGGCCCATCTTCCTCCCCAACCTCCTCACTGTCTGACTCTGCTGCCAGCTCTGGCAGCTGGCGGGCCACAACAAGTAATATCACCAAATCAGAGAGAACGTGAATCAACTTTATAACGCCGATATTTGAAAGTAGTGCTACTCTCAGGACTGAGGATGCCAACACGCATCAATACAATTCACAGGGCAAGCCGATGAGAAGGGCGCACCTGACTTCGCCAAAGAAGAGGTACCTTTTCGAACGCCGTGCCAATGGCGTTTTCTAAGGACAGATCCTCCACTTCCAGAGCAGGGTTGCACTGCTTCAGTTCCTTCAGACACGCATTCAGGATATCCAGTATGGAGCTCTGGATGGCGCGCATGGCTGGCGTCATCGTGATGTGGATTTCCACCACTTCGGGTTTGTGTCGCTCTAAAAAAGAGTGCACCACCGCGTGAAACCTGGGGAAGAGAAAGACAGGAAGATGTCAGCAAGGAACTGCACAGACAGACACACACACACACACACATCCTGGTTCCTAGCTATGGACAGTTTATCTAAGTCCTCAGGTTGGAAGGATCTTTTCAATCCAAAAGAGGCTGTCAGGCCTGCAGCCATCTTTTCTTTTGGATCTTTGGCCTGCCACACTTTCTATTATTCTACTATGCCTTTTCTATGGTGGGAAAATGGGAGGGGGGATTGTACGGAGTGAGATGCTATGTAGCCATAACAACATTCTTTCTAGAAAGCCAAGGTCATCGTTTGTCTTTGCACCTCTGCACCTGGCCGGAACTGGGTGGGTGGAAGCTGCCAGCATGGCAGTGGGAGATTGGACCATGTGATGGGACTTGTGGGTGTGACGACAAGATCTTGAATTTTCAGCTGGTTGGGGAAAACAGGGAAGCTTTCAGATTCGGGGTTTCCCAGATGTGCCAACATGGCTCTCTTAATAAATTGGAACTTTGAGCAATCCTTTGCCTTGGACTCTGATTTCATTTTGGATGCTGTTTGGAACCCTGACATTAATTGCAAAAGGCAATTGGGGTTTTTTTCTTTGAAAACATTTCGCTCCTCATCCAAGAGGCTTTGTTGCAGCCTATTGGCCGCCAGCCACTCCAGGCACCGAATCAGAGGAGAAGGAGAAGGAGGTGTGGGAGTCAGGGCCAGCATCAAGGTAACCTGAGAGCTCCGAGGGGGAAGAGGGACTGCAGCTGGCAGAGAGAGAGAGAGACAGAGGCGGAGCCTGGGCTGTCCGTCAGCCCTCAGGTGGAGAGTCAACAGCCCACAGGTCTGGAGGTGGCTGATGAGGAAGAGGAACAGCTGGATCCAATTGCCTGGTGCGCGGTTGCACAGAAGGCAGAGGAGAGGAGAGCAGTGGAAATCTATGGGCCGGTCCTTGGGAAGGAAGGGCCACCGCTGCAAGCGTAGCCCCACCTAGCTTTGGGGATAAAAGGCAGGGGGCGGAGATGAATAGATGTGGCAGACAACTATTCATCTCTCTACCGGACGGACTTGTTAGCCTGCGGTGAGAGAAAAACGTTTTGCCGGGGCTGCCAGCGCGCCTAATTAAGGAATCATTGATTTAACTTCAGAAGGTCTGTTGTCTTTGGGGAGCTGGGTCAGAAGAGGCATCTTCAGTTCTGGATGAGAAATGAAATGTTTTCAGAGAAAGAAAAAAACCCCAGGAATTCCAGTTGCCTTTTGGAATAGCACCTTCAGGATAACCATGACCTGGATGAAGGAGAACCTCCCTCGATCTTTCCCATCCTTAAAACCCGCTTACCTTGGCCAGAGATACAGCTTCCTCACGAAGAGGTTGCGCATGACTCTTTCCACATGACAAAAGCCGGTGTTAAAGGCCAGTGCGTTATCGGTGAAGGCTTTGACGAAACCTTGCTTGTTCTTTTGGCGGTAAAGCCGCAGGATGAAAGCTTCTTGGCAAGACTCAATGATTCTGTGGGCTTTGTACACCAGAATTCCTGGAGGAATAACAAGAATAAATTGGAAGCAGAAGGGCTTGGGTGGTGAGGAGTCCAGATCAAAACACACGAAGAGGACGGGAAGTTTTTTCAAGGCAGGTCAAGAATTTGAAAAGTTTTGCCGATGAAACAACAGGAGACATTTTAACTATCCTCTGGCAACTTCTGCAGAGAGACAAGAATGGATGCTTTTAATTCTTTTTTCAGGACAACGGTGTCCTGCTTTAAAATCGGCTCAAGGAATTCAAACAAGAACCGGAAGTACTCCCTGATCTTAGAAGAATTGTTCAAGTGAAATACTTTAAAGCTTTATAGGATGCATTTACTCAGAAATTATATTTAAAGAGATTCTTTATTCTTTAGATGAGGGAGGTGCTGACTCAGTGGCTAAGACGCAGTTCAGCAGTTCGAATCCCTAGCACCGCGTAACAAAGTGAGCTCCCGTTACTTGCCCCAGCTTCTGCCAACCTAGCAGTTCAAAAGCATGTAAAAATGCAAGTGGAAAAATAGGAACCACCTTTGGTGGGAAGGGAACAGCATTCTGTGCACCTTCGGTGTTGAGTCATGCCGGCCACATGACCACGGAGACATCTTCAGACAGCGCTGGCTCTTCGGCTTTGAAGCGGAGATGAGCACTGCCCCCTAGAGTCGGGAACGACTAGCACATATGTGTGAGGGGAACCTTTACCTTTACCCAGAAATATGACCCATGGAATACAGCAGGGATCACTCTCAAATAAAAGGTCATAGGATTAAAGAGCAACCACTGTAATCAACCAGAATCTCCAGAAAGCCACAAGCTGCACTTAAAAGCAATGGTTGGTGGCCCAGTTTCCTTTTCAGAATGCACCTTTAAATAGTCAGGGATCTCCCTCCATAAAAGACAGATCTAAAATCAAGGGATCATAGAGATTTCCAGGACTGAACACAGCCACTTTGTCCTAACGCTACAGATCAGCCACAAATCCTGTTACTCTCCTGTGGCATTTTTACTCCAACCTTTCCCCTAAACTGGTCAGTGGTCTTATACCCTGTTCCCCCTCCCCACATCTCCAGTTTTTAGCCGTTGGCTTTATAGCAGTCTTTCCCAACCTTGGTTATTTGAAGACAGGTGGACTTCAACACCCAGAATTCCCCGTTTCCACCACAAATGCGCGAACGGCAAAAGCGCGCCTGACTAAACCGCGGTGACAAAACCACGCCGATAAAACCGCGCGACGAAGGAGCGACGAATGAGCCCTGAAGCGTGCCGACAACAGCATGCCGACAGAAGCGCGCTGTAACCTAACCCTAAACCTAACCCTAACCCTAACCCTAACCCTAACCCTAACCCTAAACCTTACCTTAACTTAAATCGCGCTTCTGTCGGCGCGCTGTTGTCGGCCCGCTGTTGTCGACGCGCTTTTGACATTGCGGTTTTAGCGCCGCGGTTTTGTCGGCGCGCTTATGACGTTTGCACTTTTGTCGGGTCACGGAATTCCCCAGGCAAACGTGGTAAACATTAAACGTGGCTGGGAAATTCTGGGATTTGCAATCCACAAATCTTCAAGCTGCAGAGGTTGGGAAACCCTGGCTTAGGGAGAGAGAGAGAGAGACCAAAAGTGACTAGTTCAAGATTATCCTGCAAATCTCATGACCTAATTCCAGTAATATCTCTGACTAAGCCACACAGGTTTTTCAGGAGAGACAAGAATGTGCCAAGCAATGGCTCCATGACTAATCTGTAGCTTTACAAGCTGTGTTTTTAATAGAGCTTCTCCCATACTGACCTCTAGTGGGAATGACCCTATAAAACAAAGAGCGTTATTT
Source organism: Thamnophis elegans (assembly GCF_009769535.1). NCBI lineage: Eukaryota > Metazoa > Chordata > Lepidosauria > Squamata > Natricidae > Thamnophis > Thamnophis elegans. The sequence continues at coordinate 9,831,055 of NC_045554.1, forward strand.
GAAATAGCTGGATACCCGTGCTTCACGGCAAAACTATGTGATCGGGCAATTCAGGAGAAATCTGATTCACTCTGGTTTAATCTGTTGGCTCAGGGATGGTCGGTGATTGAAACACATAAGGGAACATCGCTCCCACCGCCTTGAGTCTGGCAGCAGTTCCATAGGTGGAAGGCGTAGACATTTTGGTGAGGTATCAACGTTTAGCCCCAGACAGCTCCTGAGTGAAGGAATGGAATGTCTGCCAGTTTGAACTGAGGTAACGGAATGTGAGGCAACTGGCAGTTGGAACAGAGTTTTTTTCAGGTGGGGAGGGGAAGTAGAACTCCTTAGCATCAGAGCGTGTTAATTACTGCATAAGAAATATTAATGATCTGATGGTCATTTTGAAAAATCCTTTCTTAGCAAGCACCTAGAAACCAAGAGGAACATATGTGCCAAGTTTCAAGTTTGTAGGCTTTATGGTTCTGAAGATTTCGTGATGAGTGAATGGTGCTTGGCTTTTATTTTTATATATATATAAATAATATGCTTATTACATGTGAACTGAGAGGAACAATTTGTTGTTGTTAGTTGCAAAGTCGTGTTTGACCCTTCACGACCCCATGGACAACGTTCCTCCAGGCCTTGCTGTCCTCTACCATCCTCTGGAGTCCATTTAAGCTCACGCCTACTGCTTTGAGAAGAACAATAGTCCTGCATTTTTCAGTCTAGACTCAAAACTATGTATGGCATGTCGAGAGGCGGGAATGACACCCATTTTTAAAGTTCTTACCAGTGATAAGATCTGCAGGAATCCTGTCGGTCAGAAAATCCACCACCAGGATTCGGCTAGTGGCAAAAATAACTCCTCCCTGGGTATAAACTTCATAGCGGCTGCTGCTGGCAATTTCATTTGTTACTCGCCGAGGAAGATAAGCAACATTATCTGTCTTTAACTGGTCAATAAAATATTCCTGACAAAGGAAAAATGATTCAGAGTAAAGAGGAAGATAAGCAACAGTTTATTAACTTTCATTGGTCACTAAAATATACCTGATAAAGGAAAAATGATTCAGGGAAAGTAATGACGAATATAGGATTTGTATTCCTTAGGCTAATTCCTTATTAGAGCAATTGTTTTAAAATTGAACTTTTTTATTTCTTCAAAATATAGACTCCCCAAATTCACTGTCAACTATTAAGCATAAGTGGGGGATTTTGGCTACGTCAGGATTAGTTTTCAGCAAACGAGTTTCCTGAACAAGGCCAGTAACATATAACATTTTATACTTCCTGTCAGCTAACGATATTCAAATGCCTACTGATAGTAGTTATCCTACGCATATTACTCAGTTTAATTCAGTGGGCCCTATTACTTGACAAATATTTTATAGCATTGAAATCTAAGGATGCTTTAAAGAAACAATTCAGATTTATAACATGATCTATGAACGCCTGCTTAAAAGTAAAGTGCACTTTTTCAATGGTATTGCTTTTCTTATACTGTATGTTCCTAGAACTATGTCCAGGATGGGTGGGTGGACGGACAGACAGACCGACAGACAGTTAATATTCCTCAATTTCTGGATAGTCTCTCAGCCCAGCCCACTTCATAGGCTTGTTGTGGGGAAATAGGAGGAGAAAGTATTAGATATGTTAACCAATTTGAATCTATATCTGTATCTATATACAGTATATAAAAATTGGTGTGTGTGTGTGTGTGTGTGTGTGTGTGTGTGTGTGTGTGTGTTCCAGCATAACTCTAGAGTGCCTCGAGCAATTTCAACCAAACTTGGAACACAGTTGACTTACTCTCTGGAAACAAATACTGTGGGGGTAAGACACCCTAACACCCATCGGGATGTGTGTTCTGTTAAGATACAGCCTGTTGTGCCTTAAAATGGCTTCTACCGTACTGCTGTAAAATAGCGTCTACTGTACAGCGCAGTGGAGTTGCCATGGTAATGGCTTCACAATACTCCACAAGGGGGCTCTTTCTGGTAAAGGGGTAAATCCAACATTAGAATTTACTTTTGGTCCAGACATTTCCCCCCCTATAAATAAACACCCGGGGCCACATCGTGTTATCAGCTAGTTATTTGTAAATAATAATAAAGACAGGATATAAATAGATAAATCACTCTCATGAGTGGTTCTGGCAGAACACCTTCATGCAAATGATGTCATGAGGCTTGGGTGTCATAAGACATGAGAGTTTGGGTGGAAAGTTTTCTGCTATACCAAACTTGAGGAAAGTCCTTCACAAACTGGGCCAGCATCCAGAGAAGATGACAGTGCCAGAGACCAGGAGACGTCCCACCTGAGCCATGAAATGCAGCTGGGTGGCTTTGGGCCAATCACAAGGAGACAGTGAGTTCTAGTCCCACCTGAGCCATGAAAGCCAGCTGGGTGACTTTGGGCCAATCACCAGGAGACAGTGAGTTCTAGTCTCATCTTAGCCAATGAAAGCCAGCTTGGTGGCTTTGGGCCAATCACAAGGAGTCGATGAGTTCTAGTCCCGCCTTAGGCATGAAAACCAATTGGGTGACTCTGGGCCAGCCCCCCCCCCCTCAGCCCAGCCTATCTCACAGGGTTGTTGTTGTGGGGAAAATAAAGAGTGGGAGCATTGGCTACTCCCACAACACAGGCTTAGCTTTCCCACCCACATAGGGCTAGCATTGAACAGAAGCCCCGCTAGGCTTCTACAAGGCCAGGCCGCGTCCTCTGTGCGCTAACCCGGGTCGAGCGTCTCGTGGGGACGGGCTGAGGGTCGCCCTGCCTACCTCCTCCGCGGGGCTGGTGTTCAGCACCAGGACCAGGCGGGTGGGCTCGCAGTAGAGGCGGAGGAAGCGCAGGAGCAGGCGGTCGACGCCCAGCCCGCGGGCGCAAATGACCAGCCCGTCTTGGTGGAAAAGGTCCAGGAAGATCTGCGTTTCGTGCTCCAGAGGCGGCCCGGCCGCCATGGCTACCGGCTGTCACCGGCAGCCTCTCTGCGCATGCGCCGGGAGAACCACAGAGGGGGCGAGGTAGACCGACGCACGGAGTCTTCCTGTGCCGCTCCTTTCAAGCCGGAAGCTCCTCTATCGATGCGGGCCGGGGCGGGGGTGAGAGAAATAGTGGGAGAAGGCTCCTGTAAGTCGCTTCTGGAGCGGCTCTCGTCCATTAGAAATACACACAGTGCTGCTGCCATCTAGCGGTCGGCAGGTTGATTGTTTCAGGCTTTATTACAATTTAAATCAATTAGCCCCCTTTTAATCATTTTTAATTTTTAAACAATACAGTCAATTGTTTGTACTGAATCAAGCCTCCCCGGACCCCAATTATATTCTGCAGCGTTTCTCAACCTTCATCATAACTTTTATGCTGGACTTCAACTCGCAAAAATTCTCCAGCCAGACTTCTTTAGAAGAGCTAAGGTTGAGAAATGCCGTTTTATAGGGCCATGCAAGTTATGGAACATCAGAATAGAGTTTTAAAAAGTATCCAACACAAGAAGCCAGAAGGGATGGCCACGACCTGTATCGCGATTAAGACAACATAAGAGAAGTGATTTGGATTGCAAGGAGCCGCAGGCGCGCGCATCCAGGATCCAATGTTGCAATTTTCCTCAATAGGAGAGGAAGGCAGGGAGGGAGGAAAGAAAGGAAAATAAAAGAAAGAAAAGAATGAAAAATGAAGGAAGGAGAATGAGAAAATGAAGGTAAGTAGGTGGAAGGAAGGAAGGAAGGAGAACGAGAAAAGGTAGGTAGATGGAAGGAAGGAAGGAAAGAAAGTAAATGAAAAAGGGAGATAAGAATGAAAATGGAAGGAAGGAAGAAAGATAATGAAAAAAGGTAGGTGGAAGGAAGGAAAGAAAAGAATGAAAAAAGAAGGAAGATAAGAATGAAAAAAGGCAGGTAGGTAAGTAGGTGGAAGGAAGGAAAGAAGGAAGATAAGAATGAGAAAACGTAGGTAGGTGGAAGGAAGGAACTAAAGAAAGAAAAGGAAAGGATGAAAAAGGAAGGGAGATAAGATGAAAAAGAAAGTAAGGAAAGAAGGAAGATAAGGATGAGAAAACGTAGGAAGGTGGAAGGAAGAAAATAAAGAAAGAAAAGGAAAGAATGAAAAAGGAAGAAAGATAAGAATGAAAAAGGAAGGAAAGAAGGAAGATAAGAATGAGAAAAGGTAGGTAGGAGGAAGGAAGGGAGACCGTTTAAAGCAGGGCAATCCAACTTGGCCACTTTCAACCTCTTGGCCACGTCAACTCCCAGAATTCGCCAGCCAGGCTGGGCATTGAAGCCTACGGGTCTTCTGGGCGAGCCTTCCGCGGTTTTCAACTGCGCGCCCCCCGAGGCCAGAGTCCCGGGCAGAGCTCCTCCCTTGTGGAAGGCGCGTGCACGCGCCCGCATGCATTAAACCCAGACACCGGCCGGGCAGGGCTTCCCTTCCGGATTCCCTGCGCGTCCCCGCCGCCGCTGCTGAATTGCTGCTGACTCCCATCATGATTTTCTTGCTGGCTTTCTTTGCCAGCATCTTCCAGACAGGTGAGCAGGGAGGCGAGGGAAGGCGCCAGGTGGATGGATGTCTCGTTAACCGGGTAACCATGGCGTCTTCTTCTGCTCTCCCTTGCCCCCCCCCCACATCCCACCCCCAGGCTGGGTATCAAGGCTTCCCGAAACCCCTAAGTCCTTTCTGGATCCGTCTCAGGGTGAGGATAGGGGTTTTGTCTTTCTTCATCTCCTCACGTGCAAACGACCCCCCAACCCTCCTTCTGAGTCCAGAAAAAACTGCAGGGGATTGGAAGCCTCCCCCCTTTTGCAAATGCCTCTTCCAGGTTAATCTGGAATTAAAAGGGGGAGGCAGGGGGGAAGCTCACTATCAGACAAGAGGGAGTCACCTTTTCTCACCCGATTGGGCTGGGCAGGAAGGAGGGCAATAATGAGGCTGCGGTTTATGGGGAGGCCCTTGGGATGCTGGCCTTGAGCTGAGGCTTAAAAACATCTTTATACACATGCTAACCGTTTTCGTCTTATTTATATCTCTATCTAAATATGTTGTCTGCTTATCTTTTAGCCTTCGTTTCCAAACTCCTTTTTTCCCCCCTCCAACCGTTGGTAAAATACTTCCCAAATCATATAATATTTCGTTTGCTCTTTCTCCTTAGTTAGTATGTGTGCGATGAGAATAATGGCCTTGAAAAACAGTGCTTTTAAAAAAGTGATTTGATCCTCACAACCACCCCTTCGCTGCCACCGTGATTCGAATCCAGGGGCTTGGCAACTGGCATGTCGCGGCATCCTGGCATCACGTGATTGGCATTTGAAACCTCCCCAGCCGGTGGTCTCGAAGGTGCTTTTTTTCCCAAGAGGCAACTGGACTTCCTTGGTTTTTCTTGGAAGACGTTTCGCTTCTCGTCCAAGAAGCTTCTTCAGTTCTGAGTGGATGTCCTTCCAGTCCCCAACATCAGAGCTGAAGAAGCTTCTTGGATGAGAAGCGAAACGTTTTCAAAAGAAAAAGCAAAGTCCAGTTGCTTCTTGAAAAAGCACCTTTGGGACAACCATGACTTAAATGACTGAGGATCTCCATTCCCAGCTTCTTTTTTTTTGACAAGCAAAGTCAAGGGGGGGAGGGGGGAAGCTAGATTCACTTAAAGAGGACATGATTCATTTAACGACTGCAGTGAGTCACAACAACCGTGGCAAAAAAAGATGGTAGAATCAGGCAGGACCAGTGGTGGGATTCAAATAATTTAACAACCGGTTCTCTGTCCTAATGACCAGCTGGGTAGGCGTGGCTTGGTGGTCATGTGACTGGGCGTGGTCAACTCAACGTCACTCAGGTCAATGGGTGCCTTGCCTTAGCTGTGACAATGTCATAAGGGTTAATCGGAGAGGCAGTTTCTGTAAGCAGGGCAACAAACCAGAATGTTTCCTTCCTGCCTTCCTTACAGGATGAGCCCTGTAAATTGGGGAAAAAAACAAAAGGAGATTTCTTCCAACAACCGGTTCTCCCAACTGCTTAGAAAGTTAACAACCGGTTCTCCCGAATAGGTGCGAACTGGCTGAATCCCACCACTGGGCAGGACTCACTGAACAGCTGTCTTGTTTAGCAGTGGAAATTCTAGACCCCATTGTGGTTGTAAGCTGAAGACTGTTTATAATGAGAATGACTTGGTATCTCTGCTATCCAAACCAATGATAGGCAGCTTACCAATAAAGGAGAATATCTGTAGTTCAGGGCTTGAAATGAGGGGTCCTTGGTGCTCTCTGAGCTTATTTGTTTTCTTGCAGACGTCTCATGAACCAAACTAGGTAACATCATCAGTGTTGGAAGAAGTGAGGTTTACTCTTGGTTCCTTGAATACTCTTCTCTAGCACTGATGATGTTACCTAGTTAGGGTAATGAAATGTCTGCAGGAAAACAACCAAGCTCAGAGAACACCAAAGACTCCCCAATTCTCTTCCTCCTCTCTGCAAACTCCACTCCCTTCTAGCACTGATGGTGTTGCCTAGTTAGGGTAATGAAACGTCTGCAAGGAAACCAGCAAGCTCAGAGAGCACCAAGGCCCCTTCATCAGATATTCCTCCGTCTTTTGACATCTTCATATCTTGCCAGGGCATAATGCCTGTTTCTTGTTTCCAGCTTTTACAGGGGTGAACGAACGCACTTTCCTTGCCATCAAGCCAGATGGGGTACAGCGACATCTGGTTGGCGAGATCATCCGGCGCTTTGAGAAGAAGGGCTTCAAGCTGGTGGCGATGAAGCTCATGCAGGTGAGAACAGCCAGTGGATGAATGACCCCTCCCAGAGGAAATAAGAGAGGAGCGAAAGGGGAGTGGAGTTTGCAGGAGACAAATTAGTTCGCTTAATTGGTTCGTGACTCTCCGAGAGTCCTTACCAAGTTTTACAGATATCGGCCTGGCAGTTCTTCAAGCCAGAGAAGGTCTGTGACTGTAGATCCTCCCTTGAAAGACTTTGCTGGATGTGAATGAGAAAAATTCACAGTAAAATAATAAAAGGGGGTTTTGCCCGGACCAAGAGTTTGCTTCGTGCTCGAGAAGCCTCGGTCAGAACACAGGATTCAGACAAAATGTCAGATAGATATCAAATGTAGAGACTGAATCTGGGCATCTAAGATCTTTTTATCTCTTATCTTGTATTATCGGTATTGTAGCTTCTTAGCCACACTGTAGAACAGGTGACCTTATCTTTTTGTAAAAAAAATCTCTTCTTTTGAACTTTCAAGTTCCCGTTGAAGGCGAGTTTGGTGATGAAACCGCTCAGCATTCTAATTCCTTCCCAATCTGCAAGTGGGATCTTATTTAGTATCCAGTGTTTTTACAAACATCTGTATTGATTGCATCTGACGTGTCTTCTGCTCAGGCTTCGGAAGAGTTGCTGAAAGAACATTACATCTCCCTCCGTGAGCGTCCTTTCTTCAACCGCTTGGTGAAATTCATGAGTTCGGGACCGATTGTAGCCATGGTGAGGAACAGAGAGAGGAGAGGCTAATAGCTGATAACTCGGGTATTTATTTATAGGGGGAAAATGTCCGGACCAAACATAATTTCTAACGTTGGATTTTCCCCCTTACCAGAGGGAGCCCCCTTGTGGAGCACCGTGAAGCCTTTACTATGGCAACTCCACTGAGCTGTACAGTAGATGCCATTTTACAGCAGTACGGTAGAAGCCATTTTAAGGCACAACAGGTTGTATCTTGATTTTGATTTTTGATTTTGATTTTATTAACATTTGTAGGCCGCCCTTTTCCCTGAGGGGACTCAGGGCGGCTCACATAAAATCAGGGAGGGGAAGTACAAACAATGACATAGACACATATAATAAAAGTAATAAGCAACATACATTCATCATTCGGGAGGGGTAACTATCCTTGTCCCCAGGCCTGACGGGCTAGCCAGTTCTTGAGGGCTGTGCGGAAGGCCAGGACGGTGGTGAGGGTACGAATCTCCACGGGGAGTTCGTTCCAAAGGGTCGGGGCTACTACTGAGAAGGCCCTCCTCCTTGTAGTTGCCAGCCGGCACTGGCTGGCCGATGGAATACGGAGGAGGCCCAATCTGTGTGATCTAATTGGTCGCAGGGAGGTGATTGGCAGGAGGCGGTCTCTCAAGTATCCAGATCCACTACCATGCAGGGCTTTATGACTAATAGCACCTTGAAGCGCACCCGGAGATCGACAGGTAGCCAGCGCAGCTCGCGGAGGATAGGTGTTATGTGGGTGAACCACGGTGCACCCACAATCACTCGCGCGGCCGCGTTCTGTACCAGCTGAAGTCGCCGGATGCTCTTCAAGGGCAGCCCCATGTAGAGCACATTGCAGTATTCCAGCCTAGAGGTCACAAGGGCCCGAGTGACTGTTGTGAGTGCCTCCCGATCCAGGTAGGGTCGCAACTGGCGCACCAGGCGAACCTGGGCGAATGCCCCCCTAGTCACAGCCGTCAGGTGGTGGTCAAACGATAGCTGTGGATCCAGGAGGACTCCCAAGTTGCGAACCCTCTCTGAGGGGCATAAAATTTGACCCCCCAGCCTGAGTGATGGAATATTGGTCGAATCTTTGGGAGGGAAACACAACAGCCACTCGGTCTTTTCTGGGTTGAGCACAAGCTTGTTAACCCTCATCCAGTCCATAACGGCCTCTAGACCTCGGTTCATCACGTCTGCCGCTTCATTGAGTTGGCACGGGGCGGACAGATACAGCTGGGTATCGTCCGCATATTGATGGTATCTGATCCCGTGCCTACGGATGATCTCTCCCAGCGGTTTCATGTAGATGTTGAATAGTAGGGGGGATAAGACCGAGCCCTGAGGCACCCCATAAGTTAGGGGCCTAGGGGACGATCTCTGCCCCCCCACTAACACCGACTGCGACCTGTCCGAGAGGTAGGAAGAGAACCACCGCAACACGGAGCCTCCCACTCCCACCTCCCGCAGTCGTCGCAGAAGGATACCATGGTCGATGGTATCGAAAGCCGCTGAGAGGTCAAGGAGGACCAGGATGGAGGAATGTCCTCCATCTCTGGCCCTCCAGAGATCATCGGTCAATGCGACCAAAGCGGTTTCTGTGCTGTAACCGGGTCTGAAGCCTGACTGGAAGGGGTCAAGATAGTTTGCTTCCTCCAAGGACCGTTGGAGCTGAAAGGCCACCACCTTCTCAACAACCTTCCCAAGGAAGGGAAGGTTGGAGACTGGGCGATAGTTGTTAAGAACAGCTGGATCCAAAGATGGCTTCTTTAGGAGGGGTCTCACCACCGCCGCTTTCAGTGCGGCGGGGAAGTTCCCCTCCCGAAGAGAGGCGGTCACAACCGCCTGGATCCAGCCTCGTGTCACCTCACTACTGTTAGAAACCAGCCATGAGGGACACGGATCCAGTACGCAGGTGGAGGCACTTACAGCCCTCATGGCCTTGTCCACATCCCCGGGGGTAACATCCTGAAACTCAACCCAGAGATGTTCCACCTGATCCTCTTGTGCCTCGGCTGGAACTGCGGGGATGGAGTCCAAGTCCGACCGAAACCGAGCAATTTTGTCCGCTAAGAATTGGGCATAATCCTCAGCTCTGCCCTGCAAGGGTTCCCCCGCTTCCCTTTTATTTAATAGGGAGCGGGTTATCTTAAACAGGGCGGCTGGGCGGGACTCAGCGGACGCAACCAAGGTGGCTATATGAGATCTTTTCGCTGCCCTAAGTGCCCTGGTGTATTCCCTGGTGCAGGTGTTTACCATTGCTCGGTTCGATTCGGACTTATCGGACCTCCATCGGTGCTCTAGGCATCTCCTCCGGCGCTTCATCTCCCGGAGTTCCTCGGTGAACCAAGGGGGTCTCCGGGATCCGCTGACCCGGAGGGGCCGTAGTGGCGCAATCCGGTCGAGAGACTCCGATGCCGCCGAGTGCCAGGCAGCAGCCAGAGTCTCCGCCGAACTGTGGGCGAGGGTATCCGGAATAACCCCAAGCTCCGTCTGGAACCTCATAGGGTCCATCAGTCGCCTGGGGCGGAACCACCTGGTCGGTTCCTCCTCCCTACGGTGGGGGTTTGGCCTCCGGAAGTCGAGCCTCAGTAGGCAGTGGTCTGACCACGACAGGGGTATGGTCTCACTACCCCTCAGACCAAGATCACACATCCACTGCTCCGAGAGAAATACGAGGTCGAGCATGTGACCCGCTGAGTGGGTTGGGCCCCGAATTACCTGGGTCAAGCCCATGGCTGTCATGGAAGCCATGAACTCCTGCGCCCCATCAGAGTGTTCACCGAGCGATGGCAAATTAAAGTCCCCCAGAACCATAAGCCTGGGGAACTCAATTGCCAGCTCGGCTACTGACTCGAGGAGCGAGGGGAGGGCTGCTGCAACGTAGTTGGGAGACAGGTACGTTAGCAGCAGGCCCACTTGACCCTTGAGGTCCAACTTCACCAGCAGAGTCTCACACCCGACAAGCTCCGGAGCAGGGACCCTACGAGGTACTAGAGACTCCCGGATAACAACAGCCACACCGCCACCCCTTCCCTGGGCTCTCGGCTGATGAAGCACCTGAAATCCTTCTGGGCACATCTCTACAAGGGGGACTCCTCCTTCTGTGCCCAGCCAGGTTTCAGTAATACATGCCAGGTCTGCCCTCTCGTCTAAAATTAAGTCCCGGACGAGAGGAGCCTTGTGAACAACAGACCTGGCATTTAGCGACAACAGCCTGAGGCCAGGGTCCTGACTACCCGCGCCATCTGGCCTCGGAGTGGGACCCATAGGGCCGGAAGGAGGGATCTCTGTGACGTAGCGAACCCTCCTTCCCCGGTAATGGCCAGCCCTAAAGTCCCCGCCATACCTGCCCCTCCCTGTTATGACCGTAATGCCCCGACCCACTCCCGTGGGCGTGGTTCCCTCAGCCACCCCTATGGCTCCCGCATTCCCCGGCAGGCCCTCCGAATCAGTCACACTCATATATTCACTCAGTCAGTCCCCACGTGGTAATTAAAACACAAAAATACAGCAAAATGGAATAATAAAAGTGGGATCATTCATTCTATCACTAGCAATCCCATGCACTCACCATACCAATAAAAATTAAGCTTAAAAAATTAAAAATTACGGAGCACTGCAACAGTGCGCTATCAGGCGGTGATGTAACAAATGAGGAGGGAGCTGCTCCGTTCTTCTCCCTCTTCTATGTCCCAAAGGAAAGTCCACAGCTGGAAGGCCAGAGATTGATGATATACAAGGCAGTCGCATGTGGGGGGGGGCAAGGCAAAAATGCCTGATGTTTGTAAGCAGGGTCTGTCCAGTCTTGTCCCTCTTAAGGTCCCAGAGGAGGTCAGCAGTCCACGTAGAAGACAGTCTCTTTCCTGAGATTATATAAGGTCCATAGTCCAATGGGCCAAAGTCTGAAGCTGGCTCCAGCTGCTCAAGGCAGAGGGGGAGAAAGCACCAGTTTCCTTGGTGCCAAGGCCTTGTCCCTACAGCTTAACAAAACACGCATCCAAAGGGGTGTTATGGGTATCTTACACACACACACACACACACACACACACACACACACACACACACACACTGTATTTGTTTCCAGAGGGTAAGTCATCTGTGTACAAAGTTTGGTTGAAATTGCTTGAGGCGTTTCAGAGTTATGCTGGAACATATACACATACACACAACCATATGGCTCTGTGTGTGTGTGTGTGTGTGTGTATGTGGATGGATGGATGGATGGATGGATGGATCATCTTGTACATGAGTGACAAATTTAAATAGATTGATAGATGATGGATAGATAGATGATAGATAGATAGATAGATAGATAGATAGATAGATAATATATTGTATGTGAGTGACAAATTTAGATAGATAGATAGATGATAGATAGATAGATAGATGATAGATAGATAGATAGATAGATAGATAGATAGATGATAGATAGATAGATAGATAGATAGATAGATAGATAGATAGATAGATAGATAGATAGATAGATAGATAGATAGATTGATTCTCCTTGCTGAGAGACAACAGAAGTCCAAGGACTAAGGTAGTTTTCCAGACTCGGCCTGAGATGTTTGTCAAGCCAAGGCAACATTGGCCAAGTGGGACTTTTGAGTGGCAAGAATTTTTCCTCCTCCATTTACAGAGGCCCCAAATCTTCTTGATCCGACATTTCTAGGGCAGCCTCAAAACAGCTTGAATTTAAAAAGCAGTACTGGAATTTTTCACGACTAAATATTTTGGTGCACATTTTCTGGAGGCTTTGTTGCGTCTTTCTTAGGCACTAACTTTTCCTTAAGACTTACTGGCTTTGAGAAGATGCCACAATCCTTCCTGCTAGTTGGCACAGAACTTCCTTGTGTGCCTTCTCTACTTCATCGAGAGTTTTATTGATTGATTTATTTTAAAAAGCAGGACCCTTTACCAAAATTACATTATTCCTGCAAGAACTTTTGGGTAGCTGAAAGAGAGACGCATCGAAGTTGTGGCGCTTGACCCTTCTTCGTTCCCTTTCCACAGGTTTGGCAAGGACAGGAGGTCGTCAAAATGGCACGCACGATGATTGGCGAAACGAACCCAGCCGATTCCAAACCTGGAACCATCCGAGGAGATTTCTGCATCGAAGTGGACAAGTGAGTTGACAAGTCCTTAGTCCTCAACATACGGCCCCAACTGAGGCCAAGATTTCTGTGCTAAGCGAGACACTTGTTTAAGTGAGTTTTGCCCCGTTTTATATCGCCTTTCTCGCCATAGTTAAGTGAATCGTTGCAGTTGTTAAGTTGGGAATGAATCTGGCTTCCCCATTGGCTTTCCTTGTCAGAAGGTCGCAAAAGAGGGTCATACATGACCCCAGGACACTGCAACCATCATAAGTATGAATCGGTTGCCAAGCGTCTGAATTTTGCTCACCCGACCGTGGGTATGCTGCAACGGTAACTGTAAGTAAGTCTGAAAAACAGCCGTAAGTCACTTTTTTCAGTGTTGTTGTAACTTAGAACAGTTCATTAAATGAACTGTTATAAGTCGAGAACTGCTTGTAGTTTCCTTCTATTAACAGGCATCTGTTCTAGACTGGAAGTCCCTAAGGAAGCCAGCTGTTTAAAGGGATAAACAGCAGAGCCTGGTTCTTTCAAAGGACTCTTGGCTTGATATTTATTAACAAACTCTGCATTGTTAGTGGTTGTAACATCCTGACTACCATCACCAGATAATGTCAGAGCCTGCATACGTTTATCAAGTTTAGTAATAGCAATAGCCCTTTGTTCTGACTCCCCTCCATCCAGTGAGTAAGGCCGACACAAGCTTATTGTTAGCCACACTTTATTCACAGTAATTACTCACAGACAAGATGTTGGCAGCAACTCAGACTTCCACAAATAAGAGATACAATACACACAAGAGCTTCTCCAGCTTGGTATAAACGGTTGTGTCCTGCAAAAGGTCTCCTCCCAAAGTCTCTTCTTATATACTCTCTTGGGAGGAGCCAAATCACAACCACCTGGGCCTGATTATCTCTTATGAGTCTGTCTCCATAATTGCCGCCTTTGTTTCTCCGCCCTTCTCTGCCGGGCGTCAGGGACAAGCTCCCTTTGACTTTCACCACTGCTCCATGCCTCAGGCGCCTCCTGGTGGCCAACCAGCCTCTCTGGTCCCTGCTCAGAGTCTGAACCCTGCCTAGGGTCTTCCACATCTTCCAGAGCCGATTCATTGGGTCCCTCGCTATTGGAGTCCATTGGCAGCTCCAACGGCTCCTGCTGGGCCACAACACCCTTAGACTTTTATACCGCTTCACAGTGCTTTACAGCCCTCTTTAAGTGGATTACAGTCAGCCTCTTGCCCCCAACAATCTGGGTCCTCATTTTACCTGCCTCAGAAGGATGGAAGGCTGAGTCAATCTTGAGCTGGTCGGGATCGAACTCCTGGTAGTGAGTTAGCCTGCAGTACTGCATTCTAACCTCTTGGGAGGGAGGGAGGAAGGGCAATAGCAACGGAAATAGCACTTAGACTTATATACTGCTTCACATTGCTTTACAGCCCTCTCTAAGCAATTTTACAGAGTCAGCGTATTGACCCCAACAATCTGGGTCCTCATTTTACCCACCTTGGAAGGATGGGAAGGCTAAGTCAACCTTGAGCCAGTCAGGATCGAACTGCAGGCAGCTGGCAGTCTGCAGAGGTAGCCTGCAGTAATATTGCAGTCTCACCACTGCGCCACTGCAGCTCTTTGAATATCTTGCTTGGATATCATTCAAAGATAAAATAATGTAGCTACAATTATATAATCTCCGAATAAGAAGGGCTGTCCTGGTAGATTCCACTTCCTCTTACACCACCATTTCTTTCTCTGTAGGAACGTGATTCACGGCAGTGATTCGGTGGAGACTGCTCAGCGAGAAATTGCACTCTGGTTCCGTTCCGAGGAGCTGATCTGTTCTTCGAAAGATAGCAGAGAGCACTGGATTTATGAATAACCATTAAAAATAATTTCTTGGGGTTCCCCCCCCCCCAGACTTCCCCATCTGGGAATCTTCTGAATGTATTGCACACTGACTCACGTCAAAAATACAACATTGGTTGAGAAAACCTGTTCATGTTAGAATAATATCTGCGAGCTACGAAAGCACAAATACGCACAAGTCTTCCAATCAGATATTAATTCTTCAAATGTCCCTCTTACATTATTAAGCTTTTTTTCTCCCAGTTTCTTATTTGGCTCGTTTCATTGCTTGAGCTGTCTGGACAAAGCTGGGGAAATGTTTCTTTAACCTTTCGTCTTAATTCTCCAAAAAATTCGCTCCAAGATAAAAAGAGAGCAATGTGTAGCTTATGTTTGACTACCGAGCAATGAAATAACTTGTTCCCAGTTCACTGGAGGCAGAGGGAACAAAACCTTATGATCGGTTTCTGGGAGGTGTTTCTCCCCCTCCTCCCCAGTTTAAATGCTTAAAAACTAATCTCATTCTCTTTAGGGGACAAGAATGGTTGAAAAGGCAGAATTTCGGGCACTGTAGTGTGATTTTTCCACCTGTGTAAAGTTAGTTATTAATACTTCAGAATCAGAAGAATTCATTTTTAATGCTATGCTCCTGAGATTGCAAAAAAATGTATAGAACAGGAAACAAATGAATGCCTGCTTAAAAGTGAGAGATCTGCAAGATTTATAGATTTTTATGCTATTAAGTTACCAACTGAAATGCTGGAACGAGACGCACAGCTAATATTTGCAAATATTTTCCGAGGATATTTGTTTGTCTGTACAAGCTTATTGTTTTTCAACACTGCATTTTTGTTTTGTAAAATAAAACATGGGAAAGGTACCCGTTTTCATTCCTCCCGTTTTCAGAGAGGTGGTGTAATTAGAGCTTGTGGGTGGCTGAATCTGGGCGAAGGCAAAGAAGAAGAGGACTGCCACCTTGAGGGATTGCAAAATAAGGACTCCGGAAGCAAATGGAGAGGAGCGAAAGTGGCAGTCGTACAGTGGAAGAGAATAGCAACAGCAATAGCACTTAGACTTATACATCGCTTTGCAGTGCTTTACAGCCCTCTCTAAGCGGTTTACAGACTTAGCCTCTTGCCCCCAACAATCTGGGTCCTCATTTTACCCACCTCGGAAGGATGGAAGGCTGAGTCAATCTTGAGCCGGTCAGGATCGAACTGCTGGTAGTGAGTTAGCCTGCAGTACTGCATTCTAACCTCTTGGGAGGGAGGGAGGGAGGGAGGGAGGGAGGGAGGGAGGAAGGAAGGAAGGAAGGAAGGAAGGAAGGGCAATAGCAACAGAAATAGCACTTAAGACTTATATATTGCTTTACAGTGCTTTACAGCCCTCTCTAAGCAGTTTTACAGAGTCAGCAGAAGTAGCCTGCAGTCCTGCGCTCTAACCACTGCGCCACCTTGGCTCCTATTTTTGTGTATTTGTAGCTCTGCACTGAAGCCCTCTGAGCTTGGCGGTTGACTTGCGGACGTTTCCTTACCCACATAGGTCAGATCATCCGTGCCAGAAGGAAGCAGGGTTTGCTCTCTGTTTGTATACAAGTGGCTCGCCTTGTTGAGAGGAATTTCTCCCCCAAAAAATAGCTCTATTGATTAGGCCATTTACTATTTAAATGACTATGGAGATTCTCCGTCATCCAGGTCATGGCTGCCCCAAAGGTGCTTTTTTCAGGAGGCAACTGGACTTTCTGGGTTTTTCTTTTGAAGACATTTCGCTTTGCATCCAGGAAGCTTCTTCAGCTCTGTCTGGATGGTGGGGAACTGAAGGATTTACATGTACTGCTGAAGCTGTCTGCAAGGAATATAAATCCTTCTGTTCCCCACCATCCAGTCGGAGCTGAAGAAGCTTCTTGGATGAGAAGAGAAACGTCTTCAAAGAAAAACCAGAAAGTCTTGTTGCCCCTTGAAAAAGTCTGAATTGTGATCACATGGCCGTGGGGTGGGGTGGGGTGAGGGTCATAGCTTTGAGGATGGGTCGTAACTCACTTTTTCCAAGGCCATCATAACTTCAGAGCATTGTTAAATGGTGGTAAGTCAACTAACTATCTGTACTTTGAATTTGTTTTTTTTCTCTGTTGGGACAATGTCAGAAATAAAATGAAAAGGCATTAAAAACTTGACTCAAAAACTGGTGAGAGCAAAGTTCTTAACAACTACTTTGTTTTTGGTTTTCTAAATGAAACTATGTGATCTTACTAGGGCTTCACTATATATGCTCTGGAACTGAATGGAGACATTTTTAAGTAATTATTGTTGTTAAATTGCGTACTTGCTATTCTGTAGGCTCTCTCTCCCTCCTTCTGACTCTGTAATTAAAAGCAGAATTTAAAAATAAATAAAAGAAATCTTACCTTCTTCTGGTAGGGGTGACTACAGAAAAGCATATCACGTATAGTGAAACTCGCAGGTCTTGAGATCTCTGTACATTACACTCCCTTGTAACTGGTCTTTGTTTTATATAAAAGAAAAGAAAACCCTTAAGAAAAAAAGCACTATTTACTATTTGCTATTTACTTTGATTAGTTTACCAACTTAAACAGAGCACCTCCTTGCCAGCAATCAACACCCAGATAAACTGAGATTAAAACAAGGATTGAAACCAAACCAAAGATCAATCAGTAACCAACACTGCAATGAAGAAACTACCAACTCGAACAAACAAGCAATAAACAGCAGCCTAACCAAGGAACTGCCAAGGAAAAACAATTCCCTACCAACTTGGACAGGGCAAGCCATTAGTACAGTATATAAATAAAGAAAACAAACCCTACCCCCTTCTGGCACTGATGATGGTACCCAGTTGGGTTACGAGATGTCTGCCAGAAAACAACTCGCCTTAGGCAGGGTGGGGATCATGGATTAAACCTACTTACCTTTGTTATCGGTTTAAAAATGTGGGCACGCGCACACACACACACTCAGTTCACTTGCACACACCACTTCCACACATGCGCAGAGCATCAAAAACGAATGTGATGTCCTGGAGGGTGGATGGAGCCTGCTACTGAGCAAGCTTGAAAGGTAAATAGAACAGCGAAGTGGGGGGGGGGGAATCCGCTGTGCCACGCAATTTAATTACCTAAAAAGCAGGAAACCCTGCTTTCTAGCTAATATAAATCGCGCATCACAGCTGATCGTCGGAAATACCAGTTTGCCGGACCCAGCAGCATTTTTTTCTGCTACCGGTTTGGGCGAATCGGTAGCTTTTTTAAAACTACTGGTTCGGGCGAACCTGTCCAAACCAGTAGCATTTCACCCCTAGGTGGGATCCTACCGGTTTAACAACTGGTTCACCGCTGCGTCCGCATGGACAATTTACAGAAAACACATTACTGCTGGCAAGGAAAACAGCTGAGGCGTGGCAATCCACTTCTGCCGCGCCGATCAGCGGGGCTTCGGAAAGGGAATACAGGGGATTATACCACAGGGGCAGGTGGGCTCGCCCACTTCAAAGTCCGAGTGAGCCGGTTCGCTCCCAGATGATAGTCGGAGCTACCGGTTCGCTCAAACAGGTAGAATCCCACCCCTGACCTGAGAGAGCACTCAGGACTCCACGGTATGTCCGAGCCACTTAGAATGCTAAATGCACCCTTGACGACATCACTTTTTTCCCACCGCTGCGCATTCCAGTAAGAGACGGAGGCCTCCGTCCTTGGCCATTGCATGTGGGAAGATGCTTCCATCTTTTTCAGGGGTTCAGCAATGCTCTCAGACCCGTGGCGGTAATACATTTTTATTACATACAGAACAGATATGATTTTTCAGTTTGTTTGGTAGCACGGGAGGGAGAAAGCACAAGAGGAGGTTGGTTTCCATACAGCTGTCTCTTTACATCTTCAAACAAAACAGCAGAGTTTACAGCCTCAAGACACATTTTTTTTTAAAAAAAAAAATCCTTTTATAACGACCAAGTCAACTTTACATACATCACAGTGGAACTGCAGCAGGAAAGGTCTCTCTGTGAGGTCCCTGAAGTCAGCATTTCTCCAGGCTGGCTGACCGCCCCCCTAAAAAAAAGGGGTACATTCTTTTTTGGGTGCTGTTTCCTCCACGCCATTCACACGTGTGTGCTTCTTTTTCAACCTGCTCCCCACTGCAAAAGGGCTCGGGAGCAAATGATGCAGCAGACAAGCAAGGTTAGGACTAGTAAGTAAATGCCAGAAAAATGAGGGAGGCTGGAGGCTTCATCAAACTTTAAAAACAAACAAACAAACAAACTCAGTTTCAAATGTATGTAAGGACAGGATATGCTCTCGTGCCTTTGCTACTTGTCTCTGTTTATTTTTATTTTTCCTTTCCAGAGTTTCTTAACTTTGGCCACTTTTAAGAAGTGTCGGCCTCAACTCCCAGAATTCTCCATGATTTGATTTCTTAAAGGAGCCGAGAAACATTGTTGTAAGGTGCCCAGCCTAAGCGCGCACTCTCTCTCTTTATATGTTGGTTTATTCATTCTCCCCCTTGGGAAAATGCAGTGCTTGGTAGCTTTACCCAGAAGCAAATCCCATCGAACTAAGAACAGCTGACTTTCTTTCTGAGACATGAATAGCACTGCGGCTTCAATCAACCGTTCATTTTTTTCTCACGGAGCCGATTTTGTTGCTTGGATGGGTTTGTATCAACCTTCCTCAACTTGCTACCCCCTTTGTGTTAGAAGGACAACTTGTGAATTCCCTTTTGGCCAGGTGGATTTAGAGTTTTGGGGAAAGGTAGTCCTGAAACCTCTAGGTAGGAGGCAGCACCTGGTGAACCACGGCTGATCTCCAAAAGCCAAGCAGGTCAGGAGACCTCCAACTAACCCCCAGGGTTGTAGGCCAGACTGGGTAGTTGAAAGAAGGGGAAGAAGAAGCCAACGCGGATGTGTTGATGAAGACCCTAGAACAGGGGTCAGCAAACTGCGGCTCTGGAGCCGCATGTGGCTCTTTCATCCCTCTGCTGCGGCTCCCTGTCGCCGGTCAGCTCCACAATTGATAGGGCTTTTGGTTAGGACAGGTAGAGGAAAAAGGATGCCACGCTAGGAGAAGACTCTATGGTGGTGGTGGTGGGAAGCGGACTTCCAGTCGGCTTAAGAATTGAATAGGGGGCTCCCAGTTAGGGACCTTTGTGGCTCTTTGAGTGTTTAACCCTGCCCTAGAAGCTGACTCACTGGGGGAATTGCCTTTATAGACCCAGCTGGAAGGCAGCCAGCTGGGAAAGGCTAGAAGAGGATACTAAGACCATCTGGGATGGTCCTGGGATCTGAAGTTCATCAGCCTTTGAACCACCTCCAAACACTGCATCTTCATAGAAGGTAAATTTCCTCACCTTAGCAGCTTCTTTGGACCTCAAACTCTTAACACTGTCCTCATCTGCCTCAGATTTCTTTTGCTACTTCTACAAGTCCTAATCTAAGAAGGAAGGCCTTCTGAACCTCCAGCTGTCCTCCACTTCCCCTCTTCCCTACTTCCTTCTCCCGGACAATTGCCTCTCTCTCTCTCTGCAGATTCCACTCCTACATTCTCTGACCCATTTGTCTTCCATGTTTGCTCGATTTCTCTTAGTTTCTACCCTGACTCTTCTCTTTCCAAGATAGATAACCTGAAAGGTTTGGTGACCTATATTCCTGCAGCTCCCAGCAGAGCACTCCCAGATATATCAAAGGTGTCTTCACCCTCCCAAAACATCCATCCAACGCAGGTCTGGAATACTGCAATATTTCAAGGAGGAAAAAGGTTCAGATTTTTCTGGCTTGCTGTAGGCAAGATCCCCAACACTCATCTGGTAAACCCTTATTATCTTTACTGCATCTCTATCCTTCTTCACCTTCAAAGAGCCGCAGAACGGTTTCCAGACTGGTGCCTAGACCACGGTGAACCAATTAAAATAAATTTAGCAATGGGAACTCATCCTGTGCCCAGAGCGCATAATTCTTGATACAACGCCAACTGCTGACATGTGGCTATTGTTCCCCAAACATACCTGCAAACTTTCCCGGTACAGATTTTAAGATACTTTAACCAAGTTCAGATCGCTTCCAATGTTTGTGCCTGGACCTCACAGAATAATTGTGAAGGAGAAAGGAAAGGGATGTTGGTTGCTCTCAAAAACATCTCGCTCATACTGGCTTGGAGACCAATCCAACTGTCGACACAGTTTCCATGGTGGCAAAGGGAGTTAAGCCAGTTAAGCAGTTCATAGGTACTTTTCTCCATGCAGGTAGGAAGAAAGGAAGGAAGGAAGGAAGGAAGAGAAGGAGGGAGCTGCCTTGGATAGTGGTCCAGTCCTTCTGAGCCAAGGGTGTGTGGTCTTCCTTTGTGTCTTGACTTCTGATGCAACAGACTTCATCCCAAAATTCCCTCCTGCCGGAGAGTCAACAGTAACCCAGCCAGTCTAAAAAGTCCCACCAACTCAAGACCATCAACCTGGAAAGAGAGGGAGCCACTGATATGGCACAGGAATGGTTGTAGTTATCTGGGATCGGACAGGCCAGCGGTTAGGAATTATGCAAAAGTTCTGTATGTACATATTGGCATTCGGGAAGTGGGTGTCAGTAGAAGGGAGAAAATTATACTGGCAGCAGGAAGAAGAGAGGCTCATTCCGGGATGTAGGACACCTGCCAGACAATGATGTGGCTTCGTTCAGCCTTGGAGAGGATTGGCTTCACCTGGGCAACGTCGCCGGTGTTTTCTTCGGTCTCGTCATCTTCTCCGTCTCCTTCAGAAGGAAGAAGAGCAAAAGAATAGAGGGGGTTGGAGGGGTCAAACTCGATTTCATTGAGGGCGGCATCAGGGTTGCGGTTGACCTCTGGGGGACTGGGGTGGGCATGGCCAGCTTGACGTCACTCGTGTCAGGGGCACCTGTGGTGGCCCAAGTGCTCTGCCAGTGAGAATGGGCTCCCAACTCCAGGGAAAGTATACTGCAAAATCCCCATTCCCTTCCTACTCCAGGGAAAGGATGCTGCAAAATCCCCATTCCCTTCCTACTCCAGGGAAAGGACGCTGCAAAATCCCCATTCCCTCCCCACTCCAGGAGAAGGATGCTGCAAAATCCACATTCCCTTCCTACTCCAGGGAAAGGATACTGCAAAATCCACATTCCCTCCCCACTCCAAGGAAAGGATACTGCAAAATCCCCATTCCCTTCCTACTTCAGGGAAAGGATGCTGCAAAATCCCCATTCCCTCCCCACTCCAGGAGAAGGATACTGCAAAATCTCCATTCCTTCCCCACTCCAGGGAAAGGATGCTGCAAAATCCCCATTCCCTTCCTACTCCAGAGAAAGGATGCTGCAAAATCCCCATTCCCTCCCCACTCCAGGAGAAGGATACTGCAAAATCTCCATTCCCTCCCCACTCCAGGGAAAGGATGCTACAAAATCCCCATTCCCTCCCCACTCCAGGGAAAGGATACTGCAAAATCCCCATTCCCTCCCCACTCCAGGGAAAGGATACTGCAAAATCCCCATTCCCTCCCCACTAGGCTGCTTTACAGCTCCGTTCTCCTGTGCAGGGCAACAGAAGAAGACCAAGCCGATCAGCTGGGAGGTAGCAATAGACCGACCATCAGATGGGACTTGGAGGCTGGGACGCAGCGAATAGATCAGGGGTGGGGCCAGTCAGAGGTGGTATTTGCCGGTTCTCTGAACTACTTAAAATTTCTGCTACCGGTTCACCAGAACCGGTCAAAACCAGCTGAATACCATCTCTGGTCATTATCCTCAGCTGTGGCAATAGACAAAAATGTGCTGCGAAACTCACCAATCCGGAAGTCTATGTATCCTTCACCTCCACTTAACACGAGGACATTTTTCAGCTTCTGTCCTTCCTCCTCAATGGTATCTGTGCTGGGGTTCTCTGAAGGACTATCCAGGACACTCCCATTCAATGTGGCAAGGACATTCCCTAGAAGAACGTAGAGCTAATTAGCAGCAGCTCTACCCTAACCTTTTGAGAAGCAGACAAGACTTTGGAAGAGTAGCTTGAGGCAAAATGAATCAGGATTGGCACGGAAATGGTAAAGTTTCCCCCCCTTGCACGTATGTGCTAGTCATTCCCAACTCTAGGGGGCAGTGCTCATCTCTGTTTCAAAGGCGAAGAGCCAGCGCTGTCCGAAGACGTCTCCGTGAGACGTGCATTCTGAAAAGAAAACTGGGCCACCAACCATTGCTTTTAAGCGCAGCTTGTGGCTTTCTGGAGATTCTGGTTGATTACAGTGGTTGCTCTTTAATCCTATGACCTTTTATTTGAGAGTGATCCCTGCTGTATTCCATGGGTCATATTTCTGGATAAAGGTAAAGGTTCCCCTCACACATATGTGCTAGTCGTTCCCGACTCTAGGGGGCGGTGCTCATCTCCGCTTCAAAGCCGAAGAGCCAGCGCTGTCTGAAGATGTCTCCGTGGTCATGTGGCCGGCATGACTAAACACTGAAGGTGCATGGAACGCTGTTACCTTCCTACCAAAGTGGCTCCTATTTTTCTACTTGCATTTTTTACGTGCTTTCGAACTGCTAGATTGGTAGAAACTTGGATGAGTAACAGGAGCTCACTCCGTTACACAGGATTTGAACCATCAAACTATCAACCTTTCTGATCGACAAGTTCATCGTCTAAGCCACTGAGCCACCACGTACCTTAGTGTCATAGATACAGTGATTCAAACCTAGCGGTAAATACAGTGTTGATAACTGTTTTGTTCCCTTTTTTTGTTGCAATCAATATTTATTTAGTCAATGGTCAGAAAAATTTGGGAGACTAAAACAAAGAGAGTGAAGCAAATAAATAAAATAATATACTAACAGCTAGCAAAATAAATCACACAATATAACATTCCCTTCTCTGTTACTATGTCAACGCAGTTGTTACCCAAGTGATAAATCTAAAACGTTAATGTGTAAAATGAAAACAAAAACTATTTGTTTCTCAGCATTTTGGCTAAGATCAAGTGCACTATATGGTCCCTTTTTTGCAGAACACTTACGTTGAGCTCACAAATTACCAGAATTCTATGTATTTGTGTAGAAATCTTTCAGATGGAGAGAGTAGAGTAGAGTAGGGTAGGGTAGTGTAGAAGAGAAGAGTTAGAAGGGGCCTTGGAGGTCTTCTAATCCAACCCCTTCTTAGGCAAGAAACCCTAAACCAGACAAATGGCTATCCAACATCTTAAAAACTTCCAATGTTGGAGCATTCACAACTTCTGGAGGCAACTTCTTTTCCACTGATTAATTGTTCTAACTGTCAGGAAATTTCTCCTCAGTTCTAAGTTGCTTCTCTCCTTGATTAGTTTACACCCATTGCTTCTTCTTCTACCCCTCAGGTGCTTTGGAGAATAGTTTGGTTCCTTCTTTGTGGATTAGATTGATTAGATAGGATTAGATTAGATTAGATTAGATTAGATTAGAATAGAATAGAATAGAATAACAGAGTTGGAAGGGACCTTGGAGGTCTCCTAGTCCAACCCCCTGCTTAGACAGGAAACCCTACACCACTTCAAAGGGTTATCCAACATCTTCTTAAAGACTTCCAGTGTTGGAGCATTCACAACTTCTGGAGGCAACTTCTGTTCCACTGATTAACTGTTCTAACTGTCAGTTCTAAGTTGCTTCTCTCCTTGATTAGTTTCCACCCATTGCTTCTTGTCCTACCCTCAGGGGCTTTGGAGAATAGTGACTTTGGAGAAAATGAGTAATATTTTGCACCTGTATAAATGGAACACAAACTGCTTGGGGAAAGTTGGTGTTTTAAGTTACACAAAGAAAGACGGAGAGATGCACCACTGACCAGGTACGGAGACAAAGAACTTGACCGCATCACGGTGTCCATGGAAACAGAGTTGGGCTTGCGCCATAGAACAATAGGGGATAAAGCTACTCGTGGACTTGTCGTTGCTGTCATCTCCACCATAGACATGGATGACACCTCCAGGGCGGCTCCCCTCTCCGGATGTTGGCGATGTCTTGTTGGCTGAGACCAAAGGAAGAGAAAGGGAAGTCAACAAGCAAGGTGGAAGAAGAGGGATGGTTTTTCCCCATTGCAGGTATTAAAACTGATTCATTCATAACTTCCTTTCACAGGGCATCTGGGAAATGTTATGGATAATCTCCAGGGGTGGGATTCAGCCGGTTCGGGCAAACCGGTAGCTCCGACGATCAGCTGAGTGAACCGCTTCATTCCGACGATCGGGTTGGCCAGCCCAGCTTGCCCTTGCACTTTACTTATCTATATCCTCTCAGCTGATTAGCGTGTCAGCTGTGTTACTCCTCTGAAGTAACATGGAAGGTAAGCTTTGGTAAAACTGTACACATACGTGCAGCATGCAGCGCACATCAGGTGCATGTGCGAGCAAAGCGCGCACGCTAACAGGCAATCACCGAACCGGTTGTTAAACTGGCAGGATCTCACCACTGATAATCTAATCTCGTGCTTTCAGGCAGTGTGGACTATAATCATCTCCAATTGTGTCATCCATTGATTCACCCCACTATTTCACCTGTTCCATTCCCCGGCAATTTCTTAATGGAAGGGGAGGGGGAATGAATAAATGGCCCAAAGGAGAGTAGTCAGCAGATGAATCAAGGGATGGAAAAATGAGTGGAAAGCTTAAATAGCCAAATCTAGGAATCCCTTGTTGGTTTAGTACAGGGGTCTCCAAAGATGGCCACTTTAAGACTTGTAGATTTCAACTCTCAGAATTCACAGCCAGCCATGGTGGCTGGGGAATTCTGGGAGTTGAAGTCCACAAGTCTTAAAGTGGCCAACTTTGGAGACCCCTAATTTAGTACTTACCCCTGAGCCCAAGGAGTTGACCTCGGTGAAGGACTACAGCTGAGGCAGAGGAGACAGTGAGGAGAGAGAAAAAGAATGGATTGTGGGGAGAAAAAGAAAAGCGGTTAGCTAAAAGAGAATCTTGACAGAAACACGTATCATTTTAATGTCAATCATTTCTTTCTTCACAGACGGAATAGATAACAGATTAACAGAGTTGGAAGGGACCTTGTAGGTCATCTAGTCCAATCCCCCACCCCCACCCAAGCAGACCCTACACGATTGTTGACAGATGGCAGTCCGGTCTCTCCTTGAAAGCTTCCCGTGATGAAAAGCATTAGAGAAAATTCTGACGTTTCTTCATACAACAGAGGAAATGATTGAAAACATGCAAATGCCAACCACTTACTCTCGGTCAAAGGGATAGAAATGACCACTCCGTTGCCCGTGCCGACCCACAGGCGATTGCCAGCGATGAGTAAAGCTGTGATCCGCACAAAGGAGAAACCCAATTTCCCAGTCCCTGAATAGGAGAGCAACATGTCATTGGTTGGTATCATGCAAGCAACCCCAAAAGAACAAGAAAGATCAAAAACCATTAGCTAGCTACTGTAGGAAAGGACCAGGCTGAGCTGGAAGGCAGGGTTAAACATGTCGTTAGCTTGGAATCCTTACATAGTCATATGAGACCTCTATTCAGCTCCCAGTGAATTTCATTGACTCTTTATCTAGTGCTAATTTGTTTTGGCCATTAGTAGGTCAGATTCTTGTGTAGATGTAGGATGGAATAAACTTTTAACGCTTTGAACTCATCTCTTGTTCTGGCTTACTTGGGCTTGAGAGCTATTTAAGCAAGCTCGCTGGGGACTTCAAGGCAGTGGTGGGATTAAAAAGAATTTCCCTACCGGTTCTGTGGGCGTGGCTTGGTGGTCATGTGACTAGCCAGCAACAAGAAGGCACCTCACAGAGTCATACAGAGCTCAAAAACCAACTATCACACTTTCACAAAAATAACACAAAAGCTACGCAACTGACTCACACACCAGGCAAAAGCAGCTGGACTTCACACACACAAAAAAGGTTCCCACAATCATCGTGCAGCACAGCTGATTGTCACAGCTGATCGTCGGGACCTCTTTTTAAACTTTTTTTTAGCATTTTTCCCGAAACCGGTGGTAAAAAAAATGCCTTAAAAAAGTTTTTTTTTAAGTTCCAACGATCAGCTGTGCGACAATCAGCTGTGCCACATCATTGTTGAGAACTTTTTTTTTACTTTTTAAAAAATTTAAAGTGCTAGAGTGAACCAGTAGCATTTTTGCTAACAGTTCGGGCAAACTGGCCCGAACCGGTAGCATTTCACCCCTGCTTCAAGGGCCATAGGAGGACTATTGAGGGAGGCAGCGCTAGGCACACGGAGCAGCAAGGAAAAAGAACTAAAAGGCTTCCAATGCCATTTCATTTTACCTAACATTTTGCTGACGTAGGGCTCGATATCCACATCCTGAAGATGTTGATGAGTGTGGGCATGATAGAGCCGTAGAGTGGAGTCCAGACGGATGGAAACCCAAACGCCATCTCCAATCCAGGCCAGCTGCCGGATCTGGCTCTCCCGACGAGGATGGGCATCGAAAGACTTCTGGAAAAGCATCAAGGAAGGAAGCTTTGATTTTGTGACAGTTACAAACCTAACTTTCTTTGGTTTCCTGTGTGTCCACTAGCACATCGCAACTTCAAATATCAGCCGCAATATTTTAAAATGATAAGCTTTCCCAATAATGATCTCAGTTGCGTTGCTTAAAAGTAACTTGCATTAACAATGATAATACTGTATACATATATATTAGATTGATAATATGAGATTTTATATAATTTGTAAGTGAGGACTATGGAGAGGATGCACAAAAGTTTTGTAACTAAAGATGAACAATTTTATAAAACATGGGACTCATCAATGGTTACACAAAGAATTTTATAAAGATGTATTACTACTGGATGGATTTAGGATGATGTAATGAAATGCCATAATATAAATTTACTCAAAATTTAGAATATCTCACATAAAATGAAGTAATGCTAGTTATAGTCAAATCAATGTTTAATAATGATAATAATTGTATACGTATATATCAGGTTGATAATACGAGATTCTATAGAAATTGTAAGTGAAGACTATGGTGAGAATGTACAAAGGTTTTGTAACCAATCGACACACTGTACGAAACTGGAAGATGGTTTTATGTTTTATGTTTGTCTGTACTTGTTTGTTTAAAAAAAATGTTTTTTTAAAAAAGTAACTTGCATTACGTAATCTATTAATCCATAAGCAGGGGTTTTTTGCCCCCCAAGAAAGAGCTATTGTTGACGTCTGACTGGCACAAGGGTGGCACACCCCAAAGTAGATGGAGTCAAGGATTCAGCCAGGCCAGGACAAAATCTCACCTTGATTTAATTTAAATGTATTTAAAAGTGGAATAAATAACATCAGTGAGGTCTTCCCCCCCCCCCCATCATTTGTTTGATACATTTTCTTTTCTGGCCCATGAAAAATTACAGTTTGATTACAACTCCAGGAATAGTTCAGGAGGAAGGGGTTGGGGGAGAAACAGAGACACCAAAATCTTACAGGATGCATCTGAAGCCCTGTGGGCACCCCTGTTTCAAGTGGTCTGATCCATAAAAGCTAAAAGGTAAAGATTCCTCTCGCACATATGTGCCAGTCGTTCCCAACTCTAGGGGGCGGTGCTCATCTCCGTTTCTAAGTCGAAGAGCCAGTGCTGTCCGAAGACATTCTCCGTGGTCATGTGGCCGGCATGACTCAACGCTGAAGGTGCATGGAACACTGTTACCTTCCCACCAAAGTGGTTCCTATTTTTCTATTTGCATTTTTTACGTGATTTCGAACTGCTAGGTTGGCAGAAGCTGGGACAAGTCACGGGGAGCTCCCTCTGTTACGCGGCGCTGGGGATTCGAACCACGAAACTGCTGACCTTTTTGATCAACACGCTTAGCGTCTTAGCCCCTGAGCCACCGTGTCCCTAAGAGCTTGTGTGTTCTTCTCTACAGTGATCACAACCTCTGGATTAGTTTCTGGCTGATTCACGTACCCTTATTGGTCAAAGTAAATTGAGCTTTTAGTATTCCCACGGAAAAGCAGAGAGCAGGACAGGCCCTCCTAAAGACAGCAATAGAACCCCAAATGAGATACTCCCGGTACCTCGATCTGCATTGTCTTTGGCTGGATGACATGGATTTTGTTCTTGTAGCCACACCACACCCTCTCGTACACCACAGCCATGCAACGGATGGAATGATGGGTGTGGCCTAGATCCATGAGATGGTAGTTGCTGAGGTCCCACTGGCCATCTAGAGGAAAATGGAAAGAGGAAGGGGGAGGAGAAGAGAAGAAGGAATGACTTGAGACTGGACTCCTCTGGAGCAGGGGTGTCAAACTCAAGGCCCAGGGGGAGCTTAGATCTGCGCTGAAAACATTGAAGCCCGCGGCGCCTCTGCCAGCAAAAAGCAGAGCTCGGGAGGGCCGTGCAACGGTCTCCTGCAGCAGTCTGCCAGCGAAAATGGAGACCGGGAGGACCGCATGCAGCTCAGGACTGCCCTGGGAGCGTGAGGGCTGGGCGAAGCACTTGCCCTCCAGTACCTGAGGCAGGGACAGCTAACCTTTCTCTCCTCACGTGCCGAAAGCATGTGCACGGGTACACCAACATCTATAATGCAATGTGCGTACACCACCACCACCCTGTGTGCACCCCTCCCTCTGCATATGCGCACATGACTCCCCTGTGCTCCCCCCGCCCCCGTGCATGCACATGCAACCCCCTGCATCCCGTTTTGGGCCTAGCAGGTCTCACTAAAGCCTCCTGAGACCAAAAATGGGGCTCAGGAGACACACGCCCCCCCCACCACACATCCTCATGCATCTCCCGCATGTGCGGCAGAGATCTGAAAATCAGCTGGCCGGCGGGAGGAGCACACGCATGCGTGGTGGAGCTCAGTTGGGGCGACGGCTCGTGTGATAGTGCTCCAGGTGCCATCTGTGGCACATGTGCCATAGGTTTGCCATCACGGGCCTAGGGCTCTGGACAGCCTGCACGACCGTCCGGGGGTCCTCTTGAGTGGCCTGAGAGGGATAGGAAGGCTCCTCTGGAGGATAAGGCTTTCGCACTCTCCCTGGTCTTGCCTTTCTCCTCCACTGGAGACAGTGGATTCCCCCAGGCCACCATAGATGCCCCCGACACAAGTGAGATGGCCACAGCCATCCTGCCTTCCCACCCCCAAGGTTAAACACAACCCTGATGCAGCCCTCCATGAAATCAAGTTTGACACCCCTGCTGTTGAAGAATCAGGCACTTCTGTGTTAAGAGTCACAGAACCCCTGAATTGAACAGATCCCTTTGGGTGACTGGATCCAACCTTGGCTTTAGGGATCTAGATGAAAGCGTCTCTAATACATGCTTCTCCACCCCTGGTTCAGCCAAGGAAGGAATTGGTGCAGTCAAACCGCCCAGATAGTACGAACTTTTTAAATATAGCTGAATTGGAATTTGTTTCCTTAAGGCCACTATTCCAGGCCCTGAGCTCTGGAAGCAGAATCCGATCTAGACCTACTGTATTTTTCGGAGTATAAGACGCCCTGAAGTATAAGACACACCTAGATTTTGGGGAGGAAAACAAGGGGAAAATATCTGCCTCTTTCTCCCAGCAATTTGCCTCCTTGCAACAAACAATACAGACAATATACACAGTTTGTAGTGTTATATTTCAGACTATACTTGTACAGATGCTGTTAAAATTGATGTGCTTTCTGGAAGTATAGTTATTCTCTGCTATTTAAAAGAATAGCGCTTTTTAAAACAATAGCACTGGGCCTCTTCAGATCAATCATTCATTTTAAAAAGCGTCTTCATTTTGTTAAGTTGTCTAGAACAATAATAAAGCAGTTTTAAAAAAATAAGTCTAATAATTTGAACATTCTATAGGCATTTATAGTTATTGACTTACCTTCTTGCAGCAAACAGCCTGATTAGCACAAGAAAAAAAAAACTGTCTCCCAGCAATTTGCCACATGAAGGAAACAGCAAGTTTCACTTTCAGTTTCTCCCGATCATCAGCTGTTTCAGGCTGCAGGGATTGCTGTAGCTTATTGAAGCCTCCGCAAGCCCCCGTTTGCTGCAAGAAGGTAAATTGCTGAGAGGCAGAGGCCAAAGGGTTGGGGCCGGTGGGTGAGTGGGGCTACATTCAGTGTATAAGACACACCCAAATTTTCACCCTCTCTTAGGGGGGAAAAAGGTGCATCTTATACTCCGAAAAATACAGTAAGTTAATATTTGAAGCTCTAAATAGGAGGTTACATATCCCAAATTTCTATGGGACACACCAAGATGTTCCCTGCCTGCTAGATTCTGCCAACTGCAGCGTTAAGCAGCCATGAGACAAGTCAATTTTGACAAGTGCATCCCCAAAACTAATGAATCCTAGTTAATTACTTTTTCCCATTTTTAGCAACCGGAGATCATTTATAGCAACTGACCCTTACCTTCTCCCCGGTGGAATATGGCAAGGGTCCCATCTGCCAGAGCCACAAGAACTCGCCCTTTCACATGCCTAAATAGAGAGAGGAGAGAGGAACATAGTTTTTGAAGTTACATGTACAAAATTTTTGAGGTGGAACGGAATGATGTGTATTTGAAAGTTCTGCAGTATGATAACCGTAGAAATTTGGCATCCTAAATATCTTACTTTTCAGTGAAAAATAACAGCAAAGTTCGCAATAGCAGTAATGCAGGGTATAATCTAGCTTTTTTGAGATTGGAGGTGGTATGTAAGAAACCAGCCAGAATCAGTCAGGTGAGTGTAGAAATTTGATAGATAGAAGAGAGCGAGAGGGAGAGAGAAGGAGAGAGAGGGAAGGAGAGAGAGAGAGAAAGAGAGATGAGAGAAAGAGAGGCAGAGAGAGAAAGAGAGAGATGAGAGAGAGCAATGAGAGAAAGAGAAATGAGAGAAAGAGAGAAAGGAGAAAGAGAGCGAGCTGAGAGAAAGAGAGATGAGAGAGAGAAAGAGAGATGAGAGAAAGAGAGAGAGAGACTAAATGCAAATATGCAAGCTATTATTCTTTTCACTTTATTTTAACAAGAAATATCATCCATCATTCCATACATATTTATCCATAAAAAAACCAAATTCATCTTGTCTACTTACACCAAACTTAGTACTGAATCCTTCAACTTGATGGAATGTAGGCACTTCTTCCAGTTTGATACTGCTGAGTGTACATACAGCCTGGCAGGAGGGAATATTAGACAGGATTAGGTTGACAGTAGAATGGCAGCCTCTGGATAATCTTCTTTGAGTTCAAAAGCTAAACAGGTTTGGGTCTGGTTGGAACTCCGATGGGAGCTCCTTGGCAAAAACCTCAGCTATAAGCCAGATCTGACATTGGAAAAAAAAGTTCTTAGAGTAAGCCAATGGCAAGTTGCCAAAAAACTACAAAGACTAAGAAATTGTCACAAATTGAGTCAACTAGAAGGTGAGCTTGCTTTTTGCCTAGTTAACACTGGGGTTTTTCAAATAGAGCAACTTTAAGATGTCTGCACTTCAACTCCCAGAATTCCCCAACCAGCATGAATTAAAGTCCATGCATCTTAAAGTCACCCAGTTGGCTTTTATTCCTAAGGGGAGACTAGAACTCATCTCCTGGTGGTTGGACCAAAGTCACCTAGTTGGCTTTCATGCCTAAGGCAGGACTAGAACTCACAATCTCCTGGTGGTTGGACCAAAGTCACCCAGTTGGCTTTAATGCCTAAGGTGAGACTAGAACTCACAATCTCTTGATGATTGGCCCAAACTCATCCATCTGGCTTTCATACCTAAGGTGGGAATAGAACTCACAATCGCCTAGTAACTGGCCCAAAGTCATTCAGCCGGCTTTCATGACTAAGGTGGGACTTGAACTCATGATTCAACTAGACCAAAGTGGCTCTCCCACTGAGATCTGATGGCATTAGTAATTGAAGGGCTGTGAAAACAAAACCTGAGATTCCTACCAGCCGTTCTGTGCTCCAAGCCACATGGTGGGGGCGGCACTGGTGGTAGCACCCACTGTATTGCCATTTGCCTCTTGATCTGGCACTGCCGTGCTCGATTCCGTTTTTGGATGTCCATTCTCACTGGCAGAAAAAAACATCCCTTTTTAAAGTGTCTGGTGGTACAGGGGGAAAAATGCTTTATACAGGTAATCCTCACAATTGGAACCAGAGTTTAGGTTGCTAAGCAAAGTAGTTCTTTAGTGAGTCATGGTCGATTCTATGACCTTTTTGCCGTGGTAGATAAAGTGAATCATTGCAGTTGTTATGCGAATCAAGCGGTTGTTAAGTGAATCTGGCCTCTCCCACTGATTTCGCTTGTAGGAAACCGGTTGCAAAGGTCGCGGATGGCTATCGGGTGACCCTGGGATGCTTCAACTGTCATGAATAAACTACTCAAACGGTTGTAAGTTGAGGATTACTTATACCTGGCCAAGCTTTTGTCAGAATATTCATGAACCGGAAGAGACATGGTAACAAGGTCAGCCAATGAATAAGGCTTAGTAGCAAGGTCAGCCAATGGGAGCTGAAACAGTTTGGCATCTAGGTGTGGCTTAGCTCTGAACAGCAACTAAGAGAGACTCATTCTCAGTATAGCCTGCCGGTGTTTGAACCTGCTTACAATCTCTCCCCACTACCACGTTGGAAGAATCTGCTGTTGGTATTGTACATTTATTCATGTGTTGTTATGTATATAAAGAAGTTAATGAAACCTGCTGAATCAGTTATCTCTGTGTGTGCTTTCTGGATTGGATTTTTGCAACAAACTCTGACAGCTTTGACCTTCTTTAACATGGCATTCTCTATTCCGCAACTGAATGCCCCTTTTCCATCTGTTCTAATTCGTTGCTGAGATCCTGGGACTTTCCAGGACAAGGACAAGCAACTCCTCTTTTACCTGCTCTGCCTTGCAGGTGCCTGAGCTGGAGTCGGATCGGTAAACACATGTTCTGTAAGGGGGCCAGTCCGGACGGGGGCTGGCTCCATTTCGTTCACACCGTTCTCTGGCACCTCCGTGGCTTCGGTGGCCTCCTCAGTGGACTGGGACGGATCGATCCTACCATTGCTGGTTGCAGTCACTTCATCTAAAGGCAGGATGGTGACATTAAAGATGAAGGAAAAGATGAACAAGAAGAGTGGTTACTTTTAACAGATATTGGTCCAGCAATTAACAGAGAAAATAGGCCCCAGCTCAAAAAAACACATCATAAATTTTAAAAGGCAAAATCATTCAGAGCTGCCGGGAGTCCCGTAGAATATAAATTTAAAAAATTAGGGTTGGTCACCTAGACAGCTAGATGTCTAGACTGGATTTGGCATTTTTATCTAACTATCAAATCAGATAGGCCGATGCGATTATCTGTTCCCAACAGTGTGAAGGGACAGCTGCTAGATCTTTAGCTGATGTTGGCCTTTATATGTCAATTGCTGAACAAATAATTCCCCCACCACTGTCAAACCATTCACTAAGGCTGCATTAACTATTACTATTAGTCTTCTCATCATTCATATCACCCATCTCCTCCCACTTATGACTGCAGGACTGTAACTTTATTGCTTGTATCCTTACAATGTTGTTTCCTGATTGTTTGTTTGTACCCTATGACTATCATTAAGTGTTGCACCTTATGATTCTTGACGAATGTATCTAGTCTTTTAATGTACACTGAAAGCATCTGCACCAAAGACGAATTCCTTGTGATGTCCAAATACACTTGGCCAAAAGAGAATTCTATTCTATTCTATCAAATTCTGCCTAAGAGGATGTTGTAATGTATTAATATAGCATGCATGCAGATCCAAGCGGGGAGGGGGGGTCTTTTGCAATTGACAGGTGGGGATTTATATTATTATTAAAACAATTTGGTAACTTGAAGGAAAATGAAAGACGATTTTAATTGTCATTTAATGGGGTTTCAATGAAGAAAAATAGAATCATTACTGAATTCCGCTTGCCAGTTAGAAAGATAAAAATCATATCAGAATACTGATAATCAAAAAGCACAATCTACTGCCACCCAATATTTATCCTGAATATTTCAATGGCCTTTTCCCCCCCTTCACTAAGATTATCCTGATTAAATCCAAACTCAGGGGATGGTTAGCTTAAACCCTGTGGAAGTTCAATTAGTCATTTGGGTTCAATTAATGGGTATAGTTGTCTTTTGCTTTCTTTTCCCCTCGATAGGCAGGAGACATTCATAATTTTATCCATGTGATAGTTCTGGACAGCAAGATTGTATTAAGTACTGAGCTATTTGAGGAATCTATTTTAATTCTGTACAGTTAAAGCCGTTCGAGTGAAAGAACCGTAAACAGGCTTAATTAAGTAAAAGCAAGATGAGGAAAAAAAAACCCAACTGCCCTTAAAACATTTGGAAACGTACTTTGTCCTTTATCCAACACGGGGGTGTCTCCACGGGAAGAGCAATTGCTACTAGGAACATTGCAACGAGTTGCGCAGCCAACTAAAGTGATGCCTGCTAAGACGCCATCTGTTCCCGAAGATTCCTCAGGATTCAAGTCCCTTTCCAGAAAGATTTCTCCAGGAGGATAATCCGTATCACAGGCCGCTGCAAAGATAGCAGGAGCAACAGCACTTAAACTTATATACCGCTTCACGGTGCTTTACAGCCCTCCCTAAGCGGTTTACAGAGTCAGCCTATTTGCCCTCAACAATCTGGGTCCTCATTTTACCCGCCTCGGAAGGTTGGGAGGCTGAATCAAGCTTGAGCTGATCAGGATCGAACTGCTGGCAGTCAGCGGAATTAGCCTGCAATACTGCATTTTAACCACTGCCCCCACTAGGGCTCCTAATAGCAATAGCAGACATATACCACTTCACAGTGCTCCCACAGCCCTCTCTAAGTGGTTTACAGAGTCAGCCTCTTGCCCTCAACAATCTGGGTTCTCATTTTACCAACCTCGGAAATATGGAAGGTTGAATCAACTTTGAGCTGGTGAGAATCAAACTCCTGGCAGTGGGCAGAGTTATCCTGCAATACTGCATTCTAACAACCACTGCACCACCATGGCTCTTATGATGGGGAAATAGAAGGCTTCGAGATCAGTGAGGCACATCCATTTGAAACATCATCATTGCTATCTTAGACTAGACTGTATTAAAAGCAAACTCCTTGGTATCGTAAGTAATCTTGGCCACTGGAAGATAAGTGGACTTCAACTCCCAGAATTCCCCAGCCAGCAGGCAAGGTCAGTGTGTCACATCCATGGAAAGCAATCTCAATGGTATTTTAAAGGTTCGGCAAATACTGTGAATTTAGCCCTGTGTATCACCACTTTTCCAGACAAAATACCCATTTAATTTCCAAAAGATTAGGATTTATATTTGGAAACAAGTGAGAATGGAAGTTACTTCATATTCAGGTTTTTAAAAAATCATCTCATCTCATAAGACAGGGTCTTATTTTCTTTTGACCCCCAAAATAAGCACTTGGCCTTATTTTCGGGGAGGTCTTATTATTCTTGAGGTGCAGGAGGTGGCGAGCGTGGTCACCTCATGGCTGCTGCTGTGTTGCAATATTTTCGGGGAGGGCTTATTTTTGGGGGAGGGATTGTTTTAGTGCATGCACTCAAAAGCTCGGCTTCCTGCGCATGCATTTAAATATTTTGGGGAGGTCTTATTTTCAGGCAACAGCTTATTTTAGCGCATGCACTCAAAAGCCCAATTGGGCTTATTATCCCAGGAGGGAAAACAGGGTTATGTCTAGCCAAACCAAATTTAGGCTTGGATAAGATGTTAGTGGATAAGCTAGTTTCCCTTTGACTTAACAAGTTTCCCTTGTGAAACTCTAAACATCATAACGACTAGGTCTTTTTTCCCCCAAAAGGAAAACTAACAGACACTAGACACCAAGTCCCAGCCTCCATATTAAATTTCAACCTTGCCCATATTGTGCTTTATGGAAGTAGAGGAACAGATTTTTTTAAATGAATGTTGATTCTAGACTGCTATGTTATTCTAAATGTACCTCTAATGAATTGCCAGCTTTGAAAGAAACCATTGAACATTTATGGACCAACACAGCTTTATCCACGACAGGGAATGACAAGCCTTTGTAAGCCTCCCAGAGTGGCCTTGTGGTGAGATGGGTGGCAAATAATATTTTTTTAAAAGAAGTCCCCAAGATCTGTCCTCACTTGCCTGGAATGCTGGAGATGCACAGGACGTGGGCGTTGCAAACTGTGAAATGATCCACCACCGTTCCTGGTTGGTTGGCATCGATGATAACCACTTTGCTAGTAGATAAGGTGCTAGTGAGGATCCAGACTCTACTGGATGTGGCATCCATCTCATGTAGTTCTTTGGTCTGCAAGGAGGCAAAAGGTAACGGGCACATGGCTGGGTGGAAAGTGAAGAGTGGGAAGTTGCACATTGCATCAGAACATCCCTTCCAGGACATAAAATGCAACGCGACTTTATCTTTCAGGAAGATATTGCTTTGTACTAATTATCCAGCCTAAAAAAAAATTCAAATTGTTTTATATGAATATATAAAGCTCTGGGGGGAAAAAACCCGAATGCCTACACAAGGGGTCGGCAACCTTAAACACTCAAAGAGCCATTTGGACCCGTTTCCCACAGAAAAGAAAACACCGGGAGCCACAAAACCCTTCCCTCGCCTGACTATTTCCTCAGCGACCACAGAACTAACATATGTAGTTGAATTAAACATTTATTCTTCTGAAACTTTTCTTTCCTTGGATTTAACCATGGTTGACCTACTGGGGGGTTGAAAAACGCAATAAATCACGCGCCAGCAGTTGTCGCACATTGGCAGTGGTGACGCATATTTTGAGCAATAGGGAGCCGCAGCAGAGGGATGAAAGAGCCACATGCGGCTCCAGAGCCGTGGGGTGCTGACTCCTGGCCGACACATATGAACAGAGTCAGCTGTACGCCCAACCTTTTTCTTCTCTGGAGAGGTGTGATTGCTCTTCGTATTCTCTCCTTCCGTCTCTCGATCACAGGTTAGTGGGTCACATCCCGGATCAGGCTTTTGACCATTTGCAACCTCCGGTTCCACTCCAGGCTTCCAGCCGGTCAAATTTACACCAGCTGCACACCATAACTGTTAACAGAAAGGAGAAAACATGGGAGATCTAATGCAGGCTTTTTTTTCTCCTGCACCGGTGGGCCAATACGTCCATACTCTGGGGTTCGCAACAATGAGAGGAATAGTATCACAGTGAAATGCTTGAAGAGGGGACATGATAGAGGGGACGTAGTAGCAGCGTTCCAATATCTCAGGGGCTGCCACAAAGAAGAGGGAGTCAAGCTATTCTCCAAACCACCTGAAGGCAAGAGAAGAAGCAATGGGTGGAAACTAATCAAAGAGAAAAGCAACCTAGAACTAAGGAGAAATTTCCTGGCAGTGTGGAATGGCTTGCCTTCAGAAGTTGTGGGTGCTCCATCACTGAAGGCTTTCAAGAAGATACTGGACAGCCACTTGTCTGGAATAGTAGAGGGTCCCCTGCTTGAGCAAGGGGTTGGACTAGAAGACCTCCTAGACCCCTTCTAACTCTTTTATTCTGTTATTCTATTATTCTGAGTCAACCTATTTTCCAAAGCACCTGAGGGCAGGACAAAAAACAATGGATAGAAACTAATCAAGGAGAGAAGCAACTTAGAACTAAGGAGAAATTTCCTGACAGGGAGGACAATTAACCAGTGGAACAATTTGCCTCCAGAAGTTGTAAATGGTCCAACACTGGATGTTTTTAAGAAGAGATTGGACAGTCATTTGTTTGAAGTGGCATAGGCCTGTTCATATTACGGCACAGGGTCTCCTGCTTGAGCAGGGGGATGGACTAGAAGACCTCCAAAGTCCCTTCTGATTTTATTCTGATTGGTTGATAGATGCAAAGTCTTCTAAAAGTGTGATTTTAAAAGAGTGATTCTAAAAGATTTCCACCCATCAGTGACCTGAAGGGTGGAAATCTTCCCACTGTAAGAAGGGGAAAAATTGTCAATGATTGACATTACCTTCATGGTAGGATCCTTCTCCACTAGGGGGCGACAGTAAACAGGCACAGGGACATTTTTCATCCGATTATCTTCTTGGCCACCGTTGGGACTCAACTGTTGGGGATGAAGAGACAGCACAGTTCATTCTTGACACACAGCTGTGAGTTTCTATGGCAAGAAAGTTGCTGGAGGTTTTGGGAAATGTTGATTCTCGTCATCTTCAGGTAAGAAACTTAACCAGGTGAATTGTACTCCCATCTTACTAGAGAGATAAATGGAAGAAAATTGACCAAAGAAGTGAAGTTGCTATTTTAAATATGCTTTCTAGTAAGCTCCACTGAAGGAAGTGGGATCCTGAACCACCACCATTAGTAAGTATGGACTGTACATTGCTTAAAATAAGGAAATAATGAACAAAACATTAGGCTTTTATCGAAGTCCAAAATTTTGTGGTTTGGCAGAAAAGCATGATCTTCAGTTTTGCCGTGTTTGAACACAGAATTTTGCTTTTGGAGCCCAAATATACACAAACACACACACTTATTAAATCAACCTGAATCAATCAATCTATTTCAAAATGAAGAATTTTTTTTTCACTGAATTTTCTGGACTGTATATACAGCCTGTTAACGTGGAGCCCTGGTGGCACAGTGGTTAGAATGCAGTATTGCAGGCTAACTCTGCTCATAGTCTGGAGTTCGATCCTGACCAGCTGAAGGTTGACTCAGTCTTCTTCCATCCTTACGAGGTTGGTAAAAGGAAGACCAGATTGTTGGGGGCAACATGCTGGCATTGTAGATAGTGCTGTAAAGCATTGTGGGGGTCGTATATAACTCATCTGCACCTCTATGACTGTCTTG
Source organism: Thamnophis elegans (assembly GCF_009769535.1). Lineage (NCBI taxonomy): Eukaryota > Metazoa > Chordata > Lepidosauria > Squamata > Natricidae > Thamnophis > Thamnophis elegans. The sequence goes on from NC_045554.1 coordinate 9,870,158, forward strand.
CTTGGCTCTGCAACCCAACAAAACAGACACAGACTTCAGAGGATAATTAGAACTGCAAAAGAAATAATTGCTACCAACCTGCCTTCCATTGAGGACTGGACGCTGCATGAGTAAAAAAGAGGGCCGTGAAAATATCTACAGACCACTCTCATCCTGGACACACATTGTTTCAACTCCTACACTCAAAATAAGGCTATAGAACACTGCACACCAGAACAACTAGACACAAGGACAGTTTTTCCCCTGAACGCCATCACTCTGCTAAACAAATAATTCCCTCAACACTGTCAAACTATTCACTAAGGCTGCATTACTATTAATCTTTTCATCATTCCTTTCACCCATCTCCTCCCACTTATGACTGTATGACTAACTTTGCTGCTTGTATCCTTATGGTTTATATTTATTATTTCCTAGTATGATTTGATTGCTTATTTGTACCCTGTGACTATCATTAAGTGTTGTACCTTATGATTCTTGACGAATGTATCTTTTCTTTTTGTGTACACTGAGAGCATCTGCACCAAAGACAAATTCCTGTGTGTCCAATCCCACTTGGCCAATAAAGAATTCTATTCTATTCTATTCTATTTTGTGCTATTGCTGTTACAATCATTTATAATGTACTGTATTGAGAGTAAAGGATTGGGAATAACAAAAAGGAATCAGTGTGGAAAGGGAACAACGCACTTCCTGCCCAGAAGGGCTCTGCTGACACATCTCCCTAATTGTCACATCTTCCTGTCCAAGGAAGATTGTGCTTCAACCTCAATAATACGCAGGCAAACAATCGATACAAACTCAAGGTAAACTGCTCCAAACTCGATTGCAGAAAATACGACTTCAGCAATAGAGGGGTCAACGCCTGGAATGCTCTACCTGACTCCGTTGTTACATCCTCAAACCCCCCACAGCTTCAACCTCAAACTGTCTACCTTGGACCTCACCCCATTCCTAAGAGGTCCATAAAGGGGGCGTGCATAAGCCCACCAGCATGCCTTCTGTCCCTGTCCTACTGTCCCCATTTATCTGTATTTACTTCCTTTGTTCATGTTTATGTTCATACCTCTACTTGTTATCTTGTACATGTTTGACAAACAAACAAACAAGAATTACCTGTTTGTATTTGGCTGGCAGGCTCCACCCACAGGCCTGTAAGCGGCCATCATCATTCCGGACGTGTTCGCGGACTTGACGGTATTGCTCTCGCTTCTGCTCACGACGTGCCGATGATGTGCAGTCACTGAAGAGAGAAGGATCAGGAGGAAGACAAGGAGAGACCATGAGGATGAGGAAAAGTCCCACAGCAGTAGGCAGAGGGGGAAAAATCCAGTACAGGAAGTCCTGTAATGGAGCCTGTCCTTACCTCTCACGGTCCTAAAGCCCGCCGTCATTTGACCAACCTGATTTTATCTTTTATTTCAGTGGTCGTTGAGCCCCTTTAAACCTGCATGGACAGCAGATGGATGGATGCGACTTCCAAGACAGAAATATTTGTCAGGCCTGCAGCGGTTCCTTTAAGAATCTTTGGCCTGCCACACTCTCTCTTCTAGCTTCATCTTTAGTATGCATATTCATTAAGGGGGGGGGAATACCAAGGGGTAGAATGTGTTGTTTTCAAAATAAAAAAATCCTTTCTAGAAGCTCAAAGTTCTTCTTTGTCTCCGCATCTTTGCACCTGACCGGAACCAGCTGGGTGGAGATGCCAGCATGGAAAAAGAAGATTGGACCATGTGATGGATTTGTGGGTGTGGGGACAAGATCATGAACTTTCAACTGGGTGGAATCCCAGGAAGTTTTCTAGAATTGGGATTCCACAGTACGATGCCAACATGTCTGATTTATTAAATTGGAACTTTAAGGATCGTTTTGCCATGGACTCTGATTTAATTCTACATGATACTTGAAATGCTGACAATATCACAATGAGGTCCTAGTTCTTTAACTCTGCCATAGAATTTCCTGCACAGCAAACTGATCAGCAGCAGTCATGTGCCAAACTATTTAATTCAACATTAACAGGCAATATTTTAGCACTCTTTGCATTTCTCCCAAGAATCCAGCATCTATACCAGTGATGGCGGACTTTTTCGGCACCGAGTGCCCAAACCGGAACATATGCATGCACCAGAGTGCCAGAAACCTGAAGGACAGATGGCCGGTGTGCATGTGTGCGCTGGCCAGCTGGACTTCAGGTTTTTGTCGCTCTGGTGCACGTGAAGACCAGCTGGCACACGCCGGAAACCTGGAGAGCAGTTGGCGACGGCATGTGTGACTCTTCATGCCACCTCTGGTATGCGTGCCATAAGTTCACCATCACGGATCTATGCCTTTCATGCATATCGTGGACCTCACCCCATTCCTGAGAGGTCCATAAAGGGGTCGTGCATAAACGCACAAGCGTGCCTACCGTCCCTGTTTTACTATCCCCGTTTATCTCTATTTACTTCTTTTGTTCGTGTTTATATTCATACCCATGCTTGTTATTTTGTACATGTTTTGACAAACAGACAAACAAACAAAATTATTTGGGACTAGATAAAATTTCCTCTCTTCTTTGCAAACCTATTCCTCTGTGTACATTACCTAAATGCAATATTAGTAAGAAAAATTAGCTTTTTCCCCTCTTTTTAAATGTTCTGTTCTGCACTTAAATCTAATAGGAGGAAGTGGGTGATGTTTATTTGTTTAATAGCATATAATAAACCATAATGAACAATCTCCAACAGTGGGCTTCTAGCCAACTGTGGAACGGGCAAGCTCTGCTGACATCCTATCAGCATGAATTCTCAAAAACAGCATGAGGTTGGAAGAACCTATTTCCCGATCAAACAAATATTATTAAAAAACCTAAGCTTTACGAATTACGTGAAAGTTTGTTTTTTAGTTGACACCACTCCCCAAAATAAGACTTCCCCAGATAATAAGTCCAATCAGGCTTTTGAGAGTATGTGCTAAAATAAGCCCTCCCCCCAAAATATTTAAGCGCATGCGCAGCCGGTCCATGCCATTTCCTTGAGAAGGAAGGGGGGAATATGCCCCATGCACCCAGTGGCAGGTTCTGGATCCTGGTGCAATCGGTACGGTGCGACGGTGCCTGCCGTCCATCCCATGGATGTGGAAGTGCCAAAGAGCTCACATACAGGTAAGGAGGGCAAGCGGGTAGATGGGCCCTCTGGAGCACCGTAGCAGAACGGTACCCGGTGCTCCCAGCAGGCACCGGTACGCCCGTACCAGGGCATACCACCTGCAACACACTACTGCATGTGCCCTACATGCACTGCCATCCACGCGGAACAGCCTCATGGAGGCCACTCCCACATATCCTAGCTACCGCGCCCCTTCTCTTAGTGGCAGCCGCAAAAAGAGCAGCAGGCCCAGCAATGCTAGGGCTGGCAAGAGTGTGCCAGAAATAGAGACAGAACTTCCAGCCCTCCCTTATACACAATGCCCGTTCATTGCATTGCTGAAAATCTGCTATTACACAAAGTTTGCTGATAGTTGCATAGCTTACAATAGCTCACGGCACTCAGATCAGGTCAGCCCAGCATCTAACGAACAGAGAGTGAGCTAACAGTCCTTCTGGCTCCCTCTTATGGCCGATTGAGGAAAAACAGCAACCAATCACATTTTACAGTATGACTTAAGGAAGCAGGTACAACATTGTTACATGATTTATATATTGCCAACCCAACCGTTAGAATTATATTCCTAACAAGGTGATCCGCAAGCCGCGGGCCAAGGTCAAGGGGCTCCTGCACCTCCAAAATAATAAGACTGCCCCGAAAATAAGATCAAGCTTATTTCGAGGGTCAAACGAAAATAAGACCCTGTCTTATTTTGGGGAAAACACGGTGGGCATAAATTGTGCTATCGTATTTTTCCCAAAATAAGACCCAACTGGAAAATAAGCCCCAGCATGATTTTTCAGGATGCACTTAATAAAAGCCCTACCGCGAATATAAGCCCCAGTTAAAATCATCAGCTAGGTGGACCCATTTGGTACCGTATTTCCCACCCCAAATAAAGCTCTAACCAGAAAATAAACTCTAATGTGTCTTTTGGAGCAAAACTTAATATAAAACCTGGTCCTATTTTCAGGGAAATACGGTATCAGACTCCTCCTGTTTTTTGTTTTTTTTTGCTACCCTAGTTTAACTCAGTTCTTCTACAAAAGCACCCAACTGCTGAGGAGCCAAACTTACTCATCTGGGAAAAACTCAAGAGTTCGGTTCCCGGCAGAGATTTGACACAGGGTGTGACTGCGACGCTGGCTTAATCCAGCTGCTGTGGGAGATTTGTAGTGGATGTTGACTGATGGGTAGCTCCTTTTTGCTGGTGGAGGGCTGGAGGAGGAACTGAACAATCGGCTGAAGCTGGGGAGGGAGAGAGAATGCAGACAGAATAAAGGCAAGGTGTTATGAATTCCAAATCTGGCACATTCCCTGCTCAAAACAGGCCTTGGGCAGTGTAGGTCTTCTTTGAGGCTCTTCAAGGAAGCTTCCCCACTTGCTTGCTTAGGCATTGGCAGATGCTGTCTTAAATTAGCACCTGTATTTTAAATGCAAACTAGGAAATAACCAGCCACGAAAACTGACCTGTGCGAATCTTTGGTTTATTAACTGTGTATACTCAAAATAAGCAGAGAACCTAACCCATTATCAATAAGATAAGATGATTTGCACTTGACGTCATTCCTCCTCAGTCTTTATTATATGCCTACATAAAGGTTGTTAGAACCCTCCTTAGGAGAGCAAAGCCTGAGGCTTCTCCCCAATGCTATTCAGGGAGCCATTTGCAAAAAAAGGCTGCTGTCAGGGTTTTAAGGGATGCCTTAATTAAATCATGAGCCTCGAGCCAAGCTTCAAAAGAAATCCAGTTATTTATTAGGCGCTTATGTCTGTAGTTACCCAAGAGAAGGCAGCTCTGACCCCACATAATTTACAGCCCCAGTCATGACCCTGTGTCCCCCTCCACCCAAGGTGAGTCATTAATCACATTCGCCAATGGGGCAATTTCACGGGTTGTAGAGACCACTCCCCTCCAGCTGCTGTAAGTAACCCTGGGATACAGCTTTGAGAGAGGTAAGTCTGGAATGTGCACCTGTCTTTTGCTGCTGTGCCATTTCATTGGTTTCCCATCCCTCCTTTCCTATGGCAACTCTAAAGCAGGCAAGGGATGCTTTGCGAGTTGACAGCTGCCTTTACAGATTATAAATGCCAAATAATTTGGATACTATACTGCAAGAATATCCTATGCACCTGAATCTCTTTGCTGAACATCTCACAAGTAAGCACTGCTACTTACAATTGCCAAATGGTGGATTTTTTCTTCTCCTGAACGGAAGGATGTTCTCGGGAGGCTCTGCAGATGAACAGAAATGGAAGATTTAGAAATGGCAGATGACAAAAAGAGGTATTGCCTATCCTTCCATCACTGGGTAGAGTCACACATTCAGCTGATTTTCTGGTGGTCACAATGACCCTTCCCGCTGCTATTTATTCCTTTAAATGCCTTGCCTAAAAGAAGGAGGTAGCCTCACTAGATGTGCAGGTGTAAAACATCTCCTCTCCAAGTACAGCAGTGTTTCTCAAAAACTTGGCAACTTTACTGGCTGGGGAATTTTGGGAATTGAATTCCACCCATCTTAAAGTTGCCGAAGTGGAGAAACACTGAAGTAGAGGATCAAAAAGGAGAAAATTGGGACAAGAGCCCAGTTTGGCATCATTCTCTGCTGAATTATATCATCTGTATGTTGTGTTTCACCTTATTGATGAAAGTTTACCTATGGTTACCCGCTGACTAGTCACAGCCCCCAACATAGCACAGCTTGACCAACTAAGAAGTCTATATCCCCATAAATGCTACTTTCTATTTGCAACTTTCCCAGACAGCTTCTGACAAGCCGAATCAATGGGAGAAGCTGAACTTGATTAATGATGGCATAATTCACTTAACCACTGCAGTGATTCACTTACAAAGGAGGTCGTAAAATCAGATGAGGCTCATTTAACAATCACCATGCTTAGCCATGGAAGCTCTGGACCTAATCGTGGTTGTAAGGATAAGAAATACTTGTAGCTCAGTTTCGGCAGTTATGGAAGCCACTGCTTGCTTCAGATACAAATCAGTGCAATGTGTATAGCACTAGCACCTAGACTTATATACCACTTCATAGGGCTTTTACAGCTCTCTCTAAGCAGTTTCACTGAGTCAGCATATTGCCTCCAAAAATTTATTGACCTCGGAAGGATGGAAGGCTGAGTCAACTTTGAGCCAGTCAGGATTGAACTCATGGGAATGGGCAGACTTAAGTCTGCAATGCTGCATTCTAACCACTGCGCACCATAGAAGGGAGGGAGGGAGGGAGGAAGTAAGTAAGAGCAATAGCACTTAGACTTATATACTGCTTCATGGTGCCCTACAGCCCTCTCTAAGAGGTCAGCCTCTTGCCCCCCAACAATCTGGATCCTCATTTTATCGACCTGGGAAGGATGGGAGGCTGAGTCAATCTTGAGCTGGTCAGAATCGAACTCCTGGCAGTGGGCAAAGTTATCCTGCAATACCGCCATTAACATTTTTTTAAAAAAAAAAAAACCTCACCCACCTCTAATACTGCAACCGAAGAAGCTCATGCTCACCTGATCATCTCCGTCCACCGGACAGCCTCCTGCAGTTCCATCAACCTTTCTTTGTACTGGTTGCGTTCCATCAGGACACGAGCCATCTCCACCCGGGTGAAGCGCCTTCTCTGAGCAATGGGGATGTTGTCCTGCAGGGGGGAGGAGGAGGACTTCAACCCATGGGAAATGGAAGGGGAAGGAGATTAGTACAACACCAAAGAAGGAAGTTAAAAAACATCAGTTCCCTTTGACTTTTCTCTTAATCCCACCCTCCCAGGAACGGATTATTACTTGTAGGTTCTGAAAATTTGCTCCAAACCTATTCGGAAGAAACTAGCATTTATTTAACTACAAATTTAACTACGAGGCAGAAATGTTTATCTATCGTGTTTCCCCAAAAATAAGACAGGGTCTAATTTTCTTTTGACCCCCGAAATAAGTGTTTGGCCTTATTTTTTTTGGGGGGGGTGTCTTATTATTTTTGAGGTGCAGGAGGCGGCAAGTCACCTCATGACTGCTGCTGTGTTGCACGTCGCTGGGCCTGCCCCTCTTTTTGCCGTGGTCATTAGTGTGATAGAAGTGGCGCAGTGGCTAGGGTTTCAGGAAAGCCATCAAGTAAGGGCATGTGGGGTACATGTGGCATGTTTCCCCTCACTTTTGCCCCCTCCAACCTTGCCTCCTTACCTCGTGTTGTTTGTGGGGCAAGCAACCAGAGGAAATGGTGGGACCGGCTTCCTGCATTTGCATTTAAATCTTTTCGGGGAGGGCTTATTTTTGGCTGAGGGTTTATTTTAGTGCATGCGCTCAAAAGCCCAATGGGGCTTATTATCCAGGAAGGTCTTATTTTTGGGGAAACAGGGTGTTGGCGACAATTTTTTTTTATTTTAGAGACATATTTCAGGAGACTTTGACAGATTCTGTTTCCTCCTCTAGACTACACCAATCAGGTTGTTTAAAAAGAGGTCCAGCGGTTTTATGGAAGGAAATTTTCTCGACATAATTCCTACTAGCCCAACCAAGAACCACCAGCTCAGCAAAATCTTAAGAAGAAACAGAATGTTCTCAAAATCCATGGAATGGAATATTTTGCACCAACCTACTTAACAGATTCTTCTGTAAGCTAATATTAACATCCAGGCTTAATTTCCTGTCTTCAGATATTAGTAAGAGTTAGTGGGTTCAAATTAAATTAAGTTAAATCTACCCACCGAACAGCTTTAAACACAGAGGAGGGATACTTTGGGGGAAATGGGATGAAATGCTGAAGGAAAGACTGTTTAAAGCAGTATACAGAAGGATCTTAACTGTGATAGAAATAAGGACCTGAATTTCTATACAGCTATGGCTTAGATGCAGCTCAGGTCCCCTCCTGTATCATATGCTCATTCTTATCCATGCATTATATCAGGACGTCTCTAGGCTGGAGTACTGCAATGTGCTCTACATGGGGCTGCCCTTGAAGAGTATCCAGCGACTTCAGCTAGTCCAGAATGCGGCCGCGCGAGCAATTGTGGGTGCACCTCAGTTCACCCACATAACACCTATCCTCCGCGAGCTGCACTGGCTACCTGTCGATCTCCGAGTACGCTTCAAGGTGCTACTTGTCACCCATAAAGCCCTTCATGGTAGTGGATCTGGGTACTTGAGAGACCGCCTCCTGCCAATCACCTCCACGCGACCAATTAGATCACATAGATTAGGCCTCCTCCTGGTTCCATCTGCCGGTCAGTGTCGACTGGCAACCACGCGGAGGAGAGCCTTCTCGGTAGTAGCTCCGACCCTTTGGAATGATCTCCCCGTGGAGATTCGTACCCTCACCACCCTCCAGACCTTCCGCACAGCCCTTAAAATCTGGCTATCCCGCCAGGCCTGGGGCTAAAGACTGTAACCCACCCGAATGGTATGAATGTTGTGTTTTTTAATTATGTATTGTTCTCACGTGTTAAATGTCTGTTTCCCCCCCCCTTGAGTTGTAAGCCGCCCTGAGTCCCCCCAGGGAAAAGGGCGGCATATAAATAAACTTTCATAACTCATAACTCATAATTCATATTCAAATGTTGAAATATCTAAAAACAATTTCACAGTTTGGTCTGATCAAGGGTCGAGGCGAGAGTAGCATGATTGTTTTATAAGCGCTTGCAACTTAGCACTTATTATGTCTTCTTATTCCATCACACGTGAGATATTGGAGATAATTTTGCATCAGAAAAAGAAAAAATGCATACGTGTGGGTAGAAAATAACCATGTTAAAGAGAAGACCGAAGAAACATGCTATTAGTACACAAAATTAAATCCAGCCTTCTTAGGGCATTCATAGGTTGTGTGTGAATTGGATATTACATTATGGTGCATGCAGTTTACAACTATTTCACATATATTGTTGGTGTTTTTTTAAAGTCACTGACTCTTCTGCATGAGGCAGTATGAGACCCAAAAAACAAAGGAGGAAGAGGAGGAGGAGGAAGGGTTAACTTTTAAAACACCCTCCTATAACTACTATTCAGCTTTTCTAGAACAGGGGTGTTCAGCTCGATTTCATTGAAGGCCACATCAGGATTGTGTGTGACTTTGGGGGGGGGCAGGGTAGGCACGGCCAGGGTGGGTGTGGCCAGTTCAACATCACTCAGGTCGGGGCTCCTGCGGCAGCCCAAACACTCTGCCAGCGAAAACAGGCTCCCGAGCTCCATTTTCGGCAGTGACGGCCTCCTGCAACCCTCTGCCAGTGAAAATGGAGCTCGGGAGGAACGCACGCGGCCCTCGCAAACTCCGTTTTCATTGTTTCCACGGCAGCCCTGCAAGCCAGATCAAAACACTCTGCAGGCCAGATCAAAACACTCTGCAGGCCAGATCAAAACACCCTGCGGGCCAGATCAAAACACCCTGCAGGCCAGATCTGGTGCATGGGCATTGAGTTTGACACCCCTGTTCTAGAGGGAGTCTTCCTGGTGTTTTCAATACACTCAACCTATACAGTGAATGTCATTCAGGAATGACTGGTTGACCAGTTACCAATTCTCATCATCATGAGACTACACTCCACCATAGTGACTATAGATATGGCAATGCTCCCATGTACATGCGCAGTGACGTCATAATTCCAGGGTCATTATTCAAGGAAATGGAAAATAAAGACCCTCCCTCCCCCAAATCCCCTCATTCCCTAGGCATTTTAATAATGTAATATACCAATTCTGTACAGAGATAGCCGCTTACATCCTCCACCTCTTCTTTGGGTTCTCGGCGGGCAACGATCACCTCCGATTTCACTCTGGAGGGGAAGAAGAATGAAATTTATGAAACAAGTCAGAGGTGGGTTCCTACCAGTGCGCACCTATTCGGTAGAACTGGTTCATCAAATCTACCGAACCGGTTAGAAGAGGTTCCACCAGTGGACCCAGAAAGCAGGCCACACCTACAGAAGAGGTTCCAAATTTTTTTGAAACCCACCACTGGCACATACACACACAAACACTCACACACACACAGAGAGAGAGAGAAAGAGAGAGACAGACTGACTGACACACACACACACACACACACAGAAAGAGAAAGAAAGGAAGAAATAAATAAATTAAAAAAGAAAAAAGAAAGAAAAAGAGTGAGAGATGAAAGGAAAAAAGAAAAAAGGGACAGAGAGACAAAAGGAGAGAGGGGGGGAAGAAAGAAAGAAAGAAAGAAAGAAAGAAAGAAAGAAAGAAAGAAAGAAAGAAAGAAAGAAAGAAAACAAACATATGGCCGGCAAGCCACTCCCGCCAGGTCACATAGCCGGCAAGCCACTCCCACAAAGGAAGCCACACCCATGAGTAGGTTCCAAAAAATTTTGAAACCCACCACTGAAACAAGTCCAGAGGTTACACAAAGGCAGAACAGGGAAAAAAAAAACCTTGAATTTCCAATCATCAGATAGGCTGGTTTCTTTCCTGTCTCCCAAATTTAAGAAAAATTAGTAGACGTCTTTGCATCGTCTTGAGAATAGTCGGAAGACAGGAAGTGTCTCTTAGGAAACTAGACTTATTTCACATGCTTTCTAACAGATAAAGGAAGGAAGGAAGGAAATAATGAGAGTGAGGGAAGGTCTGAGGGAAGTCCTGCCTTGGCACTTGGCCACCACAGGTGCCCCCCAACCTGAGTGACTTTGAGCTGGCCACGCCCACCCCAGCCACGCCCATCCCAGCCACACCTACCCAGGATTCCCCCCAAGGTCAAACACAACCCCAATGAGGCCCTCAATGAAATCGAGTTTGCAGATGGCACACTCACTTTTTAAGCTCTTCCTCCAGTTCCTTGATGCGGGCTTCCATCTTGGATTTCGCCTGCTTCGCTGCTTCCAGCTCTCCTTTCAACACCTCCTGTTCTCCGGTAAGCTGGTCCACTTTTGCAATTAAGTCATTCTTCACAATATTCAAAGCATTTCTACAGCACGGCAAGTCACAGAAAGAAACAGAAATATATTCAGCCCGAGACTACGGCTAGCATCATAGGAAACACTTTTAGGAAAAAAATGTTGATCGGTAACATAAGGAAACAATGGGATATCGTGGAAAGTCATAGCTAAAGCATAAGGTATTTAAACTAAATCCTGAATCTTAATTAGTTGGATTCCCTTTGTGCCAAGCTATCAATGCTACGGAAATGAACAGACTCCAGTCTTTCTTAACCAGGTTACTAAATTGTCAGCTATTTATTTATTTAAAAATTAAAGGTTCCCCTCACATATCTGTGCTAGTCATTCTGGACTCTAGGGGGCGGTGCTCATCTCCATTTCAAAGCCAAAGAGCCAGCACTGCCCGAAGACGTCTCCGTAGTCATGTGGCCGGCATGACTAAATGCCGAGGGTGCACAAAGCGCCGTTACCTTCCCACCAAAGGTGGTCCCTATTTTTCTACATGCATTTTTACATGTTTTCCAACTGCTAAGTTGGCAGAAGGGACAAGTAACGGGAGCTCACTCTGTTATGTGGCGCTAGGGATTTGAACCTGAACTGATGACCTTTTGATCGAGAAGCTCAGTGTCTCAGCCACTGAGCCACTGCATCCCTTATATTTATGATTTATAATATTTATTATATGCTAGTATGGCAAATATTACTAATATTTATTTATTTAGTGTATGGCAAGTACATGGACTTATAGTAGCTCAAATGTTAATGTCCAGTCCACCCAGCCATTCAAGGACAGAGTGGTCTAGGTTGAAAAAAAATCAGACATTGGGCCAGTCTAAGCTCTTGATGGACATTGGGACACAATGTGGTGGATATTTTGTCGAGGAGCACCAAAGTCACATTAAGGGATAGAGACAAAACCCCACTTGAACAATGGGTCCTGGCAGACACCATGCTGGGTGCGGATCCTGTTCAGAGCTGACCAAAGCTGGTGAGGAAGGTAAAAACCCGGCACCTTTTGACATTAACAGTCATCTATATAACTGCCTGTACCTGGGCGTTCAGCAGCCCATTTGGCTTTCCACTGTGTGCTGATGTCAAAGTTGTTAGACAGCTGTTGAGTGAGTGCTGGAGAGTGCTTCCTAGATTGAAGCCTGCCAATTGACAGATGAGGAAGATCAGCTATTGTCAGCTATCATCCTTCCCAACCTGGCTATGGGCGTTGGGAGTCCACCAATATCTGGGGCCACAGGAATAACAAAGACCGTGGTATGGGCTAAAGATGTTCTTCATTTCTGCCTTTGCCAATTGATTGGGTAGGTTGGGTCAAAAAAGCTGCTAAACCCCATTGGGCAAAGATATCAACAGAATGGAGCAATCAAGGACGAGATAAACTGAACAAAACCAACACACGCAGCACCTCGTCAACTAGGAACTCATGCTAAAGTCACAAGGAAGCAGGAAAGGGAGAAGTCTTACTTGGTCTCTAGCAGCTGCGTATTCTCCATCAAGAGATTCCCCACTTCTTTGCCCATTCCTGGGGGAGGTGGGGAAAAAAAAAAAGCCGTACAAATGTTGACACATACATTTTGGCAAAAAGAAAAGAAATAACTTTCTTGTTCAAAAGCTTCTCATTAGTTACAAAGAATGGAAGGAATGGTATCAGAAGATAAGTTCCATTCATCCCAAAACTTCCCTCGGAAGGTAAGGTGGAAGATTATTGGGGGGGGGCATGAAATGCTGGACTGCAGATTTGCTGCCTATACTCTAAAAAGCTGTCATTTTTTTAAAAAAAAGTCTAGCTAAGGACAAGTTCAAATTACACTGGGTTGTTTTCACTCTGGATTTAAAGAACCATGGTTCTGCAAAGGCAGAACGGGGCAGAGGTCAACACACAAAATTCAGTAACTCTGGGTTCATTTTCTTGTTTAGCCCAGAAGCAAACTGAGCATCATTCACAGTCTAAAGTATTTAACAGAATTGGTGCAATATTTTTTTAAAGGAGAAAATGACTAGATAAGTTTACTCTTCAAGGAAAGTTGATGCAAACAAGGAATAATTGTATTGAAATTTTCCTTTGGAGCTTAGCAGCCAATGGCAACCCCTTTGGTGATCACGGGATGGGAAGCTATGCATCCTTGGTCTGGCCATTCTTTGGACAGAAAACCACTAAGGAATCAAGGACTATGAGCCAGGCTGGGAAGTCCAAAAAAGTTTGCCAGAAAAATAAGAACAGCGGCAAATCACCATCATATTGTTGGCAAGAACAAGTAGCAATTTGTCTGTGAAGTTATCAAGAGTGTATATCAAAGGGAACCTTAATTTGCCTTCTTCACAGGTCAAAACACATTGCCAACCTTGGCTGAATTAAAAAAAATACTAATTGGGATTGGTCCTGGTTTGCCTCTAGATCAGAAATACACGGAAAGAAATTCTGGCAGATAGGCTAGACTGAGAAAGCAAGAAAAGTTCTTAATAGTACAATCATCTCTCATTTCCATACTTTCCCCAAGAAATGTACATGAAGGTGGCCATGAAGTCCACTAAACCTATGCTCAACCTGAAGGGGATCTCATATTTCTACTTCAGCATGTCATTGCTAAATTGGTCCAACTATTAGAAGGCCTTCAGGTTCTTCTAACTTTCATCTGGCTCTTTTTTTAACCTAATACTTTGTTGACATAAACGTTCATTCAACCGGAGAACAACTGCCTCAATTTATCAAGGCCCCTGAAAGATCTGTATTCTCATGGTATTGAATCGCTTTTTCTTGAAATCTAGAGGTATATACAGTACTGACAGAAGGAATTCCACAAGTGCATTCCAAACATGGCAGTCTTTCGTTTTTGAGAATTTTGAAGGGTTTTTTCCACCAATAACAACCTTTCTCTCCCAAGTGTTTGAATAAACTGAAATGCTACCTCTGATTTAGATGGACCTCAACAGATGGAAGAGTCATTTGGTGGCCTTGGAATTCCCTAAGCTTCATCTAAGGCAAGTTCTACAAACAAAAGCTTCCTGTGGAGGTTCCTATCCTTGCAGCCAATTAAATTGCATTGAAGTTCATTCTTTATAGGGGAGCGTTCACTTCAAAGCACTGAGAACTTAACAGAGAAGAAAGCGATTTCTTCCTTCACAAAATGGAAGTGGTACTACTTTGAATCATGCCGTCCCAATTCCAGATGTTTAAAAGAAGAGGTCTTCTAAAGTTCAGTACAGAGCCAACCTCTGCCAGCATCCAAACTCTCTTCTACTTCACACTGCGTAGGAAAAATAAACTGTTTTTTTTTTTTTGTTTTTTAAATGCGGGGTCTGTTTAGGTTTCTTTCATGGGACAAATGCACACTCAGGACAAATGAAAAGTTAACAAGAGAATCATGGGAGCATACATAAGAAGTGAGAACACATCACAACACACCGGGGCAGTGCACAGACCTTCTTCCCACAATCAGATGGAGATGAGTTAGAGATGGCAGAGGAATGCCCACTTCCCAGGGAGAATGGAAAAGCAGCTGCAGTTGTGTTGAGAGGACATGAAGAGGTTAGTCCCTTTTGATGTTTCAGGCAGCATTTGATCTGCACGGAGTTTCGCAGGGCACAACCAAGAACTAAATCTTTGGGGGACATTAACAAGGAACTGATCCTGGTCTTGCCTTTTCCTTCTGAGTTCAATCTGGCTAGTGAAAGAGTCCAGGTATGATGCGTTTACTGTTTATTCTAGCACTCCTTGAACATTCAGAGAGAAAAGGTGAGCCTAAAGGAAGCCAAAGACAAATTCCTTGTGTGTCCAATCACACTTGGCCCATAAAGAATTCTACATTCTACAATGGGGCCTCTTGTAAGAATGGGAGACTTGGTCCATGCCATCCAATCATGATATTTAAGGCAGATTTTGAACGCAAGTTTCTTTAGATACGACCTTCTCCAATTTAGAATAGAAAGATGAGCTTTTAATCAGTAATAACACTAAACAAATAGGAGTCGGAAATCTCAGCTTGCCGCACCAAGAATCATCTGGTCATCTCTGAGTAGAACTCTTAGAATTGCCTATATTTGAATATTCTTTTTTCCTTTTTTGGAAAAAAAAATAAGATCTGCAATGAAAATGACCTGATGCAGTTTCAAACTGGCGGTGGAAAGAAGCTATGATAGAACATCTCTAACGTACACAAAATTAGCAATTTGGGGAAAGCCTCTTTTTTCCCCACCCACATTATTTTTCTGAAATGTGTGATTTTGAAAAGACAAGTTTGGTGCACGAGTCAGAAAAAACTGCCCAACGAATTGCAAAGGAAGTGGGCTGCTTAAGACTGATCTTCCCATCAGCTTGCTCCAGGAGGAGAGTTCCCAAAAGAAAGAAATGGAAGGGGGAAGGACCCATTTAGTGGCTCCCTCTTGGAAGCTGCTTGAAACATCAAAGTGGGTAATCCCCTAAGTCCCAAGAGAAGAGGGAAGGACAATAATACCTCCTAGATGATGGCAACTGAAGAAGATCTGCTTCTCAAGGAAAAAAGCACCTTCATTACCATCACAGGAATCAATACAAAAAAACATAAACCAAGTCCCAATGGATCCCAGAAAGAAGACAAAAAAAAAAGGATGAAGAGATGCCAAGTGAAAGAAAAGGGGAACACCCATAGGTTTTAAAACTGGCTTTCGCCTTACCAAAGAAATCATCCCGTACTATGAAAGTCATTGCATATGAGAGAAGAGGGAGCAAAGGATCCAGAGGGGAAGAGATACAGGAGAGAAAAAAAAGGGGGGGAAAGGGAAGGGGAGGGCAGGGAGAGAGAGAAAAAGCAGCCATTAAATACAAGTCAGCAAATGGTGATAACCATCTTAGCACGTATGTGTATGGGGAAAAAAATCATTTACATGACAGCAAGGCAATTCTTCACCGGTCTGATCCAGCTAGCAGAAGGACCTGCTTCTTGAGTGAAAACCAATCAAGTGACAACTCCTGAGGACATCATTGTTCTCGCCACCTGAGTAACAACCACCTTTCGGCTTGTCCAGATGCGATAGTACAAAATACAGCCTTAGAGAAGTTCCAGAAGAATATAACTTCTGGATCAAAAGCTTGAAAGAGCACCCTTTTCTTCCGATTTCAAAAGAACGTCTATCCCCAAAACCTTTTCCTCCTTTGGTAAATAAAGGGTTGTCTGTGTGGAGTCCTTGGTGCTCTCTGAACTTGGTTGTTTTCTTGCAGATGTTTCATTATCCAACTAGATAACATCTTCACTTTGAATGGCTATTCTAATTCTCTTCCTGTCTCCTATCCAGCTCCAGGCTGTGCTGCCTCTTGTCTCATCCCCTCTCTGGACTGGGCTCCCCCTTTCCTGGAAAATTGCTGTTTTGCTGTAGTCCATCAACCCAGTTTTTGTTCTGATCTAGCCTTCCCAAGAGCATGAAGCAAACTCCTTGTCCCGAGGAAAAAACCCCTTGTATTCATTACTGTGAATTCTGCTCATTCACATCCAGCAAAGTCTTCCGAGGGAGGATTTAAAGTCACAGACCCTTATCTGGCTTGGAGAGCTGCCAGGCCGATATCTGCAAAACTTGGCAAGGAGTCTCGGAGAGTCACAAACCAATTAAGTGAACTAATTGTGTCCTGCAAACTCCACTCCTCTTTCTCTCCTCTTTTATTTCCTCTGGGAGGGGCCATTCATCATCCACTTGTGGCCTTGCTCTCAAGTCGACCCCTGTTCTTTAGCTGTTCCCTTCGCCTGGCAACTCTGCTCATGCACACACTGGGAACAGGCTCCAGCTGTTCTTCTGCCCCACTGCTGTCTGACTCTGAAGGCAACTGATAACTGGCATACGGCTCTGACCCCCTCTCTGCCTTCGACACAGAGCCCTCATCGGAGCCTTCCCCAGACTCCAGGACTGGCCCAGGTTCCTCCCCAACCTCCTCACTGTCCGAATCTGCTGCCAGCTCTGCTGGTCGCTGGTGGGTCACAACAGTTTTCCCTTCATGGGCACCATCCTTCACATTGGGTAATGAAACATCTGCAAGAAAAAAACCAATCTCGGAGGGCACTGAGGACTCCTTAGTTCAACCTTGAGCTACAACCTTGAGCTACAAATATTCTCTTCTAAAGTGTTATCTAAAGGATTCTAAAGAAACCCGAATCAAAATCAGATACCCTGTGTTTGTGGGTTAGATCCAAATATTCTTCTTTTTGAAAGAATGAGAGGGAGGTTTTGGGAAGAGCTCATTGCATTCAGGGAATAAGGAATTTGGGGATCCATCCCATGGTATCCTTAAGTCCGCCTCTCTGAACTGGAACATAGCAGATGAAGAATGCTGTTGCTCTAGGACCCTGTTTTTAATGTTATAACAGCAAGAACCTTTTCTCCTATTGAACAAGATTTCTGTGCCCGTCCTAGGCAAGATACACAAGTAACAAACAAACCAACAAAAAGTTTGGGGGAATGAACCATCGAAATCAAACTGTGCCTTTTCATCGGCTGCAACCAAATTGAAGATCTTCATTACTTATTCAATCATTCTCAAAGGCAAATGAAATAGGATTAAAGGGCATAAAATATCTCGGGTTCAACCCTGGGGATGCAGGCCGACTTCTGTAGCATTAAAACATAAAGGTAAAGTTTCCCCTCGCACATATGTGCTAGTTGTTCCTGACTCTAGGGGGTGGTGCTCATCTCCGTTTCAAAACCGAAGAGCCAGCGTTGCCCGAAGACCATCTCCGTGGTCATGTGGCCAGCATGACTAAATGCCAAAGGCACACCGAACGCTGTTACCTTCCCACCAAAGGTGGTTCCTATTTTTCTACTTGCATTTTTACATGCTTTAGAATTGCTAGGTTGGCAGAAGCTGCGACAAGTAACAGGAGCTCACTCCGTTACACGGCACTAGGGATTCAAACTGCCAAAACCCAACCTTCTGATCGACAAGATCAGCATCTTAGCCACTGAGCCACCGCATCCCTTTTTTAAAAACATAGAAACACCCAAAGTGTAAGGAAGAGCTCGTCTTCTCTTGGAGGAGGAGGAGGATGTGAGGAAAGTCCTAGCATTTTTACTCTCTCTGGAGAGAGTAGATGCTAGTATTTTTACTTTCTTTGGAGAAGCAGAGGGATGTGAAACTGGTAGCAACAAAGAGAGCAAACTGGGGGTGGTAAACCTTTTTCTATTAAAGGTTGCATTTGGGGGGGGGGGTGATGTTTCAGGGACTATGTTTCCAGAAGCTAGAAAAATAGTAAGTGAAAGCACAGCTTCTTTCTCTCTCTGCCATGTCCCTTTTTCTCTCTCTCTCTCTCTACCACTATCATCTCATCTATCTATTTGGATTTCTGGGAAATTCACTTTATTTTTCTCTGTTTCCTTATCTTCTCCTTATGAGTTTTGCCCCAAAAACAATACTCTCGGGCCGAGACTGAGATTAAACTGGAGAGCCAGGAAGAGGAAGTAGAGATGAGTGGCCTCAATTTTAACCTCAGTCTCTGGCAGATTGGACATGAGAATACCCATCAGTGACCTCCCACAGGTCATTTTGGAGAACCACATAACCTGGTCTTGGCTGAGGCTAAATAACTCGAGAGCTGCAGGTAGCCTATCCTGACAAAAAAAACTCCCAATTTCAGAGATATAATGAAAACATTGGGTTTCTTGGTGCTGCTTCTACTGCTATCTTTAGAATAAGAAATGAATGAAACAAGGACCTTAACAACTGCACTGGATTAATGTAAACAAGCTTTCTGGTTTTCCAGCGGCTAAATACAGTACTTAACTTGATAATGATATTTTTGGGAATTCTGTAAGCCACTGGGTCTTAAAAAGCTGAAAAACTGGTTTGCCGAATTTTGTCACAAATTGCTTTTAAGATATGCTAGATAAGGATGGCTTAATCGCAGGGGATATTAACAATAGGAGAACAGAATGGTGTAAGAAAGAAAATATCCTTAAAACAAGCTTTTCTTTATAATAATGTAAGTCAACTTTTATCAAAAGCTGCTGGAGTTAGATCGAGCAACTACCAAATCTATGTCCTTCTGTCCTCGAAGCTTAATCAGTGGGAACGAACAACTAAAAGTGTTGCAGATAAGACTGGGAATTTGGGGGGGGGGGAAATAGCCTAGAAAGAAGTGACAAATTACTGTGCTGAATCCATGGGGTCACCAAGAGTTAAGCTTCCATCCAAGGAAACCCTCTTTTAAAGCCAGTAGACCTCAAAAGAACTCTAGCAAAGAAGGGGAAAGTATAACTGTTCAAGTGAAGTAGTTCTTGATGATATGCGATCCAAGAAAACAATATCTTGTATTCTCCTCTAAAAGTCCCAGGTTTATTATTAACAATGGGGAAAAAAGGAGAACATCACAAACCAACTCATTGTCCACTAGTTGTTTCTCCCCCACTTATTAGTTTATCAGAAGTAGCGCCAGATCCATCCAGTTAATACTAATTAAGACAGTAATTTCATTCTGGCAACCCCTAAATATTGCAGGATTATAATTCTCAATTATGCTTGACTGCAGACTGACCTGATTGGGGGATGAAGTCCAATCACAACACAAGGCTATATTTTAGAAACGGGTGATTTAAGCATCATTCTTCCAAATGGGTTTATTTTTTTAATCACCTAAGAATGGATGGATATTTAATTTCAGGCTTTGGTTCCTGACATGTCTTAATTAATAAAGAAAATACAGTCTTCATCCCATATATCAGGATATCCCAAAGGAGATGGGATCATGTGGACAGAGGGGATGGAGACTGCAGGAAGGAAATGGAAGCAAAACACAAAAAGTGAACTCTAACTGTCAGGAGCAAGCAGCCATCTTTTAATTTCTTTTAACAACCCCATAATCCCTTGCGGGGTGGAGTCTGGGAAGCTGAATGGAGCTAGCGGACTGTTTACTGGCCGGATACCCTTCCTGATGCCAATGCGGAGTTTTGTTCAGCAGATATATTGTCAGTGCGCCCAGAGAGAGAAATACCTGCCTCTATATAGGATTGAACTCACAGCTTCCTGGTTGTGAGGCGAGAACGCCACCTCTAGGCCACCGCGCCACACCTCAGGAGCAAGCAGCCACAGCCTCTCATAAATACCCAGTCAGTACCTTAATTGTTTGCCACATATGTTACAAGAATCTCCTCATACTGCTTGCCTTTCCCTGGAAATGACCAGATAAGGCTTAATGGCTCTTGGGGGAGGTCAAGCTTATGCTGTATGTGGCTGCACAATGATTCCAAGCTAGGTCCTTGCTTGACTCCTCCTTCCAGCCTAGCTGGCAGGTTCCCAACATCCACTGTCCAAACTAATAAAAGCAGGGAAAGGTAGAACCAAGTTAACAGAAGGAACTTTTGACAGGATTTGTTACATGTGAATATTCTCTGAATTTGTTTTAAAATTCTAGAAAAAAAATTTTTTAAAAGGAAAAGGAGGAAAACAAACCAGGAATCTAAGGAGAGGAGAAATACACACCTGAAAATTCCCCTATGGGCCATGTCCCACGAAGCACAGAGAGAGGAAGGAGTGGAGTGGAGGGGGGGGAGGGAAAAAAAGTCAATCAATGTCCTAAAACCAACAACAATAAAAAAAAATAATTCTTGAATTTTTTTTTTTAATAACTCCCTCCTCCCTTCCCCAAGACGACGATTCTGCCGTTTCCGCATCAAAAGGCATGAAATTATAAAGACAAGGTCCGCCGTGACCATAAACAGCGTGAATTTACATGAGGAAAAGCATGAGGGGCATGAGAGGGGAAGGGTCGATGTTTCTGATGAAATGGGGGTGAGGGGCTTGCAATCCCCTCATTCAACCTTGCTTTTTCTCACAGTAGCATCTGGTTTTCATTCGGGAAGAGTTTTCTCTTGCTTTCTTTGCATTGTTCTGCTTCCGGGACACCAAAGAAAAACATGAGCTTTTGTAACCAAAACCTCACTGAAACGCTTAGGAGTGTCCCGCCAGCATCTCCACCGAAACCTCAAGCATACCTTAGATGTCTACAAAGGATATTTGTCTTGTCCCACGATGGGGATATTTGTGTGTGTTCTTGAGTGGTTTGGATTCAGCTGTCACATCTGATGTATTTTATTTGTTTCTACCTCTCTATGGTGTGTGGACGAGGGAAGGAGGATGGAATAAGTTATGGTTTATTTCCGTCTGTAACCATGGCTTGCTACGGATTGCAACGGTAGCTTAGCATGACATGCAAATGGAGAGTATCATTTGTTGGTAGTTCTCTGTTTTGTTCGTGGTTTCTGTTATGTATTGAATGCATATAGTTGGGTTAAGCCCAGAAAAGCGCACAGAACACTGTTACCTTCCCACTGAAGGTGGTGCCTATTTTTCTACTTGCACTTTTACATGCTTTCGAACTGCTAGATTGGCAGAAGCTAGGACAAGGAACGGGAGCTCAGTCCGTTATGCGGCGCTAGGGACTTGAACCGCTGAACTGCCGACCTTTCTGATTGACAAGCTCAGCATCTTAACCACCGAGCCACCGCGTTGCTATAGTTAACATTTAGGGTCATCTAAAGGTTAGTTTTAGTTTAGCAGGGTTTAACACAACTATATACATTCAATATATAGGCCCTTTGGCCCTCAAACATCCTTCTAACTATCCTATAAGATGCCAAGTGAGCCCAACAATTAAAACTGGCAGGAATGAAATAGGAATTGAGCAAACAAGCTTTGAGTGAGGTGCTGTGAAGACCTGGCTCTTCCCCACAAGAATTGGGCTAGGTTGAGGGAATTGAGCTAGGAGGCGCTTTGGTCTGGCAAATCTTTGCTTTACAGATGGTTGTGAGAAGATTAGGATCATTATATAGATGGCTGTATAAGTCAAATAAAGATGTAAAGACAACAACAACCAGAAAGCTAAAGTTTGTTTAATAAACAAATGGTTTATTATCATGGTTTCTTAAATGCAACTGGCTGGGATTAATCCATAAAACATTGCTCATAAACCATAATGGCTGGGTGCACTCAACTTATTACAGCTATCTTCACTTAGCGACCACAACTGGAACCCAGAAACTTGATTGTTTAAATGAAGTGGCTGCTAAGTGAACCTGTGACTGTACAAATTATTTGCTTTGTTTTAAACTCATGGATGTGCTATCCGCTCTATATCTTATTTGCTTTACTAAATGCTTTTTGAAATCTTTGCTACAAATCTCTAACGTGCATAACTGGATAGGTTGCTTGTTTCTTGCAAGTGGAGAAAAAGTGAGAACAAAACATGATTCCAATTGGAGAATTCAGCTTTTTAAAGAAAGCAATGGCATCTTTTATAAAGGCATAGGAAACTCTATGGTTAGGAAGAGTAACTCCCTCAAAGGTGGGAGAATTGCATAGGCAAGATTCTTAGTACCCTGAGAGTAACAAAGGCATAATTACACCACAAAACTCTTTCCAATCTCGAAACTAATGGAATAAATTAAGCAAATTAATTAGAAAATGCAGAACAAAAATAGTCACAGATGTTTTAAGAGGATGCGTTTATATATACCACAGAATTCTACAGAATGCATAACCCTGATTGGTAAATAATTGCCTTTTTTATAACTATGCACTCCGGCATACATTAGATAAATCTTAGAATTTGAATTCAAATGCCACTGATTGGTTCCCCCTTTTCTTTCTTTCTAGATATTTAAATTATACAGTTAAATATCTACTGACATTGTATAATTTGGGTCCAAAACCTACTTCAAAGTATTGCTGTGAGGGTAATTGAGGTAAGGATTTTAAAGCCATGCCTTTGAAATAATCTTTACCTAGTAGATCTGCTCCTTCATCCACATCTCCAATGGCCTCTGAGCCCACTTCAGTAAGCTCGGTATACAGGGAATCAGTATTGATGCCAAAAGCTTTATTCACTATTCCTTGTGTTGGGCTATTCACATAAGAAGAAAAATTAGAAACCCGTTGCAGCAAGGAATATTTTCGTTTTCTCTCTTAATCACAGAAGGCAGTTTTTCCACCCAAATACATTTTTTAACCCTTATCCCAACCAGCAAGGGCATGTGGAAAGAAACCAGAAATTTGTAAAGAGACAGTATCTGGAAAATACATTGTACCTCGCAGAGAAATGGGAATTTATATATAATAAGGAAAAGAGGAAAGATGAGAGGAAAGGGAAGTGGAGAGATGAAGGGAGAGAGGAAAGTGAAGTAGAGCAGAGAGGAGGGGAGGAGAGAAAAGTTGAGGGAAGAGGAGAAGAAGAGAGGGAAGTAGAGAAGGGAAAGGAGGGAAGGAAATGGACGAGGGGAGAGGAGTAGGAGAGAGGGAAGGAGAGGGAAATGGGGAAGAGGGAGAGAGAAGAGGGGCGAGGAGAAGAGGAGGAGAAAGAAGTAGAGAGGGGAAAGGAGAGAGATAAATATATAGAATGTTATGGCGCAATTATGAAAATAATGTCTATAACTATGATGTACAACATTATGTATTTAAAAGAAATTATAAATGTATGAATAAGAGACTATTGGTTATAATCAGGGTGTATAAAACTATGTATATTCAAAAGGGACTGGATGCAGCCAGTACACTCCTGCAGCAAAACTGGAAATGTGATGTATTATAAAGAAAAATATACAATAAAAGTATTTATTTTTTAAAAGAAACCAGAAATTTTTTAAAAAGAAACTGTCCAGCAGTGTTACTCAACCTTGGTACCTTTAAGATATATGGACTTCAACTCCCAGGATTCCCCAGCCAGAGGAATTCTGGGAGTTGAAGTCCACACTTTTAAGTTGCCAAGGTTGGAAAACACTGCTTTAGCAGGACTGATGCTCTACAAGGAGTTGATTTAAATGACAGTGAGTAGAAATTAGACCAGCTTTATAAACTAGGGTATCTGTTTTAACAATTTCCCAATATTTGAAGCCTTTAATGGTTAAGTTTGCCCCCAAAGCATTCCGACCTGTTCCCTGGGCGTTCCAGTCTGGGGTCCTGGCCACATGTCCAACTCTGGAGTAGAGTCAATATCTTGAAAATCCGACCCTTCGTCACTGCTTCCCATTCCTGTAACAAAGGCATGGAAACTAGTAGTGGGATTCAATTTTTTTTACTACCAGTTCTGTGGGTGTGGCTTTGGGGTGTGGCAGGGGAAGGTTACTGCAAAATCCCATTTCCTCCCCACCCAAACTAACCTGCTTTCCAGCTCCATTCTCCTGTTCAGGGCAACAAAAGAAGATCGGCTGGGAGGCAGCCAGGGCAGGGCCAGCCTATTTCCCTGTTCTCTGAACTATTCAAAATTTCTGCTATCAGTTCTGCAGAACCAGTCAGAACTGGCTGAATACCACCTCTGATGGAAACCATGTATGCTCTGGAACCAACAAAGCATTTGGACCAGAGGTCGTATTCAGCCAGTTCTGACCAGTTCTGCAGAACTGGTAGCAGAAACTTTGAGTTGTTCGGAGAACTGGTAAATACCACCTCTGGCTGGCCCTGCCCCCATCTATTCTCTGCCTCCCGGGTCCCAGCTGATCAGGAGGGAATGGGATTTTGCAGTAACCTTCTCCTGGAGTGGGGTGGGAATGGAGATTTTACAGTATCCTTCTTCTGCCATGCCCACCAAGGCACCCCCACCAAGCCGTGCCACCCCACCAAGCCTTGCCCACAGAACCCACAGTAGTAATATTTTTTAAATCCCACCACTGATTTGGACTAAACATACATCAATGTTCTCTTCTCCTTCTTTTGAAAAACAAAAGCCAGCCAGGGGTGGGATTTGGTAGTTCTCCGAACCAGCCGTAACGTTAGCTACTGATTCTCCTGAACCCAGGCAAACCTGTAGCAGCCCACCCTGGACTTCCCTTCAGATTAATTTCAGGGCCACAAAACTAGCCAGGTAGATGATGAGAAGCTAAGAAGTTAAGCAGGTGCACTGTACCTATGCTCACATTCCGTGTCTCCTGGACCACTGAACTTCCATATTTCGGCTGTTCGTTTCTCCCGAGACCGTTTGTTGTTTTTGGAGGGTGACGTAGTCGTTCATCGACTCGAAGGCTGTCATTCAAGGGGGTCACAGCAGCCGAGGGCACGAGGACGTGGGAGTGTTAGATTTTGTTCCTGTGGTGCTGGGCCGTGGCGGCTGCAGAGGACTGTCCGGACTCCGACATTTCATCAGGTGGACACTGGTGTGCAACGAGGTTTGCAGAGAGGGGAGAGAAGAAGAAAAAAGGCAAGATATCAGACCAATCTTTCCCCACCCCCCCCCCTGGCTCTATTGCTGCCTTGGAGCATTAAGAAGTATGAGCGTTAAGACTCTTAAGCAACATGCAATGGAAACCACGAATGAACAACAGTGGGACACAAAGTTTCATGGTTGAGGAACCTCTTTGCTGTCAGGACGGCAAGGTCTTGAAATGAATCAATTGGGGCCTGAATGTTGGCATTGCCAAAGCCAGATGAGCAAGTGCCCAAACCTTTCCCCCCGCCCCTGCAACTTCCTTCTGCCCAGCAGGCTGCTAGAAGTGGGCCTGCTTATTCTGGCTACATCTCCATTCACTAGCAATGGGGCCTTCCAAAATTAAGTCAGTAACTGCAGTGGTTGTAGCTGCAATCCTTACAACTTCTTCTCAGACTTAAACTTCTTAATATGCTATAAATCCACATCGTATCCTATACACCCGTGATGGTGAACCTATGGCACGCGTGCCACAGGTGGCATGCAGAGCCCTCTTATGGGTGCATGCGCCATCGCAGATGCTCTTCTGGTTTCTGGCGTGCACAGGTGTTTGGGATTCCAGCGCTGCTGGCATGCACAAAGACCAGCTAGCTGGCATGCATGTGAATGCCAAAAACCCAAAGACCAAGCTGGCCGGCATGCGTATGCTTTTTGGGTTTCCAGCACTGGGGGCGCTCGCATGTGCACAGGCGTTCCAGTTTGGGCACTCAGTGCCAAAAAGGTTCGCCATCACTGCCATACACCCTAGGGTGCCTAATTAATCACCGCCTTCTTTTAGTCAACTCCAAAAGAGCTCACTTGTTAAACCGGAGATAAGCGACTCATCGTCTTCTACTTGTTCTGAACCAATCCCACTAACTCTTGCCGCTAAATCTTAAGTACTAACATTCGGTGGGCAGCAGGTTGGTTTGGTTTGGTTTGGTACATTGGATTTATATGCCGCCTTTCTCCCAAGGACTCAGGGCGGCGTACAACATTAAAAGCACATATTACAAAAGTTAAAAAATTAAATAGTATATCCCAACAAACCCAATTAGGATTAACAATAACATTTTTTAAAAAATTCAATTAAAATAACAATGATCAATAATTTAGTTTTGTTTTGTCAGGCCAGGCTGGCTTGCTTGGAAAAGCCAACTTTTTAGGGCCGTCAGAAGGACTGGAGGTCGGGGATTATACGAAGCTCCGGGGGGCCGCTCATTCCAGAGGGAAGGCGCTTCACTAATAGCAATCAAGAAACTCGAACAGCTGAGACACATAGAATTTTGAGTCCAACAATATCACCTCCTGAGCAGGAAGTTCATGGCTAACCCAGGCCTTCCCCTGTTGAATGCATGCAAATGGAGATACCACCTACCACCTTTCTTCCAATGGGACAATGGAAAGAGGCTGTGCAAAGAGAGCCTCTTTCTTCATGGCCCGTATACAATTTTGGATGAAAGAGAGACAGCAAAATGGAGTCTCCTCTCCCTCAAGCTCAAGCCCTTCCCATTTTAGTGTTGAGGACCCAGATTGTTGTTGGGGGCAATATGCTGACTCTGTAACCGCTTAGAGAGGGCTGAAAGCCCCATAAAGCGGTATATAAGTCTAACTGCTAACTGCTATTGCTAGTGTTTCAGCGGCAACCAGTTCAACACCCGGTTTGAGGGAGACGTCTAATGGAAGCAAAATAGCTTGAGCTAACAAAGATACTGCTAATTTTTAAGGGGTCACATTCATATCAATGACAATGAAGACCATGAAAAGATGGCTGCTTAACCCTTTGCAGCCATTTACATCTTTGGGCAGGTCTTGTTTTGAAGTCGCTACATCATACGCGGGTGAGATTCAAAACAATCCATCCATGATTAAACATGAGAAGATCATTTAACTAAACAATAGTGTGTTTCCTGCGCAGAGAAAGAACCTAATTTTCTTCAGAGTTCTGGGCCCACTGGGGTGATTAGCTGTTGGCATAAAGGTTTGCTTGACTACAAGCAAAGTCGGAGAAACTAAGTCTCACTGCAGTCTGTCAATCAGACAAGGGATAAAGCCATAACCAGCCTACTATCCTATGCTGTTTCCAGGACTAAGGGTAATAAACCACATTCTTTCGAAACGGAAGAAGAATAATAGGGATGGTTTAAATTCTAAAAGTCCCATCCTTGAAACAATGACCCAGATGATGAGGCACAAACGTTGCGGGTCCAGAGGAAAATTATCAGACTGAAACCACAAAAAGAGAAAATGATTCAACATGAGATAAAATATTGTCCTGACCTAGGCTTCCCCAAAAAAGCACGAGGCCGAGTCCTGGTCCCACACCAAACCCCTTTATTAAGGAATGTGAATTCCTCTCCTTCACATTCGGCAAGGCCTGGCAAACAAAATATTTCCAAGGAATATTTATGACCACAGATCTGATCTATCTGGAAAGCTGCCATGTAAATATTCCCCCGAATGAGGTGCTGGGCAAGGAAAGACTGGGCCACAGAGTCTCTGAGATCATGGAAAGAGCTTCAACACTCCTGAAATGAATCCTAAAGACCGAATGAACGAATTGTTTTCCGCAAAAGCCCCCTCCCCTTTTGCTCCTCTTTTATTTCCCATGGGAGGGGCCATCACCGTCCACCTATGACTTTACTCACTAGTCTACCCTGATTTCTGAGCTGTTCTTTTCTTCTGGCAGCTCTGTGCATAGCACACTGGGAAAAGGCTCCAGCTGTTCCTCTGCCTCACTGCTGTCTAGCTCCGAAGGCACCTGATCACTGCTAGACGGCCTCAGCACTGTCTCTGCCTCCAATGCAGAGCCCTTGGTCCAAGTCATCTCTACTGGCCCAGTTTCCTCCCCAACTTCCTCACTGTCTGACTCTGCCGCCAGCTCTGCTGGCCACTGGTGGGCCACATACAAATATTAAGCTTTCTCATCAGGGAAAGGACTGTTCCTGGAGGGAGGGGCCCCTTCATTTCATTAGAATTCTACTTCCCCCAGGTTTGTTAGAGCTTGAATTTGATTATTTTCGGGCCCATTCCAACTATATGAACATTTTGGCCCCAATCTTTCTTCCCTGCCCTTTAGGGAGCAGTACCTTCACCTCTGACAATGCTCCAAATAAGAAGTGTAGCAAATGAGCATGAAAAGGCTTACAGGCATCAGGTCATAACATATTCTGAGGTCCCTTCTAACATAGCTAAGCTCAACCTCCCCAACGGACCCAATCCGGATAATCAAAGGGAGGCATGTGGGAAGATGCAAAGAGCCATCAGTTGCCTATTCCTGGAAAGGCAGAAAATGTTAAACAAGCAAATGGGCTGGGAGTGTGGGGCGGGGGGAAATGGTTTAGGCTGCAAAGGGTTACAGACACAAAGGGTCCTTCTCCCCTGATGGAAAACAGAATCAGACAAGTAGGCAGGGAAGCTTCTCATTTCCATGATAGTTGTAAAAAAACCTTGTAGACGGAGTTGGACTGCAGCTGACTGAGGTCACTCAGGTGCCAGTGGTCCACTGCGGGGGCAATCTTGGCCCCCACCTGCCCACGTACCATATCATCTGTGAGGGGATGTTCAGAGAATTTGGACGCCTCTTCATGCTAGAATGAGAGAGCAAGAGAAAAGAGGGAGAAAGGGTCAGTGAAAACACGGCAGGCTGGAATGCACCAAAAGCACAATTAAAAAAAAGCTTGCCATAATAAATACCATAGCATTCAGAATAACAGAGTTGGAAGGGACCTGGGAGGTCTTCTAGTCAAACACTCTGGTGAAGCAAGAGACTCTGCTCCATAGAAGAGAATATTTGTAGCTTCAGGTTGAACTGTGGGGTCCTTGCTCTGTCTGGTTGTTGTTTTCTTGCAGATGTTTCATTACCCAATTAGGTTACATGATCAGTGGTAAACCAACCCCCTCTTAGCGCTGATGATGTTACCTAGTTGGGTAATGAAACGTCTGCAAGAAAACAACCAAGCTAAGAGAGCACCAAGGACCCCACAGTCTTCCTCCTGTTCCTCCTTGTCTTCTTCCTCCTCCTCCTGTATGTGTCACCACGTCCCATTTCCTTCTAGCACTGATGATGTTACCTAATTGGGTAATGAAACGTCTGCAAGAAAACAACCAAACTAAGAAAGCACCAAGGTCCCCAGAATTAGCATTCAAATGCTCTTTAGGATCCATTGTACATAAACCTGTCTCTTACATGAATTTGGGCTGAAATGAATCATCCGTGTTATTCAAGCTTGTAACAACAGGCGCTAAAGAGATGGCATGTCAAAGAAGCTTCCATATAATTCCTCAGTGCTGTGTTTCTCAAGCTCAACACTGAAAGTCAGTTGACGTCCACCTCTCTTCCAGCTTAAGAGGCATCAAATAAATGATTTAACTGTCTCACAATGACAGCCATTTTCCATTTAAAGAACAACATCCACATTAATTGGGGAAATGATCTAGGTCAGGCTCGGCAACCTTAAACACTCAAAGAGCCATTTGGATCCATTTCCCACAGAAAAGAAAACACCAGGAGCCACAGAACCTACCGGGGGTCGAAAAGCTCAATAAACGCATGTTGGTGGGTGGCACACATTAGCGGTTGTGACACATATTTTCAGCGACAGGGAGCCGCAGCAGAGGGATGAAAGAGCCACATGCAGCTCCAGAGCTGATCTAGGTGCTGAAATCTTAAGCACCACCGCTTGGGGAACAAATACACTTCACAGTGTTCTTCCCTATCCACATTCCTGACCACTAAGTTCAGAATATTCCTTATTCCAAGTATATTATAAATCAACCATCTATCAAAAAGCAACTCTGGAAGGCATACAGAAAGTTGGTCTACTAGTTCTTTTTAGTCAAATAAAGTCAAGTTTCCAATTCAAGTGCAATTTCTTCTGATGAATGTGTCCATGTGGGTTTTGTTTTTGACAACAACACAAGTAGTTTGCCACTAGATTTTCCATTTAACTCTCCATGATTAGCGACATTTGGCTAAGCATTTACATTCACGTTTAAATGTTAAATAATTCTGGTTTCTACCACACGCTAATAGGTGTCATACTAGAATTATTAAGATAAAGGTAAAGGTTCCCCTCACATCTGTGCTAGTCGTTCCTGACTCTAGGGGATGGTGCTCATCTCTGTTTCAAAGCTGAAGAGCCAGCACTGTCCCAAGACATCTCCGTGGTCATGTGGCCGGCATGACTCAACACCGAAGGCGCACGGAATGCTGTTACTTTCCCACCAAAGGTGGTTCCTATTTTTCTACTTGCATTTTTTACGTGCTTTCGAACTGCTAGGTTAGCAGAAGCTGGGGCAAGTAATGGGAGCTCACTCCATTATGCGGCGCTAGGGATTCGAACTGCCGAATTGCCGACCTTTCTGATCGACAAGCTCAGCATCTTAGCCACTGAGCCACCGCATCCCTAGAATTATTATCTCCCATCAAAATATTAACTAGGTTTAATCATGTTTCGCTTCCAGACATGTTCCTCAAGGTGTGTTGAGGGCTGCCTCGTGTTACCCCTGTCTGCTAGCAATAGCACTTACACTTATATAGCGCTTCACAGTGCTTCAAAGTCCTCTCTAAGCGGTTTACAGAGTCAGCCTCTTGCTCCCAACAATCTGGCTCTTCATTTTACCCACCTCAGAAGGATGGAAGGCTGAGTCAACCTTGAGCCTGCTGAGATTCAAACTGCCAAATTGCAGGCAGCTGGCAGTCAGCAGAAGTAGCCTGCAATACTGCACTCTAGCCACTGCGCCACTGTGGCTGGTGGACAAGACGAAAACAAACTGGTGGAGGCTGGGTTCAGATTCCACCAAAATTAGATGAAAATATATTTACTACATCAACCATTTTTTTTCCTTCTGCCACTCTCTCTTCACCAGGTAGCTGTGAAGAGGGGCACAGATTGACCTTGCCAGCGATTGGCTTCTTGAAAAATGGGTTTCAAATCTTGCACACCCAAACCACTTAGGACCTAAAGTTGCTTGTCTTGCTCTAAATGGTATGTGGATTTTGCCAGTATTTTAAATAAGATCCTTTTTCGGATTGTCTTGGAAATTGTTAGGAGATAGATATACAAAGCATGGGCTCTGCTACTGAATGATAGATCTTGTTAAGATCAAAAGAATGTATGACAAATAGCCCAAAATTTTATTAATTAAACAATGACAAGAAGCACAGAACATTATATTCTTTCTCTGTTCAATCTTAAGTGCAGATTGGCTGTGGCAAATTGACTAAAAGCACTGGATAACAATTTGGGAAACTCTAAAGTAAAAGTCCAGAAGAGCCTTCACAGCCTTGAAATTATCTTGAGTTCAGTTACTGAAATAACATTCTATCTAAGACAGTTGAATTGCTCTGAAAATAAAAGAGGACTGAGAAGATCATGGCCATGACTCAGACACTTTGGAATAGAAATAAGATAAAAACACGATCAAAAGAACAAGGGGTTGTTATAAGACACTTAATATGTAACTTAATCCTTCCCTATGTTAGGAGAGATTGACTGATAGGAATGAAAGTCAGATAGTACAAATCTATCCAAGATTGAGTTACTATCCTTTCTTTTTCCTTTGTTTTTTCCCAATGGGGGTGTGTTTCATTTTCCAGTTGTTGTCCTTTTCAAAGTTGAAAGTAGAAGGGCAAAAATACGAATTCTCCAGTTCCTAGTTTAGTAAAACACAACTGACGTGTCCAAACAACATGGAACTCCCCACAAAATCGTATTATGCTCCAACATGAGAATGTGGTTCATACACCGCCAAAGTAGAGTGAAATGCTAAATGTCGAACATCAATTTTGTCTAATCTCTTCTGCTAGCTAAGCCGCACAAATAAAAAATTGGGAGGAGGTTTTGCTCAAGCAGCTCCGTGTGTGGAGGGAGTGATTTCCTCCCCACAAAAAGAGCTTCTTTCTAGATCTATCTCACCCATGTTTTCATTTTTCTGAGAGAGAAAAGATAGCTTCCAGCTCTGACAAAGATATTTCGATATGATAATGAACTCCAGTTTCAACCAGTTTATAAACATTTCTCCTTTCTTATCCTAAAGATAAGATAAGAGGTGATTGTATGAGAATCAAACTTCTCCCTGCGTGACTCGGCTTCAGATTCCAAATGGGGTTTTAATCCATGGGAGAAGCAGCTCAAAACTTCAATGTAAAACTGAAGGTTCTGGAGGAAGCAACGAGGGAAAAGGCTGATGAGACTCCCTTAAATTCCACTGTGGAGAAGAAGTCATATTAAGGGGATAAACAGGAACAAATGTAATTTGCCTCCTGGGTGGTGGTTAATAAAATCTCCAAACTGCTCTCTTTTCCAAAAATTTACCTCTCAAGGACATGGACTTCTACCCTAGCAGGAGGCTAAGATGGGCTCTTAGAACTTTCTTAGGGGGAAAAACGAATTATCTTTTCCCTATATTTTATTGTAAAGGTAAAGGTTCCCCTTGCACATACTGTATGTGCTAGTCTTTCCCGACTCTAGGGGGCAGTGCTTATCTCCATTTCAAAGCCGAAGAGCCAGCGCTGTCCGAAGACATCTCCATAGTCATGTGGCTGGCATGACTAAACACCAAAGGCGCACCGAACGCTGTTACCTTCCCACCAAAGGTGGTTCCTATTTTTGAACTTGCATTTTTACGTGCTTTCAAACTGCTAGGTTGGCAGAAGCTGGGACAAGTAACGGGAGCTCACTCCGTTACCCAGTGCTAGGGATTCGAACCACCGAACTGCCGACCTTTCTGATCAACAAGCTCAGCGTCTTAGCCACTGAGCCACCGTGTCCACTGCATTAGCAGCAGTACAGAACAGCAAACTGATTGGTGATCAGAAGTTACATGACGATGGTGAACATGACGATGATGATGATAAGAAAAAAAAACTCAACCCCTTCCCCAGCTTAGAAAAAGTCCGCCAAATTACCTTTTTCTCCATGATGGGTGGTGACTGAAGTGACAAACACAGAACAGCCAACACAAGAGAGGTAATGGCACAAGAAGCAAGACAAGAGAACAACCATTAGAGTGTGAGACTCGTGCAAGCATGCATTGACATGTGCAGACAACATGCTCATTTGAACAGAGATTGACATGCTGGCCCAGAGCCTCAAAAAGCACATTGTGAAGCAAGGATGGTACTATCGTATGTACAGTTACACTGCGTTGCTGGTCTCCTATCTCAACATCAAGTGATGTTTCTTCATTGCATATCATCATCGTGAGACATTTTTGCAAAGATTGGAAGTAGTTGTTTCAACACTGATTCCACGGTTTTATCATTCCAACAATGGTCTCTGCATTCATGGCAGAAGATGGCAATTGTATAACATTTGCAAAAGATAAAGTTTCCCCTCGCACATATGTGCTAGACGTGCCCGACTCTAGGGGGCGGTGCTCATCTCAATTTTCAAAGCCAAAGAGCCAGCGCTGTCCAAAGACGTCTCCGTGGTCATGTGGCTGGCATGACTCAACTCCGGAGGGGCATGGAATGCTGTTACCTTCCCACCAAAGGTGGTTCCTATTTTTCTATTTGCATTTTTACATGCTTTAGAATTGCTAGGTTGGTAGAAGTGGGGCAAGTTAACAGGCGCTCACTCCATTACACACTAGGGATTTGAACCGCTGAACTGCCAACCTTCTGATCGACCAGTTCAGCGTCTTAGCCACTGCCCCCTCTTTGCAAAATATAGTAAGCCAAAATTTTCTAGAATTCTTGTTTTGGAGTAGAATTCTTTGAAACAAGCTAGGGATCAGAAACCAAGAACACGTCATAGCTTTTTAGTTCTAGCTTCCTCTTGGGAGTGGATCAAATAAAAATGGGGGGGGGTTAATAGTATTGAAACAGATAATAATTACATGTGACTAGATCTTATAATGTTACATTGAAGGACAGAGACTACTTGAATGGAAGACTCTGGACATAACCCTTAATGCTTAACTCATTTCATAATCTCAGGATATAAATATGTATTTCTCCCTGTGTAATTCCTTTTTCTTTTTTTTAATCCTATGGAGCCAAATCTTTGATCGTGAAAGCAGAGAGAAAAAGGATTAAACATCCCAAAATAAATCAGTCCCTTTTTATGTGGAAATAACTACTCCTGGAGTTCTAATTATGGTTTTTCCATGTAATATTTCAACTGACTTATTGACAATTTTCTACTAAAACTGTACCAGGAACACACGTGCAGATATACTGTATGTTCTAATAAGAACTGCTGATTTCCTCCTAATGGTGACAACTGGGAAGAATGTAGTAAGTAAGTTTATAAATTGGCTTTTGATTGCCTTCATCTAAAAACTCAAGAATTGTTTATTGGTTGTGGAGGACTGGAGGTATACATTTCATCAGTGAATTCCCAAAACGGCTTACAAATTGCCAACATTTCAGGGAAAAATTCAAAACTTTAAAAATAGCAGGATTTAAAAGAACAACAGCAAAGAGGGGTAGATGACTCTCAAATCTGGCTTCATACTATTTCACATTTTAGTGATCAGCATTCCACACGTATTTGTCCTAGTAGTAACTATCACCATCTTCTTGGAGTTAGGATACATTTCTCCTAGACCATGAGCAAAATGCTTGGACTACTCTTCATCTCTATCCAATTCATCCTATACCTAGCTTCCCCCTTACTCAATAAAATAAACAGTTATTGAAATCTGAGAAGCTGAGTACTTCTCATCCACAAGATCTATGAATTAATTCAAACTTTATGATCAGACCATACAAATATATGTTCTTATATCTCATTACACACCAATAATATTTTCCCAAGGTAGGGTGTAAAGTACCCTAACGATGCCTGCTTCATAATAAGCAACCCGACATTGTAATACAAAAAGCAGTGATTTATTAACAGCTTCATTAGGGCAGCCATCTTTTTTGCTTTCTTTATCTGCTTCTGAACTTTGCCAGTGTTACTGTCCTCCCTTCAATCTATGTCATAAATCACATTATCCAATAGCTTCATTCATCTCAACCCAGCTACTGTAATCTGAGATCCAAGCCGACACTCTGCATGGAATGTTAACACAGAGAGTTGACATAGGGTTTCCCAACCACTTGAAGATGTGTGGACTCTACAGAATTCTGCGAGCTGGCTGGGGAATTCTGGGAGTTGAAGTCCGCACGTCTTCAAGTGGCCAAGATGGGGAAACACTGTCTTAAGCAGAGGTGGTATTCAGCCAGTTCTGACCGGTTCTAGCGAACAGGTAGCGGAAATTTTGAGTAGTTTGGAGAACCGGCAAATACCACCTCTGGCTGGCCCCGCCCCCATCTATTCTCTGCCTCCAAAGTCCCAGCTGATCAACTGGGTCTTCTGCTGCCCTGCAAAGCAGAACGGAGCTGGAAAGCAAGTTAGTGGGATGGCAAGGAAATGGGGATTTTGCAGTAACCTTCCCCTGTAGAGGGAGGAAATGGGGATTTTACAGCATCTTTGCCCTGGAATGGGGAGAAAATGGGGATTTTACAGTATCCTTGCCCTTGCACCCCACCAAGCCATGCCACGCCTACAGAACTGGTAGTATTTTTTTTTAATCCCACACTGGTCTTAAGGGATCCTCCATCCCTGTGCTCACCCTGTAGAAGAGCTGCTTGCCCAAATCAGTTGTTGCCGTATTATTTTTGAGTTGCAAAAAAGAAGGCAAGCTTCTCAAACTCATAGCGAGAAACTCCAATGGAAGCAAGCCACAAGGAATGCATGTTCAGTTAAATCTCATGGGAAAATGTCCTTCACCTCAATAACCTCAAGAATTATGGAACACGTTCTGTGCTCATATGCACGCCCCCATTCTAAAGAACATAGGATGTCCCCACTTTTTTTTAAAAAAAAAAACCGAGCACAATCGCAGTGCAAACCACATGCAGAGGTGAGATAAGCAAGGAGAACGGTGGGATACAAGTACAGCCAGTTGCAAGCCAAGTACAAAAGAACGTGCATTGACTGGGATGAAGGAAAAAGACTCCTGACATTGGGTGGTGGCTCAGAGAAGATTTACACAGAACACCAATCCCCACACCCTGTAGGGATTTAATTAAACAACGTTCTTTTCTCTATAGTAAGTGAATAGCAAGTCTATTCACTCTGAAGATGGACAACTTGGTCCAACGTAGAAGAAATTAATGCTCTTGCTGTCTCCATGATCTCAGTCTCTGTTCTATCCCCATCTTTGTAATTTATAACCCCATTTCATGGTGGGTCGGTGCCTGCCTAGGGCAGAAGGCATCTGAAAGCAAGAGGCTGCAGATAATCATCCTTATTGGGCTCCATTCCCCACCGCAAACTGTAAGCTGTTAAGACGGAGTCAGAAAAAGCTTTTGACCTGGTAAAAGGTATTCCTCGACCTGCAACAATTCATTTAGTGACCGTTCGAAGTTACAACAGCCCTGAAAAAGTGAATTATGACCATTCTTCACCCTTACCATGGTCATGTGATCAAAATTCTTGGCAATTGTCTCATATTTATGACAGTTGCAGTGTTCCGGGGTCAATGGGGAAGCCAGATTCACTTAACCACCATGTTACTAACTTAACAATTGCAGTCATTCATGTAACAACCGTGGCAAGAAAGGCTGTAAAATGGGGCAAAATTCACTTGACCACAGTCCTGCTTAGCAACAGAAATTTTGGGCTCAGTTGTGGTCATAAATCAAGGACTACATGTACAAGTGTAGCTCTCCAGAGAAGGAGCCCAGTCTTTTCAAAAGAAATTTGCAAGCCTAAAAAAAGCACATCTGCTTTAAGAGATGCATTTACTTCAAGGGGATTTATTTAATCTCGCACTCCAAATTATTTTCAAAGCCTTCATAGCTTCAGTTTATAGCCCTTAAACTAGAACAGGGAGACACAAATATAATTTCCAGCAGTTTGGCCTTTGGACTCTATTTTAAAGTGTTTGTTTCTAATCTCAAGGAAACCAGACTTCCTAAGAAGGAAAGAGTAAATTGGGGAAAAAATAGGGGGGAATAAAACCACCTTAAAATTTATATTCATCTTTTCAAATCATTTTTTAAAAACTCTGCTGTGATACGAAATGCATTATGGTTCGCTACTCTTTGGTTTGAAATCATGCTTCGCAACCAGAGGTGGGTTCCTACCGGTTTGGACTGGTTTGGCCGAGTAGGTAGTGACTTGGCCGGACACACGCCCTAACCGGTTCTATGCTCGAGGCCGCCATCTTGATTTTCTGTTTTGCACATGCGCAGAACAACTGTCATTGGAAAAATGTATTTTTCCTTTTGTTGTGTGCAAACGTTTTTTTTGCGCATTACCAGTAGTAATGCTGGCGGGAACCCACCCCTGTTCACAACATCTGGACAAGGAAGTACTGAACCTCTGTAGATGAAGGTCTAAACCAGCTTTTAAAGGACCATGCCAAGGGGAGGGGGGACAGTGAAACAAGCTGTGTAACACAACTAGAGGCACTTTAAGCATTTTTCCTTCACTCTCCCCATGCAGATCCCACCATCGTAATTCACCCTCTTCCCAAATGGCCGAGGCTCAGAGATGCAGCCTGGCTCATCTCTCGTCCCAAGATGCTCATTTCGGTTACGTGAAGAGAAACATCTACGCAAGATCAGACCAGTCTTTTTGCCCTTGAAACTCTTTACTTCCACAGGGGCAGAGCCCAGGGGGCACACCCTTACCTTCTCCCAGATAGACCACTCTCGTTTTGGCTATTTCCAGCGACCTGCTGCATTTTGGACCTCTCAATGTGCTCCACATAGGTTTGGATCATCTTCCAAGGAAAGGGAAGAAAAAGAAACGACAGTACTTAATTCCCCACTAATTTAGAATTGTACTCAAGTCCAACATTTTCTGATCTGGAAAATGGCTTTTTTTTCTCCTTCTTTTATTTTATATTAAAAAATAGGGTTCTGTCTTTTTCTGTATAGCAGAGACAGAACTTACAAACCTCCAGCTAAAATTGAGCTGCGGTGGCGCAGTGGTTAGAATGTGATATTGCAGGCTACTTCTGCTGACTGCCAGCTGCCTGAAGATTGACTCAGCCTTCCATCCTTCTGAGGTCAGTAAAACGAGGACTCAGATTGTTGGGGGGACAATATGCTGACTCTGTAAACCAGTTAGAAAGAGCTGCAAGGCACCGTGAAAGCGGTATATAAGTCTGAGTGTTATTGCTATTGCTGTAGCTGATTGGACATTGCATTAGGAGCCCTGGTGGCACAGTGGTTAGAATCTGGTATTGCAGGCTGACTCTGCCCGCAGTCTGGAGTTCAATCCTGACTGATTGACTCAGCTTTCCATCCTTCTGAGGTGGGTAAAATGAGAAGCCAGATTGTTGGGGGCTAATAGGCTGACTCTGTAAACCACTTAGAGAGGGCTGTAAAGCACTGTGAAGCAGTATATAAGTCTAAGGACTATTGCTAAGTGCTATGGTACTGCAATTCCCACCACACTAGAACAGAAGATAAGAGAAGATGAGCACCTAGTCCCCTAAATCTGACAGCAGTTAGAGTTACTGCTGTCATTTACTTTTAGACCTGTACATTCTAACTAATAATAATCAGCTTTCATCCATCCTAGTAAAGGGGGAGATACCTCTGTATGCCGCTGGTGTAGAGCATTGTACTCTTTCTTCATTTCGGATTCACGCTCCTCCAACCGGGAAACTGTCCATTATTTTAAAAAAGAAAAGAAAGTAGGTTGAGGAGAAATGGATCACTCTGAGAAAGAGGATACTAACAAGTTGTAAATGGAATGAGGGCACTTCTTCAAGCTTGCTCTACTTTACTCCCAGTGCCTTCGCTATAACATTACAAATCAACAAAAGAGTAGGTTGTGCCTCAACTTCCTGGTGGTTTAATTGATATGGCACATACCTTTCAGGTAGAGATCTTAAGATTCAGTCTCTGAACTTTTAAACCAAGCTAGAAATAGCCACACCTTGAGCCTAGCCAAACTTCAGTGTTGTGGCCCACCAGTGGCCAGAAGAGCTGGCAGCAGATTTGGACAGTGGGGAGGTTGGGAAGGGACATGGGCCAGTCCTGGAGTCTGGGGAAGGCTCTGATGAGGGCTCTGTGTTGGAGGCAGAAAGGGGGCCAGAGCCGTCCGACAGTTATCAGCTGCCTTCAGAGTCAGATATCAGTGAGGCGGAAGAACAGCTGGAGCCTTTCCCAGTGTGCACATGTGCAGAGTTGCCAGACGAAGGGAAGAGCTAAAGAACAGGGGTCGACTTGAGAGTAAGGCTACAGGTGGACAATGAATGGCCCCTCCCAGAGGAAATAAAAGGAGCAAAAGGGGAGTGGAGTTTGCAGGAGAGAATTAGTTTGCTTCATTGGTTCATGACTCTCCGAGGCTCCTTGCCAAGTTCTGCAGATATCGGCCTGGCAGCTCTCCAAGCCAGATAAAGTCTGTGACTGTAAATCCTCCCTTGGAAGACTTTGCTGGATGTGAATGAGCAGAATTCACAGTCAATTAATAAAAGAGGTTTTTGTCAGGACAAGGAGTTTGCTCCATGCTCTTGGGAAGCCTGGGTCAGAACATTCAGGTCTATCTAATGCAATGGCGTCTTTATAAAAATTTGGATCTGGTTCCCTATGCAAGCTTATTTGGAGGGCTAGGAATTTAAGCAGGAACTTTTTACATTCCACTAAATGCTTTACCTCTGAAGCCAACCAGTGCTATCTGGTATGGCATGCAGTAGGATATGGCCAAATTCTGTTAATGACTATACTCACTCTGGTCTGCATAGTTCTTGGCCTTCAGCTCCAGCTGCCGTGTTTGAAATTCCAGATGTTCCACCTGAACCTGCAATTCTTTCTTTTCCTGTTCCAGAGCATCTTCAAATTCAATAAATTTCTATTAAAAACATAAATAATAGAAAGGAGTGATTTGAGCAGAGAAATTGTGACTTTTTACTGCAAGCTGTAATCAATCAAAAGCTGTTCCTTCTTACAAATAGTGCAATTTTCCTATGAAAATGAATATTTTTAAGCATATAACAACTGTCACTTGGATAAATTAGCATTTTGAAGTCTTATTTTTTATTTTAAAAAATTGTTTTGGCTTTGCACCATTTTTTTCTGCACTGTAACATTTCTTCCTTTGTCTGCAGTCCTGGATTCATATCCGAAGGCAAACACAAAAATTGAAATAAATAATTACAATCTTTACACCATGCATAACTTTGGCCAATTCCCCATTATTGACCTGAAGCACAATCTACCACTCCATGTGTTCATACAAAAGTCTCCATGATCTACTGTCTACATCAGGGGTCCCCAACCTTTTGGACCTCAGGGGCCACTAAATTCATAATTTTAAATCCCGCAGATCACTCATATGATCTGCCTAATGACCGGCTGGGTGGGCGTGGCTAGGTGGCCATGTGACTGGGTGGGCGTGGTCAACTCCATGTCACTAACATTGAGGGGCTACTCACCCCTCCCCTCCCAGCCACTCCGACTGCCCCCCCGGGCTCCTTAGGGCCCCAACAGGAAGCAATTGCTGGAGCTAAGCAGCCGCCACAAGAAAGAGTTGACAAAACAGCTCAGTTCAAATTGGATCTGACCGAGAAGGAGGCTCAGCAGAAGCACCTCACTGAGGACTAGGAGCATAGGCTTTCCTGGCAGAGGGAAGGCCTGCAGGAGTGCAAGGCCAGGGACTGGCCCCTGGAGGCTCAGCGGGCTGAGCAGCACTTCCCTCCAGCCTTCGCCCAAAGCCCCACACCAGGAGGCAGAAGCAGACCCCAAGTTGGAATTTCTGCCCCCCTCCCACCCACACAAAATGACCCCGAAGGGGGATACACTCTGCAGCAACACAAGTGTTCATTGCATGCATCCAGCCCGGGGGGTTTAGTTTGAGGACCACTGATTTAGTGCAATATAAAAAATGCAAATAATTTTTCTGCGGACCTCCAATATTTTTCGCGAACCTCCAGTTGGTGACCGATGGTCTCCATCACCAATTCCCAATCCACCTTGTTTTCTTTTGTTGGTAAACCATGCCACTGACTGCTTCCTCTCGATCTCTAATTTCCCCCCTCTATTTATTAAACTAATATACATAGCAACAACATCTACAATTTCTTTTTTTAAAAACTCATCAAATAATAAAAACCCATTTTTAAAAAACCAGTTTCCGTTACAGCAACAAACATAATCAAATCAGCCGCTTCATTGGCTCCAATCTCTATTCATGGTCCCCAGGCTTTCTGACAAAACCACGTTTTATGGCTCTTTGAAAAAACAACAGGGTGGGAGCCATCTGTACCTTTGGGGGAATAATGTTTCATAAAGAAGGGGCCGCTACTGAGAAGGTCCTTTTTTGTGGTCCCAACAGATGTAGATGTATTAGAGGAGAGGCTGTCCTACAAAGATTTTTGCTCCTGGGGAGGAAGGCTATGGCAAATCTAGACAGCATATTAAAAAGCAGAGACATCAATCACCCTGCAACAAAAGTGTGTATAATCAAGGCTATGGTTTTCCAAGTTGCAATGTATGGCTGTGAAAGTTGGACCATAAGGAAGGCTGAGCGCCAAAGAATTGAGGCCTTTGAACTACGGCGCTGAAGAAGACTCCTGTGAATCCCTTGGACTACAAGATGATCAAATCAGTCAGTCCGAGAGGAGATCAACCCTGGCTGCTCTTTAGAAGGCCAGATCTTGAAGAGGAAACTCAAAGACTTTGGCCACCTGATGAGAAGGAAGGACTCACTGGAGAAGAGCCTCATGCTGGGAAAGATTGAGGAAGGGGACAGCAGAGAAAGAGGTGGCTGGATGGAGTCACCGAAGCAGTAGGCATGAGCTTAAATGGATTCCAAAGGATGGTAAAGAACCGGAAGGCCTGGAGGAATGTTGTCCATGGGGTCGCAATGGGTCGGACACGACTTCGCAACTAACAACAAGTCCTACAAACAGCCTGGCCTCAAGTCTTGTAGGGCTTTAAAGGTAAAAATAACCAGCACCTTGAATTGTCAACCTTCTTAGCATGATTCTACCTAGTGGAAAAATATTTACCCATCAGGACCTGTGATCTGGCAGAGTGCCACTTTTTTCTTCATTGTTTTCACAAGACAAAGCGATCAAAACTGATACATTTTAGGAAACTGACAAATAATCAACAAAAACTCCGTTTAGTATCCATCACTGGTTTTCAGAAAACTCCAATGAAGCAAGGAGACGATAAGGAATCTAGTCTATTGTATACTTCTATTCTTTGTCCATAAAATACTGAATTCTATTCTGTTGAACTAGAAACTTAGAGAGAAGCTAGTTTTCAAAATAATTACTAGTACAGTAAAAACTATATTCATAGTCTGTGATGCTACCGTATCCTTAATAAAAAAAACCAATCCAGAAGTCTTGACTACCTGAATAATTCTAATTTTATGCTAGCAAAGAAGTGGAAATGAACCAATGTCTATGAATGTGATTATCATTCAAAGCCAAACCATGCTAAAATCTTTTATTACAGAAACTCAGCACCCTGGAGTTTTATTCCTCTTCTGCCAATTTAAGTCATAAGCTTCAAATGCCCAACTGGGGAAGGACGACAGCTCAGTGTATACACTTTGAAGGCAGAATGCTCCAATACGTATTTGATTTTTAAAAAAAGATTCTAGTAGCAGATGATGTGAAAACCCTGGGGCTGGGTGCCAGAGAACCCTATTCCTGTTTAAACAATATGCTGCTAAATAGACAAAAGGCCCAGACACCTATCATTTTGATTTCTCTTAAACAACTGTCGGTGGCAAACGGTTTCACAAATTAACACGTATCAATAAGCTTTATTCCCCCTTTTCTATCAGGATGTAATTTCTAAGTAGGATATCTGGCACCTCTAGCTAGAGGAACCAAGACCTTTTTTGCATTGGTCATCTCAGAGAGATGCTGCTACTCAACCTAATAATTAATGTTATTTTAAGTAGACACAATAGACTAGACTAGACTAGACTAGACTAGACTACTAGACTAGAGTAGAGTAGAGTAGATAGTTGGAAAGGATCTTGGAGGTCTTCTAGTCCAACCCCCTGCTTAGGCAGGAAACCCTATACCATTTCAGACAAATGGTTATCCAATCTCTTCTTTAAAACTTCCAATATTGGGCCATGTACAACTCTGAAGGCAAATTGTTCTACTAATTAATTGTTCTAACTATCAGGAAGTTGATTGTATGGAATACTAAGACCGGGTTCCCAAATGTTCTGGTTTGTCTAATCATAGTTTACTGAAATGTGCTCATTAAAGCCAAGTCAAAATGAAACAAATCATATCAAGGCTTAAAATCTCTATTCTGACTGTAGAGGTGTTAATAGTGAAACATTGGCAGATACATGCCAGATTCATTTCACCTTCCCATTACAGAAAGGGGAGGGGGGGCAGAGGTGTACAAATGGGTTAGTTGGAGAACCGAAACTTCTACAGTCCCATGGAAGCTTGCGAAAATCAGGAAACTTTTCAAGGACATATTGACAGGTGTGAAGAGGAAGGCAGATGGTTCCCATAACAAGATAACTGGTTTACATGGTTTACATGGGATCCTGGGGGTTGGGCTGGGAAATTCATTATCTAATACTGTGAACTGGTGCTAGAGAATTTCAGAGCTACTGTATTTTTTGGATTATAAACTGCACCTTTTTCCCTCAAAAAGAGGCTGAAAATCTGGGTGCGTCTTATACACTGAATACAACATTTTTTGCCTCCTGAAACCTGGCTGTTTTTTGCTCAATTTTGCACACACACCCCAGCCCCCAGGAGCACTCTATAAGTTCCCTAAAGGCTACGCATGCCCTTTTTTTGACAAAAAGGGCCCATTTTCGCAAAAAAAAACTGGCTGTTTTTGGGAGGTCTGTAGAGTGCAAAAACTTTTTTTTTTAAATTTGCCTCTTCAAAACCTTGATGCGTCTTATACTCTAGTCTAGTGCATCTTATACTTCAGAAAATACGGTACTTTTACCTCAACAGTACCATGTTATATATTCAATAAACCAATAAGGCTTTCATAAA
This sequence comes from Thamnophis elegans, assembly GCF_009769535.1. Lineage (NCBI taxonomy): Eukaryota > Metazoa > Chordata > Lepidosauria > Squamata > Natricidae > Thamnophis > Thamnophis elegans. Next base: position 9,914,258 of record NC_045554.1, read on the forward strand.
TGATCCTGGACTTTCATTTAGATACTCAAGCTCACTGTTGACAAGAAGTCATACATGCAACCGGGTTTCCCAACCTAAACAAGTTCCAGGTTGACGTGTATGGATTTCAACTCCCAGAATTCCCCAAGAAGCATATCTGGAACTTGCTTAGATTGGAAGACTTTGGTATACAGCCATTGAGGTAAATGAGGATAGGTATATATTTATGCACAGATTAACAGATTTTCTCTTTCCCTCTCAATGATTTCAGGAATTTAATGTTTGTGATAGATATGCCCATGTTTGTGTAGAGGGCAAAGGAAATGGATTTGAAGGATAAGAGGACAACCAAGCCAGAGAAAAATTTCCTGACCTTGGGCCAAGAAAGTAATTTGAGAAAACATCTCAGAGAAAATCCTTCTTAGTTCACACAAAAGAAAAAAGGAGGGTGAAAACACATCATGTTGGTTTCTTTTCCTGTCTACCTAAATACAGACGTGTAATTTGGGGGAAGGGTAATGAAAAACTCAATTAAGAAAGCAACAAAATTCAGAACCATTCAGGACAATTTAATGTGTTTTTCTAGGGATTTTAGCCACCTTCACGTTTCTATCACATTTGTACATATTTCTTCTACTATTCTCACAACCGTCTATCAGAAAACTGCAAAAACTAGCAAAACTGTTTGGCAAAACACACATTTATATTTCCCACTATGCCATAGTTCATGTTCACCGTGCTTTATTGAGTCATAATGATTGCACAGGAACAAAACATTAAGCCATAACAGATAGGTTTACATACTTTTGGTTCAGAAGTCATCAAAAAAGCACAACAAAGAATGTTCTTTCTGAACTAACTCAGAAAGCTCAAACTGCCCAAGGAGTTGCTGATACAGTTCTATAGAGGAATTATTGAGTCTGTCATCTGCACCTCCATCACTGTCTGGTTTGGCTCTGCAACCCAACAAGACAGACAGAGACTTCAGAGAATAATTAGAACTGCAGAAAAAACAATGGCTACCAACCTGCCTTCCATTGAGGACCTGTACACTGCAGGAGTCAAAAAGAGGGCTGAAAATATTACAGACCCCTCTCATCCTGGACATAAATTGTTACAACTCTACCCTCAAAACGACGCTATAGGCACTGCACCAGAACAACTAGACACAAAGATAGGTTTTCCCGAATGTCATCACTCTGCTAAACAAATAATTCCCTTAACATTGTCAAACTATTTACTAAGTTGCATTACTATTACTATTAATCTTCTCATTGTTCCTATCATCCACCTCCTCCCACTTACTGTATGACTGTAACTTTGCTGCTTGTATCCTTACGATTTATATCAATTGTTTCCTAGTATGATTTGATTGCTTATTTGTACCCTATGACTATCATTATTTGTTGTACCTTTTCTTTTATGTACACTGAGAGTATATGCACCAAAGACAAATTCCTTGTGAATCCAATCACACTTGCCAATTAAGAATTCTATTCTATTCTATAAAAAAAGCATATGCTAAATCCAAACCAGAATACAGATTATGCTGAGCCTAATACGTGTACCCAGCTACAGCTAACATATAAACATAGTGCAGCATATTCTCTTTCAGTACATCTATAGTACTCATAATGTTCTAACAACCAACCATTTCTTCCCTAATCTTAGGATTTAGAGACCTGGTCCAGTCAAAATGCAGCAAATTTCTCTTATTGTTTTATCCAGAGAAAGACGCGGGTAACTTAATTCAGTTATTGGAAATCAGCACAACTTCAATAGCCTAAGTCTACACACCTGCCCATACAGAAGATAAATCCCCCTGGTTTTAACTTTGCCTGGATCGTGATTATAATATTTTGTGAGCCACCCTACATAAAGCAAGATCACGTCATAAGAAAAAAATGTACTGAAAGTTGTCGAGAATGAGAAATTGGATTTGTTTCTAATTTAGGCAAGATTAAAGGAACTGTATTAATGCACTTGTGATGGTTGTCAGAGTGTGTTAGCCACAAAGTGCTTTTACAGAAATGGACGATGTAATTATGCAGGAGCTCTCATTTCTGTTCCATGGACAGCTGCCCACCTCGGTCCTAGTCACACCATTGGTAGAAATACAATGGGAGTCCAAGCTTCCTTGCTGACTTAATAGAAAGACACATCCAAGAAAGACGAATCTGGGAAAATAAAGAAGATTCATCCTGACAGCACCACCTTCAATGTTGAAACTGCTGCCTCCCATCTCAGCAAGATATCATCAATAAAGCAACATTTTAAAAAGAATGAAATCGAAACAACATTGCCAATCTACAAAACTGCAGGATAAAATTGGAAGAGATTAGAAGGTAACCGTGGTGTAGAAAAGCAATTCTCAGAAGCTCATCACCCACCTGTTCTGACCTAAAAGCACACATTTAATCCACAAAACCCTCTTTTTATTTCAACGGCTGTGAATTATGTTCATTCACAGCCTGTAATGAGTCACAAATAGTTTGTAAAGAGTCCGACAGTAGTCTTCCAAAGTCCTTCGGGATAAGGCTGATAAGCACCCACCTTTATCTCCCTTGAAACTGCCAAAGACCTAATTGGCAATTAGTTTGGCAAGGCTACACGAACACAGAGTCAAAACGGAGCTTCAGACTGTAAACCAACCAGAACAAAGTTGCTTCCTGCAAAAGCTCATGTGTCTTTGCTCCTCCTTTATGTCTTATGGGAGGGGCCCATCATCTCCAAGCCTTACTCCCAAGCCGCCCCTTTTGTTTTAAATGTTCTTGCCTTCTGGCAGCTCTGCGCATGCGCGCACTGGGAACAGGCTCCCCTTTCCTCTTCCTCGCTGATGTCCAACTTTGAAGGCAACATAACTCCCAGATGGCCCTGGCCCTCTCTCTGCCTTCAAGCAGAGCCCTCACCAGAGCCTTCCCCAGACTTCAGGACTGGCCCATGTTTCTCCCCAACCTCCTCACTGTCCGACTCTGCTGCGAACGCCACAGGCTGCCAGCAGACCACAACGCCCCCATAGCCAGGCATGTTTTGCCTAACCATGGTTTGGTTTGTAAAAAAAAAAATTGATGAAGATTACATGACCCATGAAGATTGAAACCATTGCTGGCAACTATCAGTTAACATATTAAGCAGAGCACATTAAATGAATCAGGTGACTGGATGAAATGATTTTAGTTTTAGCTCTATTTTGGCTTTTTTCTCAACAAGCAGATAATCCAGTTGCTGGAACAGCTGGATTCACATAGCAGTTTAGATTTAATTTGAAGGAGTCAAGAAATCCTTGCAGATCAAATGCATCTACTAAGTTATTTAGATGGACTTTCTGCTACCTGCCACCCCCAAACAAAAGCTCTTTCTGTGGTTGGTTCTTCCTATGTTTACAAATGTATCTTTTATTCCATGCAATGATAGAAAGATATTTTTTTTGCTGGCATTTTTCGGCGCCAAACATCCTTCTCACTAGGCTGAGAAAGGCATGGATGATACACCCAAAAGCTAAATGGAAGAAAGGTACAATCGCTAGGAAGCAAGCTAATCTTCTGAAAATGAAAAGCTAGAAAAGAGGGAAAAAAGAGAACATATTTTCAAAAATTGGGACAGAAAAAACTTATTTTTCAAGACTAGCTGGATGACTTTCTGACGTCCTCCGAAGATAAATTATCAAGTTTTGAGACAGGAATTAATACAGGGATAAGCCAATCTATTTGGTTGACTGCCAAGGGGAATGGAAAACGCATTTGGATCAATGCCTCCATAATATACCAGCAGTTCCCACATTTAGCAACCTCTAGTTTTGGAATTTTTAAGAGTTTTTAAAAATCTGACCTTTTATTATTTTTTATAACTAACTCAAAGCGGTAATACTACTTCTTCCTCCTCCTCCTATTTTTCCCAACAACTCTGTGAGGTGGGTTGGGCTGAGAGAGACCTGCCAGCCCAAGGTCACTCAGCCCAACTTCATGCCTAAAGTGGGACTAGAACTCACGGTCTCCTGGTGATTGGTCCAAAGTCACCCAACCGGCATACTTAAGGCAGGATAGAATTCACCAACTCCTGGTGATTGGCCCAAAGTCACCCAACTGGCTTTCAAGCATAAGGCGGGACTAGAACGCATGGTCTCCTGGTGATTGGCCCAAAGTCACCCAGTCAATTTTCATGCCTGAGACAGCACTAGAACGCACCTGGTTCTAAACTGGTGCCTTAATTACTAGATCAAAACAAGCTCTCGGATTTTGAGATGACCGTTCCTTGAGCAGAACAGCTCATCAAGGTGGATGATGAGAAGGAGAAGCAAAAACTTCTGAAAGATGGAGGCTGGGAAAAAGGGATGGCTGAACCAGGACTGTCTGTTTGGTGGGGTTGGGGAGGGGGAAGTGATGGGGAAAACGAATTATTCCCCACTATGTCATTTATTCCAAGGAAGCCAACCTCATGTCCCTTCCCTCTTTCCCCCATAAATCAAGGAAGATTTCCAAGCCACCCTTCTTTCTCTTTGCCCTTCAAGAGAGCCAATTCACAACCAATTCAAGCTCTAGGTTTAGGCCACCTCTTCCAATCCTTTACCGGCTTTCATTTAAAAACAAATTTAATCCACCCTAAGAGAAAAGCAGTCGGAGCCTTCTTTCAGACACAGCCCGGCCTGAATAGCTGAGCCCCTGGCAGGGAGCTTCTACCCCTCACCCCGCAAGGAATGGGTCCAAAGCTCCCAGCATAATAAATCAGCAGCGATGTTGTTCCTGCCACAGAAGAGCTGTTACTCTTCCGATGGCTCTGGTGATAAGGATGGGGATGGGGACGGAGGGAGGCATGTTCAGCTGCAACGGAGGAAAAGCTGCGGCTCTACTCGAGAGTCAGAGGGCCGGAGAGGCCTCGTCGCCTTCCCACTCCCCCGAGCCCCGGGCCTCCGGCTCGCCCTCCGTGGGAGCGGCGGCGGCGGGTGGGAGGACACTGCCCGCCTGGCTCACCTCCTCGGCCTGCTTGCGCAGCGCCTTCTCCCGCTCGTACTGGGTGAGCAGCTGCTCGTTGTCTTCCCGCAGCAGCTCCAGCTCCACCTCGTGCTCCTGGTTGTCGGTCAGCACCGAGTCGAGGTTCTCCAGCACCGTTACCACCAGCGGCATCAGCTCCTTCACCACCTCCTCGTCGTAGCAGCGGATCAGGCGCTCGAACTCGCGGTAGATGCTGTTGGCCAGGCCCGAGACGCGCTCCGACATCACCGAGCCCGAGCAGTAGTCATCCCCCGGGTAGCCGCCGACGCCGCCATCGTCCAGCTGGATCTCCAACATCTTGGCGGAGGCGCCGCCGATGCGCTTCCCAGCCGCTCCGCCGCACCTGCTCCGGCCGGCCGGCTTGCAGAAGATGGACGGAGGCAGCGGCGGCGGCGGCGGCGGCGATGATGCTTCCCCCGGCCTCGGCTTCGGTCTCCCCTCTGCCGCCGCTTCTCCAGCGCTCGTTCGGTTCTGCCCACCCCCGCTCGCCCCTGCCCTGCGCCAACTGGCCACTCCCGTCGCCCGCCTCTCCCTGGCGCTCCTGCCTTGCGCGCACAGGCGCAGCAGAGGCAGAGGCGGCGGGCGGACGGGCAGGCGCCGGCTCTTCCCGGAGGGGAGGCTGAGAAGGGGTCTCTGGGGAGCCCCCCCCCTCCACGCGCAGGGAGGGAGGAGGCTTTCATTCATGAAATCTCTGGGCTGGGGCATATAAACAATAACAGAAGGAGAGCTCTCCTGAGCTTCAAGAAGGTAGAGTAATAGGGTCGGAAGGGACCTTGGAGGTCTTCTAGTCCAACCCGGTCCATTCCTGATTTTCTTTGGGCTTGATGGGATGGATACGCGGAATCATAGAAAGAGAGGAGGAGGAAACTGCCGGTTCTCCAGGTAAAGGGAGCTTCCCTAGAATCTCCCGTCGTTGTTATTCTTCCAACATCCCTGCTAGATAGAATAGAATAAAAGAGTTGGAAGGACCTTGGAGATCTTCCAGTCCAACCTCTTGCTCAGGCAGGAAGCTCTACACCACTTCAGACAAATGGTTATCCACCAACATCTTCTTAAAAACATCCAGTGTTGGAGCATTCACAACTTCTGGAGGTAAGTTGTTCCACTGATTAATTGTTCTAACTGTCAGGAAATTTCTCCTTAGTTCTAAGTTGCTTCTCTCCTTGATTAGCTTCCACCCATTGCTTCTTGTCCGATACTGGAAGACTGCTATCATGTCACTCCTAGTCCTTCTTTTCATTAAACTAGTCATACCCAGTTCCTGCAAATTCTTGCTGAGGTTGGCCAGGCAAAGGGAAAGTAACTGGGTCAACCTCGAGCCTGACTCAAGATGACCTTGGAACTAAAGTTATCTGGTCTTTCTTCAATGCTGGGATCGCTCACGCCTTTGTTGTTGTTGTTAGTTGCGAAGTCGTGTCTGACCCACTGTGACCCCATGGACAACGTTCCTCCAGATCTTCCTGTCCTCTACCATCCTCTGGAGTCCATTTAAGCTCACGCCAACTGCTTCAGTGACTCCATCCAGCCACCTCCTTCTCTGCCATCCCCTTCTTCTTTTGCCCTCCATCCTTTGAGGCTCTTCTCCAGGGAGTCCTTCTTCCTTCTCATTAGGTGGCTAAAGTATTTGAGTTTCATCTTCAGGATCTGGCCTTCTAGAGAGCAGTCACACTTTTTATCACACACCTTATCTGTTCAAAATAGAGAAAGTATTTGGGGGGGGGAGAGGGAAGAGGCTATTGCCCCTGGACACATCAGCATGTCCTGACAACAAAGTGATTGAGAGTAATGCAAGAACTGGCAGGCACAAGTGTTTAGCTTGGCTAATTGGAAACTTAATTTGGTTTGCGGGCTTCATTTATTGTGTGATTCCATGCGTTGCGCAGGTCTTTCAAAAATGAATTCCTTCAGTGAGTATGGGTATAGCAATTCCCCTGTTTTGCCCTCAAAGGCATAGCTTAGTACTGGAAATGAACAAATAGATGGGTAATTTTTCACTCAAGGAAATTATAAAATTGATTAAAATCTCATTTCAATACTGTGTTAAGAATTTCTCACACACTCCTTGTTATTGGACTATTGATATCGATAGATAAATGGAGGGAGGAAATTCTACTAACATAGGATACAATTATAAAAAAGGGGGAATACCTCAAATTAATATTTTAATATCTAGAGTTTCAGAGCCTTGAAGAAAATCTTTGGATGCTGCTTCCAAATTTGTCCCTTATTTTTAGGCCATCCCAAAAGAACCAAAAGAAGGACCCTGTGGCTCTGTGGCTAAGACACTGTGCTTGTCGATCAGAAAGGTCGGCAGTTCAGTGGTTCGAATCCCCAGCACTGTATAACGGCATGAGCTCCCATGACTTGTCCCAGCTTCTGCCAACCTAGCAGTTCGAAAGCATGTAAAAAAGCAAGTACAAAAATAGGAACCACCTTTGGTGGAAGGTAACAGTGTTCCATGCGCCTTTGGTGTTTAGTCATGCCGGTCACAGACCTACGGAGATGTCTTCGGACAGCGCTGGCTCTTCTGCTTTGAAACGGAAGTGAGCACCGCCCCCTAGAGTTGGGAATGACTAGCATATATGTTCGAGGGGAATCTTTACCTTTACCTAAAGGAAACATTCTTCATTTTGTGTGAATGAAAATGGAATGAAAGATCTTTTCTAAGAAGATGCTGGCGTTAATTACCGAAACAAGCTTTTACTTAGAACATTTTTTTCTCAAATGTATACAATTAGTAATGTATAGAATTAGTAACTGCATTTTTAATACTGTATATAATCTTTTCCAAGGCAATTTATAGAGGTTAGTTACTACCGGTTTTGGTACTGGTTCACTTCATGTGCGTGCACAGTTCACTGTAAATTGTTCTGTGCATGCGCGAAGAACATGAAAAATTACTAAAAATCATGCTGGCAATGGCAGCGGAGATCAGGGAATGGGTTCGGGGGCATGGCCAGCCTGGGTCACTTCCAGTTCTGCAATGCAGGCCAAATTACCACTGCCAGTTCCTCCAAACCGGTGCGAACTGGTAGAAACCCACCTCTGAATGTATAGCTTCAAAATATTAAAAGATAAATATTTTCCCGAAAGATAAACAGAATGAAATCAGATGGTTTAAATGTCTGACTTTGAGCCAAGTCTATTTCCAGTTATGAAATTATGGAATACAAATCTGTATGTAATACAGATAAAAATTATTTGATCCCCAGTTCCATAAAGCTCACTAAACATTCTGATTTACACTACAATGTAAGATTTTGTTACTACATATACCACATATTTAAAGCCTCCCTCTAAGATACACAAGGAGTAAATCAATTCATCCATTATGTCCCATTCAATTATTTGGCTGTTGGAGGGAATATGCTTTCTATCTGAAAATGCAACATAGCTTCCCCATCCTAAACGTTATTACTGGGCTAAATGGAATACATTTAGGATGCATTCTTGCATCATATGAAAGAAAATTAAGAAATGCCAGTCCGAAAGGATAGACTAAAACCCATCTGCATATCTTAGGAATAGGAATAGTATTAAGACCATATTTATTATTACAATGGTTGTTCAACATTTCTTTTCCTATCAAAATATAAAATATATAGAAGAAAAAACCCTTATGGTTAATGCCCATGTCCATACATTACCTTTAATAAAGAAATATTCCATATAATAGACGTGGTCTGATTAGCTCAGTAAACTATTCTTTACCAGTCTATGAGTAAAATTAAGTTGCAGCTAAATGAAGTTATACTGGTTATCACCAATAATCTCACTCTTAGCTCCTCTGCAGTTTCCCCGCCCCATTAATGCTGCCCTATTCTATGATGTGAAATGAATGCAAATTAATCTTCCTGCTATTATCCATTTATTTTTACTCAGGTGTTAAATACTGTGCCTTATTTATATCCTAGTAATTTACTACTGTATTCTTGAATACAGTAACAGTAAACCCAGGTTTACCTAGAAGTAATGATTTGATCCCACAAAGAACTGCTTGTAGGTACAGTTGATTGTAAACTGTTCCAATAATTTAAATGAGGTTTGTACAAGATAATATTCCTAAGCACTTAACAATTTTTATTAAAAGGCATAAGCTTTCATGAGTTGCAGCCCACTTTAACAGATGTCATTGATACCTCACAAAAGCTTTTAATAAAAATCATTAATTGGAAAAGGGGCTACGCAAAGGCCTATGATTTTTTGCCACCATATGGATTAATATGTCTTGCTCCTACAAAGATACATTTCTGATGGATTATGCTTCCTTTTACTTTTTTTAAGGGGAAAAAAAAAATTGCCATTAAGCAGTTGTTCCTGCATTAAATTCAACCAAACTCTTTGGAGTAACTTCATCTCACAATATATTAAATTGTGCTCTTAGACAGCTAGAATGTCCTTGACAAAACATAATGAGGCTGCTACTTCTGTATTTACAATTACATTTGTACACAGCCCAAGCCCCAGAGACTCTGAGTAGTTGTATTACAACCGCCCAACAATAACCATTTTACTGATTTTACAATACTCTATAACAGCATTCTTAGAGAACAGTTCTTTCTGCATTTAATTCCTCCATTAGAATATAAGGCTGAGTTAAGCAGGCAACTTGGTCTCAAACTGACTACCATTATGGAATGGTGAACTGTATTTTTATTTGATAGCAGTTTTAAAGCATTTGCTCTCTCTTTCAACGATTCTGTTTTTGCTTTTTTCTGATGGTTTATGTCAGGGGTCACCAAACTTTCAGACCTCGGGGACCACTAAATTCATAATTTTAAATCCCGTGGACCACTAATATGATCTGCCTAATGACCGGCTGGGTGGGCGTGGCTTTGGGGGGGGTGTCATGGGACTGGGTGGGTGTGGCCAACTCGATGTCACTCACGTCGAGGAGCACCTCAAAGGCTCTACTTGCCCCTCCCCTCCCAGCCACTCCTTGCCTGCCCGCCCGGAGTCCTTAGGGCCTCAACAGGAAGCAGTTTGGAGCTAAGCAGCTACCCTCAGTTCAAATTGGATCTGACCGAGAAGGAGGCTCAGCAGAAGCACCTCACTGAGGACTACGAGCATAGGCTTTCCAAGCAGAGGAAGACCTCTGAGAGTGGAAGGCCAGGTACAGCCTGGAGGCTCAGCGGGCTGAGATGGTCAGCCATTTCCAGGCCATGATGCAGTCCCATGGAATGAGGCCCTCCGGTTCTTTGCCACCAACGTCGCTTCCCTCCAGCCTTTGCCCAAAGCCCACCATCAAGAGGCTGAAGCTGACCCAAGTAGGGATTTCTGCTGAACTCCGACCAGCACAAAAAGACTCCGAAGGGAGAGACTCTCTGCAGCAACACAAGCATTCATTGCATGTATCCATCCCAGAGGCCGTAGTTTGGGGACCTCTGATACAGTGCAATATAAAAAATGCAAATAATTTTTCTGCGGACTACCAGTGATCCACGTATCACTGTTGGTAACTGCTGGTTTATGTGATCTTTGGGGGAGATACATATCATTTGGGTTTTTATTAATAGGAAGTCCTGGTGCATGACTCAAGAGCAAACAGTAAAAGATTAATCTGAGAAATTCTTATGACCATCTCAGCAAAGAACCAGAGTTGAAATTAACTGCCTATCCAGAGATGTGTAATATAATCCCTCTCCCACACTACACTCACACATCACTTCCCAAATGACTAATCATGAGGCATTAGGAGGATCCGGCACTGGTTGTAAAGCATCTGGGTTGTGAAGAGACAAAGCAATAGCAATTAGCAGTAGACTATATACCGCTTCATAGGGCTTTCAGCCCTCTCTAAGCGGTTTACAGAGAGTCAGCATATTGCCCCCAACAATCTGGGTCCGCATTTTACCCACCTCGGAAGGATGGAAGGCTGAGTCAACCCTGAGCCGGTGAGATTGAACCGCTGAACTGCTGATCTAGCAGTAGCCTGCAGTGCTGCATTTAACCACTGCGCCACCTTGGCTCCCTCAAAGAAGAGGGAGCCAGGAACACTCAAGGGAAACCCTTCCCCCCCGCACACCCCCTTATAAAAGAGCTGTAAAAGATTGTCAGGGCTGCCGATGGATTGGTCAGGATCTCTGTAGGATGGAGTTTTAAATAGCTGATATCAAAATGTTTGGGGCTTTTTTTATTAGTTGGATTTTAAGCTGTTGCTCTTCCCACATGCACAGAATAGATAAGGTAAAAAGAAATAAAAATGTCCAGAAGTGCATACATGCAATTAGAAATCTCCATCTGGGTTCAGTTCCAAGTGGGGGAAAAGACACTGGAAGTATTGGAGGCTGCTTAGAAAGATGATATAATGTTCGACAGGATGACATAGCTCGAGCTCCTGAACAGAAAAGGGAGATCAAATGCTTCCAGATGTTGGGTGAGAAGAAAAGAGAGGCAGAGATGCTGAAAGTCCCTAGTTTTATGCCCTCCCTGGCCTTTGACCTTGAGCTTGTATTCTGATTGGTCATCAGACTCCCATGGGGCCACGCAGGGGCAACTCACTAGGCTGTGTTTTGAGTCCAAGTTTGGTTGAGCATTGCTTCTTCCCAGGTGCCCTGTGGTGAGATAGGTAAAGAGCAAATACTATCATGCCTTAATCCCATCAACCTGGAGCTGAAGGGGGAGGTCTTTGTTATGTAGAGTAGACTAGCTCAGGCCTTTTAATGGCCCATTGACAAAGATGGGGGCTATTAAGAGGAGTCTGTTTCCTGCCTGAAAACATGTTCCTCCATTTCTTATCCAGGGAAATATAATATTCTGCTTTTAATATTTCCCAGGATATTTCCTTTTTCCTTTTTCATTTCTCCTTTTCTAGGATAGGAGTGGGTTTTAACTTCCTACGCTTTGAAGAAAGGAAATGGGGGGGGGCTTCTAAGTCTAGGAGGTTAGGAGAAGCTGTTGAATACTTACCAGCACAAGAAATTATCAAGAGTAAGTATTTTGCTAACATATCAGTTATATTGTTTTAAAAATGGCTACTTTCACATTTAGGAGTGACCATGGCTGTACTGGAAGTTGAAAAATTAATTTGTCCATCTAATTCCACATTTTGCAGACTTTTGTTCATCACATATTCACATCTATCAGCTTGTATTTCACTTTGCTTGCCATCAAACATGGAAAACTTAGAATAATTTGTGTGTGTTCTTTAAAGTTGACTCCAGCAAAACACATTACTATGCTCCATTATTGCATGCCTTATGCCATCCAGAGGCATTAGGACTGCATTCCCAGATTTTTCAACCAGTTATCCAATCCAGACCATTTGAGCAATTATATTTCTACTTGGCTCAGGATTTTACTCTGATCTGGCTCAGTTCTATGGTGTCCTCAGCTTTGTCCTATCATAGGATCAACCTGATAACTGAAATGAGAATAACAATTTTTCCCTCTGCCCAGGCTCTATAAAGACCTTTTCTTGGCTTTTCTGTTATAGAAGGGTACACAATATTCAATCATCTCAAGTATGCAATGTATAACTCTTACAAGATACATTCTGTGCCAATATTGTATTGTGCTAATTGCTAACACATTGACTATAACTTTGATGCAATCAAGCTCTTCAGCTATTGTTTTTTTGCTTACTTATTCCTTTTTTTCTTTTCATGAGATTTGGCCTCTACTGATTTTCACCAAAATAAAAAACCAGCTGACAGAGTAGAAAACATACCCTGTCCACTGCTTAATATATATACGTATATATTGGCAGCCTGGATACTCTATAGGAAAACTGACCATCGAAGTCACTTCTGTGTGCCATCCAAAATGAATGTTGTAGCAGATAATTATATTACAGAAAAATTATTATCTAAAAAGCAGCATGCATAAAGTTAGTAACAGTCTGTCCCTGCCTGGAGGCTTATAATGTGAAAAACATAAAAAGATAACGGCAAAAAAGAGAGAAAAAGAAAAGTTTGGTGAGCTATACAGTAAATGGACTTGAATAGCTGACATGAGAAGAAACTGTTTCAGATACCAAAAGGAACTGAACTCTCAGCTGCACCATCAGATATCCGGCTTCCAATTTTCTCTGTCCTGCAACCACTTAGTATAACTGCTACTAGACTGTGGAAGGAAAGTAGAGTTCGGTGGAATAAATCTCACTGCAGAGTAGATGGATGGAAGATGGATGGATGGATGGATGCTTTCAGCCTCTCCCTCTGTCGTGCACTCTGGTGGAATTATATAACAGCACAAGGAGCAGGGATTATTTCTGAGAACTATACAGTTTCAGGTTAATAGCTGATCTTTAAAACTGCTGTCAAATCCAGCCATAAAACGCACCAAATGCATTTGGATTTTCCAGCTCTGCAATAAGAATAACATGTTCTTTCCTATTTGTGAAACTTCTCTAAGATGAGACCAATGCCACTATTATTCACAGCATTTCTTTTTTCTGGCATGGACTTTATTCCATTTTTTTACAAGTCACTTAGGAGATTTTATAATAGAGACCCAACGGGCCAGAAGAATGATTCAAATGCCTGGTGACAATTTGATTTGTTGCTCTTGTGTGGGGAAAGCATGATAGTCAAGCAACGGGAAAGGCAAAGTTTATTTTTTCTCTTAGGCCGCCAATTCTCAAGAGGTATTGTCGGAGGAGGAAGAGCTGAGTCATTACTATTCTCTCGTCTTTCCATGCACATAATAGCCTGCACCGCAGAGGAATATCTTGTGTCCTGAATAATTGACATGGCCTGATAAGCATTCCTTGATAATTAATGTGAAATACATACCAACCTCACATCCTGTTCTCCCCTAGAATTCAGCAATATATCCTAAACTCTCATACTTTAATGCTTAATCCTGGGCTTCTACCACAATTTCACTGAGTGCAAGAACAACAGTGGCAGTGACATGTAATGTAAAACAACTAATTAAATTATTATGCCTGTATTCACACAACACCCTGAATCTTGTTCCTAGCATCCCTTCTATAGGAAAGTTTTGAGCTGACATCTAAAAAGGACTAGCAGATGCTAGATTTGCTTGTAAAATCTTCCAGCACATATTTTCTTTCTTCCTAGTATTGTTCCCACAAATGCAGGATCTTGTTTTCCCCCTGGATCAATCTAGTGCTTGCAACTGGAATAGTGTCTTTCTACAGATATCTTCCTTCCTAGTACTTATTTCTTCCCACTTATGACTATAACCATATTGCTTGTATCTTTAAAATGTGTATTGTTTTATTTCTTTCCTAGTATGATTTGATTGCTTATTAGTAACCTATGACTATCACTAAGTGCTGCATCTTATGATTGTTGATGAATGTATTCTATTTTTTTTTCTTTATGTACACTGGGAGCTTATGCACCAAAGACAAATTCCTTGTGTGTCCAATCACACTTTGCCAATAAAGAATTCTTCTATCTATTCTATTCTATTTTATTCTATTCTATATCCGTCTCTTATTCTTGTAAGCTTCTTCTGTCTGATCTGTACTTACTCTCTGCTCACCATTCTGCCTACTTAGCTGGACAGCTCCTCCCTGCCTTCCTTTTTTTCCCTCTCTCTCTCTCTGCTGGACAGCTCCCTTGTCTCATGATTGTTGGAAATCACAGGCTCACAGCATTACCTCTGTGGGAGGGGACATATTTGCTGGCAGGAATACCCTTTCCCGTTGATTTATGAAGATCAATACCATTCAGAAGTCGCACTTTTCCCTTTTACACATAACTGGGTTTTTTAAAAGGGTCTTCTTTAAGAGCAGCAATACAGAAAACAGAAGAAAGAAGGGATGTGATATAATCTAGTTAGATTTTTCCATGGCTCTGAGTGATCATGCCTGAAATGAAATGATTCCTCAGCCTGGTGGGGAGCTTCAGAATTTAATTGGATTTGAGACTGATTGAGGGGAAAAAACGTATTTGCAGCTGTTCTCCTCTTCCCTTAGGTTTTGCTTAGGCCATTTGGGCCTAGAAATGAAAACTGAGTCATCACAATGAAGCAGCAAATAACCGGTGCAGTAACTAACTCTAAAAGAAAGCTATATGAATCAGAGAGAATTTTGACTGATAAAGAGAAGATAATACAATAAGAAAGTTTGGGGAAAAAGCAGTAACATATTTATCTTCTTATATGTCCCATGTATGTGATTATACACACGTCATTTTAATTTAATTTAAAAGGATTGATTAGTTTCTACTAATACAATCTATCGTGTATACATCCTAGAAACTTTGTTAGAACATTGCATGATGAGGTTGCAATGTAACATACACTGCATTCTCTTATATTCCAAAATATACAGAAGAAACAGGACAAAAGAAAGCTGTTTTTCATAGAAGCTCTTTGGTGCAAGGCCCAGCCAGTGATTTTACTTAAGTACTTCTTCCTTAACTGTGTCCTTGAAGCTTTCCAAATGCTAGGAACATTGATTAAAAGAAACCTCTGAGGTTGTACAATTATATCAATAGCTGACTGGCACAGTGCATGTAGTTATGGAGAGGCAATTTTTCTACAATGCAAAGCTTTGCTACAGGACATAGTTCAACCCTATTTTTTCTATGCAAAAGTATCAGAGAAGATAACAGGCGGAGGAGATCAAACCATTTCTGAGGAATAACAGGGATTTTACAGATGCATAGAAAGGGAAAGAAAGATGAAACGGGAAGAGCACTGGAAATGGCACAAAAAAAATTGTGTGTTGCCTTTTAAGCAAAAAAATGCATAAATGTTTTTGCACTTGAAGGAATTGGAAAAACATCAGACTGGAAGAAGTAGTTAAATACTAAGTGCTGTATTTCCCTGCAAATAAGACGGGGTTTTATTTTCTTTTGACCCCTGAAATAAGCGCTTGGCCTTATTTTGGGGGAGATCTTATTATTTTTGAGGTGCAGGAGGTGGCGAGCGTGGTCACCTCATGGCTGCTGCTGTGCTGAAATATTTTTTGGAAGGGCTTATTTTAGCGCATGCACTCAAAAGCCCGATTGGGCTTATTATTATCTGGGGAGGTCTTATTTTCAGGGAAACGGGGTAATAACACTGAATTAAATAAGTTATATTTTGCAATATGATTGTACTGCCAAGCAATAACTGACTAGAATGCTTTCCTTACACGTTAAAAACAGTTTCAAAATTTAAATAAGCTCTAGATACGGGTAGTCCTTGACTTATGACCACAATTAAGCCCAAAAATTTATGTTGCTAAGTGAAACATTTGTTAAGTGAGTTTTACTCCATTTTACTACCTTTCTTGCCACCACCGTTAAGCAAATCACTGCAGCTGTTCAGTTAGGAACACGGTTGTTAAGTGAATCTGGCTGCCTCATTGACTTTGCTTGTCAGAAGGTCGTAAAAGAGGATCACATGACCCCGGGACACTGTGACCGTCATAAATATGAATCAGTTCCCAAGCATCCAAATTTTGATTACGCGACCGTGGAGAATGCTGCTATGGTCATAAGTGTGAAAAACAGCCGTAAGTCACTTTTTCAATGCTGTTGTAACTTTGAACAGTTACTAAATGAACTGTTGTAAGTCGAGGACTACCTGTACTAAGACCACATGCTTTCCAGAAGAGATACCAAGATATCATCCCTCCAATATTTTAGAGATGAAAATAAGGTTTGGCTCAAAAGACACTTCTCCTATACCAAAGCTCCATTTTTCCCCCTGCTGTCTCCATCTCCTGGCTGCTTTAATCATTTGTCCTGAACTGCCATCTACAAAGCCAAGTGGTTTATTGGTTTTTGAGAAAGCAAAAAGCAATAAGGTGGCCTGCTTCAAATGTACTTCGTTATCTAACATTCTTTTTCATGCCGCATCTCATGGACAGGTGAGGCTATAAAAATGATTTTATGGACAGTAATATCCCACTTATGATGCTTTTTTTCTTCTCAGTAAAGGAATCACATCCTTCAAGTTGTTGGAGGAACATAGTTCTAAGGAAGATTTTAATATGGCTATTGTCACTTCGGGGTTTATTGTTATTCTCTGATTTTATTGTGATTTCCCCCCTTCTGTCTGTCTTTATTACATGTATGCACTTGGATTTTTATATAATATTAAAATAACAAATTTATGTCTAGCCCACTCTTGTCCAGATGATTCCTGACAAGGTTGAAGCAAACAAAATTCTGTACAAAACAGGATCAATAAAAGCAACTATTTAGGAGTAAAGTCCTTCAATCGTGTTTCCAATAACAAAGGGGCTTGTCTATCCAATTCAAAACCTGCAGAAAAAGCTATTTTTAAAACTCCTCTTAAAGATGGGCAATGTAGAAGCCCTGCAGACCTCCAAGGCGATATTATTTTCAAAGGACCAATGCAGAAAACAACACCCCAAGGGCATACTGCATAAAAATACAATCTATGTATATAGTAAAAAGGTAAAGGTTACCCTCACACATATGTGCTAGTCATTCCCGACTCTAGGGGGTGGTGCTCATCTCCGTTTCAACGCCAAAGAGCCAGCGCTGTCCAAAGATGTCTCCGTGGTCATGTGGCCGGCATGACTAAATGTCGAAGGCCCACGGAAATATGTTGCCTTCCCACCAAAGATGGTCCCTATTTTTCTACTTGCATTTTTACATGCTTTCAAACTACTAAGTTGGCAGAAGTTGGGACAAGTTTAGTTTAGTTTAGTTTAGTTTTGGTTTATTTGTATGCCGCCCTTCTCCAGGAGGGACTCAGGGCGGCGAACAACTCAAAGGGGAAAGGGAACATAAACAACAGTACACATAATTAAAATACACGAAAATCACACAGCCATACCAGTCGAGAGGGGAGGGGAACTCATCAACCCCAGGCCTGCTGGCACAGCCAGGTTTTGATGGCTTTCCGGAAGGCCTGGAGAGAGGTGAGGGTCCGGATCTCCGCGGGGAGTTCATTCCAAAGGGCCGGAGCTGCTACAGAGAAGGCCCTCCCCCGGGTAGTAGCCAGATGGCATTGGCTGGTGGACGGAACCCGGAGGAGGCTGACCCTGTGTGATCTGATGGGTCTTTGGGAGGTAATTGGCAGCAGGCGGTCTCTCAAGTACCCAGGTCCAATACCATGAAGGGCTTTATAAGTTACGACTAGCACTTTGAAGCGTATCCGCTTCAATGGGAGCTCACTCCGTTACACAGTGCTAGGGATTCGAACTCCCGACCTTTCTGATAAACAAGTTCAGCGCTTTAGCCACTGAGCCACAGCGTCCCTTTACATCATATTTATGTGGAAGCAAACTCTGCAAAACAGTTTAATGAATTATATGATATCAAGTTGATGGCGCCTCTTACCAACCACACAGGTTTTTTTTCAAGGATCATCTGTCCCAGACTTGGTCCTACTGCTTTTCCAATGGTGCACCTATCATCAATTTAATTGTGCAAATTTACCTTACCTTTACCTTGGTTGTCTTCTTCCCTTTTCTTCTATCTTCCCTGGCATTGTATACTTCTCCAGAGAGTAGATGTTCAGATAAGATGTTCAAACCACGGTAACTTGAGCTTGGTTATCTGTTCCTTGGGTAAGGAATCAAGATTGACCGGTCTGATGATCCATTTATTTGTTTTCTTGGCAGTCCATGGTATCCCCAGCAGCCTTCTCCAACTACAAAATAAGCAAAAAAAAAAAACATCAATAAGACTTTTACCCTGATATATTAAAGAGGGCAAGTAAAGCTTTGGATACTCTCAAGTCGAGAACAGGTGACCTCATGAACATTCTGCTTTCCCTACAATACGGACATGATTTTGCATTGCTTTCTTCCATGTTGTTGCTTCATTTGTTTTATTTTGTTTGTTTGTTTACTTTGAAGCATTAACCAGAGATGCTCTTAATGGCTCCCAAAATCAACTTGATACCATCATCTGCATTCCTTAATGAGCTTTGTTTATTGCGATTGGAAGGCTTTTATTTTATTTTTTTATTTAGTTTGTCAAACATGTAAAAGATAACAGGTGTAAGTAGAAACATACATACGAAAACAGTAAGTGGGTACGAATAAATGGAGACAGTAGGTGAGGGACAATAGGTACGCTGGTGCACTTATGCATGCCCCTTACCTTACAGACCTCTTATGAATGGGGTCAGTCTAAGTTTAACGTTATTGGGGTTTGGGGATGTAACAACAGAGTCAGGTAGTGCATTCCAGGCGTTGACCCTCTGTTGCTGAAGTTGTATTTTCTGCAATCGAGTTTGGAGCAGTTTACCTTGAGTTTGTATCGATTGTTTCCCCGTGTATTATTTCAGTTGAAGCTGAAATAGTCATTGGCAGGTAGGACGTTCTTTTCTTTCCCTCTTTTTCTTTTTTTTTCTACCTCCAGTCTTCATTTTTATCTTCTGCTTTTCATTTCCATTTTATTTCTCTTCTGCTCCTTTCATTTTTCTTTCCCACGTGGGTAAGTAACATCAAGGAAACACCCAATATTTAATTCAAATGCATTTCATTGACTTTGATGTTGGCCTTTTCCACCGAAGAGAAAGTAATTTGTGGAATGTTTTGAAAAATATAATCAGGAAATAATGTTTTCAAATTAATAGCAAGTGAAAATATCATTTAATAAGTTTATATCCTGCCCATCCCACTATCTACTCTCAGTGACAACATGACAAATTGTTTAGAAAGTGTGTGATTGTTTGAGCTTTCTTGAAGATACATTTAAAAGTTACTGTATCTGCTCAATGTATCCTTGAAAAAAAAAGACTTGTTATTTAAAATTTAATTTATGAGTTCTTTCCTGAAAATAACTGTTTAGAACAGTTTAATGATACTGTTTGTCTGTTAAAACACATTGCTTGATATTTTTTTTCTATTGATGCAAGACACTGAAGGAAAAAAATGTCCTTAAAAAGTCTTTTTGGAATAGAATAGAATTCTTTTATTGGGCAAGTGTGATTGGACACACAAGAAATTTGCTTTTGATGTATATACTCTCAATGTACACAAAGAAAAATAAAACAGAAATATATAAAATTAGAAAGGAGTTTGCAAATACACATAGGACACGTTTTAAATTAAAGCCAATGATTTTATGATTGGTTTTGCACTGTAATAATAAATGAGCAAATATAATAATAGTTTCTGGGGCGTTTTCTGTGAATAAAGGAACGCTGGAAAGGCTTCCCGCCGTTCACGTACAAACATCCACCTCCCTCGCCTGGCGAGAGGCAAATGCGCCGCCTCAGAAAAGGCGGGAACGGCCCACTCCAAGGAGGAGGAGCTTCACGCTGAGGGGCGGGGCAGAGGAGCCTCCAAAGCATCCAAAGGCGTCAACTGCAGGGGTGGAGCTTGCAACTGCAGAGGCAGGGAGGGAGGCGTGGTTTGGAGCCAAAGCTCCGATTACAAATACGGGGACGCGTTATAAGGGAGGCGGGGAGGGGAAGGAGGGCGGAGTTTCACGTCACGAGACAGAAGGGCGGAGTTTCGTCCGAGCTCACGTAGGGAGGGCTGAATAGTAGGCGGGGCGAAATGTGGGCCAGTGAGGAACAAAGCGTGGCTGGAGGGAAGGGGCGGGGCCTCGGTCCCGGGGATGGTGGGCGGGGCCAGGGGCGGGGCTATTGATGCCTTGGGAGAAGCGGAGTCGGACAGCTGGGAATCGGAGCGATGGCGGAAGCGGCGGCCGAGAAAGGTGAGCCGGAGCGCGAACCCCGAGCTCCGATGCAGCGGGGAACCGGCCGTCACGGGACGCCTCCTTCGTGCAGGCTGCCAGGCGCGCTCTGCGTATGCTCAGAGCCCCCCCTTTTTCTGCATTGAGGACTAGTCTGATGCTCAGATCGGTCCCAGATCTCAACCCCGTGAGAATTCTGCACGTGATTTCCTTGGGGTTACGTGGGCAGGGGCTGGAGGAGGAGGTCTGCTGGCTCCGATCCGGGGCAGGAGGAGAAGAAGAGGAGAAGAGGTGGTGGAAATCTCCCTGGGGCGGATTCCCAAAAGAGGCAACCAGGGGGACAACTAACTCTCCATGGCTGGGATGTTCATTCTACTTAGCATGCCTGTTGAGCGGTGTGGGTGTGATGCACTGCTCATCTTCTCAGTCCGAAAAGCGACCTTTGCAATTAAAATATAAATATAAAAGGCATTAAATACAAAAGGCATTAAATATAAAAGGGATTATATAAAAGGCATTAAATATAAAAGGCATGGGAAGATATCTACAGACCCCTCGCATCCTGGACATAAATTGTTTCCTACTCTCAAAATTACTCTATAGGGCACTGCACACCAGAACAACTAGACACAAAGACAGTTCCCCCCCCCATCACTCTGTTAAACAACTAATTCCACACAACACTGTCAAACTATTCACTGAGGCTGCATTACTATTAGTCTTCATCGTTCCTAGTATCTCTCTCTTTCCTAATACCTATTTCTTTCCACCTATGACTATAACCATCTTGCTTGTATCTTTAACATTTATATTGTTTATTTGTTTCCTAGTATAATTTAATTGCTTATTAGTAACCTATGACTACCGCTAAGTATTGTATCTTATGATTCTTAATGTATTCTATTTTATTTTCTTTATGTACACTGAGAGCATATGTGCCAAAGACAAATTCCTTGTGTATCCAATCACACTTGACCAATCAAGAATTCTATTCTATTCTGTTCATTTCTATTTTCTATTGTATTAATTCCTGTTCTGTTTTGTTCTGTTCTATTCTATTCTATTCTAATCTTTTTCTATTCTATTAAAAATGTTAAACGCAAAAACAAAAAGCAAGATCAGAAAGAATAAGAGGCCCCTAATGAGAACACTTGGAAGGGAGCAGTGGCATTGCTTTGAGGTTGGAAGTATCCCACTTTCAGGAAGAGATTGGACTGCCATTTGTCGGAAATGGTGTAGGGTTTCCTGCCTGATGGGGTGGAGGTGGACTAGATGACCTACAACGTCCCTTCCAACTCTGTTAATCTAATATTATCATGTGGAACAGGATGTGGGATTAGGGGATCTTTGGGCTGGATTAAGCCTGTGCTGGGGTATTTGGGCCTTTGCATCTGGCAAGTCCCAGTGATTAAAATCACAGATTGGGTGTCAGCTGGAATGCAAGTTTTAGTTTATTTTATTTGAATTTTTATGGATGGCAAGAATGAAAGACACAATACACAAAAGTACAGGCACCCCTCAATAGATTGCAATTAGGACCAGAATTTCCGTAGCGGAACAAAGGGATTGTTAAATCAGTTGCATCCAATTATTCAATCTTTTCTGCCGCAACAATTAACTGACTTTGCCTGTTGACTTGGTTCATCGGAAGCAGGCCGGGAAGGCCATAAACGGAGATCATGTGACCCTGGGATGCTGAAACTGTAATGAGTACATGCCAGTTGCCAAGAGCCCAAATTTTGATCATGTGACTGGGATGCTGTGATGGTCATAAGTGCAAGGACCACTCAGAAGTCACTTTTTTTCAGTGCCATTGCACGTTCCAATAGTCGTTAAACGAATCGGTCGTAAATGAAGGATTACTTGTAGCTAAAATACAGTAGAACAAATATTTGCAATAAATGCCTTCCAAATTATATGTAAATGTAAATTTATTCAACAATATAAAGGGCCTCCTTGTGGTTTTTGCTGCTCACTTAACATGAAAAATAGGGACGCGGTGGGTCAGTGGCTAAGACGCTGAGCTTGTTGATCAGAAAGGTCGGCAGTTTGGCTGTTCGAATCTCTAGCACTGCGTAACGGAGCGAGCTCCCATTACTTGTCCCAGCTCTGCCAACCTAGCAGTTCGAAAGCATGTAAAAATGCAAGTAGAAAAATAGGAACTATCTTTGGTGGGAAGGTAACAGCGTTCCATGCGCCTTCAGCGTTTAGTCACATGACCACGGAGACATCTTTGGACAGCGCTGGCTCTTCGGCTTTGAAATGGAGATGAGCACCACCTCCTAGAGTCAGGAACGACTAGCACATGTGTGTGAGGGGAACCTTTACCGTTAACATGAAAAAGTGGGCCTCAGTGTATTACATCCCAGTCTTTGGGAAGTAAAACAAATCAGAACCACAATTAGTGTATGTTTGTGTAAACAAGTACAATGTCTGGGCATTATACAGTCGTTCAGATTCCTGGTGCCATTGGAAATCAAAATCCTGGGGAAATTACCATGCTTTTTAAATTTTTAACAGTAATTGCACATAGCTTTTCTACCATTCTAACACTTGATTTCCCTTTGCAGCTTATTACAGATTCCTTGTGCTTTTCTTCAACTGTCTCTTGACCTTTGGCTCCTACTTCTGTTTTGACATTCCCAGTGTCTTGCAAGAACAGTTTCAAGGGTGAGTGTCTCCCCACCCCCTTTTCTCTCTGACCGTGTTAGAAGTTAGATGACCCTGTTTGATTTCAGCAAATAGATTAGAGGTGCAAAGTTTCCAAGCCTTTTTCAATCCAAATCTTTCCAGAGCTGCAGAGATTAACAATGAACATTTCAGCTGTTTCCGTACCTGAATTATCAAAGGTATATGTAGGAATTCAAGAAACTCTGCACTGTGGGAACGCCAGGCCACATTTTTGATAGCTGATGTAGCAACTTCATTTGTTTTCCATTCATAAGACTCAGGTCCTGCTTTTTACATATTGCTACATACCGGCTTCACACATTGTACTAAGTTATGGTTTTTAAACTATGCTTTATTGATAACTAGCCAATAACCCGGCATTGCCTCGGTACTTATTATAAGGGGAAAATGTCCAGAAATTGTTGGATTGTCCGCCTTATCAGAGGGAATCCCTTGTGGAATACTGTGAAGCCATTACTGTGGCAACTCCACTGCGCTGTACAGTAGAAGCCATTTTACGGCAGTACAGTAGAAGTCATTTTAAGACACAACAGGCTGCATCTTAATAGAACATCTCGAGGAGTGTTAGGGGTGTCTTACTCCCCACAGTATTTGTCTCCAGAGGGTAAGTCATCTGTGTACCAAGTTTGGTTGAAATTGCTTGAGGTGTTCCAGAGTTATGCTGGAACACACACACATACACACACACACATAGCCATTTATATAGTTAGATTGACTGGGCTGTCAAATCACACTAAGCCATAAATCTTGATTAGAAGAGCGCTAATAGCTGCATAGTGCGTTCCTTCGATACACATGGCCAAAACCTAACAAGCAAAAACACCTTGTGCAAGGAATGGAGTTATCTAATTATCTGGAACAAATATGCAGGTGGGCCTCACTATAAATCAGGATGTATTTCATCTTGGCTCCTTTATAATTTCTGATATTGATAACTTTGTTTTCCTTCTGATTTGTCCTCCAGAATCTAACCTGCCCCAACGGAACTCAACACAATGGCACAGAACATAATGCAACAACTGATTGTGTGGAAGGGCTTGGAATGACTCCCGAACAATACAATCTTCTATATGCCATCTATGCCTGGACGTGAGTCAGTCTTTCTCTGTCTCTCTCTCTCTTCGTCTCTCTCTCTCACACACACATAATACTATTATCTCCACCTCCTCCTTGTGATTTATTATTTTTTTGTTCTCTTAGTAATGCACTGGGGTGATTGTGGCTGGCTTCCTGATTGACAAACTTGGAAATCGCTGTAAGTTTGGAGGAACTGAACTATTTATTTAATTTCTGTGCCTGCCCATCTCAACCCGGGTGACTGTGCCGTTGTTTTCTTTACCACTTGGCTTGCCCTCTCTCTGAGATCATCTGGGGCTTGGGGTGGAGAGACTGTTCTGTATGTTCTTCTCAAATCCAGCTGGCTAAAGAAGAAGACCTTTTCTGCACTGTTCATGCATGATGAAGAGTTGCATTTCCGGAAGGTTATTGGCATTGATCTGTGTCCGAGAATTTTCACAAGGAGCTTTTAAATGTGAAATAGAAGGATTTGCTTCAGCCACGTCTATCTGTGTACATTGAATGCTCAAAATGTATAAAGGACTCAGTTCTGGTTTGGGATGTATTTTTGAAAATAAGCTTTGTTTCGGATATTTAAAACTAGTCAGTTGGATACCCGTGCTTCGCTACAGAACTATGCGATCAGACTTGATAAATTGACAGTTAAAGCTTGAACATTAATGAGTAGTTACGATTGGCCTCTCCTCTCCCCTTCTCTCCCTCAGGCTCTCCCCACAGAATCCTCTCTTCTCTCCTATCCCCTTCTCTCCCCCAGGCTTGCCCCACAGAAGCCTCTCCTATCTTATCCCCTTCTCTCCCTCAGGCTTGCCCCTTGGTCCTCATCCCAGCCTGCAGGCCTGATGAGTCATGCCCTGGCAGTTGAAACAGAGTTCTTTTCAGGTGGGGAGGAGAGTAGAACATCTAACTCCTTAGCATCAGAGTGTGTTAATAATAATATTAGAAATACTAATGATCTGATGGCCATTTCAAAAACTCCTTTCTTATCAAGCTAAGAGGAACATACGTGCCAAATTTCAAGTTTGTAGGTTTTATGGTTCTGGAGATTTCATGATGAAGCGTGAGTGGTATTTCGCTTATTCCACCTCTCCGATTCCAATTCACGTGCCTGTTATAAAAGCCACATGTTTTGCCTGTATAATTTTTCCCTTATACGTTTTTTTCTCCTCCTCTCTATAGTTGGTGTCTTTGTCTTCTCGTTTCTGACTGTCTTGGGATCGTCCGTTTTTGCACTGGGCTCTCATCTAAAAGGAACTCCGTACCTCTTGCCTCTGATGTAACTGGCAGATTGCTTTTTGGTTCTGGAAATGGATCGCTTACAAGTAAGGGACGAGCAGGGCCCTCTCCATAGAACATTTGTCTTATAGGGGAATGGAAGCCTATGAATGTTTGCTATGATCTCCAAAATTATGCCTTTTTTTTTCAGTGGAAAAGTGATGCGGCTTTGTTTTAATTTATAAATGAAATGTATAGCTTCAAGTGTAGACAATTGAAATAGCAGCATTTAAACCCTTGCCACCTTCAGAAATAATATAACAGAGAATGCAAATGAAACCAGTGTCAATTGAGATCTCTAAATGGTTGCTTTCTTGTCCAATTCTGGGAAAATAAATTAAGAAAGAAGATTAGTGGGAGATGAAATAATATGATAATGATGCGGAAAAAAACCCATTATTCTCATTCAGCGTAGCATTCGGGTAAGAGGCTCTTGCGAAGTCTTCAGCCTAAAGCCAAGTGAGCTTCTTGGCAGACAGAAGCATCAATAAGATGATATAGAAAGTAGAAATTGTGCATTACATGCAGAGAGAAAAGCAGTGGAAGTTACTCATCCACTCTTACCATGTACAAAACAAGTTCAGACTGCCGTGGAAAGATAATTCTGATATCAAGAGGGCATTTTTATACAAAGGGCAGCTTAATTATGGACCCCAGAGAGGTACCATCGTTATGCTCTGGTAGGCAGCTCACCAAGACCTTCCATTCCAGGCAAGATGGGGAATCTGGTTTAAGTCTGTGGATGTTAATGCTGCATGTGGGGAAATTGTTGATTCAAAAGGGAAGGGATGAGCATTTTGAAAGATGTTTCAACATTTATTTATTGGACACCCAATAAATCCAATGAATTCTAGGCAGCCAGTCCCAGGGGACTTTATTAAAATAGACTAGAATGGATTTTATTTTTGCTGTGTATTCTTTCTTCATAGTATTTAACTTTCTTTCTCCTTTCTTCCTTTATCTTTCTCTTGTTCCTTTTTTCCCTTTCTTTTTCTTTTTTCTCTCTCTTTCCCTTTTCTTTCTCTCTCTTCTTTCTCTTTCCCTACCTCTTTCTTTCTCTTTCGTTCTTACCCTACCTTTCTTTTATTTCTCTTATTTCTCTCTCTTTCCCTACCTCTCTTTTTTCTTTCTTTCATTCTTTCTTTCCTTATTTTTCTTTTTTCTTTTCCTTCCTTCCTTTCCCTACCTTTTCTTTCTCTCTTCTTTCTTTCTCTTTCCCTACTTCTTTCTTTCTTTCTTTTTCTCTTTCTTTCCCTTCTCTTTTCCTTTTTTCTTTCTTTTCTTTTTTTTTCCTGTTCCCTCCTCATCCTTTTTTTTCTTTCTTTTCCCTTTTCTTTTATTTCTTTTTTTCATCTTTCCCTATCCGGTCTTTCTTTTCTTTCTTCCTTTCATCTTTCTTTATTTTTGTTCTTTTTTCTTCCTTCCTTTCTTCCCTACCTTTTTCTTCTTTCTCTCCTTTTCTTTCTCTTTCCTATCTTTCTTTTGTCTTTTTTTCTTTCTTTCTTCTTTTTTTCTTTTCCTTCCGTTCTTTCTACCTTTTTTTCCTCTCCTTTCTTCTTTCTCTTCCCCTACCACTCTTCTTTTTCTTTCTTTCTTTCCTTCTTTTCTTTTCTTCCTTTTTCTTTCCTACCTTTCTTTTCTTTTCTTCTTCTCTCGCTTTCTTTCTTCCCTTTTTCCCTTCTTTCTTTCTCCTCTTTCTTCTTCTTTCTTTCTTTCTTCTTTTTTCTTTTCTTTCTCCTTCCTTCTTTCCCTACCTCTTAACTTCTTTCTATTCTTCTTCTATCCTTCCTTTCTTTCCATTCTTTTTTATGCTTCAAGTGTCCTGCTTGCCTCCTTAATGGAGGCACCGGGGTTTTATAAAGTTCAGGAAAAAATGCCGCCCTCTGCATTGCTCTGTCCTGAGACTTTATGTTACAGCCCGTTGAGTGACACTGATCTCTCTTCTGCGTTTTGAGTTGTGCAGAACCGCATCACGGCCTTTTGGTTCAAGGGGAAGGAGCTGGCGCTTGCCTTTGGCCTGACGCTCTCTTTCTCCCGCCTTGGCAGCGTCCTCAACTTCTTTTTCACCCAGCAGTTTGAGAGCCATTTTGGGATCCAGTGGACCCTTTGGGGAGGTGAGTTTCTCTTGGAGCATGATACTATATTTGATGCTTTGAATACAAAGTGTCCGGGTTCCATTTGTTTCCCGTCCCCCCGTAACAACCTCTTTTTGGACGCAGTGCAAGACGGATTCAAATTTCCTGCCATCCTCATAATGCTGTTAATACTTTTACATCATTAAGCCCCCCATTTATATCATCTTATGATTTTAACTATATATTATTAGGCGTATTTCCATCTTTTCCCTCCATTTTCCACCTTCCTCTAATAACTTTCCAACTAATGTTTTTCTTGTTTGTAACCCGGCATAATCATTTCACCTTCCATTATTATAACCTACTACTTTTTATGCACCTTAATTAGTTTACCTTGATTCTTTTTTGCTTGCAATCCTTTCTAACCATACACACATATTACATTTCAATGTTACAGTTAATTGAAGTTCACAATAGCATATGCTTTACAAACATTAGGTATACTCTAAAAGAAAAACTAGCAATATGGATTTTTTTCTTTGAGAATACAATTATTAATGCCATTGATACCAAATGCGGTTTGCTAAAAGGCAAAACACCATGTAAAATAGAGAAGGAAGGGCGGTAAAGAGAAGAGAAGAAGGATATAGGAGAGGGAAATAGAAGGAGGGAAGGAAGAGGAAAGGTGTGGAAAGAGAGAGAGAAGAGAGCAAGGGGAAGTAGAGAAGAGTGAGAAGGCAGAGGGAAGAAAGAAGGTAGGGAGGAAGAGAGAGGGAGAGTTGAAGATGAAATCGACTGTAATATGGTGTATGGAAAGCAGAAGAGCAAATAAAAATTGAAAGGCTTAGTGGCAAAAGGAATTGATATATTACTGAATACTCAAAAACTGCTTGTTAAGATACTGGTATACTTTGGATTATATGTATCATTAAAAAATAAAAAACTTTTGACCAAAAATAATATATCAGGGTTCCTAGTAACGCATCCACCAAAAGCAGAACTCTGAGACAGAGATTCATCAAAGAACATGTTTATTGGATACATCATATCAGCACAGCTGGTAAAACCAACTCTAAAGTTTCTTGCGGTTTCAGCCTAATTAAAAGCGCAGTGGTTTCCCTCCCCAAGGTCACATTGTCCAATTAAGTAGTTGACAGGCTGCTTGCTCGCTCCTCTCCTCCTTCAACTCATTGGAATGACCTTGGTTCCCACAAGAAAGCTTTTGTTTTGACTGCTAGCCAGTCTGTCTACTTCCCCCTCCCTCCCCACCCTTCAGAGTTCATGGCAACTATGAGGCAGCAAAAGATGGCCTCTGCCAGGTTCCCTTCAGAGTTGACACAAAGGTTGCCAAGATCTAAAGAGCTTCATGCCAATCATAAGGTCCACCATTGATGGAGGTTCTAACCATTGGTTGTCTCTGTTCACAGGAGCTTTGTTATGCGTGCTGGGCTTTATTTCAGCCATCACCGTTAGCGTGCTGGACAAAGTGGGCACCAAGCAGCTCGGCTTGGATGGAGTTCTCCAGCAAGAGTCCAAGAAAGTGGTAAGTTAGGGTGGATGTCGGGACGGGCAACTTCTGCTTTATTTTTATCATCTTTCGGATGCCAGTCATTCATGATGCTGACAGTCCAGAGAGATGTCAAACATTTAAAGCTGATTGTGCTCGCCCAGTTTTCCTATCTCTGGAAAGGAGAGGATTGCGGGTGTGTGTGTGTGTGTTTCGAATGGCTTTGGGATTCTGAATACTTATTGGCTTTGCCTTCTGACTCAGTTCTTACATTCTGCTAAAGCCGTTGTTGATGCTTTTGTGGAATAAGCTAGTTGGGTGGCCTTAAAGAACGCTCTGAGCCAAAACTAAATGAACTGTGTTAAGGATAGATTAATATGAACATCTGGTACTCCCCTTGTTTTGCTGGTTGATTTGCCTGTGGTGGGTGGGAGATTGATCTTGCAAATGTAGTTCAAGTGTTGCCTTCTATAGGAGAAAAGCTTCGTTCTTCCTCAGTTTATTTCCTCTGGGTCTCTGGTACTTTAAATGCAAATGTGTTGTGGCGCCAGTGTCCAGCGAGATGGCGGTAGATTCAGACAGTAGGAGTTGGGGAGGAACATGGGCCAGTCTTGGAATCTGGGGAAGGCTCTGATGAGGGCTCTGTGTCGGAGGCAGAGAGGGGCCAGAACCGTATGCCAGTTATCAGCTGCCTTCAGAGTCGACATCAGTGAGGCAGACGAACAGCTGGAGCCTGTTCCCAGTGTGCACATGTGCAGAGCTGCCAGGAGAAGGGAACAGCTAAAGAACAGGTCGACTGGGGAGTAAAGGCACATGTGGACGATGAATGGCCCTCCCATAGGGAATAAAAAGGAACAAAAGGGGAGGGGAATTTACAGGAGACAATTAGTCAATTCATAGGGTGAAGATCTGTTCCTGACTTCTTGCCAAGTAATTGCTGCTACAGCATGGCGTTTGGAAGATATCAGCCTGGCAGCTCTCCAAGCTTGATCAGGTCTGTAGTTATAAAACCTCATGAAAATCTGTTTGCCGGGACTTTGCAAAAAAAAATTGTGCGCCGAACCAGCAGTAATGCGGCAGGAACCCACCCACCCACCCTGATGCGCATGCCTGGTTTTTGGTCTGAAAACGGCCCAAAATGCCCCCCTCCCAAAACGGCCTACTTTCAGGCCATTTACAGGTGCTCCAGCGCCTGTGAAGACCAGCTGGCCGATGCGCGTGCGTGCCGGAAACCAGAAGAGCAGCTGGCGATGGCATGCATGCCACAGAGAGGCCTTATGTGTGCTACTTCTAGCACGCGTGTCATAGGTTCGCCATCACAGGGCTAGAGCAATGGCTCTCAACCTGTGGTCCGCGATCCCTTGGAAGGGAGGCGCAATATCATCACAGAGTCCACAAGCCTTGAAGAAACGTGAATATTTTAATCATGGGGATGCATGGCCACAACAGGTATTTAAAGGGGGCTCATAGTAAGAAAAGCTTGAGAGCCACTGGGCTGGAGAGAGCTGCCTTTAAGAGAGCTAATCCTCAGAGCTGTGGTTGCAGGTAATTAATGCGCCGTTTATTTTTAACTTCCAGAAAGTTCAAGATATCCGGCACTTACCGCTTCGCTACTGGCTTTTGGTGCTAACTATAATGTTCTTCTACAATGGGATCTTCCCATTTGTGGCCGATGCAAGGTAAACCTTTTCATTTTGCAAAGTGGGAAAGACTTGGCTGTTGGCAAGAATGGAGCAATCCCGGAGCGTGCAGTGTTCCCCCCCCCCGAGAATCGGGGTGAAGCTCAAGAAGGAAAGGAAAACTCCTTACATGACACAAATTGATTGAATGGAGTTAAAACAGGAGTCCCTCTGTAAGGAAGATGGGCAGTTTGGATTGACAAATAGATGAGAAAGTACCATAGTTTTGGAGTATAAGCACCCTCCCCTACCCTCCTAAAAGAAGGTGGAAATGTTGGTGTGTCTCATACACCGAATACAGTCATTCTTGGCCTCCCGAAACCCCACCCTGCACATCCTGTTTTTGCAAAAAATGGCCCTGTTTTTCACAAAAATGGGCGCGCAGAGGGTTTGGGAGGCCTACAAAGTGCTCTTGGGGGTTGGGGAGGGCAAAAACTGTTTTTCTTTACCTCTTTCAAAATCGGGTGCGTCTTATACTCTGTGTCTTATAGTCTGAAAAATACAGTACCTTATCAGGAAGAACTGCGATTTCCGCGGGTCGCCTATGAGCCAATGATGAAGGAAGACACGGACACGAGTCTTCTCTCGGGATGAGACGACCCAGAGCATAGTCTGGATGACTCTTTTATTGAGCATACACAAAGAAAGGGTGGAGTCACATGGTCTATGTGGACCAATCATGGTTGTACAAGTCTATGGTATATGGTAACTCATTTACTTCCATGTAGACCTCTGAACCTAGAGAATGCCCATAGTCAGCAAATAAATCTTTACTAGCATGCAAACTTCGACCCCTACTTAA
This sequence comes from Thamnophis elegans, assembly GCF_009769535.1. Taxonomy (NCBI): domain Eukaryota; kingdom Metazoa; phylum Chordata; class Lepidosauria; order Squamata; family Natricidae; genus Thamnophis; species Thamnophis elegans. Next base: position 9,945,861 of record NC_045554.1, read on the forward strand.
TACTGCAGAGTCAGCATGCAAACTTCTGACCCACTTAATACTGCAGAGTCAGCAGGTGGTGACCTCTGCCCTACTTAGTGCTGAGAGTTAACAAGTTTGTAATCTCTGACCTTATGGTAAGTGATTACTGCTGATTCGCATAGTGTTCCAGCATACCTTTGCATGCCTACACTTATGTTACAACAAAGAACAATTGAATTTCCTTAAAGAGGATGGGTTCTCCAGTTGTAGAGATCTTCTGATCTTCTTTGTAGATACTGCTGTGCCGGCTTCCACAAAATAGGAATTCAGGGATAAACATGACTCACACATGACTCCTTTTTATACAGTTTCCGAGATCAATACGGCAGTAGCAATAGCACTTAGACTATATACCGCTTCACAGTGCTTTACAGCCCTCTCGAAGCGGTTTATAGAGTCGGCATATTGCCCCCAAATCATCTGGATCTTTATTTTAGCAACTTCAGAAGGACGGAAGGCTGAATCGACTGTGAGCTGGTCAGGATCGAACTGCTGACAGTCAGCAGAGTTAGCCTGCAATACTGCATTCTAACCACTTTGCCACCACAGCTGTTTATAAAGCAGCTGAGAGAAGTTTTAAAACAGAGCTAATTTGGTCAAGCTATTTGGTCACCTGTTGTGGCCCAGCAGGAGCCATTGGAGCTGCCACCAGATTCCGACAGCAGGGGCCCTATGAGTCAGCTCTGGAGGATGTGGAGTACCCTGGACAGGGTTCTGACTTCGAGCAGGGCGCAGAGAGGCTGGTTGGCCACCAAGAGGCTCCCTGAGCATTGGACCAATGGGGGGGGAAACAAGGGAGTGTGATCCTGACGTCAGCAGTGAGTTGTTCCTGGATGCCCGCACCGAAGAGCTAATAGGCGTCAGGAACAGTTGCGCAAGTACAGGAGGTAATTGCACACAGTGGTGGTAATTAGGCTCCTCTCCAGACTATAAAAGGACTGCTTGTGCAAACACCCCTTTTGCAGTAGTCAACGCAGGAACTAATGTTGGAGAACATTATTGAGCTTGGCAGGCTGGATTGCTGCCACGGCTTATCTGTGTGGATTGCTGCCCAAGCTTGTCTGTGCCGGTTTGCTGCCAAGGACCTGTCTGTCTGTTAATTAAATGCTGTAACTTATCTTTGGCTCAGAGTTTGTTGGTGTGGGACGAGGGGGGTCAGAACAGTCACCCATATTGCAGTAAGAAGCAAGTAAGTTGGGAAGTAGCTGTGATCCCTTGGATTTCCAAGATGTTCTTGACCGACAAATCATTTCTAGGCATGCTTTAATGCCGCTGATTCAAGCCCCGGTGACATGAATTTTAAGTAAAGATCAGTCAAAGGAACCAGTGAAAATAGTTTTGAAGAGAAAGAACAAGGTCTGAAGGATGCTGATTCTGGGGATGCCCACCCTCACCCTACAAAGCTTCCACCAGCCAGCTTCCTGTGCAGTCCTTGGACCCAAAATGCTAGCTGTGGCTTTTCTGTCCATTGTTGCAGCTTCTTCCAAAGAAGGAGCTGATTGTCTTAGGGATGCTTTCCTTGACACTTTCAAATTTGTGCGATCTCGACAAGTCTCCTGCTTGATTTTTCTAAACCAGCAAAATAGAAATATTGATTTTTTGGGGTGGTGGGGAGAGAGAAATAGGAAAGATGAGGCTAGATGCTAACCAAGGACAACGCGGAACATCTGAATTTTGCATCTGGTTTTGTGCAAATGTTAAAAGTTAGAAGCTAGGAATCCCCTGGTGGAGATTTCTATACTTGTTGAGACCTGAGCAAAGTTGGGTCATAGAATGGTCCTTTCCAGCACTGTGTGAAGCAATAGTTATTGAATACTTGGCGAATAATCAATCATCAAGCTAGTGCTGCCTTTGGATGAATCACTACCGTATTTTTCGGAGTATAGGATGCACCGGAGTATAAGACGCAGCAAGGTTTTGAAGAGGCAAATAAAAAAAGTTTTTGCACTCTGCAAACCTCCAAAAACCGGCCTGTTTTTGCAAAAACGTACCCATTTTTTCTCAAAAAAAGGTGAACAGCCTTTAGTGGGCTACAGAGCGCTGGGGGGGGGGGGGAATGAGCAAAAAACAGACTGTTTTTGCAAAAACAGGCCCATTTTTTTTAAAAAAGGGCATGGATAGCCTCTAGGAAGTTTATAGAGTGCTCCTGGGGCAGGGGGGTTTAAAATTGAGTTCATTCTGCCCTCCTCAGCCCCCAGGAGCTCTCTGAAAGCCAGAAAACGGAAGAGCAGTCCCGTGGCGCATGCATGCTCTGGGAAGCTGAGCTTTCACTTTCTGGTATGCATGCACATGTGAAGACCAGCTGTCCGGCATGCATGCGCACATCAGAAACCGAAAAAGCAACGGACGACGGCGAGTGTGCCCAGAAAGATGGCTCTGTGTGCCACTTCCGGCACGCATGTCATAGGTTTGCCGTCAGACAACTAGGATAAGGTTGGGAAATTTCTCTTAAGTTCACAATGAAAACACCATATTACCGTGTTTCCCTGAAAAAGACAGGGTCTTATTTTCTTCTGAACCCCCCCCCCCAAATAAGCGTTTGGCCTTATTTTCGGGAGACCTTATTATTTTTGAGGTGCAGGAGGCCCTTTAACCTCAGCCTGTGGATCAGCTGACCCAGAGAGGGACGGAAGTTCTGTCTCTTTTTCTGGCACACTCTTACCAGCCCTGGCATTGCTGGGCCTGCCGTTCTTTTACGGCCGCCACTAAGAGAAGGGGCGCGGTAGCCAGGATTTGCGAGAGCAGCCTCCACGAAGCCATTCTGCGTGGATGGCAGGTACATGTGGGGCGCCTGGGGTACGTTTCCCCCTTCCCTGCCCCAGGATATGGCGGGGACCAGCTGTGTATGAGTTTAAATATTTTAGGGGAGGTCTTATTTTCGGGGGAGGGTTTATTTTAGTGCATGCACTCAAAAGACCGATTGGGGCTTATTATCCGGGAAGGTCTTATTTTGGGTGAAACAGGGTAGTTGTGTCCTTCCACCTTGGTACTTGAGAGACCGCCTGCTGCCAATTACCTCCTCTAGACCGATTAGATCCCACAGATTAGGCCTCCTCCGAATTCCATCCACTGGCCAGTGTCGACTGGCGACTATCTGGAGGAGAGCCTTCTCTGTGGCCGCTCCGACCCTCTGGAACGAACTCCCGTGGAGATTCGAACCCTCACCACCCTCCAGACCTTCCGCAAAGCCCTTAAAACCTGGCTATTCCGACAGGCCTGGGGCTAAAAAGCTTCTACCCCCTTCTCGAATGGTATGACTGTTGTATGTTTTAAATTGCGTGTCGTTTTAATTTTTGTCTGCACCCCCTCCCTTGGTTGAGTTGTGAGCCGCCCTGAGTCCCCTTCGGGGGGAAAGGGCAGCATATAATAAAATAAACATTAACATTAACATAACATTAACATATGAGGTTCTCAGGTTGCTTGGAAAATTGTCTAGACTTTGGTTTCGCTTGCCAAAGGCGGAATCTTAGAACTGAACCATGTCACCAACGGCTATTAAAAACACTAAATGATCAATTTAGAAGAGTTGACTTGTTTGTATAAGGATGATGCTTTTTTTCCCATCTCCACATCAGTGTCAAATAATCTGATCTGGAGGCCTAATGGGTTTTCTTTCTACTGTCCCCTTTCCATTTCTCTTTTTCTAGTAAGTTTATCCAAGATAAGTATCCTGGCTACAGTCAACAGGCAGCTGCATATATAGCTGGAGCGGTTTACGACAGCTCTCTTGTGCTCTCGGCGGCCGTTGGCATACTGATTGTAAGTTTGAAGGATGGTTTTAAGACTCGAGGGTAGAAATGGGGCAATAGGTTGATGGGGCATTTGCCTCCGTTTGCCTTTGTGGAGCAACCCGTAAAGGCAATCCATAAAATTGTGCAAATGGGAACAAAGAAGCCTGAAAAGAATAAAGAACAAGGTGTGCGACTTTTTCTGGGGCGAAGGCTGCATTGAGTTTTTGCTGCCCTGTTCCGAAATGTGAGTACGACATGGACAAAAACTGTCCTGTCCCCCCCCTCTCTGGTTAGCCCCGATGTAATTAATCTCGAAGTCATCAAATCATCACTGGAAAAAAATATTTGGGGAACAAATTTTGGGAAATGGTATAATTCATTCCTTTTCTTTTAGAGGGTAGGTTTTTTTGGGGGTGGGGTTTAGAAGTTTGTGGTTTTGAAAAATAGAATAGAATAACGGAGTTGGAAGGGACCTTGGAGGTCTTCTAGTCCAACCTCCTGCTTAGGCCGGAAACCCTACACCACCTTTGGAACGAATCCCCATGGAGATTCGAACCCTCACCACCCTCCAGGCCTTCCGCAAAGCCCTTAAAACCTGGCTGTTCCGACAGGCCTGGGCTAAAGAGCTGTTGCCCCCATCTTGAATGGTATGACTGTCGTGTGTTTTTAAATTATGTATTGTTATGTATCGTTTATTTTTTATTTTTGTCTGTACCCCCCCCCCTTCCCTGATTTGATTTGTTAGCCGCCCTGAGTCCCCTTCGGGGGAAAAGGGCGGCATATAAATATAATAAATTAAATTAAAATTAAATTAAATTAATTAAATTCAGACATGGTTATCCAATGTCTTCTTTACAACTTCCAGTGTTGGAGCATTCACAACTTCTGGAGGCAAGCTGTTCCACTGATTCATTGTTCTAACAAAAATGTGAATTACATTTTTTAAAGCTAGATTTCTGTGTGGCCCCAATAAGCCGAATGCATTGACATCACCCTATTTGTGATCTGTGTGCATGCACGCATGTGTGTCTTCAGCTCAGTGCTGGCTTAGTGACTGCAGTTTCCTTGACAAGATTTCAGAAATGCTTGGTCCTTCACTTCTTCCTAGAGCTGAGAGAGTGTGACTGGCCCAAGATCATCCAGCTGTCTAAGGCAAGACTAGAACTCACCTTCTCCCAAAGCTTGATGCTGGCTCTCATTTCTCTTTCTGCTTTTTTCCAGGATTATATCGGGCTGAGGGTGTTTGCTGTTGGCTGTGCGGTGCTCACGTTGCCCGTATTTGCTCTCTTGGCCTTCACCTTCGTTCCCCCACTAGTCTCCACCATCTGGTTAGGAATCACCTACTCCTTTGCAGCTGTAAGTTTTCAGAGCTGTTCATGTATTGATTCTCTCCTGATTTCTACTCAACTTTTCAGCCAGGGGGAAATTTCTGGTATTGACCTAACTTTGTCCCATGTTGCCGGGTTCTTCTTTAGAGAGAAAAGGTTAGGAGGAGGCGAGGAGAAAGCGAGTCAGAGCAGGAGAACTATCTGGCAGGCAATTTAAGCGGGATTTTGATTTTGCTGAGTCTCACATTCCACTGCTGGCTTCAACTGTTTTAGAATCGGAGGTCATGGAGCACGTAGAGTCTAATTTCTGCTCGTTGCAGGAATCCAAATTTAAGTGTCTGGGAGGTTAAGCGCTCCTGAGAAATGAGTTGGCTCCTGTTAGTGGGAATAGAATGAGTCCGTCTATCCAGGGACCTCCAATCTTAACAACTTTAATTCAAGTGAAGTCAATGAGGAAACCAGCCACCACCTGATGTTGTGCTTAATCACTGCACATGATTCCTTAACACCATAATCTGAACTGTCATTGTACACTGAAGATCGCACTTGATTTTGTTGTACAAGGTGCATGGACAATAAAGTAAACTGACTAACTAATGTCAGGGTTCCAAGTAACACCCACAACAAAAGAAGACTCCGAGTTTCTTAAAAGTTCCATTTTTATTAGAAATGTCGTTATGGGCACATCTGGGAAAGCCCAAATCTGAAAGCTTCCATGTTTTCCCCACCCAAAAGAAAGTCCAAGTCCCTGCCCAGCCCACATGCCCATCACATTGTCCAATCAGGCACCATCAAAAACTGGAGATGCCTCCCAGTCACACCATCGCAGCTGCAGGGCAAGATGGCCTTGACTTTCTGAGAAAGGAATGTTATTTTGACTATATATCACCCACACTCTATATAATCCCCCCTCCCATTTTTCTACAGTAGAAAATGTGGCAGGCCTGAAGTCCGAAATGTAAAAGATGGCATTTAAAACTTGTAGATCAGAGTTGAAGTCCACAATTCTTAAAAAGTTGCCAAGATTGGAGACCCCTGACATAAGCAGCCTAATCTGTGGCATCCCATTGTGATTATCAGTAAACAGAGGCTTTAGAAGAAGGTTGGGATCTTGTGATCACTTACGAGTTGTTGATAAGAACTCCTGTTTATTCTGGACTCTTTAACAAGTTCATCTCAGCATTTCTCAACCTTAGCCATCTTAAAATGCATGGACCGGCTAGGGAATTTTGGGAGTTGAAGTCCGCACATCTTCAAGCTATTAAGGTTGAGAAACTTGGCTTTCATCCGATTGTTTCCTCCGAGATGAAGCTACTGTGAAGTTTGAGTCTTCCTTCCTGCAAAAGTGGATTTTTTTCCTCACACCATTTCTCCGGACTGTCTTTTCAACTCTCTTTTGTTCAGGCCAGCATGTGGCCTTCAATTCCGCTTGTGGTTCCTCAAGCAACGTTGGGAACGGCTATGGGGTGGCGACGTCCGTGCAAATGATCGGTATCGGACTCTCTAATGTGATCGTGGGACGGATTTTGGGAACAAAGTCCAGGTAGTAACTGTCTTTCTGCTTATGAAAGTTAAGAGTTTACACGTGACTGCAGGGATATTGCAATGTCATAAATGTGAACAAGGATCATAAGTCCCCTTTTCAAGTCCGTTCAAACGGTTACTAAGTGAACTGCTATAAGTCAGGACCATCTGTATCTTACGGAACTAATGCGATATGATGTAAATGCTTGGGCTTGTTCCTCTTGCTCCATATTCAGGCCAGTAATGTTTTTCTTTTTTTAAAAAAACCTTTGCCAGTGAACTGAAGATCCCCTTATGGCGCTGGCAACAGATGATGATCTTCATGCTGGCCAACACCATCGCTTGCATTGGCACCTCTGTCTGCCTTAACATAGTAGATAAGAAGCAGGTAAGAATCCATCTTGGCCGATTACAAGGGGGAATCCCTTACCCTGGACTAAGGTCCATAAAGGTTCAACTTTCACCAAACTTTCCCAAATTCTATGAATTCCCAGGGTGGCATGTTGAACCGCTCGACCAACGCTCCCCAACTGAGGCAGTGGCCCAACCGTCTGTTGACACAGCTCCCCTTCTCAATGAGACGGAAGAACCATCGATCAACTGAAGAAGAGGCCTTCGGGATGGAGTAGAACGTAAATGAGCCTCATTCTTCAATGTGTCCCCCTTTATTTGGGGGTTTAGTAAGAAATTTAAGGAACGGGGCGTAAATCCGGTGTATAGGAATAGCTGCTTTTCAAGTAGCTGCTTGGTGCTATGTGTTAACTGAAAATCTTACACTATATAATTCTACCGCTGCCGCAAGTGCGAGATGTTTTAATGCAATTTTGAGTATTTAACCATTAAGATGTCTTCTTTATTGCGGGAAGTTTTTCTGCTGAAGAGATTGAAATAATTTTTCTGTAGATCTTAATTGGATGGAAGGCGGGAATGTGAAATTACTCTGTGCAAGCAATTGTATATATACAAACCTTGCACTCTTTTTTAAAAAAAAGTCCTCTTGCACTGTTGAAAGACTAATATTGGATTTCATCCTTGTAGCACCCATCACAGCAGTATTATCAAAATCCTTTATAATTTCCTTTTCCAAAATTTTAGGTCAAGGTCTGCCTTCCTCACGTCTATTTCAATTATATTGGCTTCTTTTTGAAATCTATTCTGACAGCATTGAAAATCCTAATATAATATATTCGGGAACTGAGGTATTATAGTACAGTGCCAGATATTTCAGTTTCCATTTCTCTTCTTTATTTCTTCTGAAGGAGGATTCCAATAGCTCCTTCCTGACCATTGGGGGATATAAAGGCTAATATGAACGATGATTGATTTGACTGCATATTGAAATATTCTGCATTGAAATATTCTGAATCTCTTTAGCGCAATATCCTTTACTGGTAATTGTGGCCATATAAGTTGGTAATTTGTCAAGAGGGCTGTGTTTAACTTTGCTCTAGAAGTAGAAACGTAATACCCGTCAAGATAATCTATTAACACTGTTAACTATATTCACTTCAGAGTTAAGCACTCTGGATAGGCAAACCCATCCCAGAGGCATTTGATGCTTTGAGCCAGCAGTAAGTAACGTGATCCAGTTATGAGTTAGCTTTTGGCTCTGCTGTCCCTCAAGTGGTTAGCTGGCCTTAGACTTCAGATGTTGCATAGCAATTAGAAATATAACCGGCCCATGCCAATAACTCTCCCCAGCGATATCTAACCAATTACTGATGGGATTCACTGCTTGGTAAGACCTCCAGAATTTGGAAAAAGACAGTATTTTGCAGGCAGATGGTATACAGGCCTCCCTGAACATAGATGGATGGGTTTCTGTAAAAATACACAACAGCATTCTTGGCCCTCTTCCTTTAATCACATCCCCATCAAATTGAAAGCTCATTTTTAGCACAACTAGACAACCCATGACTCGGAAGGGACATCTTGGAGATATTTCCCGACCAGGTTTCCCAATGTCTTCAAAATCAAATTCAAGATACATTCAGAGATGCAACGGTCTTGAAGATAGTCCATGTGGGATGTGTAGAACAAAACACCAATGCGGAAAATGCTTTATGACATTTTGCACCATGTTACAAATGTGAGGATTCTTACATCGTAACAGGTTTTATCACATTTGCCAAATTTCAATCCCATGAGAATCGGCCGTCCCTAATTTGGGGCACCTTCTGTAAAGTTAGCCCACTTGAGGCCCCTTGCTTGAAAACGTTCTGTCCCATGATGCATTCGGTTAAAAGATTACAGGAACGAGATGTTCTATGGAGATTCTCAGTCATCCAAGGTCACGGTTGTCCCAAAGGTGTTTTCTAAAGAAACAACTGGACTTTCTCTTTTTTTCTTGAAGAAGTTTCGCTTTTCATCCAAGAACTGAAGAAGTGAAATGTCTTCAAAGAAAGTCCAATTGCTTCCTGAAAAAGCACCTTTGCTACAGAACAAGTGTTTTAATATATAGATGCCAAACTTGGCTTGATCTCCTACCTCAACTTTTAGAAGAAGGAAAGTGAGCTGCAGCTCTGCTAAGGGAAGGCCACTTGGAATGCTAAGATTTAGAATGGGAAGTATGATAGGTATATTTTTGTGACGCGGCTACTAAAGCAAACAGTCAACTCACAGGTGGCCTCTTTGCAAAATTAGAGCCAAACATCGTTACAAGCATCCCATCTACTCCTCTGAAATGATCCCTGTGCCACTTTTGCCATTCCTTTAAAATGAACCACTGGGTTATAGCTTATCTAACTTTTCTCCGAAGGCCTGCATGACTCAACTCACATGAAAATAAAGACTGCCAACTTAATTATTTTTTATTGTCAAATGATATAAAGAACAACGGACACAACTTGATTTGTCTTAATAGCAACACTCTTCACATTTGGATACTAGAGTGGGGAAAAAGGGATAGTGGTAATGTTACAAAGGGATTGATTTTTTTTAAAAAAAAATGCAGATGTACCAGACAGCATAGATTGATGTGAGAAACAATGGCACCAAAATGGATTCAATCAAGTTAATTATTATTTCCCTGAACACCATTACAAAGAAAGACTTAAAGGCATTTCAGTAGAAAAAAAATATTTTTGCATTTATGACAAGGAAGAACCGGGAAAGTCTTCTCATTCCTCTGTACAGATTGTCAATTGCACAAAAGGAACTGCTTGCATCCTAAACCTGTTCACAAAAGTCTTGGGAATGAATGGGTTGCCTGTGGACACTAACAGTCAGTTCAAGGGTTGAATGTCAAGGTTGCATAGCTAATGATTGTGCCACCTCGCAATGGCTATTAGCACAAATAAAAGGAATTTTATAAACCTTGCTTCTGTTTTGCCCCAACAATCGCATTATTTACCAATCATGTGATATATTGTGTGCTAGTTTGGTTACAGTAAAATCTCTGGATTACCAGCCACTTGGGAAGAAATGACTGTTTTTTTAGGAGAGGCACCTTGGGCTTAGACTATCTCAGTTTGTACATGTAAAACTCATGAGGCTATAAGGGGATTAAAAAAAGACTTGAAGAATCCGTCAGTTCTACTGTAATTGACTAACAAAATACAGTTGTTTTTTTAAACAGCATGATCAACATATTTGAGTTATTATTAACTCCTAATGTAGTTTTTGTTTAAAAAAAAAAACCTGTCTGGACACATAGCGTAATCCTCAGCCACCCCTCGAGAAAAAAAATGATAGGCACAAAGTTACATCCATCAGAACTTAAGGCTTAGCTGGAAAAAAAAAGGCTAACAGAGAAGCACTAGTGAAAACGCCCCTTTGAAATTTTGCAACCCAGTGTAGTGATGACCTATGCAAATGGCATCCAAAAGCGGACATTGGCCAATTGTTCTCATATCGCTTGTTTCGTACAAAGCTAAGCAGTGTTTACATTCTGTTCGTTTGTTTTCCTATCTCCCTAGTATTGAAAGGGTGCAAACCGTGTGAGAGAACCTGGCAAGAAATATTAAACAGTGCCGAGTTTCAGCACGGGTTGAGTGTTTAGTTCAGAGTTTATCAAAATGCTGGACTGTTTCAACTTCTGGTACAGGGCACCTCAGAAATACTTTGCCATGAACTTGTGATATCGTGATGGAGCAAGCTATTCTACAAAGGTCACTGGCTTTCTGATATGTTGATGAATTCCAACAGAAAATTTTCAGGGAGTGGAACAAAGCAAACCACCATGATCTGATCATTTGACATTGAGAAATTAGGACTACTCGTACAACAGATCTAGACCAGCCCAATGTTGGCCAATTTTAAGACTCGTCGACTTCAACTATCCGAATTACCCAGCCAGCTGGGAGTTGAAACCCACAAAAAGTCTTAAAATTGCCACAAGTTGGACACCCTGGTCTAGAAAGCATTCATCCAAAAAGACAGACTTTTTCCCTTCTCTCTATTCACAAACTCACACTGCAATTATGGGAAACAGTGCAAGGTGAAATCCATCCAACATTGTATATTGCAAACGTCCTGGTAGCAACAGAGGAGAGACCAGTAGGAGTCTTGAGCCAGGTCTAATAGTCAGCTAAATTAGTCCTTACTTCTAGCTTGTGCCTGGAGATGTTAGCTGGACGTTTCCAGCTCGATTCTGTTCAACGTAACCATCCTAACCAAGGTTCTAATTCTGGCCAAAGAGTGTTTCTCAATAGGCCCAGGTTCGGAAGCAGGCATCTTGCTCCTTCAAGCCCTCCCTCCCTTGGCAGTCATCTCACTAATTAGCAACTCCCTCCTGCTTCTGTCCTCTCCAGTAAGGTATTACATTTAATACACACACAGGGAAATCTTCCAGAATAAGCCAATGGCTGCCAATTTGCCTATGTCTCTTTGGGATTTGTTACCCTGAGCTGCATCTGCATAGCAAAGAAGCAGACATGATGTCAGTAAGACACCGGTTGAAAAGACACCCCCATCCAAATAGGTGAATATGGTAAGGAGAAAGGAGGAGGATAATTGATTTTATTTTCTAAGTTTGCCTTTCCCTAATGGGGATTTAAACAATGAATGCTGGATTGTATATTGGGATGGATCTTTTTCATAGCTTCTTGTGGACACGAATAACAAATCCATTCAAAGGCGGCTTTGCTTGCTTTTGAATGTCCTTTGAATTACAGGACAAGGATATTTGAGTGTTAAGTGCGGATCTGGGCTGCTTTCTGGTGGGGTCAACTCATTTTTGTTCCAATGTGAAACAGATAACTGAAACATTACAAAATAGGCTGCTTTTTCATAATACTTAAAAGGTACGTTCTCAGGGATGAGACCGTATGATTGTAGGAAATGTTAAGGCAAGACAGCTGTGATTGGGGATAGAAGAGCATTACTAGTAAAGCAAACTAAAAGAAATGACATTCCAGTTATCCAGACATCATACTCTCTACAACTGAGAGATATCTTTGAATGCTTCCCGTTGAGGTTTAAAAATGGAATACGTGCGAGAACTAAGATTGACCCTTTCCCAATGGTGCTAAGCTGTTATAAATAGACCTCAAGGGTCAGCCTTTGGTCATCCTAAGAATCAGGTTAAAAATTCACAGGAAGTTGATATTCACAGTTTAAGGACTATAGCCATGATGGCGAACCAATGACACATGGGCCAAAAGGTGGCATGCAGAGCCCTCTCTGTGGGCACGTGCGCCTTGCCAGCTGGTCTTTGTGGGTGTTGGAGTGCCTGAAAACAGCTCAAAATATGGCCTGAAAAACGACCCAAAAACAGGCATGTGTGCTCCGGCCAGCTGGTCTTCAGGATTCTGGTGTTCCATTTGGGCAGTCAGTGCCGAAAAAGTTCGCCATCACTGGGCTATAGCAACGAAAGGCTGTTTAAATACTCTCTTGCAAGTTAAAAGGCACAGAGATGTTATGTGTTCAGTTGATAAACTTAGAAGCTCTCTGGTTTCCAGGAACTACAGAATAAGTGACTTCTTACAGAAATTATTTTTTTTCCAAAGAAAGCTTTCATACTTACATTCTTCCAAGAAAGGACTTTCAACAACTTGGTTTTTCAAGCTTTCTATTGTTAGAAGAACACCCGGGTGGGCCATTTGGGGAGTGGTGTTCAGCAGGGGGGGGGGGTCTCCAGCCTCAGCTAATAACTTTATGATTTGTGGACTTACCCTCTCCCAGAATTCCTCAGGCAGCATGGTTGGCTGAGGAATTCTGGGAGTTGAAGCCCACAAGTCTCAAAGTGGCCAAGGTTGGAGGAAACACTCCCACTCCCAGTGTTCAGGATCTGTGAGGTCACATGAATTGGCACTACGCAATGTTTGAAGTTGGTATAGGTGGTGCTGAGGGAAGAGATGAAATATATAATAAAATGAAGAATTGTTCCTGGAAAGCACAGGAAGAGATATGTGCGTTATGAGACCACCGTAGTTAAGGTTCTTCCGTTACTCTGGGCCCGCCTCTTTAGTCACTGCCTGCCCCTACAAGAACTGGTGGGCCCCACAGTCTTGCCCCCCACCCCACTATTGGCAGAGGGAGTGAAAGATGAGCCCAAGTGCTTGAAAAACAAAACGGGCAGTGCCTCATGTGGCTAAGGGTAAAGGAGCTGCCTCTGCATGGAAAGGCCTAGCTAAGGGGAGAGAAAAGTCACGAAAGGGAACCAAAGAGCAACAAGGAGAGCAGACTAAGAGTCAGCATAAATTAGAAAGAGAACTTTTCTGCAAGCAGCAGCAGCAGCAGTTTGCGGCCTAAATGAAAAGTTAAAATCTTCAGGCATAATACCTTGTGACGGGAGGTTAGTGATGAAGGAGAGAGTTAGTCACTAGCTTCTGAACTGCCTCCTTGGAGAGGATTCAGGCTCTAATTTTAAACTTAAGTGGTTTGGCTTCGTTCTCTCAACAGACTTTTTTTTTTTAATGCGCTGCTCACCATGAAGTTATGCCCAAATGGTCAAAAGAGGAGTGCCACAAAGCGAAGCTTCTAAATCTCTCCCAGAAAGGGATTTGTGCATGATTTATTTCAACTACAATTTATATCAAAAACCGATTTGCTCCTTTCGCTTTTCTGCAAGATGACAATCAAGGGACTCTCTTTTCCAGGGCATAGAGGAGCAGTCTCCCTTCTTTACAAACACAGAGGGAAATCTACTTGAGGCCTAGCTGGCAGACCAAAAATGGGTCTCGCACCTTAATTGGAATGTGTTCTGCAATCCATCTCAGGGAGTCTTCCTTCACCGTGTTCAGAATGCAGAGGGAAGGAAGGAGCTCAGGGCTCATCCCTGTCTTACAAACGAACACCCAAAAGGCTTATGATGATGGCTGCCGTGGACTAAATAAGCCAAACGACTAAGTGCCTCCCTCCTTCAAGCACTAAAAAAATATTCGGATAATGAACGCTTAAGACATTGGGGAAGGTGTGTGTGTGGTGTGTGTGTGTGTGTCTCTTCCCTAATAGAATGCAATGCTAGATTTGCCTCCCGGCGGGTTGAGGACTTTGTTGTGAGAACGCGGCCGTGGTCCCAGCCTGGGCTCGTGATCGTCTATCTTGGGGCCAGGGTCTTTGGGGATTTCCTTCGGCAGGTCCTTCTTCTCACTCAACTCTTCTCTCTGTGGTCTTTGGTCTTCTGGAACTGTGCAAGATGATACATGGCAGATTAAATCATGGTGGTCATTTCGTTTGGTTTTATTCCAACTAGGCTGCCAACACTTGGATTTCGCATGCAAGGTTCCCAAGCATGGGGTGGTGTGATTAACTTAAAGACTTCCAGTGTTGGAGCATTCACAGCTTCTGGAGCAAGTTGTTCCACTGATTAATTGTTCTCACTGTCAGGAAATTTCTCCTCAGTTCTAAGTTGCTTCTCTCCTTGATTAGTTTCCACCCATTGCTTCTTGTCCAGCCCAGGTGCCCTGGAGAATAGTTTGAGTCCCTCTTCTTTGTGGCAACCCTTGAGATATTGGAACACTGCTATCATATCTCCCCTAGTCCTTATTTTTATTAAACTAGACATATCCAGTTCCTGCAACTGTTCTTCATGTTTTAGTCTCCAGTCTCCTAATCATCTTTGTTGTTCTTCTCTGCACTCTTTCTAGAGTATCAACATCTTTTTACATTGTGGCAACCAAAACTGAATGCACCTAATCCCAGTGAGTCTACTACTTCATCTGAAGATGTTAGCTAGTTCATCTTATGCAATGCTTCCTCACACATCATCCCTTGGAAGAATGGTGTGTGTGTTTCTGTGTGTGTGAAACTTTTAACATTTGAGGCATGGCCTGTCAAATGTAGTACACTGTTAGGATCGTAAGTGGAAATCTCTCAGAGGGACAATAGAGTGAATCTATCTCTCTCTAGAGCCAATCTTGGCAATTTTAAGACTTGTGGACTTCAACTCCCAGAATTCCACAGCCAGTCATGCTTGGAAACATTATATGCAAATCTATGCTGGTTGGGGAATTATGGGAGTTGAAGTCCACAGGTCTTAAAGCTGCCAAGTGTGGACACCCCTGCTGTAAAGTATACAGTACTTAAAGCTATAATGTGATTTTCGAAAGCGGATATGATATAAAGGATAAAATAATGGAGCTGACAGAATTCGGGGAAGCCTCGCTCCAATTACCTTTTGTTTCCCGTGGTGAATCTCCTCTATCCTTAAAGAGAAAGGAGTGATCCTGGATAAGAAGGAAGGGAAAGGTTGTAGATATTAACCAACACTTTGAAAAAGCCGTTTTTTATGAGAATCGTTTCAAGTTGTAAGAAAACCAATTCTGGCAATCCAGCTTTACAAAGCAATGCTTCTAAGGACATGAATACTCTGCATCACTCCTGCATCAGTCAGAAAAAACTTTATAGAGATTTTGTTTTGTATTAACGCCAATGTTTCCCTCATAGTCAATTTTAATGCTAGATTATTTATATTGCTTGGCCAATCAAGACAGCATTAGTTTCGTAAATTGTTTCTGTCACTCAAGAGGTACGTATTCAACAGCTTTCTTTGTACAAACACAACTGCTTTGCCTTACATAAAGGTTTAGAGTTTAGAGTTTTATTTCATTTGTATGCCGCCCTTTTCCCTAAGGGGACTCAGGGCGGCTCACAACTCAAAAAGGGAAGGGGGGATACAAACAGTTTAACAAGAACACAAAACTATACATAGTTAAAAGCACAACAACCATACCATTCGAGATAGGGGCAGCGAATCTTTAGCCCCAGGCCTGTCGGGACAGCCAGGTTTTAAGGGTATGCGGAAGGCCTGGAGTGTGGTGAGGGTATGAATCTCCACGGTGAGTTCGTTCCAGAGGGTCGGAGCAGCCACAGAGAAGGCTCTCCTCCGGGTAGTCGCCAGTCGACACTGGCTGGCGGATGGAATTCGGAGGAGGCCTAGTCTGTGGGATCTAATTGGTCTAGTGGAGGTAATTGGCAGTAGGCGGTCTCTCAAGTACCCAGGTCCAAGATTCCCTGCGCACATATGTACTAGTCGTTCCCGACTCTAGGGAGCGGTGCTCATCTCCATTTCCAAGCCGAAGAGCCAGTGCTGTCCGAAGACATCTCAGTGGTCATGTGGCCGTATGACCTCAACACCAAAGACGTATGGAATGCTGTTACCTTCCCACCAAAGGTGCTCCCTATTTTTCTACTTGCATTTTTACATGCTTTTGAACTGCTAGGTTGGCAGAAGCTGGGACAAGTAACAGGAGTTCACTCCGTTAGGCAGCGTCAGGGATTCGAACCACCGACCTTTCTGATCGACAAGCTCAGTGTCTTAGCCACTGAGCCATCGGGTCCCCCTGAGCCACCAATACATAGATTATTGTAATTTGGGCTGCTACTTTTTTTTAATAGAAGAAAGTGAGTGGAAGCTGTAAGTGAGTTACCTTGGGCTTATTCGGATGTGCTTTGACGGCACTGAGAGGGGATGGGGTGCCAAAGATATTGCTTGTTTTCCCTCCAGGTGGGTTTATAAATTGCCGGGATGCATTCGGTTTATGATCCTCAAAAATGCCGCTGTCTTTCCCACCTGCAAGACAAAAATAACTGAGGAAGTTTGCAGGAACTGCTCTTCCCCTCCGATTCTCCAGGGCAGGAGGAAACAAGCAGCGAACTCTAAGGCTAGGATGTTGAGGCCCTCCAGGAACCAGACATGCTTGCACAGCTTTGGCTAAGGGCTTCCTTTTTGAAATCCTGTTGATTTTCCTTTCTGCTGCTTAATATTCCTTTATTAATCTCTTTGACCAGCATTACAAATAGAGAAAAAAAAAACAACGAAATTGTTACAAAAAACCCTTTATCAAAGAAATGATCGTGTAAAAATAACACGTGTAAGCCAGAGATTTGCACCACTGTATGGCCCGGTAAGCGTGTTTTGCAAGCTAAAATGTAAATGAAGCGTTAACATCCCTTAAAAGTTAATGTAAGCTGGATTTATCTATATCTGTACCTAGCCCTTAATTTCTGAAATAACTGTATAAACTATAAATATCATATAAGTTGTATATAAAGAGAAAGCATGTCTTGAGATACTCTAAAAGGGCCCCGTAGGAAGCCATAAAGGTAGTCCTCGACTTACAACAGTTCATTTAGTGATGGTTCAAAGTTACAATGGCACTGAAAAAAGTGACTTATGACTTATTTTCACTTACGACCACTGCAGTATCCCACATGGTCACGTGATCAAAATTCAGATGCTTTAGCAAGTGGTTCATATTATGACGGTTGCTATGTCCCAAGGTCACCTGAACCCCTTTTGCGATCTTCTGACAAGCAAAGTCAATGGGGAATCTTCACTTAACAACCACGTTGATAACTTAATAAATGTAATGATTCATTTAACAACTGTGGTGAGAAAAGACGTAAAACGGGAAAGACTCACTTCAGAAGTATTTCATTTAGCAACATAAATTTAGGGCTCAAATGTGGTCATAGCTCGAAACTCCAAAATATTAACATGGTCATTAAAAAAAAATGCTTACACCTTACGAACTCAGTGTTGTTTAAAAATCGTAACAAGCGATTGTTACAAAACAAGATGTTACAAAACAAGTTTCAAAATCACGTTCAAAATCAAGTAAACTTGCAAAACACTTCACTTATGCATAGCAATAACTTGTTCTTTCTATGAGTAATTAACTCTGAAATTGTCAGCAACCTAAATTATGCCAGGTAGTGAACAACGGGGGTTCTTCTGTTGAAAGGAGGACAATGGCTGGGACTATATAATAATAAATGATAGCTATCTGGTTCCGTGGAGGAAAATATCAAACCTGTCACTCCCGTTCTCAGTATTTTCAAGAAGGGTATGGTTCTCACCTGGGGGATTTGTTCTCTTTGGGAAATTCATGGGTTCTTCAGCTGCTGCAAATATGTTAGAGGCCATTTTCTGTGTCTTGGAAGAGGAGGACACTTCTGCACTTCCAAAGAGATCGCTGGACAGTCCACCTGGTGGCTGCAGCACCCTGTTTTGCATAAAATAATCCACAATCAAGCGTGATTATAAAAGATAGTTCTGTACAAAGAAGTAGGCAGTGGAGGGGATGGGGGCTAAGGTTCTGATATCACACTGGCTTCCATTTAATATACTTCTGTGAATTGTAGGATCATTTAATTTGGAAATCATGTTTTGGGGGCATGGAATGATGTGCAAACCTTGGCCAGCATCTGATTAATCAATGTTCTTCTTTATCTGGCACTCTTCATCTGAAATATTTCTTTTGAAGGAAGTAGAAACATAGTTTCTTGGAGCCTGTGATACTTAACAATTTTCAATATTAAGATTCACGTGAAGAATTCTGAGTAAAGTATCAGGTTGTACAGTACTGGCAAATAACGTTCTTAGTGCAGATCTTTCCTACGAGAACTATATGTACACTCCCCCCCCCCACACACACACAAACCAAAGGGATTGTTGCAAAGTAGGATCAACAATTGGCCTGGTTCTTCTTACTGGCAATTTTCCTTTCCTTTTGGTTGCTGGGTGAGGCCACAACCACACCCAATCCCAAGCTGAGGAAGGCTGAACGCTGAGCTCAATTTATCCCTCAGGAACTTGTTCACACCCTTTCATGAATGTGTGAAAACTACAGTATTGGAATAGCGATGAGATACACTTTTAAAAAAAGATTACAGATTTGTATTATTGCCTAGCATAACAACTTTATTGTTCTCTGAAGGATTAAACCAAGGTTGTCCAACTTTGGCAACTTTTTAAGACTTGTGGACTTCAACTCCCAGAATTCCCCAGCCAACATTCTGGGAATTGAAGTCCACAAGTCTTAAAGTTGCCGAGGTTGGAACAACTCTGGATTAGACAATTTTAGTAGTGCATTTTATATCTTGATCTGTTAAAGTCTAGTAGTCTAATCAATTCTCTCCAAATTGACAGGCCCAAAATGTGGCAAAGTTTATCCCCCCCAAAAATTTTCACCCTCAATTAACGTGTTTGAAAGTGTGTGGTTTAAGGTGGACTCACTGAGACCTAATAAGGGTGCCCCAGACTTTTTTTTTTTTTAAAGCAAGTTTGGAGCTGGCAATTAGAAAAAGATGGGGCTCATCACCAGCAACAAATACAAATGGATATCACAGAAAATTTATAATCTTTATTCTTTGGAGTATATGCATTGTTAGACTGCTGCACTCAATAGAGGCTCACTGTCAAAAGTAAAAATCAACTTCCCTGCAAAGCTACAGGTTGCATCATTTAAGAACACAGCTTTGGAGGTAACCAGACAACTGTGCAACACACATCCTGGAGGATAACAGTGCTTTGATAGTGTAAAAAGCAAGGATACCTAAAACTGACTAAAGCAATTCAGGAATATGTTCAGAAATCTCAGTGATAGTCAGTTGAGAGATTATGATCTAAAAAGGAAAGAAGATGTTTCACCGGTAATAACATTTTCCAAAGGGATGGTAAAAATGCAGTTATAACCCATTGCAGATACAATTATAATCCACTGCAGATGTTTACCAAGCCAATTTCATAAAGAAAATTTCCTTTACAATCAAACTGCTTGGATAAGAAGTGAAGATAATAACTCCACTGCAGAATTACAGCTATTTTCTTTCATGATGCCACAGTGGAAAAGAGCCTGAAGTATTATATCGGCATTCAAAGGAAATTACAGAAGTAACCCAATCATCCAGACACGGTTTGGCATTAGTTCACGCAATTTACATGCAAACCATATTTTCACAGGCAGCTCATTTATCTCAAATTTAATTTGAAACATGCATTTATATAATTGTAATTTCCAGCTCATCCCATGCTCTAACCCTGGCAACTTTAAGATTTGTGGACTTTAATGCCCCAAACTCCCCAGCCAAGGAATTCTGGAAATTGAAGTTAGCAAATCTTAAAAGTTACCAAGGTTGGATACTACAGCTCTAAGCCTGATGCCTGGGGGAGGGGGGGGACAAGAGATTCAGGAGCTTGTTAAAGGTCAACAAGATCAAGCTCATGTGAATTGGAAGGGAATCCTTGTTTCAGTGCCTGGAGGCTAAAATACAAAAAACAAAACAGGACAGAATTCCGGAAGGATTGTTCTAGAGATTTCTGTGTGTTTTGCCCGCTCCTCTTGTCAAATGTGCATACGGGGGCACATTTCCCCCATAGGAAGGATTTCACAATCTGGGCTCCCCTTAGACAGCAGCTACATTGGCACTAGATTGGCAAATGGAAACTGTGACTAATGGGGCTTATGCCCAGGTTTGGCTTCTCTGCCATTTATGGCCTTTTCAGGAAGATAATGCCCTAGCAACACACCCTCATCACTCAAAAGCTACTTGGAAGTGATGCTATAGAAGCAATGGCTTACGAACAGGTTACCCATTTCACATAACCTCAATGCTGCTCTGAGGCCCCGGGCTTCTAAATACAGTTCTATTTTCTAGCTTTAATTTACAGAGCACTGTAAGTTGACATGGCCCTAAACCGCCTGCAGGACCATCAGTATAAGACCAGTCCAGAGGATGGAGATGGGTGTTGAGGTTTTTTCCCGCCCCTCCCCCCCACATACATACAAACACTTCAAGATAAGAGAGGAAACTAAGGTGCATTGCTTTCATGATGCTCCGTTATGGCTCACTTTTATCTCCAGAGATCCAAATGGTTCATTGTTACATGCAGGAAGGCAGTTTGCATGGACCTTTTTAAAGGATTTTGATACCAGAGATGAAGTAATGCTCTGGCACTAGGGGAGAATTATGTTTTGTGGTGTTTATTATGTACTTTATTTGTTGAAAACCACTCCCAGTTGTTTGGAGCTAGTGGTATAAATACTATTTGAAATATTGAATAAATACAATGTTTGTTGTTTTAAGTTATGACCTGTACAGTTAAAAAAAGGATTGAATTCCAACTTATATCCTGAGTTACTGCTTTGTGTAAAAAAAAAAAAGCTCACTGCACATGGCCTAAAAGAACAATTCCTTGGCAGTTTGAGAGAAAAGATTTTATGCCTCAGGCAGGACACGAAACTGCAGAGAGGCAGAACTACAGCAAAGATCTCACAACCCACACCCACTTCGTAACAAAGCAAGCAAATGCAGTTGAGCCTTCTTGGAATTTCATGCCAGACAGCATGGTTGGGTGGCACCTGATTCCCTTTGGCAATCAAAAATTTATGCTGGAGTATTGCAACTCCAAAACTAGTAATCGGGCAGACGGTTCAAACAGAACAACAACCAAATGCCTCTTACTCATTTGAAATCCTACTCAGGCTCATTTTCATAATCCCTCAAGGCAAAGGCAGCTGCTGCTCAAGTTAAAAAGTTAAAAAGTTGCTCTTGGCACATACAGAATATTGTTCTGACGACATAGCCAGATTCAATGGGAATGGCTACATATCTTATTTATCCAATTCCATAAATGCTATTTAGCAGAATGTACAAACCCTGAAAACCCCTGAGAGCAAACAACGGCAATGAAATCCTGGAACATAACAACCAGCGTGTCACAACCCAGAAAAATCGATTTTGCAGTGGAGCATTTTTAAAAATTGGGAAGACAATACCAGGGTGAGTTCTAGTTTTGCTTTAGGCTTCAGGCACAAAAGTCAGTTGGGTGACTTTGAGCCTGTCAGTGCTCTCTCTTGCCCAACCCATCTCATATAGTTGCTGTGGGGTGAAAACAGGAAGGGGAAGGAATCTTATGCTGCCTTGAGTTACTTATAACCGGCCAGAATCACTTAGGCAAGAGAGGTGAAGTAGAAACTTAATAAACGAAATAAAGATAAGAATCAAACAAATAAATGAACCTGACTGGATCCCATAAACAAATAACCACTTAGTTAAGCAGGACTGGATGCCCTTCTGGCAGGAACATCTTTCAGGGAACATGTCCCACCAGCCCTCACAGAATAACAAAGTTGGAAGGGACCTTCTAGGTCTTCTAACCCCCTTGCTCAAGCAGGAGACCCTATACCATTCCAAATGGCTGTACAATCTCTTCTTTAAAACCTCCAATGCTGGGACAGCCACAACTTCTGAAGGCAAGCCGTTCCACTGGTTAATTGTCCTCACTGTTAGGAAGTCTCTCCTTAATTCTAGGTTGCTTCTCTTCAATTCGCTTCCACCCATTGTTTCTATCCTGCCCTCAGGTGCTTTGGAGAATAGCTTGAGGCAGCCCCTCAAACATCAGAAGACTGCTATCATGTCACCCCTGGTCCTTCTTTTCATTAGACTAGACATACCCTGTTCCCGCAACCATTCTTTATATGTTTTAGCCTCCAGTCCCCTAATTCCCTTTGTTGCTCTTCTGAGCACTCTTTCCAGAGCTTCAACATCTTTTTTTATACTGGGCCAACCCAAACTGGCTGCAATGATTCCAAGTGTGGTCTTACTAAGTCATTATAAACAAATGAATAGATAGATGATAGATAGACAGACAGAGATGATAAAGGTAGAGATATAGCTAAATATAGAATATAAGACAGATAGATAGATAGAGATGATAAAGATAGAGATATAGCTAAATATAGAATATAAGATAGATATAGATACAGATATATAATATATAGATGATAAAGACAGAGATATAGTTAAATATAGATATATAAGTTAGAGATAGATAGCTAGATAGCTAGATATAGATGGATGATATAGACAGATAAGATAAATAGATAGGGATAGAGATGTATGATAGAGATATAGTTAAATATAGATATAAGATAGAAACAGATAAGATATAGCAGATAGATATAGAGATATAGATATATAAGATAGATGTTATATAACGATAGATATTGAGATAGATAGAATAAATGAATAGCTAAAGATAGAGATAGGTATTTTATATGATATTTTGCTCCCAGCAAGGCAGACACAATAACTTGCCGGCCACCCCACCCTTCGTGTTGCAGGGGGCCTTTTGGGGTGGGGGGAGAGGAGGAGGGAGACGGCTCCTGCCTCGATTCCCTCGAGGACCACCGCAAAGGACAGACAACCCACCCCACCCCAGACCACGGGGGGGACGGATTCCAGCCGGCTGGTCCACCCTCCCACTCCAAGACGAACGGAGTCGCCGCGGCCGGCATCAAGAGAGGGGTTGGGGTGTCCCCCTGCGACCTCCCCGGCGACGCCCCAGGCGCGTGATTCAGCCCCCCCCCGCCAAACCAGGCGTCCCCACGAGACACGCCGTGGAATCTGGCCCCTAGGTGGCTTGCGTGTACACGGAAATCATCCCCGCCCGGGCTTCACGCGTCGTGTGAACGCGACCTGAAGATTTCGCTAAGCGGGTGGATGGGAAGGAGAACCTCCGCCCAATTTATCCCTTCAAACACGTGTTTCCTCAACGCGCCCGGCAAGAGAGGAGCGCCGGGGTGCGGCGGGATGGATCGGGTAGTCCCAAGGCTGGGGACCATGGCCTTTGGAGTCCCCACAGCGCTTCCTCAGGAGGGAGAAAAAAACAACAACCGCGCCCACCTCACCTGGTATGGCGGGATGGGTCGGGTAGTCCCAAGGCTGGGAACGATGGGATTTGGAGTCCCCACAGCGCTGCCTGAGGAGGGAAGGGGGGGGGAAACAACCCCACCCCCGCGGTCGCCTCACCTGGAGCTGGATCTGGACGGGTCGGACTCGGGTCCTTGGAACATGGTGGCCGGCAGAACGAACGAGAGCGACCGAAGCTTCTCCTCACTGCCCGCCCAGCCGCGCGACTCACCTCAGTCTCTTTCTCTCTCCCTCTCCCTCTCCGCGTCTCTCTCGGCTCCGCCCTCCGAAGGCCATTGGCCGAGGGCGGGGCCGTTCCACCCGGGCTCGGCCAACCGCCGAGGGAAGGCCCGCCCCCCTTGGGAGCGCGAGGCGGGTTGGAGGGATTGAGGTGGCGGGAGCCGAAAGGGGCGGGGCGTTTGCTTTGGGGAAGTGGACGGGGCGCTGTTCCGAGGAAATCGGGCGCTCATTGGATAACGGGGGAGGGGGGGCGGGAAGAAAAGGAGGGAATGACTCGGAAGTTTTTTTTTTAAATTTAAAGGGACACTTCACGTGTTCCCTAAACGCCCTTTTTCACTTGGTTCCCCTTTCGCATAAACACGTTGAACTGCGCCAAACCTTAACCCGAGGTGAACTGTTTTACAAAGTTCGATATGAATCAATGCAATCATCAGATCTTTATCCTTGGATTGCTCCTGATGAAACGCGGTTAGGGTGTTTTTGTGATTGTCCAGTGTGATTAGTTATTTACTGGTACTAACCAAAATTTTGGCCATAATTCAATAGATCTTGACTTCCATCAGTTCATTGAGTGACCCTTCAAAGTTACACCATCACTGAAAAAAGGGACTTATGACCGTTTTCCACACTTACAACCACTGTAGCATCCCACGGTCACAAAGAGACTTCTGACAAAGTCAAGGAGGAAGCCATATTCACTTAACAACCATGCCACTAACAGCTGCAGCGATTCATTTAACAAATGTGGCAAGAACAGTCGTAAAATGAGACAAAAAATTAATTTACGACATAAATTTCGGGCTCAGTTGTATGTCAGGCCTGCAGCCATCAGGAATTTACTTTTGGATGGTCGTAAGCTGAGGACTACCTGTAGTTTAGTTACGCTGTACTTGGGTGATTGTGTGAACACAATGGGTGATGTGTTAAATCAGACCCAAATATCAGCTTCCAGTCGACTCAGAATAAAACTCATTACAGTGGTAGTTAACTTGTATTTTAGAATCATTCTAACAGCCAGATGAGCGGAGGGGTGTTGTTTAAAAAAAAAGTCACAATGTTGTCACTATGTGACTTTTTTGACCTTGGTGTTTTTGTCTGTTCTGTATCTAGCTTCCTTCTCATGTCTGGAAAACACATCGTTTCACATCATGGATGAGTATGTGAGACATTGATCTACAATTTAAAGCATGACTCAAATTATGTTGCTTGCTGGGTGCAGTTGATAGTACTTTTCAGGAGACACGTTGGAGGGCTGTTATGTTATAGCCTTTCTAGATGTGTGAACACATTTACTACTAGAATTCTCGGCAATGGCTATATTGGTTAGGGCACTTTTTGTGCACTTCAACTCCAAGAATTCTGGGAGTTGAAGTCCACACATCTTAAAAGTTACCAAGATCGGACGCTTCCTGGGCTAGGGAATTCTGGGAGTTAAAGTCCACAAATATGACAGATTTGAGAAGGATGATTAGCAACATTCAAAGCGGAGCAGTTTTACTTTCTAATCAAAAGTCAGTGGCAGCAATTTGGGACCATTTTTAGTTATAGGTAGCAGCAGAACTAATTCATCGCTTTTTGGGGGGGTCATTAAAATAATTACCATGGAATGCAGGCACTCATCAAAACAAGAATTAAAAGGGCTGCATATTGATGCCTCAAATGTTAAAACGTTCCAGGACATTTCTATACTCAATTTCACCCAATGTAATGGAACACAGATTTTTCACAGAGCCTCAAGGAAATTCCCAACAGCCTCCAATGCCTCTGAACTCTTAACTATAGGAAACTTGGAGAAGAAGAAATGATGATCAATATTTATCTCAGACACACAAATTAGACCAAGGATTAGTAAGTGTTTATGGACAATCATAAAAACAACTTTACAACTTGAATTGGAAATTGAAAACAGAGGAAGTGTATATTATATTAAATAACCCAAACACCCTTTTTTCCTTTTTTTTCTTCCAAAAATCAATAAAGAATAAATAATATAATTTACAATATGGTACAAAAAAATAATCAGTTAAGGACAGGCATTCTTGCTTTATACAGACGCGATATTATATATATAGCATATTATCTGAAAAACAAATTCACATTTTAAAACGAGACAAAAGACTTTTTTTTTAAAAAAATGATGATATGGCTTAACTATTGTTAAAAGAAACAGCAACATCATCCACTGCCAAATGCACAAGTTCAAAAGCCAGTTGTCACATTTTGGCAACTAGTGATAACTCATTGCTGTAGTGCTTGCAAATATTTTCATTATTTAGCATTTACAGGTCCACAAGGAAAGCTTTAAAAAGGGCTGGGTTAACTTTAAAAAAAAGTGCCGTTTCTTCCTTAAAAATTCAGCTGTCTTCTCTGTGTAAGCGTAGGTGTACTGAGGGCTTATATATGTGTATTTAAAAACAACCCCAAACCCCAAATGCAATGCTAAAACAAAAACAAAAACAAAAAAAAACCCACCACTAGCCAAGTCACAGACAAGCCATCTTTATGGGTATAATTGAAATCAAGCTGGCTAAGAAAGCATAAAGTTAACAATCAAAGAGAGGGTTACAAAATGCCGGTCTAGACATCTTTGTGTAGAGAAGGAAAAAAAGTGTGATAATTAGGACGCGGTTCGTAGGGAATTACATTCCGACAAACGCTGTGTAGAGGAAACTCCCATAAGCTGCCTATCCCAGATGATCAAAAGTAAAATAAAGTCAACGCTTGAATGATTGGCCAATTTCAATGCAATCCACAAGCAAGACCATCAAATCCAGGCACTCAAAAAAAAAGGGGGGGGGGCAGATGCAATGCCTAACCCACGTTTCTTAAAACTTTACATAGGAGCAAACGTTTCCGATTCCTAGTGCCTTGTCTGGTCGGCCTATGAGAAAAGCTTATCTCCACTGCATACATTCTCGTTTGTAAATACCATCCCATCTGATTGCAATTTTAAAAAAAGGAAAATTTGACACCCAAAGCTTTTCGGGAACCAAACGCACAAATGAAAACCAGGCGATCCACAAGAGTTTTTTTCCTTTCAATCCCTCAAGCCAAAAAATAAATAAATAAAGGCAAGACGACTCCAATAAGAAGCAGCCATGCCTGCAAATTCCCAAGAAGCTGCACAGAAGTTCTTCGTAATGGATTTGATATTCTTCTGGATCTAAAAAGGCCAAAGGAATAGCTCAGAACTGTCTCCTGCACTTCTCCATCTCTTTGACAGAAGCCATAAGGCCAGCAGCCCTCTTATATAAATAAGCACTGTACTAAAACGGATGGAGAGATCATCACTGGCATTTTTCCTTTCGCTTTTAGTCCTAAAAGCAGAGCTGTCCTCGCTCTTGACGTCAGATTTCAACATGCAAGACATAAAAGGCCACAAAAGGATTTTGTTTTTTAAAAAAATTGTGGACAAAACCCCTAAAGAAACAAGAAAGGAGACAAGGTTTTTGAAGGGAAGTTCAGAGTTGTAGGGAGAGGACTTCAGAAGTACTAAAGCTGATATGTAGATACTGCCTTAAAACTGTCAAGCATGGGGGAAGGAGTTGCTTTTTGTGAATGTTGACTTACCCCTGGTTGCTTCAGGCAACAAAACAACATTGAAAACCCGCTGAGTTGACGTCTAGCCAGCACAGTTCTTACAACATCCTGTGTTTTCATGGATGGAGAAAACAGGTGGCAGAAGGGATGCTCATCACCATACCTGCAAGGCAGGTGAACAATCCAGACAGACATAAAACAAAGGGCTCCATAAGATAGAGTTTAAAATAATCCATGTCAAATAGCCCAATAGTTAAGAGGAAAGAATTGCTAAGGAAAAATCCGCATACAAGCTTTAAATCACAGCAGAAGCTGCATGATGATCAGCGGAAGATTCAGCCTAGGTTGCTTTATTGGAACAAAACGTGCTGAATAAAACGTTTTTTAAAGGGACACAGAACTGCAAAGCGCTGAAGGATACAGAGGATAAAAATAGAGTATATCGGACAAGAGTCTGGCAGAAACCGCACCTGGGTGCAATAAGAGGATTCTGGCAGTGTGGGATCTAGGCTAAATAGCTAAAACCCTTCCTAAATCACAGATGCTGCCTGGAGGTGTCCAGATATCATGAGGCTAAAAGGAGGGAATCTCTAGGACTGCCGGTACTCTGTGGACGGCTATTAAGTTCCTTGATATCAGAACTGCATAGGATGTTTTGGCCTGAAATAAAAAGTACATTTAAGCTATCACTTATGGTGACAATACTCAAAAGGGCTACTACTTTTGAAGGAGCAGTGATATCAGATGATTTAAGTCAGAGGTATACATGATCTCAGCAATTTTCTGTTCAACTTCTGCAGAATCGGGAGAACATCTTCATTTAATGAAGGGCAGATGGATTCATAGTCAAGCTATGGTTTCCCCAGTTGCAATGGATGGCTGTGAAGG
The DNA here is from genome assembly GCF_009769535.1 of Thamnophis elegans. Taxonomy (NCBI): domain Eukaryota; kingdom Metazoa; phylum Chordata; class Lepidosauria; order Squamata; family Natricidae; genus Thamnophis; species Thamnophis elegans. The sequence continues at coordinate 9,973,993 of NC_045554.1, forward strand.
TTGGACCATAAGGAAGACTGAGCGCCAAAGAATGGAGGCCTTTGAACTCTGGTGCTGGAGAAGACTCCTGCGAGTCCCTTGGACTGCAAGGCCATCCAACCGGTCAGTCCTAGAGGAGATCAACCCTGACTGCTCTTTAGAAGGCCAGATCCTGAAGAGGAAACTTTGACCACCTAATGAGAAGGAAGAAGGACTCCCTGGAGAAGAGCCCAAATGCTGGGAAAGATTGAGGGCAAAAGGAGACGGCAGAGAATGAAGTGGGTGGATGGAGTCACTGAAGCTGTCGGCGTGACCTTAAATGGACTCCAGAGGACGGTAGAAGACAGGAAGGCTTGAAGGAACGTTGTCCATGGGGTCACAATGGGTCAGACACGACTTCGCGACTAACAACAACAAAAGGGTGAAATTATTCAAAAGGGCTACTTTTGGAGGAGCAGTGATATCAGGCAAAATCAGAGGTACACATGATATCAGCAACTTTCTCTTCGGCTTCTGCAGAATCTCGCGAGCATCTTCATTTAATGATGGCCGAGTGGACTCAGTCACAAATACACAAAAGCTAGGAGAGGCCATCCAGTTCTGTGGCAAAGGGAAGAAACTTGGGAGTGACCCTAAAAGAGGATTAGGGATAAAAATCCCAGGGACAGAGGCGCCTCTCCTGATCAGCACCAATTTTTGGTCCCTTTGACATCTGTTTGGGCAAAAGCAACGGAGACCCTGTGGATCAGGTCGAAGTCACGTCGAACATCTGAAGAAAAAAGGAGACATCCCCAGGACAGGCTTGTGAAAAGCGGCTGCTTGCAGGTAAATAGTTTCCTAAGGGACTGATGTTTAGAAATGCTCGCTTGTGGGAGATGAACAACTAAGGAGACTGTATCGCCCGGAATAATCAGTAAAGAAGTGGGACAAGATGGTCCTTGGCGGCCACAAAAGTAAAATTAAGCGATGGCTATCTGCTATTCAAGCTCTGAAGGCTAAGAAGCCAATACCTGCAGATCTCAGGAAGGGCATTTTATGACCATAAATGGGAGAGAATCCTGTGTAATTCTGCTATTTGCCTTAGGGACCTACAGGAAGTAGAGAATTTTACTCATTTCTTTCATCTGGCAGGACGTCATTGAAACATTCCACAACTGCAACTGGAAATGTGTGCGAGAGATTTGTTCTCCAAAACGCTAACAGCCAAGAATCAAAGGGGCTCTTTAAAAAAAGGAAAGATAGAAGTGTCAAGCTTGATTCTTGGTATCTAAAGAGATATAAACATGATTTTGGGGGGAGGCAACAAAATGGAGATGCGTTATCATGATCCTTTTTGGGAAGTGTGCGGACCTCCTGGTCTCGTCTACAGCCCTGATTATGCCAAGAAGTCTCTTGTCTAATAACTACCAAGAACCTCCCTGAGCCGCAAGCTAGCCTGGGAAATCAGAAACTCTTCCCCCTAAAAAGACAAGGGAAACCTCTTGTACTGTTGCCAAAGAGATTACAAGGACATTTCCATGGCCGTCAGCAATGATTGTGCATCTCAAAGGAATTTGACTTTGAACATATCTAGAAGACCCCTGAGAAGTTCTGTTTAAGACAGGGATCAGCAACCCATGGCTCTGGAGCTGCATGTGGCTCTTTCATCCCTCTGCTGTGGCTCCCTGTTGCCAGTCGGAACCACCATTTTGAGGTTTGCGGGGGGGGGGGGAGGGAGGACGGAGCAAGGCATCCCAGGAGGAGACTCTATGGCAGTGTTTCTCAACCTTGGCAACTTGAAGATGTCTGGATTTCAACTCCCAGAATTCCCCAGCCAGCAAATGCTGGCTGGGGAATTCTGGGAGTTGAAGTCGGGCATCTTCAAGTTGCCAAGGTTGAGAAATACTGCTTTATGGCAAGGGGCGGGTTTTCCAGTCAGCTCCACAATTGATAGGGCTTTCAGTTAGGACAGGTAGAGGAAAAAGGACTCCGTGCTAGGAGGAGACTCTATGGTGGGGGAACCAGACTTCCAGTCGGCAAAGGAAAAAAGGATGCCATGCTAGGGGGAGACTCTATGGTGGGGAAACCGGACTTCCGGTCGGCTCCAGAATTGAATGGGGGAGGGGGCGCCCGCTTCCGGTTAGGATCTTTGTGGCTCTTTGAGTGTTCAAGGTTGCCGACCCCTGGTTGAAGATGTGTGGACTTTAACTCCCAGAATTCCCCCAGCCAGCATGCTAGGAAAAATGGAAGCCCTTAGGGGATAGCTGTCTTCTTTTTAACCATGGGGAAGGATGTTAAAAAGAAGCAAGATAGGTTTTATGTCCTTCCAAGATTTCCACTGACATTATCCTAATTTTTAAAGATGGAACAGGAACAGGCATTGCATTTTTCCTCCCTGGCTCCTGCTGGAATGTTAATAACTATAGAGAAAGGATGAAAGAATTCTGTTAAAAGCCTCGTGGAATTCAGCTGCTATTGGGGCAAGAAAGTGCCAGGAATACCAGCTCAAATGACTTGCCAACAAGACAAGCGTAACAGATCTGGAGAGAAAGTTCTTAAAAAAAGAAAAGAAAGAGGAAACTTAAAAAAACAGACCACTATTTACCCCCAACTTTCAGCTTATGTGTGGATACCCCGACGACATCTAAGGATGTCGTTTGTGGGGTTTCTTGCTCAGACCTTAAAACCAGAGCTGCCTTTGTAAACGTTGCTGGTCACCAGCTTACACACGTCACTTACTATAATACTGCTCCACACTGTCTTTTTCCCAGCCTATTGCACTTTCCAGGAACCGTAGAAGGTCGAAGAGAAAACCTCTCTCTTCTCAGGCATGCTCCCGCCAGGACAATGATTTTTTAAAAAAACGCCAAAAAATTAAAACCCAATCCGCTGCATAGCTATGACGTCATTCCTCCACGTTATGACCAATTCAACGGCGCCCACCAGCCCGCTGGTGGGAGGCATTCACTGAGAAAGGTCGCCGATGGGGGGACCGCCACTCCCTCCGTCAAAGAGAATCTCTCGGCGGGTCGGCTCAGGGATGGAGAGCTCCTGGGCAAGGTCATTGAACCGAGAGATGTAATCAATGCTGTTCTCGTTCATCATGCAGGCCAGCTGGGAATCGACCACCTGCGAAGGAACAGAAGAAGGGGGAAGAAAAGAGGCGGTTGGATTCTCGGCCTTCCAGCTTTCTTTCGACCTTAGCTGAGGTTTAGAATATCATGGTTGGAAAATGATCAAGGAGAGAAGCCAACCTGAACTTATGGAGACACTTCCTAACCGTGAGGATAATTAACCAGTGGAACAAGCTTGCCTCTAGAAGTTGTGGGTGCTCCATCACAGGAGTTTTTAGGAAGAGACTGGACAGCCTTTTGTCTGAAGTGGTATAAGTTCTTCTGCTTGAGCAGAGGTCTGGAGTAGAAGACCTCCAGGTCCCTTCCAGCTCTACTCTTAAGATTCTAAGAATATGCTCAAAGGCACACCAGTTATCATGAGTGTGAGCTCTGAGATGACTAGCCAATAGCTGCACAACATTTGGGAATGGTGGCGGGAGAAGGATTGCTGGGGGTGGGAGTAGAGATGCAGAACATCACATGTGTGGGCTTTGTGTGTCTCGTCTATGTCTCCTTCCTTCCTGCTAAATTCCTTCCTTCGTTTGCTCCACATTCCCCTTCCTGCCTCTCCTTCCTGATAAGATTCCTTTCTTCCTTGTTTGCTCCACCCCTTCTCCCTTCTGTTGGATTCCTTCCCTTCCTTCCTGTTTGCTTCACACCCCTTAGCAATGGCAGTAGCACTTAGGTTTATATACCCTTCACAGTGCTTTACAGCTCCTCTAGAGCGGTTTTATAGAGTCAGCCTCTTGCCCCCAACAATCTGGCTCCTCATTTTACCCACCTCGGAAGATGGAAGGATGAGTCCACCTTGAGTCTGGTGGGATTTGAACTGCCAAATTGCAGGCAGCCGGTAGTCAGCAGAAGTAGCCTGCAGTACTGCATTTTAACCACTGCGCCACAGTGGCTTCCTTCCTTCCTGCTAGATTTTCCTCCTTCCTTCCCTCTTTCTTTCTTTCTTCCTCCTCTTCCTCCCTCCCTCTCTTTCTTCCTCCCCTCTTCAATCTCTCTCTCTCCATCCCCCTCCCCTCCCCCCCCACTCTGCTATCACTCCAGCCAAAAGCTCTGTAGCATCTCGCCCAGAAAAAAGGTATGTCGTACCTCAGCAACATCCGCCATGGACCGAGAGACAAAAGAATCCCGTGAATTCCATCCAGCAGACTGGGCCCCAACAAGGAGGTGCTGCTTGGATTGCCCACTGAGGTGGGCAACATTTTCCGGCCCTTTTCTGGAGAAAGGAAACTGGCTGTAAAACAGAAGGATGAAGATGTCAGGCAGGGATCTCTTGTCTTCTGCATCAAAGGTAGAAAGCCCAGTGATGTCCTCAGAAAAAGTCTCCTTTTTGGCAAGAGGCCGTACTCAACTTGTGCTCATTGTAACAAGTTGTTTTCCAACTAGGAATCAAAGCACACAGGTAGTCCTCAATTTACAACCATTCAGTTAGCAACCGTTCAAAAGTTATGATACTCGGGGGGGGGGAAAAGGACCTATTCTGTTCTGTTCTATTCTATATTCTATTCTTATTCTTAATTCTATTCTATTCATTCCCATTCCCTATTCTATTATTCTTAATTCTATTCATTCCCATTCCCTATTCTATTATTCTTAATTCTATTCATTCCCATTCCCTATTCTATTATTCTTAATTCTATTCTATTCATTCCCATTCCCTATTCTATTCTTATTCTTTATTCTATTCTTTATTCTATTCTTTATTCTATTTTATTCATTCCCATCCCCTATGCTATTCTTATTCTTAATTCTATTCTTTCTATTCTATTCTTAATTCTATTCTACTCTTTCTATTCTAATTCTATTCATTCCCATTCCCTATTCTATTCTAATTTTTAATTTTATTCTATTCTACTTTATATTCTATTCTTAATTCTATTTTATTCTACCCTTAATTGTACTCTTAATTCTACTTTTATTCTCAATTCTCTCCTCTTCCTCTTTCTATTCTATTCTGTTCTAATTCCCATTCTCTATTCTATTCTATTCTATTCTAAATTTTATTCTATCCTATCCTATATTCTGTCCTGTCCTATCCTTAATTCTGTACTGTTCTACTCTACTCTAATTATTATTTTTATTCTGTTCTTATTCTCTGCAGCAATGCACCTAGCAATTGGGGCAAAAACAGTTGTAAAATTTGCCAGGATTCCCATTAACAGCCACCTTGCTTAGCAACAGAAATTTCTGGTCCCAATTTGTGGTTGGTTAATTCTCGGACTATTTATAGTGGGGGAAAAAGATCTTCCCAATGATTTTAGTTTTTTTGTGGGACAAAGGGAAAGAAGAAAAGGAAAACGAGAAGGGATAATGGTGGAATAAATGTTGCTGATTAAAGGGGCTGTAGCTGCGCTCAGTTAAAAAAAATAGTATGGTTGGTCTCCTACTTGCTCAACGGACATCTCTCAGCTGGGTTTTGGCAACAGACAGGCTAAGGGGCAAAAGAAAGGGACGAGCTTGGTCCTATCAACCACCCTGGGAGACGTTTTGGGCTGCACTCACAAAATAAGCTGCTGAGCGAAGAGTCGGTGGAGTCGTTGGGATACCACTGTGGATCGTGGCTGGGCGAAGCGATCCAGCTCTGCTGGGGGCTGCAGGATGGAGACGGAAGACTTTTGGAATTATCACTGCCGTTCAGCTTGGCTGGGGACAGGGAAACATTCTCACCTGTGAATGGAATTTTTTTTCTTTTTACTGAAGGGTGTAAAATAGGCAACCCTCCTTTTTGGAAAGTCACAAGTGTTGCTTTCAAAAACCACTCGTGGTTTGAGCATTATCAAGGTTAAAAAAAAAACACCATTGCTGAACCACACCTACGGCAATCTTTTGAACAGCTAATCTTTGACATCATTCATTCATTCATTCATTTTATGCCTCTTCTCTTTCTCTCTTACCATATTGGCCAGAGCTAATTGCTATTTCTTTCTTTCATCATTCATTTTATCCCTCCTCTCTTTCTCCCTTACTGTATTGGCTAGAGGTAATTGCCATTTCTTTCTTTCTTTCTTTTCTTTCCTTCCTTCCTTTCTTTTTCCTTCTTTCTTTTGTCTCCTCTCTTTCTCCCTTATTGTATTGGCCAGAGGTAACTGCCATTTCTTTCTTTTCTTTCTTTCCTTTCTTCTTTCTTTTTATGCCTCTTCTCTTTCTCCCTTACCGTATTATGGGCAGAGTTAAAAATTTATTTTTCTTTCTTTCTTTCTCTCTCTCTTTATTTCTTTTATGCTCTTCTCTTTCTCCCTTACCGTATTGGCCAGAGCTAACTATTTCTTTCTTTCTTTCTTTCTCTTTCTTTCTTTCTCTTCTCTCTTTCCTTCCTCTTTTTTTCTCTTTTTCTTCTCTCTTCTCTCTTTCTTTTCCTTCCCTTCCTTCCTTCTCCATCCATCCATGCCTCCTTTCTTTGCTTCTCCCTTACCATATTGGGCAAGCTAACTATTTCTTTTTTCTTTCTTTCTTTCTTCTTCTTTCTTTCTTTCTTCTCTTTCTTTTCTTTCTTTCTTTCTTTCTTTCTTTCTTCTTTCTTTCTTTCTCTTTCTTCTTCATTCATTCATTCATTCATTCTCCCTTACCGTATTGGCCAGAGCTAATGGCTATTTCAATGATGGAGTCGCTGATTTGAGTGGCCGGTTCTCCCTGAGACAGAACATCCTCGGGGGGCCCAGGGAGGAGATGTCAAGGAGAGCGGAGACATTGGAGGAGACAGGCGGGTGCTGTTGCCTCGGAAGAGGGGAGTGGAGAGGAGAGACCGTTCTGGAGAGACGTTTTAGGCAGCTCTGGCAGAGAGAGGACCGGTGTTCCCTGGGATAGCAAGCAAACGGTAATAGTAACAACAGTAACGCAACAACATGTCATTTCTAAAGCTTTTATGCCGCGCAGAAGTCCGGAACCTTGTCAGGTTGTTGCAACCCTACACCCATGCTTGAATACAGAGCTACCTTACATTGGATGCAACCGTCTATTCCAGTGTTGGGAAATCTTTTCGGCACCGAGGGCCAAAACGGGAGCGTGCAACAGCATCGGAAACCGGGAGAGCAGCCGCCCAGTACACATGTGCACGCTGGGAAGATGAACTTCCACTTTCCGGTATGTGCCATAAGAGCAGGTGGCCAGCACACATGCATGCACCGGAAACTGGAAGATCATTTTCCTGGCACGGACATTGCACCAGGCAGCTGCTCTTCTGGTTTCCAGTGCTCCCATGCGTGAAAATCAGCTGGTTGGCACGGCGTAACCGGGAAGAGCAACGGGCGACAGCTCGCATGCCCGGAGAGTGGTTCTGTGTGCCACCATCACAGATCTATTCCATCTCTAGATTGGTATCATCTCCCTGAAGTGGTTGAAAATTTTGCTTACAATCCCCCCATCCCTGTTGCTCCTTTCAGCCCCAAGAAATGGATGATTTCTCCATTTACAGGTGACCTATAACCAAGTTCACAGCTGTTCCCAAAGTTGGGGATCTAGAGAACAGTATCTAGCAAGGTTAAAATCAGATTCCCCCAAGGATCAAGCTCACGGCTAGGTTTATACAAGTATCTCATTTAATAGGGGTTATCCAAGGAAACATTTATTTCAAGAGCCTCCTGCAGAACTGCTGCCGATCATTTCAGGGCAACAAAGCCCATATATATGAAACGCATCCATATTAGATGCTGGAGTATTCATTTCGAGAGAAGATAAAACATGGGTGCCTTTCAGATTTATGGATTTTATTGATCTGAATTCTCAGCAATTAAGTCTATGGGATGGGGAATTCTAGAAACGGATCCACATTCTAGTAACTGCAAACATTGCGAAAATTTAGCCTAGATTACAGGATGACGGCAAGTTCACAACAAGATGGTATTTTCCCCCACTTCGTTTGCAATTCACAAGGAACGTGGTGGCTCAGTGGCTAAGACGCTGAGCTTGTTGATCAGAAAGGTCGGCAGTTTGGCGGTTCGAATCCCTAGTGCCACATAACGGAGTGAGCTCCCGTTCCCTGTCCCAACTTCTGCCAACCTAGCAGTTCGAAAGCATGTAAAAAATACAAGTAGAAAAATAGGGACCATCTTGGTGGGAAAGTAACAACGTTCCGTGCGCCTTCGGTGTTCAGTCATACCGGCCATGACCATGGAGACGTCTCTTGGACAGCGCTGGTCTTGGCCTTTGAAACAGAGATGAGCACCGCCCCCTAGAGTCCGGAACGACTAGCTCATATGTGCAAGGGGAACCTTTAACTTGCAGTTCACAATTGCCTTCTTGCAATCTTTGAGCCTCACATTTGATCTAGCAAGCAAGATTTGTTTTTTTCTTGCTTCTCTGCCACAAGGAGTGTATCAGTGTTTACAAGGACTAGCGTTGTCACGGATTCATAGATTGTGGAGAGAGAAAAAAGTTTGGGTATCTAAGAACAGGCTTTAAAGGTTCACACAACATTCAGACGAGTGCCTTGCCAATCTTAGAACAGAGTAGAGCTGGAAGGGACCTTGGGAGAGCTTCTACTCCAGCCCCCTGCTCAAGCAGAACCTATACCCGTGATGGCAAACCTAAGGCACACATGCCCGAAATGGCACGCGGAGCCATGTTGCCTGGCACCGTTTCTTTTCTGGGTTTCTGGCACGCATGTGCATGCAACAACCAACGGGCCTTCGTGCCTGCGGCAGTGCCGGAAACTGGTAGAGCTGGTCTTCTCTTTTCCTCCCTGAGCTTGCTTGCCAATGGATTGTCGCCTGAGCATGTGCACCAGTATCCGAACTGGAAGTGCATTTTCAGGTGCGCACATGCGTCCTGGGCAGCTCCTCTTCAGGGTTGCAGGCCTGATGCGCGCACACGTGGACGTTTCTTTTTTTGACATTTGGTGCCAAGAATGTTCGCCATCACTGATCTCTATGATCTCAGACAAGCGACCGTCCAGTCTCCGAAAAAACTTCCAGTGATAGGACGCCCACAAGCATTACTGTTAGGAAGTTTCTTCTTAATTCCAGGTTGCTTCTCTCCTTCATCACTTTCCAACCATTGTTTCTTGTCCTGACCTGTGGTCCTTTGGAGGATAATTTGACACACACCCCTTCTTTGTGGCAGCTCCTCAAATACTGCTATCATGTCATCTTCTTTATTTGGGGATGAAAGAGTTCCCAAAATAGCTCTGTCTAAAAATAGGCTGCAATCAGCTCAAATGCTGTATTTTTCGGAGTGTAAGACGCTCTGAAGTATAAGAGGCACCTAGATTTTGTGGAGGAAAGCAAGGGAAAAAATCTGCAGTTTATATAATAGTTGTTAATAGCTGTTTCAGGCTGCAGGGATTGGTATAGCTTATTAAAGACTCTGCAAGCCACGTTTGCTGCAAAGAGGCAAATTGCTGGGAGGCAAAGGCCAAAGGGTGGGAGCCGGTGGGGCTGCATTCAGTGTATAAGACGCACCCGAATTTTCACCCTCTTTTAGGGGGGGAAGTGCGTCTTATACTCCGAAAAATCAGTACCAGTTTTACACACATCCACCTTAATCAAAACTACGGTGTTAGTATCCTTTAAGTTCTGAAGTGTAAGTAATTATTAGTTAATATACTTTACCTGGAAGCCATCGGGAATGGCTTCCTGCTCAGATTGGGATGGTAGACCAAGGAAAGGAACCCGACATTCATGGCTTGTACCTGGAATCAAGAAAGACTGCTTGAGCCAAATCGCTGGAAGAGAGACACTGAAATGATGGAACATTAATGCATTATTATTATGCCTCCCCTGCTACTGTCAAGGAGTTTCCAAAGAAAAGAAGGGAAGTAAATCTAAGCAATAAATGGGAAAAGAAAAGAAAAATGGAAGATACTGTTCTGACGAGGTTTCCCGAGAGCATGAAGCAAACTCCTTGTCCTGACAAAAAAAACCCTTTTATTAATTGACTGTGAATTCTGCTCATTCACCTCCAGCAAAGTCTTTGAGGGAGGATTTACAGTCACAGACTCATCTGGCTTGGAGAGCTGCCAGGCCGATCTCTGCAGAACTTGGCCAGGAGTCTCGGTGAGTCACGAAACAATGAAGCGAACTAATTGTCTCCTGCAAACTCCACTCCCTTTTCCTCCTCTTTATTTCCTCTGGGAGGGGGCATTCATCGTCCACCTGTGGCCTTACTCCCAAGTCGACCCTTGTTCTTAGCTGTTCCCTTCGTCTGGCAGCTCTGCACATGCGCACACTGGGAACAGGCTCCAGCTGTTCTTCTGCCTCACTGATGTCTGACTCCAAGGGCAGCTGATAACTGTCAGACAGCCCTGGCCCTCTCTCTGCCTCTGACGCAGAGCCCTCATCAGACCCTTCCCAGATGTTCCTCCCCAACCTCCTCCCTGTCCGAAACTGCTGCCAGCTCTGCTGGCGGGCCACAACTGATACTGAATAAGATTCAGGGAAACCAGAACTAGCATCTCCGTTAGCTATCATGGCTAGCTGGCCTGGGAGCCCTTCTCTTTTGTTACAGAGAGCAGGAACAACTATCCCACTAGGTACAACTAATGCCTAAGATATTAGATGTGGTGTCAGTCTGGACTGAGGTAGAGAGGCCATTCTGGAAAGCTGGGGCTGGAGGTAGGGTAAAGATGCAGAGCATAGAAGGTCAAGATTTTTAAGGAGTTTGGGTTGTCTGGAGGAGTCTAATGGGATGCAATATAGAGGGTTGGATTTCCAAGAGGGTGGGGGACACATTTCAGAGGAATAAGAGGCAAAATTCAGATATTATGTGTGAGAGAAAGAGAGTGAAGACAGCTCCTCCTCATTAGTTCCAAGAATATGCAGGGAGTAGTCTGCTTCAGTTTGGCAAGATTCAGTCTGTAAGTCAAGAACAATAAAATCTGCTCGGAAGAATCACAATGTGCCTTTCTCGGTTTTTAAAGCCTGACGTCTAATTGCTGCATGTTGTGCCCAAAGCAACATCCTATAAGAACAGGTGGTGGGTAACTATGGTAACTTAAATGACCTGTGGACTTCAACTCCCAGAATTCCTGAACCAGCCAACCAGCCATGCTGGCTTAGGAATTCTGGGAGTTAAAGTCCCCAGGTCGTAAAGTTGCCTTTATTAGAACTGGATAAAGTTGGTTATAAAAGAAGAGAAACTTTATAGCAAAGCTGAAAACTGACCGCGACTGTTGCTATGGAGCCTCCATTCTGACGTGCCACTGTGGAGTCTTGACCTCCAATCACGGTAGTTACTGCCTCTGGTGAGAGCGGGGAACGCTTGGCAAACCTTCGGTCCCCAGCAGTGGCAATGGATTGCCGGGGATAATACCGGCTGATTTAGCCGCCAAATCAATCGCGCCTTTGGACAGAAAACAGCAAATGTGAGAAAGGGCATTTTCCTGAAACGAAAGTTTTTAGCGAAAACACTAAACTTGAGGTAACAGGGACGCCGTGGATCAAAAAGATTGGCAGTTCAAATCCCTAGCGCCGCATAACGGAGTGAGCTCCTGTTACTTGTCCCAGCTTCTGCCAACCTAGCAGTTTGAAAGCACATAAAAATGCTAGAAAGCACGTAGAAAAATAGGAACCAAGTTACTTTTTCACCACAGCGGTAACTCAAATGAGACAATGACTGAATGAAAATGACCTCTCTCTCTCTCAAAAAAGCTAAGATTTTCCATTACTTCATTATCTTCACCTTATTTAAAATCTCCAGGGTCCTGATATCACCTGAATTATTAAACCAGGTCAATAGGATCTTTTTCAAAAGGATTTCGAGACCTCCAGGACTCTGGAGATAATCGGCACTTCAAAAATAATCATGGGGGAAGATAGAAACGGTTACTTCAGAGCTAGTAATAACTGGGAGATAAGACAGGTACAAATGTCAAGGACTGCCCCTAAGCATACTTATGCGCTACAAATCTTGACAATGTCATTTCGCTCTCAATTCATGGAGAGCTAAGCCTAACCCTAAAGGGATTTGCCCACCCCCCCCCATGGGATTTTCCCATGTATTTTGCCTGGGAACATAGATAGGATGGGCTCAAAAAGTCAGCACCTCCTAAGCATATCCATGCACTCCGAATCTGTGGGCGATGCCCATTTTGCTCCCCAAATTCATGGAGAGCTAAGCCTAACCCTAAGTGGTTTGCCCCCCAATGGGATTTTCATGTATTTTGCCTAGGAACGTAGCTAGGACAGGCTCAACAAGTCAGCACCCTCCTAAGCATATCCATGCACTCCGAATCTGTGGGCGATGCCATTTTGCTCCCCAAATTCATGGAGAGCTAAGCCTAACCCTAAGTGGGTTTGCCCCCCAATGGGATTTTCTCATGTATTTTGCCTAGGAACGTAGCTAGGACAGGCTCAAAAGTCAGCACCCCCTAAGCATATCCACGCGCTACAAATCCACTGGCGATTTCCACATTGCTCTCTGAATCATGGAGACCTAATCCTAACTCAAAGTGTAATTCCCCCATCCCTGCCCCCAATGGGATTTTCCCATGGAAACCTAACCCTACCTCCACCTCCCTGTGCCTGGACTTTTTTGGCAAAGGAGACTTACTGGACAGACGAGTGGTGGCTTGAGCTGGAAGGATCTTGGGAACTATGGGGCGCGATACGGCAGCTTTAGTCAGCGAAGACTGGATGGGCCGAAAAGATCCCCTCCTAAAAAAAAAAAGGGAATACAATCAAGAACAGCAGGAATGGTTAAAAGCACACCAAATTTGAAAACCATTTTTAAAAAGGCACTTGGGAGTTACCGTATTTTTCAGAGTATAAGACCCCCTTAGTTTTGGGGAGGAAATGACCAAAATGGCCCCCGCGACCAATAGCGGGGACGGGAGATTCAAATCGGCGAGGTACAAAGGCTACTGCCAGAATGGAGAAAGCCTGCCTCGCATGTTGCCAGCGACGAGGCGCAGCTTCCAGAGGCTCTCGAGGTCGAGGTAATACAGGGAGCCCAGCTATATGGCGTCACCAGGCAATCTCGGGAGAAGGAGGGGCGATGGACAGCGGCTAGAGCAGGTAGTGCGGGGCAGCGAACCGGCGCGAACCAACCTTCCACAATGAATAACGGCACACCCTCGCCTCCAATAAAGAGGTTCGTTCGCCAGTTCAGTGTGAAACATATTGCTCAGATTATACATGGTTGAGCAGCTCACCTGTTATGGAGGAGTTCGATAAGATGGAAAAGGAACAAACGTGCTGGGAAGGTTTTTCGGAAGGTCTTGGAAGCAGTGTTCTCTGTGAGAAGAAAGTGAGATATAACTTTAAAAGAAAATAAAAAATCTCCAATGTGTTTGGCCCACCAGTGGCCAGCTGAGCAGGCAGCAGATTCGGACAGTGAGGAGGTTGGGGAGGAACAGGGGCCGGGTCCTGGAATCTGGGGAAGGCTCTGATGAGGGCTCTGTGTCGGAGGCAGAGAGGGGCCAGAGCTGTCTGACAGTTATCAGCTGCCTTCAGAGTCAGACATCAGTGAGGCAGAGGAACAGCTGGAGCCTGTTCCCAGTGTGCACAGAGTTGCCAGACAAAGGGAACAGCTAAAGAACAGAGGTCGACTTGGGAGTAAGGCCACAGGGGGATGGTGAATGCCCCCTCCCATAGGGAATAAAAGAGGAGTGAAAGGGAGGGTGTTTGCAGGAGACAATTAGTTCATTCCTGCATTCTTGCCAAGTATTGCGGTGTCTGAAAAAATTGGCCTTGCCACCCTCCAAGCCTGACAACGGTCGATAATTGTGAACTATCTTGACAGACTGTGGGCCTCTGATTTAGTGCAATGTAAAAAAATGCAATAATTTTTCTGTGGGCCAAACATTTTCTCGTCGCCCACCAGTTGGTGACCGCTGTCATATTGCATCCAGCTAAGTTAATGGTTGGAGAAGTTTGATTGATATGGACAGCTATATCTTTGGGGGTTTATGTGCTGAGGACTATATATGGCAATAAACGGAACTAAGACCTGTACAAAATTACTCTTTCTCCTATTCCTTTTCTTCCTAGGAAAAATAGCTCATATGGCTAAAAATTGTCCATCTTTTTAACAGTGTGGGAAAACCAGAAATCCTTCTTGGGATACAACTTGAGAATCAAATGTCTATACCTTAAAAGAATTCTCATTGTGTATTCAAGCCTGATTAATTCTATATCACAAAGAGATGCAATTTGTGACTGCTTTTTCAGAGCCTAACTGAAATGATTATGAAATCTGCTTCCCACTCATGCTGACAGGCCTTGTTAACAGCCTCTGCTTGCTCAAGACAAAGCAGGGAACAACCTAAGCAGGAAGTTAGGACCTCCAAAGTAGGACCTTCTGTCCAAATGGACGGGGAGAAAAGCAAGTTAACAATAAGGTAAAGGTTCCCTTCGCACATAGGTGCTAGTCGTTCCCGACTCTAGGGGGCAGTGCTCATCTCCATTTCACAGCCGAAGAGCCAGCGCTGTCCAAAGACATCTCAGTGGTCATGTGTCTGGCGTGACTCAGCGCAAGGCGCACGGAACGCTCTTCCCTTCCCACCAAAGGCGGTCCCTATTTTCTACTTGCATTTTTACGTGCTTTCCAACTGCTAGGTTGGCAGAAGCTGGGACAAGTAACGGGAGCTCACTCCCTTACGTGGCACTAGGGATCCGAACCACCGAACTGCCGATCTTTCTGTCTGACAAGCTCAGCGTCTTAGCTACTGAGCCATCGCGTGCCGTAAGTTAACAATAACCCCCCCAAATAAGCCAAAAGAGCCCATTGGTCAATCGAGTGAAGGATGTATTTCAATTAGCCTTCTGTCTTACCTGTACAACCAGCGGCTTCCGCAGGTGCTGCTGCGTAGTTTTCTTGGCTTTGGCAAGAAAAAATCCGATTGCATCTAAAGAGAAACAGCAGTTCATGACACAGCATTCTGATACTCTAACAAGACCACTGATGCACTTGTATACTGTTGCTCTTTAATTCTAGTGTAAAAATAGGACAAGCTGAATATATTGATAGATAGTAGAAATACACCGAAGGGAGGAGTAGAGGGATAGAAGAAAGAGGGGTAGAGAGGGTGGGAGAGAGGACTGGAGGGAGGGCGAGAGGAAGGGAGGGAGTGTATTGGGAGAGAGGAGTGATAGAGGGGGAGGGGAAGTAGGGTAGAGGGGAATGTTGGAGGGAAGAAGGAAAGTTGGAGGGGGGCGAAAGAAAGGGTGTATGGAGGGTTGAAGTGGTATATTGGGTTTGTATTTCGGGGGGTATTGTTGACAAGAGGGATGGCTGTGTTTATTGTTTAATGTTATATGGCCCCGGTTATGCACAGTATATATGTGACTGTACGAAATGAAATGGAAAATAAAACATATTTACACCAAAAAAAAAAAAGATCACCGATGCTTGGCTTGTTGCATGAAGGGAACTTCCAGAAGCTCAGGACTAAGGTGTCCCCCACATTGATTTCGCGTCTCTTGGGCAAAGATTCTGTGGTTCTACATCAGTGTTTCTCAACCTTGGCCAACTTGAAGTCCGGTGGACTTCAAGTTGGCCAAGGTTGAGAAACACTGTTCTACATAATTTATATAAGGGAATATGAAATGTGTCCAGTTAATTTGGTAGAAGAAAAAGAGCAGAGTAATAGCAACACTGCTAAGACTTATATACTGCTTTCGCAGTGCTTTTTACAGCCAACGCTTTACAACCGTTGCAGCATCCCCACTGAAATGTGAACAGAATTCACACACTTGGCAACTGGCTTATATTTATGACGGTCGCAGGGTCATGCAGCAATAGCACTTAAGACTTATATACCGCTTCACAGTGCTTTACAGTCCTTTCTAAGCGGTTTACAGAGTCAGCCTGTTGCCCCCAACAATCTGGGTTTTCCAATTACCGACCTCGGAAGGATGGAAGGCTGAGTCAACCTTGAGCCTGGTGAGATTTGAACTGCTGAACTGCCGCTAGCAATCAGCAGAAGCAGCCCTGCAGTGCTGCACTCTAACCACTGTGCTACCTTGGCTCCATATTCTGCTGCAAAACATCAGAATCAGATATTCCGAAACAGTGGAAAGGCTCTTCCCCCCTAAAAGCAGGAGTAACCCTCAGGGCAAATACATTTAACAAACAAACAAACTTGATTTCAGAGTGTGTGGTTCAACCTGGAAAGTGAGAAGAGGGACTTCAAAATATGTTCTGATGATGGAGAAAACAGGAAAATAACAGTAGAGGAAGAAGCGGCCAATGTGATTCCTCATTGGCTGGAATTCTGTCTTCCTTCTTTCCCAAATTTTGTGTAAACCTGAGATTTTTTTTCCGTCTCATTCCCAACAACACAGTAGTTAAGTCATAACAATAAAGGACATAAAATGCCATGAAATCTTAACAGCGTGACCAAGGCTCAGACCTGGAACTGATAGTTGCTTACCGTGTTTCCCCAAAAATAAGACAAGGGTCTTATTTCTTTTGACCCCCCGAAAGAAGCACTTGGCCTTATTTCGGGGAGGTCTTATTATTTTCAAGGTGCAGGAGGCCCCTTAAACTCGGCCCACGGGTCAGCTAATCCAGAGAGGGCCAGAAGTTCTGTCTCTGTTTCTGGCACTCTTGCCACTCCTAGCGTCACTGGGCCTACCGCCACTAAGAGAAGAAGGGGCGTGGTAGCTAGGGTTTTGGGGAATGGCCTCCGCGTGGATGGCAGTTGCATGTGGGGTATGTTTCCCCCCCTCCCCCCTGGAAATGGCGGGAACCAGCTATGCATGCGGTTAAATATTTTAGGGGAGGTCTTATTTTTGGGGAGGCCTTATTTTAGCATATGCGCTCAAAAGCCTGATTGGGCTTATTATCCAGGGAGGTCTTATTTTCAGGGAAACGGGTTAACTTTGCCAGCTACAAGGAAGTCTGGGTTGATTGTCTCCGAATGTTACATTTCCACATTTTAACACTCACACTGATGGTATCCAAGCACTGGCGGAAACTCAGGTCGGCTTCTTTGTTTTGCAAGAAAAGCTTCCCGTGCCTGCTGTTGGGTGGGAGGGTTGTGGGAATGGCGAAGAGGCCACCGTCGGCATCAGGGTTGCTGGAACTTGAAGAACTAGCCACTAAGAGGGGTTTAGAAGGATTTCGGAAACCTGACAAGAAACGACAAAAACATTAAGGATTGATTTACAGAGAAGGGTAAAGCCAAGGAGGACGTTTATTAAGAAAAGTCTTGGAAGTAGACAAGACCTAAAATGACACCTAACATCGAAAAAGCACAACCAAGAATGTTCAAACTGCTGGAGGAGCTGCTGATTCTGTTCCACAGAGGAATTATTGAGTCTGTCATCTGCACCTCTAACTGTCTGGTTTGGTTCTGCAACCCAACAAGACAGACAAAGACTTCAGAGGATAATCAGAACTGCAGAAAAAACCAATACCGCCAACCTGTCTTCCATTGAGGACCTGCACACTGCAGGAGTCAAAAAGAGGGCTGGGAAATATCTACAGACCCCTCACATCCTAGGCATAAATTCTTTCAACTCCTACCCTCAAAATGATGCTATAGGGCACTGCACACCAGAACAACTAGACACAAGGACAGGTTTTCCCAGAACGCCATCATTCTGCTAAACAAATAATTCCCACAACAGTCAAGCCATTCACTGGCTGCATTATTATTACTATTAGTTTTCTCATCGTTCCTATCTGCAGGACTGTAACTTTGTTGCTTGTATCCTTACGATTTATATTGATATTGATTGCTTCCTGATTGGTTCATTGTACCCTCTGACTATCATTAAGTGTTGTACCTTATGATTCGTGACGAATGTATTTTGTCTTTTTACGTACACTGAGAGTATATGCACCAAAGACAAATTCCTTGTGTGTCCAATCACACTTGGCCAATAAAGAATTCTATTCTATTCTAATTCTATCCTATCCTAATTCCATATATTCTATCCTATCCTATCCATATTCCATATTTCTATTCTATTCTATTCTATTCTATTCTATCCACTTGGCCAATAAAGAATTCGGTTCTGTTCTAACTAGCCACCAAGAGGGTTTTAAAGGATTTCAGAAACCTAACAGGAAACAATAAAGGCATTAAGGGTTGATTTACGGAAAAGGACAGTCAAGGCCGGATTTTTATTCGGAAAAGTCTCAGACGTTTTTCCATAAACCTGTATGGATCTGGAGGAAGGTGTGAATTACATCACAAGGAAACAGAGAAATGAATGAGTGCAACCTCCCTAACTAGAGCAGTGTTTCTCAACCGTGGCAACTTGAAGATGTGGACTTCAACTCCCAGAATTCCTCCAGCTGCCTGGAGGAATTCTGGGATTTGAAGTCCACACATCTTTTCAAGTTGCCACGGTTAAGAAACACTGCTCTAGGAGATCCCCGCCCCAAAGGTCCTTTTCCAAAAGGCTTTCTTGTTAATATTCTTTGAAAATGTTTCGCTTCTCATCCAAGAAGGCTTCTTCGGTTCTTCTCGGAGAACTGACAAATCTACAGCTCGCCGCAAGTTGCTGAATTCCAAACCACGGAACAATTTCCTCCAACCCCAAACTTGAAAAGGCTGTTGTGACCACATTGCCCCATCGAAGAATGCATTTGAGAGATCCCAAAATCTGGACATTCCTAGGCACAGAATTTAGAAGGGAGGGAGGGGCACGTTAGCAACCAAAATGGCGGCTCTGGGCAGAACGCTGCAGGGAGAAAGGCCTGGGCCGATTCAGGGCTTCACCTCCTGCCTCTCCGTTTAGAAGAGATCCGCAATAACACTGCGATCCTTCCTTGCCGTCTGAGATAAGCGAGGATTCGAGGACCAGTTGGTGACCTTTCAAGAGCGCTATGCTCTCTCCTGCCTAGTCAGGGGCCTGGGAGGCAGATGGCCCACAGGGCAAGCTATGGGCCTAAGCCCCCACATTCCAGCCCAAGCTAACAGCTTCAGAATACTATTCCAGTCCCACTCACAGCATAAGGAAATTAGTCAATTAATTCTTCAACCAATCATTAAATCAGCAAAGTGCTCAGGATACACGATGACACGACGTCCATGAAGTGGACTGAGTCGGAAAGCTGGGTAAGGCTAGCAACAAGGGGTATCTTAACTAATCTTTATCAAACTCAGTTCAATCAGAAGGCAGATAATGTCAACCCAAGTATGGATGCTATCTCCACCTCTATTGAGAATCTGGACATTTCCTAGGCACAGAATTTGAAGGGGGGGGCACATCTATGTGGACGGCACAGAGCGGACAAGTTTTCTGTAAGAATGACTCACCTGAGGAGTTGGGAGTGGCACTGGGGGAAAAGGTCTTCTTATGAACAGCAGGTTGGTTGCGAGCACAGCCCGGGCTCCTGGTGCTAATGGTAATCACCTTCCCGGGAGGGGTCAAAGCATGCTCCTCTTGAATGGGCTTGATGGGGGGTTGCAACGGAATTCGTTTCGGGAATCTAGAAAGGAAAGTGAATTGCAGGATGCTTCAAACCATCATCATGGTCAACTTCTTCTTCTTCATCATCATCATCATCATCCCATGTTAAAGAGCAGATATTCCAAAGAACATTCGAACCACCGTGGTGGGACAGGACAGTGGTTAATTTACTCGTGGTCTAGCCGAAGTCAACAGCCTTTCAGACCTCAGGGACCACTAAATTCATAATTTTAAATCCCGTGGATCACTAATATGAATTAGTGATGGGATGGGGTCCTTCAGGCATTTAGCTTGGCTGCCTGTTAGTGGAGAGAATCGCCTGGGGTCAACGCTAGCTTTGCTGTCCACTGCAGCTAGGAATCTCAAATACGACCAAGAATGAATGTTTGTCTTGTAGCCAGCCTGGGCGCTAGATCGGCTCCCTGCAAACTCTTGTCTCTCAAGCTCGGCTGAAGTTTCGTGCACCGCTCACTGAAGCGCCTGGACTCCTAGGGAGGGAGGGAGGCTGTAGCTACTGAACAGGCAGCCAAGCTAAGTGCCTGAAGGACCCAAACACCAAGAATGAATATTTGTCTTGTAGCCAGCCTGGGCACTAGATTGGCCCCCTGCAAAGACTAGTCTCTCCAGCTCGGCTGAAGTTTCGCACACCGCTCACTGAAGCGTCTAGACTCCCAGGGAGGGAGGGAAGGGCTGTAGCTACTAAACAGGCAGCCGAGCTAAGTGCCTGAAGGACCCCATCCCATCAGTGAGCGGGAGTAATTGCTTCAGCAGGCCGTATCCGGCCCAGAGGCCGTATTTTGAGGATCCTGATTCAGTGCAATATAAAAGAATGCAAAGATTTTTCTGCGGACCACCAAAATTTTCTCACGGACCAGTGGTCCACGGACCGCCAGTTGGTGACCGCTGGTGTAGCCCAGGGGTCCAGTAACATTTGCTTTATGTCAAGGGCTGCAGAATTTTGAAAATCTTTTAAAGGCTACCCTAGAAACCCAGCAAGCCTCATAAAAACTTTGGTGCGCCCACCCAAAATTGATCATTACATTTATACATTTACATATGTACGAGAATCTACACGTTATCATCAGTTTTGGTTATTACAAACATATCTACATATATATGCCTACCTAAAATTGATCTCTTACAATCATAATTTGGGGCTGTAATGAAATCGCAAAAGTAGAAATGAGGTAGGTGAGACAAAAGTCACATGAATTTTGGCTGAGCTACTGCAGTGCTTGGCAACAGAATTGCCATTCCCAATTCTGGTCGTTAAGCGGGGATTATGTCTAACTAAAAAAAAAATTGATGAAATTCTCCTTGTTCTGTCTTTTTTTCTTTTACTTTTTTTTTAAGTGGCACTGAACAGTCAATGCAATGTTATTAACCATCACAAATATGCTTAAAAGAAGATCAAAATTATTCCGAATAAATCTAATTCCTAAAGTCATTCTTTCAGAAGAGAGACGCAAGCAGAGGAGGGAAGCTGCAAGCCAGTTGCAAAAGATTTAAACATCCACATCTGGATAACCAGGAAAGATGGAGGTTACCTTCAGCCAAACTCATTCACAGGATCTGTTACAATGACTTAAGCAGTGGCAACACTGCTAGGGCGCTAATGAGTCCAAACAGATACCGTATTTTTCGGAGTATAAGACACACATTTCCCCCCCTTAAAAGAGGCTGAAAATTTGGTTGCATCTTATACATCGAATTTAGTCCCACCCACCTGCTGGCCACCACCTTTCGGCCTCTGGGAGTCATATTTTAGACCTTCTCCAGGCTGCAGTTCCCTCCGTGGATTGCCTTTTTGGCCTCTGCACCTCACGTTTTCAACCTCTGAACGCTCTGTTTGAGACCCGTTCAAGGCTGCAGGGATTGCCAGAGCACATCGCCGCCGATCGCCGTCTCCGCACATCGTGTTTTCAGCCTCCACATGCCCCATTTTTGGCCTCCACGCATCGCATTTTTGGGTCTCTACACGCTCCGTCTTTGGCCTCTGTGCGTCATATTTTCAGTGGCAATGTGCTTTTGGTGATTCCCCCCCCCCCAAACCTTGAGTGGGTCTCAAATGGAGCATTTGAAGGCTGAAAATGCGAGCCGCAGAGGCCAAAATGGCAACCCAGAACAGCTGCTGCCTTTTCTGACTGGTTCCATGCTTCGCCCGCTGTACTCACTCCCTTGCAATGATCAGCTGCATTTTTGAAGCGGTGTATCAGCCCCAATGAGATGCGTGCGTGCGAAGCTCACAACCAGCGAACCTGTTGCTAAAGTTCACCTCTTGGAACAGCTGATTGGGGGTATTCACCCGCCAATCAGCTGCTCCTGTAGAATCAGGTTAATGTGCTGCAGCTTCAGGCTGTTTGCTAAGGACGCTAGCCAGCTAAATACTGATGGATGCTGGTAGGCAGAGGCAGAATTTTTTTTCTCCTTATTTTCCTCCCCCCAAACTAAGGTGCCTCTTACTTCGGAGCGACTTATACTCCCGAAAAAATAGGGTACTTACTGGTTTGGGGTTCACTTCAGAAGAGATGAGTTTCAAGAGGCAATTGAGGAGTTTCTGTTTGTGGAAAGTGGCCGATGGAGGAACAGATTTCGGTTCGGCGATGGGCTCCCCGGCATCCTGGGTTTCCTGCCCCAGGACTGCCAGCCAATCGTATTCTAGCTGCAGTTTGTTCGGCTTGCCCATCATGAGGTAGACTTCAGCCAAGGTAAGGCTTTCAGAGGTCCGCAAGCTCCACCCCTTCTCCCGCACTTGCTGTGCGAGGCGGCTGGGGTCGTCTTTGACAGGCTTTGCGGCCGTCTGTCCCTGAGCTGGAGGCGGTGGAGGTGGAGGAGGTGGTGGTGGTGAGGGGTTGAGCTTCTCCTGAGAATCCTCCATTACTACATCGGGAAGCTCCTTCACGCACGGTTCCGCTTGAAGTCCGGAGCAGGGGAAGGCCTGAGTTTCAGAAGTGGATGGACCAACACTGAGCAAGTCCACCCTGCTGCTTGCCAGCTGTGGGGGGCTGCGGCTGCCGGTCTCCATGCTGCCAGGGAAACCACCCCCGGGAGAAGAACTTTCCGGAAAGGCCACCACCTCTTTTCTATCCAGCTTCTCGGCACAGAGACACTTCTCAGGGACAATCAGATCATGGCAGGACTTCATGTAACGAGGGAAGGGATCAAGCAGGGAGAACTCTTCCAAATCCGGCGGGAGATCGCCGCAACTGCACTTGCCGCTGCTGCTGGCGTCTACCGCGGCGGGCACCACCACTCTGCTCTCAGCCACCAGGACGGACTTCTCCAGGCTCCCGCTTGGGTCCTGAAGCCCAGCGGGCGGCTTGTTGAGATGGCTGGTGATGCCAAGGTCCGAGGATGCGCCTTCGGTGAGCCCAGCTTCAGCGGAGCAGTCGTCCGGGTTCGCGACGGGATCAAGGATCAACTGAGGCGTTCTGCTCACTTCTGCCGTCGTTTCGGGTTTGGTTCCGCCCTTGCTTTCCGCCCCCCGTGAGTATTTCACCTGCCCTCTGGCTGTCCCCTGACCGCTCTGTATGCCCAGGATTTGGGCAGGGGGCAACAGGTGGACATCCTTCGTACTCTGCTTGCAGCGGCCCGATTCCTGCCAATGCACTGTGCAGAAAGCTTTGGAGTGTACCACGCGGGCAACCCCGGGGTGTCAGTGTGCAGTTCTCCCCCGGGAAGAGATGGAACGTCGTTTTCCTTCGGAATAGCTGCTGCCGGCTTCAGCATCTCTGCAATCTTGCAGCTGCCGCTCGGCTAGTGTTTTCCTCTACGTGAAGGAGGTTTAGGAAGACAGGTGTGGAGAAGCAAAAAAGAGGCAGGCCGTACCTGTAAATATTTCCACGGAAACCCCACACAAGTCCGTGGCATTTTGTTGGAGGCCCTGAAGAGAAGAGGGCTAACTAGTGAGACTGCAAAAATGCAAAGAACTGGGAAAGAAACCCTTGTTCTAAATGGAAGAGACAGCTTAATGAACATTAGTACAGGTAGCCCTCGACTTACAACAGTCCGTTCAGCGGCCGTTCAAAGTTACAATAGCACCGAAAAAGGTGAGCTATGACCGTTTTTTACACTTACAACCGTTGCAGCATCCCCACTGAAATGTGAACAGAATTCACACACTTGGCAACTGGCTTATATTTATGACGGTCGCAGGGTCACGTAACAATAGCACTTAAACTTTATACTGCTTCACAGTGCTTCACAGTCCTTTCTAAGCGGTTTACAGAGTCAGCCTCTTGCCCCCAACAATCTGGGTCCTCATTTGACCCGCCTCGGAAGGATGGAAGGCTGAGTCAATCTTGAGTCTGGTGAGAATCGAACTGCCAAATTGCAGGCAGCTGGCAGTCAGCAGAAAGTAGCCTGCAATACTGCACTCTAACCATTGTGCCATCTGGGCTCTAGATGTTCTTTTGCGACCTTCTCACGTGTGACGTCAATAGGGAAGACAGTTTCACTCAACAACCCTCTTACTAACTTAACAGCTGCAGTGATTCCCTTAGCAACTGTGGCAAGAAAGGTCGTACAATGGGCCAAAACTCACTTAATAACTGTCCCACTTGGGAACAGAAATTATTGGCTCAATTGTGGTTGTGAAGTGGAGGATTACCTGTAATGTTAAAAATGCCAATTCTTGGAACAAGGAAGAAACTAATTGAAACAGTCTCTAACCCCCCCCCCCAAAAAGACATTCTGAGGTTCTTTTGATCCGTTTTCTTTCATTGTACCTCAACGACAGACAAAAATCTTGCCAAATTAAAACCGACTTGCACTATTAAACAGATACTCTGGGAACTATTAGGCAGGAGCTGTCTTCCTCTCATTCCTCCCACACGAACTGTCTAACCTCCATGTCTCTTGATCCTTTGGAATGCAGCCCTCCCTCTCGGGAATCCAGTCTACATTCCATGCCACTAAGGTCTGCATCAGGGAAAGGATACGATACGCACTTCGTGGAGAGCCCATTTCTGTTTCAGGAATTCAATGAGGCTGGATACCTTCCGATGCAGCTCCACGATCATTCTGTCGAGTCACGGAAGAAAGAAAAGAAGAATCAGAAAATGAGGGGTATTGTTAGCAAGGGAACTTAAAGTCTCCCTAGATAAGATAAACAAAGTAAACATCACCCTCCCCCATACCTACCCACAACCCAACCTAGGATTCTATTACTCCCATTTTTACTTCACTGGAAGTAGAGTGAAAATAAAACAGTAGCATAAAACAGCAGCACAGGATAGTACAACTTTTTGTCCTCACATGGCCGCACGCATGCGCATGTGACACACACACACATACACACGCGCCCCCCGGCAGAGACCCAAAATCAGCTGGCCGGTGGGAGGCACTTGCGCATGTGCGGTGCAGCTGACCTGAGTGACGGCTCACATGCCATGGGTTCGCCATCACAGGGGTTGCCTTAAACACCTATTTTAACAGGAAGAGCGGGAAAATAAATAAATCCCACAATCTTTTCCTCTTCTTGTTTTTAATGGCTCAAATCACGGTGGATTCAATTTAAATCAAGTTGATATAAATCATAATTTTAAAGAGGAACTGCCACCTTGGCTGCGAAATTGTGTGAATGCATCAACGCGTCGCATATTATCTCAGCCTGGATTCACTGAACGAGTTTACCAAAAATATAAATATGGCAGAATGGACAGCCTCGTGCTGCATAACTAAGCTCCATTTCATGCTGAATAAATTAAATTATTAATGTATCTTAAATGGAGAAAACTATATTTATTTTTATTCCAAAAGCATTCCATTAAAATAAATTTGATAAAGATAAAAAAATCGAATTAAAAAATCTGATTTAAATAAAAAAAATTCCAATTTTAATTTTTTTAAAAAAAAATCCATCGATTTTTATCCACCTTGGCTCAAATACTTTGTAGAACATGCCAACAACATCCCCAATTCCCTGCTCAAACGAGAGAGCCACTTGATTTTGCTTGCTGCTGTGAACCCAATTTCAAGGCTCCAGGTTCTATCCATCCACCTCCCACAGCCAGCCTTTGAAGTACCTGAGTCGTGGGTTCTGGGCCAGACTCTGCACACGAGCCCAGGCGTGGTTATTCCGTGGCTGCAGTTCCACGGGGACCTTCAGGGGAAGACGCACAGGCTTCTGATCTTCCTCATCACTTATACCTACAGGACACAGCAGAAGGGATGCTTAAAATCCTACCTACGAGCCCAGGTAAGCAAAATACTCGGAGAAATCACACATCAAGAGAACAACCTGTAGGTAATCCTTGACTTACGACCACAGTTGAGCCCAAATTTCTGTTGCTAAGCCAGACAGTTGTTAAGTGAGCTTTGCCTCATTTTGTTGTGGCCCGCCAGCAGCCAGCGGAGCATGGGCCAGTCCTGGGGGCTGAGGAAAGCTCAGACGAGGGTGAGCATTGAACAGGGAGCATCCCCAGGCTGGGTGTGGCCCCTCAGGGGGGTCTTCCTCCCTGCCAGCTGCGCCAAGCAGCTTTTCCTGCCCAGAATTTACGACGTACCATCTGGATCGCAGAGCTTCTTCAGAGCCCTGCACATGGGGGCCTTGATGCGAAGGTTCCTGCCTTTGTAGCGAACCGTTGTAGCTCTAAAAAGAATATTAAAAAGGGGTGAGATGCTTGAAGATTTATCTTACTTGATTTATTTATATCTCGCCTTTATTATTTTTACAAGTAACTCAAGCAGGCAAAAACATACAACACACCCTCCCTATTTTTCCCACAATAATGACAACTACTCTGTGAGGTGCAGTGGGCTCAGAGAGTGTGGCAGGCCCAAAGTCACCCGCCTGGTTTTCGTGGCTAAGACAGAAGCAGAACTCCCACTATATTCTGGTGAGGGGCCCAAAGTTACACAGCCAGTTTTCATGTCTAAGGCGGGACTAGAACTCACCATCTCCTGGTGATTGGCCCAAAGTCATTTACTGGCTCTCATGCCTAAGGCGGGACTAGAACTCACCGTCCCTGGCGATTGGCCCAAAGTCATTTACTGGCTCTCATGCCTAAGGCGGGACTAGAACTCACCATCTCCTGGCGATTGGCCCAAAGTAATTTACTGGCTCTCATGCCTAAGGCGGGACTAGAACTCACCGTCTCCTGGTGATTGGCCCAAAGTCATTTACTGGCTCTCATGCCTAAGGCGGGACTAGAACTCACCGTCTCCTGGTGATTGGCCCAAAGTCATTTACTGGCTTTCATGCCTAAAGCAGAACTAGAACTCATTATCTCCTGATAAGGGGCACAAAGTCACCGCTAAGGAAGGACTAGAACTCACAATCTTTTGCTTTCTACCCCGGTGCCTTAACCACTAGACGCCACCAGGAAAGTAGAAAAATCTTGGGGATTGGCACAATCTATTCCCTTCCAGTAGCATTTGTCTTCATAGGGCCCAAATCGAGGACCATTTTTCTCATTGAAAATCTCACGCAAGTCATTCGTTCATTCTTGACGATCACATGAATGTAATTAGTATTTAGATGAATGATAAAAGTTACCCCACTACAAAAGATTTTAGGCAGCTTACAACGTGCAAATATACCGAAACAGTTCCGTCAGTCACTGGACAAGAGTACAAGGTAACAAACATCTGTTTTGTGCAGAAGGGGGCTTTAAAAATTTCAGCAACGGATTCTCTGCCCGGTTGCTGGGTGGGCGTAGCCATGGTGGGCGTGGCCTAGTCGGCCTCCTGCACCAGGTGTGTGTGTGTGTGTGTGTGTGCGCGCGCGCGCGCATTTTTGCCATCCCTAGGCTCCGGAGGCTTTTCTCGACCCTCTGGGATGGCGAAAACGGCCTCCCCTGGACTCCGGAGGCCAGGAACAGGCATGTCACAGACTTCCAGACATTTCCCATCCTCCCAGAGCCTCCGCACAGGCCCTGCACTCACCTCACATCCAAAATGGGCCGTGTGGAGACTCCTGGGAGGGGTGCAGCCAGCCAGGGGTCGGATTTGGAAGTTCTCTGAACTGGCCATAATATTAGCTAAGGGTTTTCCAGAACCTGGGAAGACCCGTAGCAGCCCACCCCTGGTTCTGTGGATTTTTAACGTGGAAGAAGGAGAGATGTAAAAAGATAGCAATCATCCAATCTGGGTCAGTCACGGGGTTTTGTCTTCCGAGCTTTCGGACTCCTACTCATCTTCAGAGAACTTCTGTCTCCTCGGAAAACTTGGAAGGCCAAACCTCTGGTGCTGGTGACCGACCCAGATTGAATTCTGCAACATTATCCTGGGACACGTATGTTGCCTTCATTCGGGACAGCAATCGTGATTGAGAAAAAAATACTCACCCAGCTTGGATAAGCTCATTGAGTTTAGTGGCGTTTTTGTCATCCATACCTTTAAAGAATATTGGGGAAAAAAAGAATAATGGGCAGAATATCAAAAATGACACATGACTACACAAAATAGTTAACAGGCCTAGGACCATCTTTATCACCACAAAATTGTTGTTCCTGGAAGGGGGGAGGATATTATTTTAATTAAACATCAACAGATCAAGATTCTTCGTGTTATTCTAGAAAAAGCATTTTAGGCCTCAAACGTATACCATTTAATTGGTATACGCAAGCAGCCGAAATAATAATGATGAATTGGTCAAGTAACCAAGCTGAAATAATAACAATGAATTTGTGAAGATAATAATGATGAATCTGTCTAGTAACCCAGAGAGAATAATTTTGCGTCTCTTTAGGCTGGATTGAGTTAGAAAACTGAACCAGTCCAGTCAGAGGAGGCGTGGCCAGCAATTTGCATAACCCAGTCTCTAGGCTAATGGACAAAGTTAACCCATGCTTGGATTCCCCAAGCAGTGCACAGGAATTAGACAAAGATATGTTGCAAAATCAAACACGGACACAGACCCTTTTTTGCAACAACCACAGGCAACCTTCCTTCGACATAAGACGAAGTTCCTCAAAGAAGTCATTATCCAGCGAGATATGTAAAAGGTCCTACATCAAGCCTTTCCTAATTGGCCCAAAGAATAGGATTGGATAGGACAGAATACAAAATAGAATGAATAGGATATTAGAGTAGAGAATAGAATAGAATAGAATGTAGAGTAGAGTAGAGAATAGAATAATAATAGAATGGTTTGTGTTGGGAGAGCTTGGAAGTCTTCTAGTCCAACCCCCTGCTTAGGCAGGAAACCTTACATCTCTTCAGACAGATGGCTATCCAACATCTTCTTAAAGACTTCCAGTGTTGGGGCATTCCCAACTTCTGGAGGCAAGTTCTTCCACTGATTAATTGTTCTAACTGTCAGGAAATTTCTCCTTAATTCTCAGTTGCTTCCCTCCTCGATTAGTTTCCATCCATTGGTTCCTGTCCTGCCTTTCAGGTGATTTGGATAATAGATTGACCCCGTCTTCTTTGTGGCTCTTTTCATTCAACTAGACATACCCAATTCCAGCAGGAATCAGGAAGTAAGGAATAAACATTGGAAGTAAGAAATAAACATCCCTTACTTCCAATGATCAACTAGGACAAGTTGTATTTGCTAATATAGATCAGTGTGCGCGATAAAACCGAAATACAAATATTGTATGGTCACTTTAGATGAGACAAATTGGATACTGAGATAATTGGGTTTTCTTTTTTCTTTAAAAAAAAAAGCTACTCAGAATGCATTTTAGTTTTCATTCCTAATCTGTAGTCAGATATGATCCCTGCTTTCAATTCCACAGAAGTCGTCCTGCGTAGTCCTTACATCCTTCTGCTAGGCAAGGACGAGCAGATTTCTCATTGTTTGTGAAACGACACCCACAAATAGCAGATGCTTCCTGGCGTGCTTTCTGCTTCCTTCTACTCTGCATGAAAGAGCAAAACTGCAGATGATGCTTGGAAATCTCTCCCACACAAAGCCAGAGAAATGCACGCTGCAGAGCGATGTGCAAAATGCGGTAGAGGGAAGACTTAAGACACATCTGGCAAAATGGTTGGGAAGTGGTTTTCCACGACAGCTGAGTTTAGAAGCTTTCCACACTTTCTAATTTCATGGCATCGAAAAACAGAATACTCACAGCCCCCAATCTTCTTTCTGAGCTCCCCATAACAAATTAAGCCATAAAGCTCGAGGGAGGATTTTTTCAGCCCTTGAGAAAACACTGCAAAAGAAAGAAAAACACAGGTGTTCACGGAAAAGAATGTATCACAAATTTGCACGTGAATGGATTAAACTGAGAGCATCCTTGATTTAAAAAGAATCTAGCAGGCAAATACTGACATTTATTTCAACATTACCTGATCCAGATAGGTCTCTCTGTAATTAATATTAATTTATTTTCAATAAGGGGATACATTTCATAGCTGGTTAGGATGACATTGGCACCTAAACCAGTGGTTAAATTCAAAAATTTTTACTACTGGTTCTGTGGGCGTGGCTTGGTGGACATGGCAGGGGAAGGATACTGCAAAATCCCCATTCCCTCCCAAAATTCAGGGGAAGGATACTGCAAAATCCCCTCCCTCCCCTCTGCAGGGGAAGGATACTGCAAAATCCCCATTCCCACCCCACTCTGGAGCCAGCCAGAGGTGGTATTTGCCAGTTCTCTGAACTACTCAAAATTTCCGCTACCGGTTCTCCAGAACCTGTCAGAACCTTCTGGATTTTACCCCTGACATAAACCCACATTTATCTTTTGCAATATTCTGATGATTCAAGGTATAAAAAATGCCACGTTTCTATAGAACTCTTCTATCCTCATACTGTTTTTACTTTATGCATTGCATGACAACTGAAGAAGCATGGTGGCTCACGAAGGTAGAACACTGGGCTGATGATCGGGAGCCTTGCGTTCGAGACCCATTGCTGCTGCGGGGTGGGTGAGCTCGTTGTGGGTTGTAGGCGGTACACCCCGGTACGGGCATTTCCGGTGCCTGTCAGAAGCACCGGGAACCGTTCCAGTACTGTGCTCTGGAGGGCCCACCTGCCCTCCTTACTGTATGCTCTTCGGCACTTCCATGCATGGAGCGTACGGCACCTGCGCGGCACTCTGTCGAGCAGCTGGAGCATTGCAGGTGGTAAGGACGCATGCGCGCATGTGCGTACATTCATGTGGTGGAAGCCGGGCTCTGTTGCACCGTACTGGTTGCAACGGGATCCGGAACCCACCGCCTGTGAGCTCCATCACATGCTCTGGCTCTCACTGACCCAGCGGTTTGAAAGCAGGTGACTGCGAGTAGATAAATGGGTACCACTTTGAGGAGTAACTTCATGGGGATGCATGAACTGGGTGTCTCCCAAGCAACAGAGATGTCACCAGCCAAGCCTCCACCCTGGAAGCACCGTACTAATACAAGGAGTCCTTGACTTACAAAAGCTTGTTGAGTGACCATTCAAAGTTCCGAAGTTGAAAAAAGCGGCTCATGACCATTCTTTCACACATGACCATTGCAGCATCCCATCCCTATGGAGACATGATTTACGTTTGGATGCTTGACAGCTAACTCACGTTTATGACGGTCGCAGTGTCCTGGAGTCATGTGATCCCCTTTTGCAACCTTCTGACAAGGAAAGTCAATGGGGAAACCGGATTTCACTTAAGAGCCGTGTTGCTAATTGAAGAACTGCAATGATTCACTTAACTTGTTACCACAAAGTAGGACTTGACCTGGGGTGCCTCACATTGCAGCCCTGGTCAAAAGGGCCCAGCAGAGATGATGACACCTGAGACTTCTCAGGAAACGATAACTGAAGGAAAAACTGCTGGTGACCTTCTACCGCTGCACCATAGAGAGTATTTTAACTTACTGCGCCTGTGTGTGGTTTTCCAATTGGACAGTGGCAGATAAGGCAGCACTCCAGAGGGTCAACATCATTGCCCAGAGGATCATGGGTTACCCCCTCCCCTCTTTGGCAGAGTTTGATAGCTCCCGCTGCCTTAAGAAAGTTCAAAACATCCTTGAAGATCCATCTCATCCTGGACACCCTTTTTTTTAACTATTTTCCTCTGGGAGACAGTACAGGATAACAAAAACAAGGACCAATAGGCTGAAAAACAGCTTCCATTGAATTAAGTATATCATAGAATTCAATTAACTACATTGAATTCTATGGTATACTTCAATATTAATGCAATATCGGGTTTTCAATTTCAATTGTATAGAATGTGAAAGATGTGTCTTTTGTTTTTTAATTTTATAGTTATAATGTAGACTGAAGATGGCATTTAATTGCATTGTACAAAGTGCAATGAAACTAAACTAAACTAAACTAAACAAACGTGGTTAGAAAGTCGTAAAATAGGGGCAAAACTCCATTGGATGGAGGCCTGGTTGCTCTGGGCAAATCCTAAACATTCCTTACGACCCCCTATCTACCACCGGTCAAATCCAAAGATAAACTACGCTTGTTGCATCGTTCAGAGAAGCCAAGCTAACCTTTCAGGGTGTGCTCACCATTATCAAAGTCAATGTATTTGGAAATCTTGTGCCAAGTGCGATAATAGAAGTGCCGGACCTGCTCCTTGTTCTTCACCATGCTTGCGGGCTTGCTTTTCTTCTTGTACTTCAGGGCAATATTGTTCTGAATCGCTTCAAAGTCTTTGCCGTGCTGGGAGGAAAAAAATATATGCAAATATTACAAGGTGAGAAGTGGGGCAGCAGGAATAACTGGCTGACACACACTTCCCAGAGTTGGGTCAAACGCTTGCGGGCTTTTGGGAAGCGTGTGCGTTCTCGCATCATACCGCCGGACAGTTTGATATCTAAATTTACGGGAGATTTCCTGCAGAGTCGACAAATGGCTGTACAGATTAGAGACTGGGGAGCCAGTTGGGACGAACATGGATGTGCTGGACAGACAAGGGAAGTGAATCAGGACGAAGGCGGCTATGCCGGGTGGACTGGGGAGATGGCCAATGGTTGGGATGAGGTGGTTTTGCTAGGCAGGCTGGGGAACCAGCTGGGACAAGGATGGCTATGCCGGACAGACCGAGGGAGTCAGCCTAGCCATTCGCTATCCTGTGAAGGCTAAGGCGGAGCTGGAGACTTTACTGTAAAATTCCAGAATCCAAGGAATAACTCTTGTCTTTCTCCTAAGAGGACTCTTCTACACGTCTCTTCTGAGCAAAGACTAAGTCAAACTGGGGCACACACAGTCAAAGGGGGCGTGACCAGAAGACTGATTGCGAGCAGAGACACAGAGTTTAACCCATTCCTTGGATTTTTTAACTCAGCACACTGGAGAAAATAATTTTCTGTTTGAATGCTAGCATTCAGAATCCTACAAAACACACAGGTAGAAATCCATCCTTTTTACAATCGGTAGGATTAGACAGACAAAATTCTGGTGAATTTCTTCGTACTATAACTTCCGGGAACCCAGACAATGCAGCTGAAGCATAGGTGAATGAAACACCATTGGTAGATTACAATTCATTCAGAAGAAATACTCTCACAATGTTGGGATAACGTATGTATTTCAGGCTGCTTAGATCAGGGTGTCCAAACTTGGGAACTTTTAAGACTTGTGGACTTCAACTCCCAGAATTCCCCAGCCAGCCGGGGAATTCTGGGAGTTGAAGTCCACAAATATTAAAAGTTCACAAGATTGGACATCCTTGACTTAGATACATCAGTGAGGTCTACAGGTAGTTCTTGACTTAGAACTGTTTGTTTGGCAGCCATTCAAAGTTACGATGGCACTGGGAAAGAATAACTTATAACCAGTCTTGCATTTATAACTGCTATTGCTATCCTCACTACCGGACAAAATGATCAAAATGTAGGCACTTGGCAACAGGCATGTACCTATGATGGTTGAAATGTCTTTGGGTGATATGAACCTTTCCAGCCGGCTTCTGACAAGCCAAGTCAACGGAGGGAGCCATGTTTGCTCAACAGCTAAGTGATTCACTTAGCAACGGTCGTGAGTTGCTTAACAACCTGCACTTGGCAACTCGCATTTATCTATGATAGCTGCAGCATCCCGGAGTGTGCTGTGATCACCATTTGCGACCTTCCAAGCTAGGCTTCTGACCAGCGAAATCAATGAGAAACCCAATGAGAATTCACTTAATGACTGTGTGATTCCCTTAAAAACTGCAGTAACTCACTTAACCCTGGCAAAATTGGGCATGACTCACTTAACAACCATCTTGGGCACAAGTCATTTAATGCATAAAAATCTGTGCCAGTTACCAAGCATCCAAATTTTGGACACGTGACCAAGGGGACACTGCGTCGGTCGGTCGCTAAATGTGAAAAACGGCCGTAAGTCACCTTATAAGGCAGTGCCGTTGCAACTTCAAATGGTCACTAAATGAACTCCCGTGAGTCGAGGACTATCTGTTTCCCAGTGTTTCGAAGCACCCACCTCATAGAGGCCTTCAAAGAAGGTATTCTTGTCCTCCGTGCTCCAGGATTCCCATTGACGCCTCACTTTCTTGCCTTCCTCTTTTCTCCGGTAGATGTGCTCAAGTTCCTGGAACTTGATTTTGAATTGCCGGCTGGGGTGCTGGACGGGATTCCTGAGGAGTTGCCAGATGACGCCCCGCCATTATCGGCACCTTGAGGAGAGGAAAAAGAAAGGGTCAGCCCAACAAAACCCCACCAACCGTAGCACAGATATTGGATGCTGGAGTTATTGTTCATTTTAGATGACTTTTCACAAGGCAGCCAGAAAGCAGGCTATAAAAACTCTTTAAAAAAAACCCTTAGCCTAAAAAATGCATTTACCGTATACTTTGAGTGTAAGACGCACCTTTCCCCCCCAAAAAAGTGGGTGAAAATTTAGGTGTGTCTTATAGACTGAATACGGGTGTTTCTGGCCACCCAAACCCTCCACGCATTGCGTTTTCATCCTCCCCAGCCCAAAGAAGCACGCTGCAGTGCTCCACGTCCCATTTTTGCAAAAAACGGCCCGTTTTTGGGCTCCCAAGCCCTCCACGCATTGCATTTCTGCCCTCCCAGGCCCCCAAAAGCACTCTGCAGACCAGAAACGGACCTGTATTTGGCAAAAATGGACCACGCAGAGCACTGCAGAGTGCTTCTGGGGGCCTGGGAGGGCGAAAACACAACGCATGCGAGGTCAAAAACTACTTTTTTTCTGTTTTCTTCCTGTAAATTTAGATGCGTCTTATAGTCTGAAAAAATATGATATTTATGACATGTATATCATCATCATCTTTTAACGGTCCCATAATCCTTTGCAGGGTGGAGTCTGGGCAACAGAATGGAGCTAGCAGAGTATTAATTGGCTGTCTGCCCTTCCTGTTGCCAATGAGGAGTTTTGTTCGGCAGATATATTCTCACTGTGCCGAGAGAGAGAAATATCCGCCTCCACCCAGGATCAAACTCACAGTCTCCCGATTGTGAGGCGAGAGCTCTGCCACTAGGCCACTCCTATTTATGAGATGTATATCCCAGGATGAAATGTCACCTGAGTTGCTTTGAGGGCATAACCCAAGATGCCACGCCACACACAGAGATGAAATGATGGTGGACCGCTGCCATCATTGTCTTTTGATAGGGCGTGCCATCGCACAAACGCATTTGGCATAGCACAGGGCGGAGAAAGGAACGAGATGGGGTGTTGAAAGACCAAAGTCAACTCACTCCGGAAGGAGCAAGAAAAGATTTGGGCCTCTGTGGAGACTGCGGGGTGAAACCAGGGCAATTAAAGAGTATCCGTAGCCAGTAATTAATTACATAGGAAATCAAGACTCATCTGCTGCACTTATGGAAATCACCTTATAAGCCACCCTTTGCCAGCAACACCAATGCAACTCTTGCTGAACAAGCTACAGGAATGGGGTGTTGTAACTTGTTTGCTGCAAATTAACCAAGTTTTTTAAGCAGAGTTGTAGCCGTCTTCCACCGACAGGCAGATACATGCAATTTTTAAAAAAAATCCACGTAGTGTTGAGCATCCTCAAGTATTCTGAAAGCTCCTATTTAAATGAGTTCTTCTGTCACCATTCAAATGAATTAAAGAGGTGGGAGAACAAGCTAATATATTGTAGGTCACAAGGAGATAAAAGTTACCTGAAATGGATTCTGACAAAAGTAGACACGTTCTACTAAAGAGATATCGAGGCTATTTTACATAGGTTCACCTATAAGTTAATCACTGCAGGTAGTCCTCAACTTACAACCTCCATAGAGCCCAAAATTTATGTTGCTTAGCAAGACAGAAATTGTTACGTGAGATTTGCCCCGTTTTATGATTTTTCTTGCCAGGGTTCTCAAGCAAATCATTGCAGTGGTTATGTCGGGAACATGGTCGTTAAGTGAACCTGGCTGCCCCATCGACTTTGCTGGCCAGAAGGTCGCAAAACGTAATAACGTGAGCTGCGGGACACAGCGACGGCCAGAAATACAAGCCAGTTGCCAAGCGTCCACAGTTCGATCACGTGGCCACTTATGGCTGCAACAGTCACAAGTGTGAAAAAAGGTCGTAAGTCTCTTTTTTAAGTGCTGTTATAACTTTGGACGGTCACTAAGCAGACTGTTGTTAAGTCGAGGGGGGTACCTGTATTGTTTTCTTTTTTTAGGGGCTTAGGAGTCCACACACAGGCTGCTGAAAACAACTTCATGTTGGAGTAGGCATACTCCATGTTGCATTGTTTACTAGCGCTTAAGTCACTTACCTAGTGACAACCAAATGGGTCAACATTACAGAGAAATTCCCATGCATCCATGCTGGCAAAACAGTGTGATAAAACTGGCAGGGAAGATTCCTCACGGAAAGAGGTCAAACCAGGTGACAAATCATTTACACGTATTACTACAGCTTTGGGGATCCCTTATCTAGGCATCGCAACAGACTCTACGTGGAGGTGTAGGAAGCAGCTCTGAAGAGGGTAGATCTGATGAATGAGGCATGGCTCTTTCTCAACCTATTGATGTGATTGATCTGCAAAGTATATTAGGTATTAAACTTCTCTACCTTCTGGTGTGCCCTACAGTTGGCCTCCGGTGCTGAAGAATTTGCACAGGGTCTCTCCACTGGTGAGAAATGTCAAGAGGGCAGCACCAAGGAAATGCAATTGTCTATTTGAACTAAAAGTAAAGTTTCCCCTCGCACATATGTGCTAGTCGTTCCTGACTCTGGGGGGCGGTGCTCATCTCCGTTTCGTAGCCGAAAAGACCGCGCTGTCTGAAGATGTCTCCGTGGTCATGTGGCCGGCATGACTAAATGCCAAAGTGCAGAGTGAGCTCCCGTTACCTGTCCCAGCTTCTGCCAACCTAGCAGTTTGAAAGCATGTAAAAAATGCAACTAAAAAACTAGGGACCACCTTTGGTGGGAAAGTAACAGTGTTCCGTGCGCCTTCGGCATTGAGTCATGCCAGCCACATGACCACGGAGACGTCTTCTGACAATGCTGGCTCTTCGGCTTTGAAACGGAGATGAGCACCGCCCCTAGAGTCGGGAACGACTAGCACTTATGCGCAAGGGGAACCTTTACCTTATAGATACAGAGCTCTGCCAAGTTGGTTGTAAAAAAAATTGGTACAATCTCAGTTGTGCCCCCGAGGGCACAACCCAAGTCAATAATGGAAATAAATAGTAAAGTAAAGGGTATTTATTTGTAATAGCCACCTTGCCCGGCCTATAAGCTAGTATGAATGTGAGAATAAACATTGGTCTACCTAAGCAAAATATTGTAGGCATAAGGAGGGCTTAAAAAGAGAGAAATAGTTTAGGGGATTGGAGTCTCTTGCAACTAAAGAAAAGGACCATCCATATATAAGCATACACCATCCAACTACAATAATCAATAATTCTCCCAAGTATTCAAAATTTGGAAAAGACACTTCACAATTGCTTGGTTTCACACTTAACAGCTGCCTTAATAGTTTTCATTCAGAATACATGCCCTGCATTCATTTGAAACAATTAATGAAGTTAATATTTTAAGGAATGGTGAAGTTATTACATCAGAGGAGTTCTCGTACGTATGGCAAATAATAAATGTTAAGCAGAATTTTTCTCTCTCCAGACTAATTGAATCAATCCTTTAATAAGGCACTTCTTTGCTCTGACTACAAAGTTATCTGTACGATTTTCCTAGCTAGCGCAATGTTTAGGCATTGTTCAACAGAGTCGAAGGAAAAGCAGAAACCAGCAGGGTAGGAATAACTAGGAACAATTCAAAATTAAATACTGGTTTAAACAAGCATGTTGTTAATTCCTCTCCTGACACCTCTCTTGAACATCCCCAGAAGACATTTCCATGGTTTTTAAGAGGAGGAGTCCCTAAAGAAGAAAAATTTCCTCTAGTAGCTGAACACAAAATGGACTCCAAGCCCACCAAAGCAAGTAAGGATTCCACGTCAAAATCTTCCTGCAACCTACATGATATTCAAGCACTTGGAGGAATAAAGACTATATCCCACAAAGTTTAGGCCCTTAAAAAAATCTGTTTCTCTTTAAAAGTGCCACAAGATGTTCCGGTGTTTTTACTGCAACAGACTTAACACAGCTTCAGTAAGAAAATAGAACCTGTTCGAGACCATGAGTGTTGACAGCTAACAAAAGGGCCAACATCTGGAAGAAAGAAAAAGCTTGATCAAGGCTGTTTTTTTTCCCCCTACTAAACCTCAACATGTATTACTTTTCAATTAAAGAATAAACTTTAACTCCCAATCTCTGGCAAATAGATGAGGAAGAAATGGAGGTAGTGACAGATTTTATTTTCCTAGGCTCCAACATCACCGCAGATGGGGACTGCGGCCAAGAAATTAAAAGATGCTTGCTCCTGGGGAGGAAGGCTATGGCAAATCTAGACAGCATGCTAAAAAGCAGAGACATCACCCTGCCAACAAAAGTGTATAGTCAAGGCTATGGTTTTCCCAGTTGCAATGTGTGGCTGTGAAAGTTGGACCATAAGGAAGGCTGAACGCCAAAGAATGGAGGCCTTTGAAATCTGGCACTGGGGAAGACTCCTGCGAGTCCCTTGGACTGCAAGGCCATCCAACCGATCAGTCCTAGAGGAGATCAACCCTGACTGCTCTTTAGAAGGCCAGATCCTGAAGAGGAAACTCAAAGACTTTGGCCACCTAATGAGAAGGAAGAAGGACTCCCTGGAGAAGAGCCTCATGCTGGGAACGATGGAGGGCAAAAGAAGACGTGGACGACAGAGAATGAGGTGGCTGGATGGAGTCATCAAAGCAGTCGGAATGAGCTTAAATGGACTCCAGGGGATGATAGAGGACAGAAAGGCCTGGAGGAACGTTTTCCATGGGATCGTGATGGGTCTGACACGACTTCACAACTAACAACAAGGATGTTGGAAATGATCTGTTCCAAATGACTCACTAGTACAAATCCAGGGTAACTGTATTGTCATTGGCTTCATTTGAAAGATTTGATCTAATATTCACCTGTTGTACAAGTTAGAGAAGTAAGGGAAATGGCATATTTACTGCATTCATTTCCTTCCATTTCTCTGGCAGTGGAAAGTACTTATATATGAGATTTGGGCTGTCCTTCCTTTTATTCCCACAGCACACCTGTGAAGAAGATTGACAGGGTTTGACAGGCTCAAGGTCCCTGCTGATCTCTCATGGGTCAAACAGGGACAGTCATTAAGTCTCCCAAATTATACTTCAACTTCTCCACAAGGACCTAAGAACTACCTTGAAATGAGATCAAAAAGCCATGCCTCTCTTTTATCTATTTTTCCCATGCCTTCTACACTTTACGAGACGTGTTTCATTGTTAAATATTGGTCATTGACTCCGCCTGTCTACCAATGAAATTCATAACGATTAAAGTAGCGTACTTCATTAACAGACTCACACATCAAAGGCATGTGGAAATATTAGCAAGAAAACATCTGCAAGAAAACAACCAAGTTCAGAGAGCATCCAGGACCTCATAGTCCTCCTCTTTCACTCTGCAAATCCCACTCCCTCCTTCCAGCACTGATGATGTTACCTTGTTGGGTAATAAAAGGTCTGAAGAAAACTCAAGATTTAGGCTCTGTTTAGAAAGATTAGGTAGCAAATGAAAATTTTCCATCCAGCACTCTGGGAAAAAATATCTGCACTCGTGTACACCTGGGTTTCCCATTTAGCACTCCGTTCCCACAATTCTCTGCAAAGGGTATGCTGGCTGGGGAATTCTGGGAATTGAAGTCCATGTTATCAAAAACATCTCTCCCTGACTCTAACTGTAAGAATTAGATCAATCTAGGATACTGGATATGGAAAATGCTTCTCTTGAAATTAATAACTACATATACGTCAATCTCAGATTGTCAAAAGGTACATCTAAGTGACATGTTGCATGCCAAAAAGACAGATCCACACAAGGAAGTAGCACTTCCTTATGAACAAATAAAGCAAAAGTACTTTGTGATGTCTATTTATACAATAATACAATTATACAATAGCAGAGTTGGAAGGGACCTTGGAGGTCTTCTAGTTCAACCCCTGCCTATGCAGGAAACCCTATACCATTTCAGACAAAGGGCTATCCAACATTTTCTTAAAGACTTCCAGTGTTGGGGCATTCACAACTTCTGGAGGCAACGTCTGTTCCACTGATTACTTGTTCTAACTGTCAGGAAATTTCTCCTCAGTTCTAAGTTGCTTCTCTCCTTGATTAGTTTCCACCCTTGCTTCTTGTTCTACCCTCAGGTGCTTTGGAGAATAGTTTGACTCCCTCTTCTTTATGGCAGCCCCTGAGTTATTGGAACACTGCTATCATGTCTCCCCTAGACCTTCTTTTCATCAGACTAGACAAGCCAAGTGCCCGCAACCATTCTTCATATGTTTTAGCCTCCAGTCCCCTAATCAACTTTGTTGCTCTTCTCTGCACTCTTTCCAGAGTCTCCATATCTTTTCTACATCATGGCAACCAAAACTGATTGCAGTATTCCAAGTGTGGCCTTACCAAGGCATTATAAAGTGGTATTAACACTTCACATGATCTTGATTCTATCCCTGTTTATGTAGCCTAGAACTGTGTTGGCTTTTTTGGCAGCTGCTGCACATGGCTGGCTCCTATTTAAATAGTTGTCCATTAGAACTCCAAGATCCCTCAGAGTTACTACTGTTGATCAAGGTACCACCTATACTGTACCTGTGCATTTTGTTTTTCTTGCCTACATGTAGAACCTTACTCTTTTCACCATTGAATTTCATTTTGTTATAGTGCCCAATGTTCAAGTTTGTCAAGATCCTTCTGTATCTTAAGCCTGTCTTCTGGAGTGTTGACTATTCCTGCCAGCTTGGTGTCATCTGCAAAGTTGATGAGTTCCCCATTTATTCCCTCATCCAAATCATTGATGAAGATGTTGAAGAGTACTGGGCCTAAAACAGAGCCGTGGGATACTCCACTGCACATTTCCCTCCATGTAGATGCAGTTCCATTGAGGACTACACGGTGAGTGCGGTTGGTCAGCCAGTTACAAATCCATCTGGTGGTGATGCTGTCCAACCCACATTCTTCTACTTTATTTAGTAGTAGGTTATGGTCTACCTTATCAAATGCCTTACTGAAGTCCAAGTAAATTATATCGATGGCATTCCTCTGGTCCACTGATTTTGTCACTTTGTCAAAGAATGCAGTAAGATTAGTCTGGCATGATCTGTTTTTGACAAACCCATGCTGGCTTTTGGCTATACTTTGTTTACTTCTAGGTGTTCTCTAATTCATTGCTTGATTATCTTTTCCAGAATCTTTCCTGGTATTGAGGTCAGGCTGATAGGTCTATGGTTTCCTGGATCTATTTTTTTCCTCCTTTTTTGAAGATGGGAACCACATCAGCTCTTTTCCTGTCCTCTGGCAGTTCCCCGGTGTTCCAGAATCTCTGAAAGATATAGTTCAGTGGTTCTGAGATCTCATCTGCCAGTTCCTTCAGAACCCTGGGG
The DNA here is from genome assembly GCF_009769535.1 of Thamnophis elegans. Taxonomy (NCBI): domain Eukaryota; kingdom Metazoa; phylum Chordata; class Lepidosauria; order Squamata; family Natricidae; genus Thamnophis; species Thamnophis elegans. Next base: position 10,015,198 of record NC_045554.1, read on the forward strand.
TGTAATCCGTCCGGTCCTGGTGATTTGAACTCATCTAGGATAGACATGTGCTCACTTACCATTTTCTTCCCTATTTCAATTTGTGTTCCTAATCTGATTTTTGTGGTGCTGCTTTTGATAGGTTGGACTGTTTTATCACTTTGTGTAAAGATAGATGCAAAAATGAGTTAAATAGTTCTGCTTTCTCCCTGTTGCTTGTCACCTTCTTGCCACTTTCTCCCAGCAATGGACCAATTGTTTCCTTAACATTTTTCTTGTTTTTAACATGTTGGAAGAAGCTTTTTTATTTTTTACTTTTGTAAAAGTAAAAAAAAAATTATCACTTTCGCTAAATGTACACATTTACACCAAGAGGTTATTAGCTATTCTGCCTATAGCGTTAGGATAGAGGAATTTCAGGGAATAAGTGAGTGTGAGCACAAATGTTTATAGTAGTGCAAAGGTTAAAAAAAAGTAAATCAAAGAAATGGTATTTCTTTAGTGAAACAATGCTGGAGTTTCATATGACTATGGCAAGTTTAGCATATCATGTTAATAAAATAAGTATATTTAATTGTCCTTCGTTGAATAACTGACAACTGGATGGATTCACACAATCCAGTTTTGAGGATAAAACCCCACAAGTTACAGCATTATACATGAAACCACTCACTATATGTTATTTAAAAACAATTACGTGGCATCAACATTTTCTGCTCTATTGCCAAAAAATCCCCATAAAGGATTCTATCATTTTGATTCCTAAAAAAATGTTTCTAAATTGTGGAAGGCTGTCCTAAACAAACCATCTCTAATGAGATCTTTATAGCTATTTATTTCTCCCATCGGATACACTAGATCATCTGGGAAAACACTTTTATTAAAAGGACCCAGTGAAGATCATTTTGAAGAAGTTTTAAGGATCCCAGTTTCCATAGAAATGCGACTGGTTAATAAAAAGAAAACTAGAATAATTAAATCCATAGAAAGATCTTATAATTGAGCTCCAATCAAACACTGATATCAGGGATTACCAAAAAAAAAAAAAAAAAAAAACCCTAACTCAATTGATTCTAGTTCAGAAATGTATACAATCCAACAATTAAAGACAACAAAGAATGGATCAAGAGATTCCCAGTCTGCAGACATCAGATCCATTCAAACTTTGGATCAAGAGATTCCCAATCTGGAGACATCAGATCCCTTCAAACGGCCTCTCTTTTCGCGACTCAAAAAGCATCAAAAATAATATTCTGAAAATGGACAAAAAAACATTGAGACTCATTTGTTGATTTAAGAACCAGATGCCAGATGTTCCCCAATGGAACTCAATCATCATCAGGCATCAGATGGAGGCTTTTAAGAGCCAAGGTGGCGCAGTGGTTAAATGCAGCACTGCAGGCTGCTGCTAGATCAGCAGGTCAGCGGTTCAAATCTCACCGGCTCAGGGTTGACTCAGCCTTCCATCCTTCCGAGGTGGGTAAAATGAGGACCCAGATTGTTGGGGCAATATGCTGACTCTCTGTAAACCGCTTAGAGAGGCCTGAAAGGCCTATGAAGCGGTATATAAGTCTACTGCTATTGCTATTGCTATTGCTATTAAAGAAGGCTCCTTCTACGATTATCAAGGCTGATTATCACAGCAATCAATCAATTAAATTCTTGACCCATTCAGACCTGAGAGTGGGCCAACTTAAAACCTGGAGTAGCCAAGGAAGATAAAAACAAAATCACACACACACAAACACACACACAAAGTCAAGCAGCAGGAATAGCACAATCAAGCAACATTCCCAATCTAAATGGATTTCCCAATTTGAATCAAAGTCTCTTGGTGGACTTGGAAACACCCCCCCCCCACTAGATCAATTTGGGGTGGAGAAACAAAACCCCAAAACAGCCCAGCCTGACAAAACAATGCTTCAGATCACCCGCACCCCCCAACAATATATATTCAGGGTCCACTACTCCCAAGCGCCGGTTCACCCCACATTCTCTTGAGACATGACCCACCGTCCAGGTGATGGAGGGGGGTGGCGGTCTGCATGTACGACCCCCTTTACCTTTCCCTTTCCCGTGGGGGCAGCGCTGCCCCCGCCGCTGCCCGTTCCGCCGACGGCCGCCACACAGGAGACGCCTGGGGATCCTTCCTCAGCCTCTTGCTCTGCGGCCGGACGCTGGACCGGAGGAAGTGATGCTGGTCGTGGCCGGGGGCTGTCGGTGGTGGTGGTGGCGGCGGTCCCGAGGAGGAGGAAACCGGGGGCGACGCTGGGACTCCCGAGGAGGGACCCCCGTTCGCCTCTCCTCCTCGAGGGGTCCCCTCCTCGGCTTTCTTCTGCCCTCCGTCTCCCCCACATCCTCCTCCTTCGGGCCACCCCTCTTCCTCGCCGGCCGCTCCTCGCTTGCCCAGCTTCCTCAGGCCTTCCTCGGGGGCTCCAACACCGCTGCTGTGGTCACCCAGCTTGACTGTCATCCTGGGGGGGGGGAGAAAAACCAAGAGGAGGAAGAAGAGGGTGAGGCTGGCAGGCCCGAAACAACCCCGGGGGCCTGGCAGCCGAGGGTCCTTTCCAACCTCCCTCCCCCAAAACCCACGGGGGTCTCCCTCCCCCACATGGCCCAGGGCTCCCCGGACGGGCCCGCCTTTCTTCCCACCACCACCACCACCACCACCACCCCAATCGCGGGGAGAAGTTTCGCCGCAGACATTCCGCTCAACATGGCCGCCGTTGTTTGCCTCTCCATTCCCCATCGCCTCGTCCCGAGCCGGAGCGCGCGGGCCGGGAAGGGTCCGCGCGGGCTCCCCCAACCCCCGGGGCAGCCTCCAACGGGACACCCCCCCCCCCGCCTCACCCTTCACGGCCGGCCGCCCCCACCACCCCGCGGAGGGACCCCCGGAGCGGCTGCCCCGAGCCGGGAAAGCGGCCCAAGTGGGGGAAGTGGCTGGAGAGGAGGAGGAGGAGGAGGAGAGGGCGCGCGCGGGTGGGACCCCCCCCTCTCCTCCCCAGGCGACCCCCCGTCCTACCCATGGTGCGGGTCTGCCGGGCCGGGGGGGCTCTTCCTTCTCCTCACCATGGAGCCGAGGCGAGGCGGGCTCCCGAAGGGGGGGCATTCATGATCCTCGCTGCAGCAACCCAAGCAGCCGTTTTTCTCCTCCTCCTCTCTTTGCCAGCGAGGGTGTGTGCGCCTGCCTTGCGCCTCTGGGTGTGTGTGTGTGTGAGTGTGCGTTGCGTTTGTCTCCCCCCCCCCACTTCTTCTCTTTCTCTCCCCGGAAAAGTGCAAAGATTCCCAACTCTTCCCCCCCCCCTCTCTTCGTCTGCTTTTGCAGGTTTCCCCCCCAAAAGAAGGAAGCCCCCTTCTTTCCTTTTGGGGAAGGGAAAAAAGCCACGCGCAACTCCCCCCCCTTTTTTTGCTTTTGCAAAGGGAGGGAGGCGAACAAAAGCCTGGGGGTGGGAGGGTGGGAGGTTTGGGGGGTGGGGTGCAGAAGGCACACCCGTCTAGGAGGGCCAGCCCCCCCACCCTCCCCGCCCCATCACGGCGTCTGCCTCCCACCGTTTAATGAACTTAACTTACTCTTGCGATTGGGAAGCCGGAGAGAAGCTTTATGGGTTGGTGGTGGTGTGGTGGGTTATTGGGAGGGGGAGGCTAGATAACTTAGTGGGTTAGGGGACTTTAGATTTGTTTAATTTTTAATATATTTTTTGCAGAGGAGGTGGATGTAATACTTTCCCTTCCCTTCCCCTCCTTCTCTATTGGGAATAAATGGCCGCCCAACGTTTAGATGCCAGGATCCCTTCTTGTGCCATCTTTTCAAAGCAAGGGGCCATTCCCTTGCCAGGGTTTTCATAAAAGGAGTAACTCATACTTATCTTGACTTTTTTTTTTGGGGGGGGGGACAATTATATCCCTGGGTGATTGCTTTTTTTTTTAAGGCAGGAAGCCTGCAAACTGATATTAACCACATCAATTAATCACCCCCTCCTTTTTAAAAACAAAATGCATGCAGAGGACAACACTGGAAAAGATGCAAAGCAAAATATCTTTCAACTTCTATCGCAGTTCATACGTTTAGAAATATACTCGGAACAATTAAGCACTCTTCAGGCTATATTGAGAATTAAAGTATTCCTTATTTACCACCAAGCAGAGAGAGGGATATTTCCGATTAGAAATTACAAAACACCCATCAGCAAAGAGGCTGCAGAACAACAGAAGTAGAAAGTTGTTTTTAGCCAAAAGATTCAGCGCCTCCAAAGAATATTATAACCGTTCAAGAAAACAGTGCGTACACATTTTCCTTTCGTACGCTTCACTTGGGAGCACTTGAATACAGAATATTCTATTTTATGCCCGTTTTCAAAACTGAATCTACCAAAATGGAAGCTTCATAATTTTATTGGAACCAAATGTCCAAAAAGCAAAAAGCCTTTAAGATTCATATTCTTGGTGCACGTTTAATTCATTGGGGGGACAGACTTCAGTTCATTTCAGCCTTGAAAATACTTTCAAAAATGGCCGCAACGAAAACCATCCAGCATTGATAAATCAAGAGATCTGGCAGAACTGGCTACCTGGGTTTCACAGAAGAGCAGAAGAAACAAATCCATGGGCCATAAAGCAAAGCTAATCTGAAACAATCACGTATGTTCGATTTGATATTGCCATTCATATATCTTAGGGGAATGAATGATGCAGCAAAGGCAGAAAACAGCCCAGATGGGGAAGTAGCATTGTCAGCAGACTGGGAGCAACTGACCCGTTGAACACGCCCAACTGCACAATAATAAAACATAATTGAATTTTATCTAATTCTTTCCCTCCTCCTCCCCCCTGGCTGCCAGATTTCCATTTCTTCCTGCATCCTCCGCACTCACCCCCCCAATTGCATCGACACCTCTGCTCTGCCACCTTTATCTATCTCTCTGTCTGTCTGTCTGTCTGTCTGTCTGTCTGTCTATCTATCTATCTATCTATCTATCTATCTATCTATCTATCTATCTATCTATCTATCTATCTATCTATCTATCTATCTATCTATCTATCTATCTATCTATCTATCTATCTATCTATCTATCTATCACGTCAATATTTACTATCTACTATCGGTCAATATTTACTCCCGCCACGGCTCTGTTCCCTCCCCCTCTGATGACACTCCCCCCTCCGGTTTTCCCTCCCTTAACTAATGCAAACGCCCCTCCTTTGCTTCCCCGGTGCAAAATTGACCACTGTGCAAGCCGCCTCGCCTCTACCGTTCCTCTCCTAGGAAGCCCAGCCCGTGGGGGGGGGGGGTGCCCATAATTATTTACTCCCGCCACGGCTCTGTTCCCTCCAGCTCTTCCCTGCGCCCCGCCGCCGGGATACCCAACCTTGCAAGGCAAGCTTCGGCGAAAAATCAATCCCAGGAGCCGATTATTCATTTCGCGCCCTTGATGGGGTTGGAAGCCAGCGTTGCTTTACAGGCCGGGCTGCACATCCCACCCACACCCCACACCCCAACCGGGTATGCAAGCCAACCGGGCCTGGCTCCTACCTGATGCATGGGAATCCTCCGGCACCTGCGGCGGCCACGGCAGGGCAACCGATCCCGGCAAACCGCCCTTGCGCGGCTTCTCCGCCCCGCAACTCCCGGGCAGGCGGCCGCCTTTGCAAATGCCTACCCCGGTTGCCTGCCGCCGCGAGTTCTCCGGTGGCTTCCGCTTCCTCGTTTGCCGCCACGCGCCGCGCGCGCAAGATGGGAAGAGGGAGAGCCTCGGCGCGCGAGCCCGGGGAGGCCCAGCGGAGAGCTCCGACAGCAAGCCGCCTCCAAAGGGGCGGGGACAAAAAGAAAGAACAAGACAGGCAGAAGGGAAAGGGGGCGGGGAGGAGGAGGAGGAAAGGGTTGTTGTTGTTTTCCCCCTTCTCATTCCCAAACAAATGTTTTCATTGGTCGGCGTCGAAAAGAAAGGAGGCCGCGGAAGCCAAAGTTTGGCCAATCGGGGCGTCGCGCGCGACAGATGACACGGAAGGGTCCCCTGCGCGCGAGGAGATGCGGGATAGACAGAGAGAGAGATTGGAGGGCTGACAATTCGTGCCGGAAGTGGTGAAGGCAGGAGCTTACACTGGCTCCGAGGAAGGGATGGGCGGGGATTCGGAAAGGGGAGGGGATGAGGGCACTTTTTGGGGGGGGTCGTTAATTGGCTGGTTCTTGTTGGATGGGCAAAGCAGGGGACCAATGGCGAAAGTGGTGGAGGTATTTTAAAAGGTTGCAGTCCTGTTTTTCCCGCGAGTGTCCCCTATCGATGGGATGCGTATCTGTTCGCAATGAAAGCAAACTTGATTCCACGAAAACTATGACTTTTATAAAAAGTAATCACATCTTCGAGACCACGGGCTTTCTGTTGTCTTTGGTAGAGAAACTCTAATTTATAGTATGTATGTATGTATGTATGTATGTATGTATGTATGTATGTATGTATGTATATATACACACACACTATCTATCATCTATCTATCTATCTATATATACATACATACATACAATACATACACACACACACACACACACATATATATATATATATATGACTATGACTATTGACTATCACAACACTAAATGTTGTATTTTATTATTCTTGATGAATGTATTCTATTTTATTTTTATTTTTGTACTGAGAACATCTGCACCAAAAACGAATTCCTTGTGTGTCCAATCACACTTGGCCAATAAAGAATTCTATCCTATCCTTCCTTCCCCCTCCCTCCCTCCCTCCTCCTTCCTTCCATCCATCCATCCATCCATCCATCCATTCATACAGAGAGAGAGAGAGAGAGAGTTAGGAGGGGATTTATTTACTTATTTCATCCCTGGATGCTTTCAAGAAGAGACTGGACTGCCATCTGTCAGAAATGGTGTAGAGTCTCCTGCTTGGGCGAGTGAGGTCGGGGGGGGGGGGGTTGGACTAGATGACCTACAAGGTCCCTTCCAACTGTCATTCTCTATTTGTAAATAAAACACTGCCACTGAAAAGGCACGGGAGATGCATTTCAGCACAGAAAAACAGAACCATCTATCACGATTTGCTCTCAAACAAGCCAAGACCGAATCGTCTTGGCTGGTTTGACAACAAAACCTACAAGCAACAAAACTCGGTGTGTGTGTGTGTGTGTGTGTGTTTTATTACTTGTTTGGGCAGAAAGTCCAAAACAGAAGAAAGAGAGAGAATAATCAGTTTGCAACCCCCAAGGGCGCCTCTTCCACCGCCTTGCCGAACAAGCGATGCGCGAAAGCGTTCGGCAATTTCCGCCCGGCCTCCTTTCCACACACCCCCACTACCTTCGGCTCTCTCCGCTTCCCCTTCGGTTATTTCCGTGACGGGGGGGGCGCTGGCCGTTGCCAAGGGCAACGCGAAGCCTCTGCTTTTCAAGCGGCCGATCGGCCCAGCAGGCCTCGATCGGATCCCGACCGAAAAAAGGTAAGGCGGCCAAGTCCGTGATGGCGGGAGGACTCGACTCGCTGCTGGGTGGGACAACGACCGAAAAGGAAGCCCTTCGGCAGCCACGGCCGCGTCCATAAAGTCTCGAGCAATCGAGCTGGGCTTAACTGCCATACGGGAGATCCCCAGCGGAATGGGATGGATTGGGGGGGGGGGGCGTCAGCAAGAGAGAACCCTTAAATTAATCTTGGTTTCGTTCTCCTCCCTCCCTCCCAATCTTTATCATCTCTCCCGGCCCTTCCTGAGGCTTTTAAAAGCAGTGATTTCTCAAATCTTGGCCGTTCGTGGATGGGCGGACTTCAACTCCCAGGATGCCTCACACCTGCAAGGCTTGCTGGGGAATTCTGGGAGTTGAAGTCCAACCGCCAACCTCAAGCTCTCCAGGTTGAGATGAAGATATGGGGGCAGGCAGGACCTGTGCGGGATTTTTGTGCTTGGTTTATTATTTCCTAGGGATTGGGGATATGTTTGCATGGTCTGCCCTATCAGAGGGATGGGCAGCATAAAATGTCATAAAAACAAGTGAAATGAGATCGTTAGGTGTGCTTGGTTTTTTAAAATCTTTTTTTATATATAAAGTTTATTTTTATTTTTTCATTTTCATAACATATTTAGGCAAGAAAAACGAAATGCACAGGTACAGTATAGGACAGGTGGTACCTTGCTCAATAGTAGTCACTGTGAAAGGGATCCTGGAGTCCCAGTGGACAACCATTTAAATAGCCAGCCGTGTGCAGCAGCTGCCAAAAAAGCCAACACAGTTCTAGGCCATAAACAGAGGAATAGAATCAAAATCCCGTGAAGGGTTTACCTTTTATAAATGTCTTGGTAAGGCCACCCTTGGAATACTGCATTCAGTTTTGGTCGCCACAATGTAGAAAAGATGTGGAGACGCTAGAAAGAATGCAGAGAAGAGCAACAAAGAGGATTAGGGGTCCGGAGACTAAAACATATGAAGAATGGTTGCAGGAACTGGGTATGCCTAGTCTTATGAAAAGAAGGACCAGGGAGACATGATAGCAGTCTTCCAATATCTCAAGGGTTGCCACAAAGCAGAGTCAAGCTATTCCCCAAAGCACCTGAGGGCAGGACAAGAAGCAATGGGTGGAAACTAATCAAGGAGAGAAGCAACTTAGAACTGAGGAGAAATTTCCTGATAGTGAGAATAATTAATCAATGGAACAGCTTCCCTCCAGAAGTTGTGAATGCCCCAACACTGGAAGTCTTAAGAAGATGTTGGACAGCCATTTGTCTGAAACAGCTTAGGGTTTTCTGCCTAGGCAGGGGTTTGGACTAGAAGACCTCCAAGGTCCCTTCCAACTCTGCTATTGTATTATTGTATTATATAACCACATATATACTATTACATAGCCAACATGGTATTGTATTATTAAATGTTCATCAATTCGTCTTACCGTCAACTCCCAAAAACAATTATTGGCTCTTCTGCTCTCCATACACCATATTGTACCTTATCCATCACTTTCTTCTCCCTCTCTCTCCTCCTCCCTATCTCTTTTCTTCCCTCTCTCGTCCTCCTCTACTTCCTCTTCCTCCTTCTCCTCTCTTCCCTTTCCACTCCTTCTTTCTTTCCTCCTCTTCCTCCCCTGTCCTCTCTCATGTCCCTCTCTTCTTCCTGACCTCTCTCCTCTACTTCCCACTCTTCATCTCATTTACTTGGTGTATTTTAGCCTCTGAGCGAGCTCCATTTTATGTTAATGGTATTTATAATTCCTTTTCAGTATACATGTTTAATTTTAACATGTATCTTCCTCCTTTAAAAAAATAGAACAAAAAAGTATACGTATGTAGTCATTGTGCTTTTACAACCCCCTCCCACCTCCCAAGCCTAATTTTGGCCGAGTTGTAGACCTGGTTACAATTCCAGCTATTCTCATCATTATATTTATAAATTATGCATCCTTAGACGCCCACACTTTGTGATTCTGTCTTTAAATCTCAAATCGTTAAGTGTGTTTGTGTGTTGTTGTTTTTTTAGCTGCCCGTCGCCGTTAATTGGAAGAAAATGCAAAGGGGAATCAGGTCTAGTTAGCATTTGGACAAGACACTGTAGGAAATGAGCATCCGCCATCTCCTAGAACAGTATTGGTGAACCTTTTCAGCGCCTAGTGCCATGCCAGAGCACCAAAAATCTGAAGACCAGCTGGCCAGTGCTGCATGCCTGTTTTTGGGCCATCTTTTGGGGGGCCGTTTTCAGGCCATTTTCTGGTGCTCTGGCACCTGCAAAGACCAGCTGGGCGGTATGTGCACGCTTGAGACCAGAAGAGCAGTTGGTGACGGCGCATATGCCCATAGAGAGGGCTCTGCGTGCCACCTCTGGCACAGATGCCATAGGTTCGTCATCACAGCCCTAGAAGAATGAAATATTCTAGGAAATATGAAAAAGGCAGAATATTATACCTCCCTGGAAGAGAAAAGGAGAAATACGCTTTGGGAAGCAGCCCCCACCTTTGTTAATAGCCCCAGAAAGACTGGGACATCCTATCTACAAGACAAAAGACCTTTCCCTTCAGGGTGATTATCTCTCACTCGACCCAACCAGGGCAAAGCCATTAAGCCAGGGTCGGCAACCTTAAACACTCAAAGAGCCATTTGGACCTGTTTCTCACAGAAAAGAAAACACCAGGAGCCACAAAACCTGGCTATTTCCTGAGCAGCCACAAAACTAGCATATGTCGTTGAATTAAATGTTCTGTTTTCTTCTGAAACTTTTCTTTCTTGGATTTATCCATGGCTGGATAAATTGGCCTACTGAGGGTCGAAAAGCTCAATAAATCGCATGCCGGCGGGTGTCGCACATTGGCGATTGCGATGCATATTTTGAGCAACAGGGAGCTGCAGCAGAGGGAGGAAAGAGCCACATGTGGCTCCAGAGCCGCAAGTTGCTGATCCCTGCCTTAAACCATAATAGGAATTGCCCAACACCTATTTCAGAACACAAGCCTCTTCATTGCATCATCACCCAGCAAGATTCAACCAAACTGAGTCACAGGCAGCCTACAAGGTTCGCTGGACCCCCGCATAGCCCCCTGGGATCTGACAACCAATAGGGTACATTTGTTGCAAGGCCCAAGAGAGGGTGTAAATATATCTCACTCTCCACTCCATGGGATCTTCTACCCAGAATCACAAGTGCTTGGTGGTTCTGCTTCACCATTAAGCCACCTTTCCAAGCAGCCTCCATGTTAGAACTGAATCCAGATGAACATGTCTTCCAACAATACCACCAGGAAATCTCAGGGCTATAGGTTAGACGGTGGAGTTGACTGATAAGAGATTTTAGGTTTTTTTTAAAAAATCATATAGCAATAGCATTTAAACTTAGATGCCCCTTTACAGCCCCTCCCTCTGAGCAGTTTAGAGTGTTAACATATTACCCCCAACAATCTGGATCCTCATCTCCACCACCTCCTCCTTTCTCTTCAAATGCAAATATCTGCAACATTTAGTTTAATTGGTTTGATTTGAGAGGGCCACTCACTCCAGAGGATTCTGGATAAGCTTTGAACAGGAGCAGCCCTCTTAGGATGGATTGTGATTTGTACCATTTGCTTGCTTGGAGTCTTCATTTCTCCCACGTTTCAGTTGGAGCAAATTGGAGCCCTGTTAACCTGCGTGTAGATGGTAGAAAGCAAAAAAAATGCCCTCTGTGCATTTTCACTTCGGTATGTATGTATGTATGTATGTATGTATGTATGTATGTATGTATGTATATGATTAAATTAAGAGCTAAATAATGGTGGGCTTAATTCCTTCCATGTGCAAAGAACGTTTATTTTTTTTATTTCTTCAGTTTATGGCTAAACATATAATTGCCTTCCAGTCTCATATTTGGCTCTCACTCTTCAGCTGGCCATACAATAAATACTTTGTCTCATAGGTGTCTGACCATGGCGGTCTACATTGATCATCGAATAGAAGCTCTTGAGTCCTGTGGACCCCACACCCACATGACATGGCACCGTCTTCAGCAGCCGCTTTTGGCTGTTGCATCCATTAATGCAAACTCTGGCGGCAGTGTGGATATTTTTCAAGAACAGGCAAGTGTTCTAAAACTAATGGTTTCTTGGGCTAATCAAATGCCAGGCATTTGCATTACCTGCATAATACATAACATTTAGATTTATTTAGAGAGTCAGAGATGAATTGAAGGATTAGGCCAGCTAATGCTGGCTGAGCAACTGGGAGTTGAAGTCCACCTGTCTTAAAGTTGATATTGGTGAGAAAGATAGATAGATAAATAGATAGGTAGATTGATGTGTGTGAGAGAGAGAGAATCACAGATGATTTATAGATAGAGGCTAGAGATGGATGGATGGATGGATGGATGGATGGATGGAGGATGGATGAATATAGTGGATAGATGATAGATAGATGATAGATAGATAGATAGATAGATAGATAGATAGATAGATAGATATGATTTATAGATATGCTAGAGATGGATGGATGATGGATGATAGATAGATGACATAGATGATAGATATATAGATAGATAGAGTGATAGATAGATAATGATAGAGAGATAGATGATAGATAGATGATGATAGATATGATTTATAGATATGCTAGAGATGGATGGATGGATAGATAGAGATAGGAAATATAGTGATAGATAGAGAGAGAGAGAGAGAAGAGAGAGATAGAGAGATACGTGTGGGTGGGTGTGTTAGGTGGGTGGGTGTGATTTCTCAACCATATCAACTTTAAGACAGGTGGACTTCAATTCCCAGAGTTTCTGGTATACACACACACACATGTAAAAATTATGCTGTTCTGTCTTCTCTTTTCCCCTCCCCCAGGAGAGTATGTGGGTGATGCCCACTTGGAAAAAAACTTCGGGTCACGTATCTCAGTTGGCACCCCTCCAAACTAATCGTGGCCGTGGGTTGCGAGATGGGAGATGTGGTAGTAGTGAATAACAAGACAAGGAGCATCATGCTGTGCCCTCCAATCATAATGCTGATATTTCGGTCCTGAATTGGAGTACTATGGGACACGTCTTGTTTCGGAGATAAAGTAAGTAGTAAAATCAAATGGCTTTTGAATAGCACATCAATGCAAAATCTATCTATTCTTTGTTAACACAGATATGAAAGTTTCTCTTGTAGAGTGGATTTTTCATTTACTTATAAAGGGAGAAAATGTCAAGCACATTTCCCAAGGCCACCAAACTAGTATTGTAGTTAAAGTACATTCTGTTTTCTTCTGAAATGTTTTTTTCTTGGATTTCACCCTGTTGGCCAACCGGGGTTTGAAAAGCTAAGAAAATCACGTTTCTAGCGGGTGTCGCACATTGGCGGGTGTAACGCATATTTTGAGCAATAAGGAGCCGCAGCAGAGGGATAAAAAGCCACATGCGGCTCCAGAGCCGCAGATTGCTGACCCCTACTTTGGTCTTTCAGGAGATGTAGTTAAGCTCCAGGCTATCTTAGAGATTGAAGGGAAAGTGCCAAATCTCTCATGCGCTTCCAAGCCCTGCTGTATTTATCATCAGATACCTTTCTGCTGTTAAGTTGGAAGGAACTTGAATGATTTCACCATCTACATTCCAAAGGGCTGATTTGATCCTAGACGAATATGGGAAATAGGAAATGCTCTTCAGGTGAACAAAGCAATTTCTCTTGATTGCTTCTAAATTGGAGTGGCTTAGATCAGGTCGCCAACCTTTTCGACCTTAGGGACCACCAAACTCATAATTTAAATTCCACAGACTACTAATATGATCTGCCTAATGATTGGCTGGCTGGGGTGGCTAGGTAGTCATGTGACTGGGGGGCATGGCCAACTTGATGTCACTCACATCGAGGGGTGCCTTGCTGGTCTCTACTTGCCTCTCCCGCCAGCCATTCCTTGCCTGGCTGCCCAGAGTTCTTAGGGCTCCAACAGGAAGCAGTTGCTGGAGCTAAGCAGCCACCATGAGAAAGAGTTGACGAAACAGCTCAGCTCAAATTGGCTCTGACCAAGGAGGAGGCTCAGCAGAAGCACCTCATTGAAAGACTACGAAACATAGGCTTTCCAAGCAGAAAAGACCTATGGGAGTGCAAGGCCAGGTACCCGTGCCTGAGGCTTAGTGGCTGAGATGGTCCCCAGTCCAGGCATGATGCCGTCCCACTGGAAGAGGCCCTCCGGCTCTTTCGCCACCAGCAGTGCTTCCCTCCAGCCTTTGCCCAAAGCCCCACACCAGGAGGCTGAAGCAGACCCCAAGTTGGAATTTCTGCCCCCCTCCAACCCACACAAAAAGCGTGACTCGACAATTACGCGATAGACATATGCGCGCCGACAAAATAGCACCGATTAAAACGCGACGTCAAAATCGCGTTGACAAATTCGCGATGATAAAATCGTGACGACAAAAGCGCGATGACAAGCACAATAAAATTGAAAAAATTACTGTTAGGGTTAGGGTTAGCGTTAGGGTTAGGGTTAAATAAAATCGAAAAAATTACTGTTAGTTTGTTGATGACGTGATTTTGTCGTCGTGCATTTGTCGACGCGCTATTGTCAAAAATCAATTAGCGATTTTGACGGCGCTCATTTGTCCGTCGCGGTTTTGTCAGCGGCATATGTCTATCGCGCATTTGTCGGTGAACCCACAAAAAGACCCTGAAGGGGGAGACTCTCTGCAGCAACACAAGTGTTCATTGCATGCATCCAGCCCTTGAGCTGTAGTTTGAGGACCCCTGATTTAATGCAATATACAAAGTGGAAATAATTTTTCCGTGGACCACCAACATTTTCTCACGGACCACCAGTGTTTCATGGACCACCAGTTGGTGACCAGTGGCTTAGAAGAAATATAATTATCAAGCACAAGATTTTTATTTTGGCAGAGCAGTTCAAGGTTTTAGTAGCCTCTTCGTGATTGACAGCATAGCAGCAACTTTTGTTTGCCATCTGGCCATGAACCTGCCAGACAGGGAGAGCATGATGCGCATGTTGATGCCAAGGGCTGCAGGGCGTCAAGTCGGGACGTGGCACGGGATTTGCCTACAAATGTAACCCTTTCCATTTTCCTTCTTAGAACCCCAAACATTGATCAATGTTTACTTCAAGGCAAATTACGGCCTACAGTTAGCCTTTGACTTACAATTTTTCATTTAGTAACTGTTTGAACCTACAGCACCACTGAAAAAAATAATTTACAACCAATCCTTTCACTTATAACCTCACAGTCACGCAATCAAAATCCGGGTAATGATTACACGGGCAAGACATTTCAGTGATAACATTGAATTAGAGAAATGGCAAAAAATGATATGGGAATATATTAATTAGGAAATGGAAATAGGAAATATTTAGGAATTATCAACTCGACTATGGCCCTCGGCTTATGAAGAAAAATCTATGCAAAATGTTCTACAGGTGGCACTTACCCCAGCAAAAACTGGCAAAAATGTTTAACAACCTGACTGCAAAATGCTGGAAATGTAATCAGTCCCCAGGCACGTACTACCCCATGTGGTGGACATGCAGCAAAGCAAGAAAATATTGCATCATTGGCTGGAAGAGATAACTATACAGAATATAGATTCGAAGCCGGAATTATATCTGTTGGGAATATAAAATCCGGGTATTGGTAACTGCCATGTCTTTATGATAGTTGCAATGATACAAAGTCATGTGATCAACATTTATGAGCTTCCCAGCTGGCTTCCAACAAGCAAAGTCAACGGGGGGGGGGGTCATATAGGACCCCCTGATTCACCTAACAGCAGTGATTTCTCCGTAACAACAATGGCAAACAAGGTAGTGAAATCAGTCCCAACTCACTTAACACCAGTCTTGCTTAGTAATGGGAATTCTGGCCCCCAATTGTGGTCGTAAGTCAAGGGTTACCTACCTGTACATTGGATACCCTTGGCATAGGAGACAAAAGGAGATCACAAGAGGTTTCGTTCTAAAAAGATCATAAAAATCGACATTTAGCATATTTTGGCTAGTGTCAGGGGTGAAATGCTATCAGTTCGGATCAATTCGACCGAACCAGTGGTAAAAAATGCTACCGGTTCGGGCAAACCAGTATTTCTGACGATCAGCCAGGCGACGATCAGCTGTGATGTGCAATTTATATTAGCTAGAATCATCGGATCTCCTGCTTTCTAGCGAATCTAAATCACGTGGCACAGCAGATTCCCCCCTCCCCCCCTGCTGTTCTACTTACCTTTGCAGATTCGGAAGGATTCAAAATGTTCCTTTTTTAGCCTCAGGCGCGCAAAGCACATGCTGGGTAGCAGATCACCAAACCGGTAGCAGATTTCAGAGGATTTCACCGCTGGCTAGTGTGCTTATGTACGGCCAATTATTGAGAACTTGCTTCTCCAAATAAAGTGATCGATAAAGATATGAGCTCATCTCAGCAAGTATTGTATTTGCACAGGATTGGGAAAATGAAGAAACGCCGAGAGGAGAAGATATAATTAAAAAAAAATATTAGATTATGCAGGAATGAATAAACTGACCTTAAAGCTAAAAGAGAAGGAAGATACAGAATATTTCCCAATATGGGATTTGTTTATAAATGGTTGGATAATAGAGATTAGAGCTGGGAATTTTATGTAAGCAACTGACCCAGACAACACACTGTTCACAAGCACTTTATGTGTTAATTGAAAATGTATAAATAAACTCTATAAAAAAAGAAAAAAAGATATGAGCTTGTCTTAAACCCAGGACCACCAATTGCAGAACAAATGCTCCATAAGAAAATATTAATCGAATCAATAATTAACAAGAATTAATATTATGACGAAAGACCACTGTTATTATATGACTGCTACTAATGAATTTTATGATGAGGATGAGGATGATTGCTCAAACTAACCATAACCAAAAAATACACTCTTATATAGACATTGAAACTGTTGGACTTTCTATATATAGCAAAAAGAAAAATAATCGAATCATCTTTCTTTTGTAGCTCGGGGTTCTTGTATTGTGGCGGATGGATCAGCGGGGTAGAGTCCAAGGCCCCCCATTGTTAAAACACGAGTATGGAAAACATCTTAATTTCTGCATTTTTCGCCCCCCTCCTCCCGGAGAGTAAGTATGAAACTTTGGCCAGAATTTCTGTCCGTTTATGTCAAGTTCCACTGGAGTAAACATATGAAACTTCTTTGATGTTTAGGTGTTAGTATCAGTGATGAATCCAGCGCCGTATCAGCGTTCCAAATATCATCCAAAATTAAATCTGAGTCCAAGGCAAAGCATTGCTCTAAGTTCCAATTTATTAAGAGAGACATGTTGGCACATCTGTGGAAACCCAAATCTGAAAACTTCCTGGGGTTTCCACCCAGCTGAAAGTTCATGATCTTGCCCCCACACCCACAAGTCCATCCCATGGTCCAATCTTTCACTGCCACGCTGGCATCTCACCCATCCACTTCCAATCAGGTTCAGAGGTGCAGAGACAAAAGATGACCTTGGACTTCTAGAAAGGAATGTTTTATTTTGATAAACACATTCTACTCCTTACTATTCCCCCTCCCAATTACCCCACTAATGAAACAGCTTGGTAAAATAACAGAGAGTGTGACTGCAGGCCTGACACGCGGCTTTCTTCCCTCTGTTTCGTGTTTCTTTTCATCATTCTTTAGTGTCATCTATTTTTATAGCCTCCTGCTCAGGTTGAAACCTTTTCTTTATTTATTTTTCATCCTATTTCTGTCTGCCTTCCTAAACCGTCTAAAAAATTAGGTTGTTACTTGCAGCACAGCATGTTTAAAATCCAGTGGAGGCCTACTGTTTCCTTGTGTGTTGTGCCTTAATGCCTATCAGGAAAAAAACCCCTATAATATTGCAAAACGTCTAAGACCTACTCTGTTGTCCCGAAAATAAACCCAACCAGAAAATAAACCCTAGCGTGATTTTTCAGGACGCTTGTAATGTAACCCCTACTCCAAAAATATGTCCCAGTTAAGATCATCAGCCAGACGGATGCAATTGTTACTGTATTTCCCCCAAAATAAGACCTAACCAGAGAAAACCCTAACACATATTTTGGAGCAAAATAATATAATATGGTCTTATTTTCAGGAAACACGGTGCTTTGGGATAGGGCGAGAAACCTCTTGCTGTTACGAAGTGTTTTTTCTTTCGTATCCAAGAAGTCCTTGACTTACGGCCACAGTTGCGACCAGAATTTCCATTGCTAGGGATGGTGGTTATTAAATAAGTTGCCCCCAATTTTATGACTATTTTTGCTGTGGTTGTTCAGCAAATCACTGCTGTTGCTGAATCATGTGGTTAAGTGAGTCCAGCTTCCCACGATGACTTTGTTAGCAGCCATCTGGGAAGGTTGCAAATGATGATCACATGACCCGAATTTCGACCATTTGACCTTAGGAATGCTGTGGCAGTCATTAAGTGCCAGGACCAGGCAAAAATCACTTTTTTCCAGAGCTGTTGTAGCTTTGAACGGAGAATAGGAATAGAATAGAATAGAATAGCATGTGATATGATACAATACAATACAATGCAATTCTTTATTGGCCAAGTGTGTATTGTATTGGACACACAAGGAATTTTTGGTGTACATAAAAGATACATTCATCAAGAATCAAAAGGTACAGCACTGAATGATAATCAGAGAGTACAATGAAGCAATCAAATCATACTAGGAAACAATCAATATAAATCGTAAGGATACAAACCACAAAGTTATAGTCATACAGACATAAGTGGGAGGAGATGGGTGATAGGGATGATGAGGAGACTAATAGTAATAGTAATACAGACTTAGTAAATAGGTTTGACAGTGTTGAGGGAATTATTTGTTTAGCAGAGTGATGGCGTTTGGGGAAAAAAACTGTTCTTGTGTCCAGTTGCTCTGGTGTGCAGTGCTAAAAGGGTGATTGTAAGTTGAGGTCTGCCTCTAATAGGAAGTTCTCATCTTGTAGATCCAAAGGGTGCCAAAACTCAAATGTCTTGCTCTTACCTGCAGGGATTTGGTTCAGTTGGCCAAAGCTGCCGTGAGCGGTGATGAGAAGGCCCTGGATATGTTCAACTGGAGAAAATCTGGAATGGGGATGGCTCTGAAAATGGGACCCCAAGAAGGCCTGTCCTTCTTCGTAAGCATGATCGATGGTGAGAACAAAGCAGATTTTAAAAACAAAAATGTGTTGGCTGATTTTTATTCTTTATATTTATGCTATATAATTTATACAAATATTTAAAGCTGTGTGATGGATTACTTAGGAAGAGCTAATTGTTCTGGTTCCTACAAGCTCCACAAAGATCTTTGATGTCCACTTATATAATAATTCATTTGTTGTTGTTGTTGTTAGTTGCAAAGTTGTGTCCAACCCATCGCGACCCCATAGACAACATTCCTTCAGGTCTTCCTGTCCTCTACCATCCTCTGGAGTCCATCTAAGCTCACGCCAGCTGCTTCGATGACCCCATCCAGCCACCTCATTCTCTGCCGTCCCCTTCTTCTTTTGCCCTCCATCGTTCCCAGCAAGAGGCTCTTCTCCAGGGAGTCCTTCCTTCTCATCAGGTGGCCAACTTATGTATGTATAGTATGTGTGTGTGTGTGTGTGGTGGTGTGTACATACATACATACACACACACATACACATACTATATAAAAAAGTGCACGCGCTTACACACACAACACACACACACACAACAATATCTAATTAGGTGGCCAAAGTATAAGTATTCATCTGTAGTAATATATTCCATATCATTTATAATCTTTATGATAAATCCCAAAAACAACTGGGGCACTGTTTAACACCATTGGCATTGACAAATTCATCAGTTGTCAATTGCAAAAGGCAGCTGTACTTGGAACAGCTTACATCCTGCAACATTACCTGTAATCCCATCAAACATCCATAGCTACCTCTCCCAGATCCTTGGGAAGAACTCGAAAGGGAATTAAAATGACAACTCCAGTCTGAACATCTGGATGACTATGCTGCAAACAAATCTTTACTCCCGTGAAATTCATATGGTGGGTAATTTGGAAGGCCACAGCTCCCTCCATGGGTAAATGATAAATGCATAGTTACAAATTTGGCAAGTTGCTCCTACCTTTTGAGATGTACACAGGGCATTAAGAGAGATAATTTTCCTTGAATCTTGACACAAGTGGGGAGAGAGGGGGAGGGAGAGAGAGAGGAGAGAGAGAGGCAGGGAGGGAGAGAGAGAAAGGAAAAAGAGAGAGGAGAGAGACAGAGGGAGAAAGAAAGACAGAGAAAGACAGAGAAAGAGACAGACAGAAAGAGAGAGAGAGAAAGGAGAGAGAAAGACAGACATGGAGAGAGAGATATATATCTTTGGATCTGTTTCCTGTAATTTCTTATTTGTTCACACACTCTATATTGACGGTGAATAATGCCAGTTTCCATCCATCTATGGATTTCTTTTAGCCTATATGACTGTTAAAGACTATTGTGTTTAATATTACTATTATATTCTTATTAGAACTATGTTGAGAGAGAAATGAATAGTTTTATTATGCTTATTTTTATTGTAAGATTGGAGAATTAATATCAATGTAATGAATACTGTGATTTCTGTTTGCACAGGGATATTTGTATCCAGACGACACACTGTTTAAGAAAAGATGAAACTTAAAAAATAAAAAAACCATTCATTAAAAATATATATTTCCATCATTTTGAAAATGCATTGGTTGCTTTTGCACTGAGATAATGTTTCCCCCGTTAATCCCGAATTTGGCATGACCTGAGCTTCATTAGATGGCCAAGTTAACTACCCAATTCTTTGCGTTGCAGGAACTGTGCATTACGTGAGTGAACGAGGAAAGACCAATCAAGCGTTGATTATAGAAACCTCAATCCAAAAATGCTGTTCATGGAAAGAGACGTCTTAGTAGTGATAACGGAGAGTCTCCTCTTATCCCTTCACAAAATTTCTCCCGAAGGAGAAGCAGAAGAACTTCTGAAGGTAAGGATAGCAGGCTCGGTGACACATTACTTACGAAAAAGTTATCATTGCGGTTTTTTCCAGTTTTTACAAGCTGCCTCAAGGACACTGGAGCTCCACTTTATTATACGTGCCTGAAATTAAAGAATTAAAATAATTTATGAGCAGACACCGTCAGTCACTTTTATTTCAATGCACATGTCTTACTTGGACCATGATTTTTGAAAAAGGATTAAACTCAATAACTTGGTGTGCTGAATGCTTTTTGTCACTAGGTGAAGTTGAGTGGAAAAATGAATCATCCCGCTGATATCATTCTGATTGATCATAGCCTCCTGATCACTGCAACAAACGAACCCCTTCTTAGGTAAGAAAATGATTTGGTCTTTTGAGCTGCTGCCTAGTTCACTTATAACCTTAAATTATACCAAATGCAACAGTAGACTTAAGAGCAAAGAGATGCCTATAAGAACTTCTGAGACCTCACTACTTCCCCCCTCCTCCTCTTCCTCCTCCACCTCCTCCTCCTCCTCCTCCTCCTCCTCCATATATGTTTTTGTAGATTTCACGAGTGTAGATATGCTGATCTTGTTGCATTCGGGTCTTTTCCCGTGTAAGATTGAGATTTTCTTGGCAACGTTTCGGCGAGGTCTCACTTGCCATCTTCAGGCTGAGTTTTGGGCTTAAAGCGTGGTCGGAGCTGCCGTCTTTCTATAAATCTTGGTGGGGGTGTGTGGACTGCTGACTTTGTTTCAGTAAGTGGAATGATTAGCTGTGTGGATGTATTGTGACTGGTAAATTGGTGCTGATTGGTGCTGGCTGTGTGTCTGTTGTTGTTTCGTGTTGTAACGGCCTGGGTGGTGGATGGGGCTCGTTTATTGACTAGGGCTGGTTTCCAAATGTCTGGTAAGTGGGAGATATCGTCACGTTTATTCATGTTGTGGGGGTGTTCCTCTATTTCTATAGCTTTCATAATTATTCTCTTGTTGAAGTGTTCAGTTTTGGAGATCAATCTGATTCCTTCAAAATTAATTTCATGTCCTGTAGCTTTAAGATGCTGGAAAGAGGAGGAAGTTTTTTCCTTTTTTTCTTACTGCGTTCTTGTGTTCTGCGATTCTCTGGAAACAAATACTGTGGGGGTAAGACACCCCTAATACCCCCTGGGTGTGTATTCTGTTCAGATACAACTTGTTGTGCCTCCAAATAGCTTCTACTTACTGCCGTAAAATGGCTTCTACTGTACAGCGCAGTGGAATTACGGCTTCACAGTACTTCACAAGAGGGCTCCCACTTTCCTTGACGCTTCTGGGAGCACAGGGAAAACATTGGTAACTAATTTAATTGTTACTGAAATCATGACTTTTCCTGTCTAATACGGGATTAGAATAAATAAATACCTGTGCAATACTGGGTTATCAGCTAGTTAACTATATTTCTTGTACGTTCTCTGTAGGTTCTGGGACTTGGAACGAGGTGAGAATTATGTCCTTTCTCTGGATGAACAGCTAGGCTTCGAAATTGGAGAATGTGTCCATTGTGTCTCCTATTGCAATGCCAAAGGTATACCAAAGATCGGGTTGCTTTGACCTTTAGCATCTTAATTATCCATTTTTTAAAATATCATTTAGAATAGAATGGAATAAAATATAGAATAGGAAATAGAATAAAATAGGAAATAGAATAGAATAGGAAATAGAATAGAATAGGAAATAGAATAGAATTAGAGAATAGAATAGAATAGCAGAGTTGGAAGGGACCTTGGGGGTCTTCTAGTCCAGCCCCCTGCTTAGGCAGGAAACCCTACACCAATTCAGACAAATGGCTATCCAACTTCTTCTTAAAAACTTCCATTGTTGGAGCATTCACAACTCAGGCAAGTTGTTCCACTGATTGATTGTCCTCACTGTTAGGAAGTTTCTCCTTAATTCCAGGTTGCTTCTCTCCTTGATTAGTTTCCACCCATTGCTTCTTGTTCAGTTTGTTTTCAGTTAATTTTTCAATTAGTTTTTCAATTATAAAATTAAATTGTATTGTTGAATTGTCCCGCAGCAAATTGTCCCATGGCTGTGGCAAGCTGGCCCAAAGTTGGAATGAGATGCAGTTTGCTTTAAATTGGTCCTTTACCTGTCAATGGAGAAATGATACTAATAAGCAATATTTTATATTCATAGATAACAATTATTTAAGGCATTGGAAATCAAACTTGAAGCTTTCCTTGTCACCTAAGATTTATTTCTCCCTATGCTTCATCTCTTTATGTTGCTTATATTGAAGTTTGATGACGTGTTGGCTTTGGGCAGAAGAAGAGATGAGGGCACTGATGACATCTCTTTTTGTTGTTTAAATTATTGTTATTAGATTATAGAGTAAAATACAAAATAGCAAATAGGAAGACACGGTGGGGGGGAGGGAAAAGGAAAAAAAAAAAACAGTATTGACTTCCGACTCCCTCTGTTACAGTAAAATAAAGTATTAACATCAAACCACAACTTTTTTTTTTATAGAATAGAATAGAATAGATAGAATAGAATAGAATAGAATAGAAAGCTTTATAAATAATGATGGACACCCAAGGAATTTGGTCTTTGGTACATAAGCTTTCAGTGTACATAAAAGAAAAGATACATTCATCACGAATCATAAGGTACAACAATTAAAGATAGTCATAGGTACAAATAAGCAATCAAATCATACTAGGAAACAATCAATATAAATCATAAGGATACAAGCAACAGAGTTACAGTCATACAGTCATAAGTGGGAGGAGACGGGTGATAGGGACGATGAGAAGATTATAGTAATGCAGCCTTAGTGAATAGTTGACAGCGTTGAGGGAATTGTTTGCTTAGCAGAGTGATGGCATTCTAGAAAAAACTGTCCTTGTGTCTAGTTGTTCTGGTGTGCAGTGCCCTGTAGCTCATTTGAGGGTAGGAGTTGAAACAATTATGTCCAGGATGTGAGGGGTCTGTAGATATTTTCACAGCCCTCTGTTTGACTGGTGCAGTGTACAGGTCCTCAATGGAAGGCAGGTTGGCAGTAATTGGTTTTTCTGCAGTTCTAATTATCCTCTGAAGTCTGTGTCTGTTTGTTGGTTGCAGAACCAACCTGACAGTAATAGAGGTGCAGATGACA
This sequence comes from Thamnophis elegans, assembly GCF_009769535.1. Lineage (NCBI taxonomy): Eukaryota > Metazoa > Chordata > Lepidosauria > Squamata > Natricidae > Thamnophis > Thamnophis elegans. The sequence goes on from NC_045554.1 coordinate 10,038,699, forward strand.
GACTCAATAATTCCTCTGTAGAACTATAATTAGCCATTTCTATAAAAATGAATCCATCTAATCGGTAAACCCCAAATCAAAGTTTCATTTTTTTAAATTCACCTCAAGCACACAAAGTCCAGAAGCGGTTTCCATGCGACAGCCACGAGTACTTTTATTCTTTTCTTTAATCAAAATGGTCAATCACTCTGATTGGACCTCCGGTCCTTCCGACGCGCCCTAAAAAGTTGGCTTTTCCAGCAAGCCAGCCTGGCCCGAACAAACAAAACAAATTATGATCATTGTTAATTTAATTTGAATTTTTTTTTAAAAAAATGTTATTGTTAATTCTAATTGGGTTTGTTTGGGAAATTCTATTTAACTTTTGTATTATGTGTTTCTTTAATGTTGTACGCCGCCCTGAGTCCTTGGGAGAAGGGTGGCATATAAATCTAATAAACCAAACCAAACCATCCTTGACCGATCGAATATGATCCATTTGACAGGTCTTCTAGCCGCTGGCACCAATAAAGGGCGAATCGCTATGTGGAGGAAAGTGCCATTCTCCAGCCAAATCACCTGGTCTCTGGAAGGCAAGGACAGATTGGAAACTTCAGACTCCTACAGAGCTTGACGGAAATATCATTCAGATCGAGGTAAAATCTCAAATAAGAGGTTGGATCTTTCTCGTTACTGGCTTACTTGGATGCAAAACCAAGTGGAAAAGAAGGCAGTCCCACATCAGGGATACACAGAATAAGCTTTTTGGCACAGTGTGTGCCCGCTAAAGGTAACAATTCCTTGGGAGGTGCCACCATACATAGACCTCCATTGACGACCATTGTTTAGTGAACATTCAAAGTCACAACGGAGCTGAAAAATGTGACCGATGACCAGTGTTCACACTTACGACTGTTGCAGCATCCTCACAGTCACATGATCAAAATCCAGATGCTTTGGCAATTGACTCATGTTTATGACGGTCGGTTTTGCTGTCCTGGGGTCACCTTTTGCGACCTTATGACAAGCAACAGCCGTCTTACCAACTGACAAAACTGCAGCAACTTGCCTAACTGTGGCAAGAAAGTTCATAAATGAGATGCGACTCGCTTAACAACTCTTGCCTCGCAACAGAAATGTGGGCTCACTTGTGGTCGTAAGTCGAGGACTGCCTGTATTTCTCAGTCTTGTTGACTTTAAGGTCCTGCTGGCTGAGGAATTCTGGGAGTTGAAGTCCACCCATCTTTAAAAGTTGCCACGGTTGAGAAACATGGATGTGGTTGGGACCCTCCGTGTTGAAGGGGCTCCTATTGAAGATCATTTCTACCCAACATTATCTACCTTCTGAAAAATAAAAGAAATTTTCTAGGGGGCTTTGCAGATGGGACTGCAAAATAAAGTTTCGAAAAATCCATCCCTTATTTTTGGTATTACATTCTTTATTTTAATTGTTTCTTTCAATGATGAGGGGGATAAATGGGGACCTCATCAACTTTGCAGATGCACCAAGGTGGTGACAACTAGTCAACACTCCAGAAGACAAGCTTAAGATACAGAAGCATCTTGACAGAACTGAACATTGGGCACTATCTAACAAAATGAATTCAGTGGTGAAAAGAGTAAGGTTCTGCATTTAGGCAAGAAAAACAAAATGCACATGTACAGTATAGGTGGTATCTTCCCCCAAGTAGTAGAACTGTGAGAGGGATCTTGGGGTCCTAGTGGACAACCATTTAAATATGAGCCAGCTGCCAAAAAAACCCAACCAGTTCTACGCTGCATAACAGAGGGGTAGAATCAAGATCCTGTGAAGTGTTAATACTACTTTATAATGCCTTGGTAAGGCCACACTTGAATACTGCATCCAGTTTCGGTTGTCACTATGTAAAAAAGATGTTGAGACTCTAGAAAGAATGCAGAGAAGAGCAACCAAAATGATTAGGGACTGGAGGCTAAAATATAATGAAGGAATGATTGCAGGAACTGGATATGTCTAGTTTAATGAAAAGAAGGTCTAGGGGAGACATGAGAGCAGTGTTCCAATATCTTCGGGGGGCTGCACAAGAAGAGGGAGTCTATTCTCCAAAGCATCTGAGAGTAGAACAAGAAGCATGGGTGGAAATTAATCAAGGAGAGAAGCAACTTGGAAATAAGGAGAAATTTCCTGACAGTTAGACAATTAATCAATGAAACAACTTGCCACCAGAAGTTGTGAATGCTCCAACGCTGGATGTTTTTAAGAAGATGTTGGATATCCATTTGTCTGAAATGGTGTAGGGTTTCCTGCCTAAGCAGGGGGTTGGACTAGAAGATCTCAAGGTCCCCTTCCAACTCTGTTATTTTATATTATTTGTGAGCTCTGAGAGTCTGTTTAATTGCAGTGCGATATTAATGTGGTTCATAACTACATTAAAAAAAACAATTTCTTCCAATCAGGTATAAGAATGAAGGAAACTAGAGACCCGTTGGAAATGTGAGCAAATAGATAATGCCTTGTTGGGAACTCTGTGTGAAGTGTTTGTTTGTGTGCGGCATTAATCTTTGGCAGATGAAAAACACAGTCATGTTTGCTTTTTAAGATCAGCATACGCTTAAATGAACAGTCATAACAATGGTTGTTCTTGTTCTCTTGATCTATTATGGTGGACAAAATCATAACAAATGATGTAGGCTATGCAATCTTCTTACATAAATAACCAAACAGAATGTGTTTGATTCAGGCCAGCTTGAACAGTACTGTGGCTGGGTAGATTTTTCGGCCTTGCCATCAACACAAGCATAGACATAGCACTTAGGGCTATATACCGCTTCACATTGCTTACAGCCCTCTCTAAGGTGTTTACAGAGATGGCTTCTTGCCTCATCTGAATCCTCATTTTAACCCACTTCAGAAGGATGGAAGGCTGAGTCAACCTTGAGCCTGATGAGATTCGATCTGCCAAACTGCTGGCAGCGGGTGATCAGCAGAAGTAGCCTGCGGTACTGCAATCTACCCACTGCGCCACTGCGGCTTTGCAGCACATAGACATAGAGATATATATTTGCTTAATCCCCCAAATGTTATCCCCCGCTACAAGGTGCATTCAAGATCACAATAACTCAAGCATTGGGAACTCATAAGAAGTTATCCCAAAGGTGCTTTTTCAGGAGACAACTGGACTTTCTTGTTTTTTTCTTTTGAAGACGTTTCGCTTCTCATCCAAGAAGCTTCTTCAGCTCTGGCAGGATAGTGGGGGAATTGAAGGATTCCCATTCTTCAGAGCTGAAGAAGCTTCTTGGATGAGAAGTGAAATGTCTTCAAAAGAAAAAAAGAATAAGAAAGTCCAGTTGTCTCCTGAAAAAAGCACCTCTGGGACAACCATGACCGGATGACGGAGAATCTTTACAGACTTAAGGAAGCTATCAATGTCTGTCCTCTTTTCTCACGGTTTCTTTCAAAGAGTCCGGCCTCTGTACACAATGCATTTTCTCTCTAAGCTGGATGGTCAATATCCTAATGGTTTTTCTTCCTCATGTTTGAAGTGGAGTTCCAAAAGAATCTGTTGGCTGTGAACCTAAACAACTCGGTAGCCATCCTGAGAGAACAGGCCATGGCTTCGCACTTCCACCAACAAATGGCCGTGGTCCAGGTTTCCCCAAACCTGTTCAACATCACCAGCTTCAGCAGCAAATGATGGATAACCTCCGTATCGATACACATGTGAACGGCGTGTGCACAACCAAGGTATCTCCCTTTGAATCGATGTACAGGGGTACCTTGGTATCCAACTTCATTGAAACTCATCGAAATTGGTCCTTAGTGCATTTGGATCAGAGGTGGCATTCAGCCGTTCTCTCCGGTTCGGGAGACTCAGTAGCGATGGCTGCGGGAGGCTCTGTCCATCTGCCCCAATGTAAGGTTGGGCCCTGCGCATGTGCAGAAGGCGGTGCACATGCGCAGATGAGTTGTGTGCAACGGAAGCGAGACAGAGAGCGAGTGCGCTCACATTTGCAAACCGGTAGGGAAGGTAAGTGAATCCCACCTCTGATTTGGAGGCAAAAATGTTGTCCCGGTACTCATCATTTGTTTGCTAATTGACACACAAGCTAGAACTTGTCGGTATCGGATGCCTTGTGACTCACAACATTATTCCTTATGGGGGAAAGTGTGTTTGGTACTCCTTGTTTCTGGTACTCACCATGCCTCCTGTAGCCAATGATGAGTACTGAGGTACCACTGTCTTGGTTTGGGGGATGGGGATGAGGTACATAAAACATATTCAGATTAATCCAGCCTTAAGGCACTAGTTGTGAATGTCATTATGTAATCCGATGAACTCAATTCTTGTTGATTTCAGTGAGTTCTCTCTTAATGGGCTTTAATGTGGATCCCAAAGGATTTCTATGTTGTCTATCCTGTCTCTGTCAAAAAGTACTCAGGGAAACTTAATAGAATTTGATAATGTTATCAGGTTCTATTAAATTAAATTATTAAATTATCAAAATGTAATAGAGTGAGCTCCCATTACTTGTCCCAGCTTCTGCCAACCTAGCAGTTCGAAAGCACGTAAAAATGCAAGTAGAAAAATAGGAACCACCTTTGGTGGGAAGGGAACAGTGTTCCGTGCGTCTTCACCGTTTAGTCATGCTGGCCACATGACCACGGAGACGTCTTCAGACAGCGCTAGCTCTTCGGCTTTGAAAGGGAGATGAGCACTGCCCCCTAGAGTCAGGAATGACTAGCATATACGTATGTGCGAGGGGAACCTTTACCTTTTAATGTTATCAGCCATCATAAAAGAAAGTAATATATAAAATGGTAATAATATATCCTGTTTCCCTGAAAATAAGACCTCCCCTGATAATAAGCCCAATCGGGCTTTTGAGTGCATGCGCTAAAATAATCCCTCCCCTGAAAATATTGCAACACAGCAGCAGCCATGAGGTGACCACGTTCGCTGCCTCCCGCACCTCAAAAATAATAAGACCTCCATGAAAATAAGGCCAAGCGCTTATTTCGGGGAAACATGACATATTGTATGATGCATAATGTACATGTACAGCGTTACTGTAAATAAATAATGAAAATAACAGCAGTTTTCCTGTCTGCACACAAAGTGAAGCAAAAACAGGAACGATAATAATTGAAATTAATAGACTTAACTTTCCTAAACCTGAATAAACAGTATTTAGGTTGCTAAATTCCTAGGAGACAAATCTTTTTCTCCGAGGAATTTAGCAAGCTAAATGCTGTTTATGTGAAGTTCATAGTTTTATAAGGGGCACAACCAGAATCAGCTCCAGGAGCTGCTGTTGTCCATGAATAATTCGTCTGGAAGTGAACACTTCTGAAAGAAAATCTGCATACCATATAGAAACCCTATTGGCTGGCACCAAAAGGAGTATAGGGTAGCATCAAACTTTGAGATCTGGAGAAATGGATTTTTTGTGACCTTTTTGATCCCGCCTTTTAGGATGCTGTAGCATTCTGGAATGGAAAGCAAGTTTCTATCTATGAACTCTCAGCTGCCTCTTTACGGAATTCAGGTAAGTTGAATGGGTTTTAATGGGATTTTGTGTGCATATTAGAAGATAGTATAGAATGCCAATAATTTGCTTGTTTATAGAAAGAAGCAAGAGAAGAGAAAATAGGCATGTTTCTGTACTAAAATGTATTCAGAATGGACTGTGGTTGATGTGTGCGTGTGTGTATGTGCGTTTGTGTGTGCATACACACACACACAAACACACATACGTATATATACTGTGTAGTGTGGACAAAGCTCAACAGCACTTTTTCGTGCGGCTGTTGATAAAAATAAGCTTGCCAACATGATCGCCAACATCCAATGATGAATATGGCACAAGGAGAAGAAGAAGAAGATTGGTATGTGTGTGAGAGTGTCTTTGTGTGTGTGTGTGTGCGTGCGTGTACACATGTATATACAATATATATATTGTATTTGTGCTGATAAATAAATAAAGGGAGACTAGTATAGATCTATTTCAAGCTATTTAGCTCTCATCAGCTAGTCATACCCTTATTGGGATTTTAACCTGTGCTGAATTACATATTAGGCAGTTCTGTTAACCACTAAGCCACAAGGTTCTCCTCCTTTATCAGCTAAACCAGGGAAATAGGTATGTATTTAGTGTCACAACCCCTGGTATGCCCAAATATTGTGACACTAAATACATATACAGACACACACAGACACACACACACACAGAGACACATATATAGCATATGTATATGTGTGTGCATGTACTGTATGTATATGGTTATATATTCATTTTATTTTGAGAAAGGGCATCAAAATTTCACTGTTGAATGTGTGCCAGTGTGACAAGATGGCTAATATTTTAGTTTTTTTGTAGACAGCATTCAGGGATCACTTACAGCCTATTGGATGAAGCTCTTAGTAGTACAAATAAAAAGAGAGATTAAGGCCGTTGTAAGAATGTTCCTTTCAATGGTTCCAGGCTCTTTCCTCTGTGATTCTTCTGTGCTGGCTATGCACGAAGAGAACCTCTATACTGTCGAACCAAATCGGGTTCAAGTTCGCACCTGGCAAGTAAGTGAGTTGGCATTTACAGGGTGGCAGTTACTGGTTCCTGTCGTCTGCAATTTTTTTTTCCCCTTCTGGAAATCCATTCCCACTCCCACACCATTCCAAGGGGGTTCATCCCAAATTGCATAGCTCAAGATCCATAGAGATTCTCAGTCATGCACATCATGGTTGTCCCCAAAGGTGCTTTTCCTGGAGGCAACTGGACTTTCTGGTTTTTTCTTTGAAGATGTTTTGCTTCTCATCCAAGAAGCTTCTTCAGCTCTGACCGGATGGTGGGGAATAGAAGGATTTAGATTCCTTGGAGGCAGCTGCTCATTTGCATCCTTGTAGAGGGTCGTGGAAGCACTTGGAGGTTTATCTGTGTTCTCAAGGTCACCTGAGTGAGGCTCCTGGTTTCTGTAGTCTGGAATTTTGAAATCCATTCCCACACCATCCCAAGGGGGTTCATCCCAAATTGAGTAGCTAAAAGTCTGTAGAGATTGTCCGTCATCCAGGTCATGGTTGCCCCAAAGGTGTTTTTTTCAGGAGGCAACTGGTTTTCTTCTTTTGAAGATGTTTTGCTTCTCATCCAAGAAGCTTCTTCAGCTCTGATAGGAATAGTGGGGAATGGAAGGGTTTTTAGTATTTTTTTTTTTTTTTTAGTATTTTATTAGGATTTATAGGCCGCCCTTTTCCCTGAGGGGACTCAGGGCGGCTTACAATCATAGGGAAGGGGGTGAAATGCAAAAACAAACAATATGTGAATAAAATAAAATGATAAAAACACAACTTGCATTCAACACTCAACACTCGGGCGGGGTGAAATTGGAAACCTATCCCCAGGCCTGTTGGGATAGCCAGGTCTTAAGGGCTGTGCGGAAGGCCTGGACGGTGGTGAGGGTGCGTATCTCGACGGGGAGGTCGTTCCACAGGGTCGGAGCTGCAACAGAAAAGGCTCTCCTCCGTGTAGTCGCCAGTCGACATTGACTGGCGGATGGAATTCGGAGGAGGCCCCGTCTGTGCGATCTAATCGGTCGAAGGGAGGTAATCGGCAGAAGGCGGTCTACACTCCTTGCAGACAGCTGGCCATTTGCATCCTTTGAGAGGGTGGTTGAGGCCACCTGGAGGTTTATCTGTGTCCTCAGGGTCACCTGAGTTAGTGCTCCTGGTTCCTGTAGTCTGCAGTTTTTCCTCTGGAATCCATTCCTACTCCCACACCATTCCAAGGGGCTTCATCCCAAATTGCATAGCTCAAAGTCTGTCGAGATTCTCAATCATCTAGGTCCTGGTTGTCCCAAAGGGACTTTTTCGGGAGGCAACTGAGACCACCATGACCTGCATGACTGAGAATCTCGACAGACTATTTATTCAGCAGTTTATTTCCTAGTTCCTGGGGAATCCATCGAACATGATCTTGGTCAGGAGAAGGATGACCATGTCAGGCCTCCAGTCATATTCCTTTTGGGATCTTTGGCCTGCTACACTCTCTCTTATTTTACTATGCTGTTTCATTAGTGGGGAATTGGGAGGGGGGAATAGTAAGGAACAGAATGTGTTGTTGTCAAAATAAAACATTCCTTTCTAGAAGCCCAAGGTCATCCTTTGTCTCCGCACCTCTGCGCATAGAACTAGATGGGTGGAAATGCCAGCGTGGCAGTGGAAGATTGGACCATGGGATGGACTTGTGGGTGTGGGGGCAAGATCATGGAGTTTCAACTGGGTGGGAACCCAGGAAGCTTTTGGATTCGGGTTTCCCACAGATGTACCAACATGTCTCTCTTATTAAATTGGAACTTTGATGAAGGCTATGCCTTGGATTCTGATTTAATTCTGGATGATATTTGGAACGCTGACAGACCAAGGATGACCCAAGCCTAGTTTTAACCCCGCTGCGTTCTTCTCTTCCAGGGCACCGTGAAGCAGCTGCTGCCCTTCTCTGAATTGGAAGGCAATCCCTGCTTTCTGGACGTCTGTGGGAATTACCTGACCGTGGGAACCGACTTGTCTCACTTTAAGATCTTTGATCTTTCTCGCAGGTACGGAGCTTTTCCATTTGCTCATTTTTGCCATTGTTGACAATCAATTTCACAGGGAAAGGAAATCACCTGTCAGACCTGGAAGCCATCTTTTACATCTGGGCCTTCAGGCCTGCCACTTTTCTACTAAGGGAAGATGGGAGGGGGGATTAGATGGAGTGTGGGAGATACATAGATACATTCCTTTCTCAGAGAGTCAAAGCCACTTTGCCCTCCAGCTGCGCTGGTGTGACTGGGAGGCATCTCTGATTTTGGACGGTCCCTGATTGCAATAGCAGTAGACTTATATACCGCTTCATAGGGCTTTCAGCCCTCTCTAAGCGGTTTACAGAGAGTCAGCATATTGCCCCCAACAATCTGGGTCCTCATTTTGCCCACCTCGGAAGGATGGAAGGCTGAGTCAACCCTGAGCCGGTGAGATTTGAACCGCTGAACTGCTGATCTAGCAGTAGCCTGCAGTGCTGCATTTAACCACTGCGCCACCTTGGCTCTTGCGCCATGTGAGGGACACGTGGATGGTGAGCAGGGAGTTGAATTGTCTTTTGGGTGGGGAAAACCTGGAAACTTTCAGATTTGGGTTTTCCCAGATGTGCCAATAGGTAAAGGTAAAGGTTCCCATTGCACATATGTGCCAGTCGTTCCCAACTAGGGGGCGGTGCACATCTCCGTTTCAAAGCCGAAGACCCAGTGCTGTCTGAAGACGTCTCCGTGGTCATGTGCCTGGCAGGACTAAATGTCGAAGGTGCACGGAATCCTGTTACCTTCCCACCAAAGGTGCTCCCTATTTTTCTACTTGCATTTTTTACGTGCTTTTGAACTGCTAGGTTGGCAGAAGTTGGGACAAGTCACGGGAGCTCACTCCGTTACGCAGCACTAGGGATTCGAACCGCCAAACTGCCGACCTTTCTGATCGACAAGCTCAGCATCTTAGCCACTGAGTCACCTTGATGTGCCAATAGGACATCCCTAATAAAATGGAACTTTGAGGCACCTCAAGCCTTGGAGTTTTCTTTCGTTGGGGGTGTTACTTGGAACCCTGACACCAGGACTGATGACGTGACCTGTTCAGTCTCTTGTCTTCCCCACAGGGAGGCGAAGGTACATTGCAATAGCAAGGCCTTGGCAGATCTCCTGCCCGGCCCCCTCGGGATTGCATCCGTGAAGTGCAACACAAGCGGCAACCGAGTCAGCATTCTCCTGAGCAAGGTGAGTCTGAACAATCCCCACCTTTCACCTGAAAACCCAAAGGGAACCTGGTTAATACCACTCGATAATGTAAAACTACCCTTGGAATAGGGCATCTGTTTTTGGTTCACCACGATATACAGGTAGATTGACTTAGCAACCGTGTTACTCACTAACACAATGATTCATTTGACAACTGTGGCAAGAAAAGTCATAAAATGGGGCAAACCTCCTTAACAAATGTTTTACTTAGTGACATAAATTTGGGGCTCAATTGTCGTAACTCGAGAACCACCTGTAAAAAAGACACTGAGACTCTAGCTAGAGTGCAGAGAAGAGCAACAAAGATGATTAGGGGATTTGGGGATAAAACATATGAAGAACGGTTGCTGGAACTTGGCATGTCTAGTCTGATGAAAAGAAGAACTAGGGGAGACATGATAGCAGTCTTCCAATATCTCAGGGGTTGCCACAAAGAAGAGGGAGTCAAACTATTCTCCAAATCACCTGAGGGTAGAACAAGAAACAATGGGTGGAAACTAATCATGGAGAGAAGCAACTTAGAACTGAGGAGAAATTTCCTGACAGTGAGAACAATTAATCAGTGGAACAACTTGCCTCCAGAAGTTGTGAATGTTCCAACACTGGACGTTTTTAAGAAGAGATTGGACAACCATTTGTCTGATGATGTAGGGTTTCCTGCCTAAGCAGGGGGTTGGACTAAAAGAGCTCCAAGGTCCCTTCCAACTCTGTTATTCTATTCTATTCTATTCTATTCTATTCTATTCAATCTAATCCACAAAGAAGAAACCAAACTATTCTCCAAAGCACCCGAAGGCAGGACAAGAAGCAATGGGTGGAAACTAACCAAGGAGAGAAGCAACCTAGAGAACTAAGGAGAAATTTCCTGACACTTTGAACAATTAATCAGTGGAACAACTTGCCTCCAGAAGTTGTGAATGCTCCAACACTGGAAGTTTTTAAGAAGAGGTTGGATAACCATTTGTCTGAAGTGGTGTAGGATTTCCTGCCTAAGCGGGGGGTTGGACTAGAGGACCTCCAAGGTCCCTTCCAATTCTGATATTCTGTTATTCTGCAACAACAAACCACTGGCCAAGTTAGGTTTAAGTCAGTGTTTAAGCAGATTTGACTTTTCCCATTAAAAAAAAAATCTGGACAGATTTTTAAAAATTGGGGGAAACCTAATTGGAGTCTTTTGAGGGGGGGCTCTTACTTTAGGACATTAGTGAGTTGCAGTCATTCAAGAAATGACTGGTTCCACATTTACAATTTTGTGGAAAGTATCTGGGAATATTATCAATATTTTTTCGGTTCAGTACTTCTTGGTTTTCTGTGGTTATCTTTCCTATTGTCAATTGTACCTCTTTTTTAAATTGTTATAGGCTGATGGCAGTTTCGACCCTAGGATTTGTTTCTACGACATTGAAATGGACACAGTCACCCTGTTTGATTTTGAGTCAGGTCGACAAAGAGATGCTAAAGAAATGCTCTCCTTGGGACAGGAGACTGAAGGGTGAGGTTTTTTATCTCTTTTTTGGGTTAGGTATTGTGGAATATAGATGAATTGTTTTATGAAATGAAAGATCCAGCAGGGGTCACTGTGAAATGAAAAGGTTTATCCCAATGTTCCAAGAAAGCATGGAATAGTTTTTTTTTTAAATGGAATATGTGCCTAGTAGAATGCTTTCTTGCTGTGTTGTGGGTGCGTGCCAGAGGCAAACCCACAGGAATCTTGATGTCACATGGGTTATTTTGTTATTATTCCTTTTATGATCTCAGAAGAGGTCTCCTTTTATTGGCCTCTCCTTTTTTGAGGGGGCGGGGGAAAGAGTCTATCTTTTCCCCCTCTTCTAGTGGAAGATGAATTTTGGGAATGGTTCTCTTCTTTAATTCAACCTTATTGGCTTGGAAACATTTGCACAATGGTTCTGATCTTTGCAAGCAACTCATAGAGTACACGCCCTTAGAGGCCAGCTGACCATTGCAGGACCATGGAAAGCTCCACCTTGGATTACCATCTCTGGTTGACCACGGACAAGGCCCTTTGATGCCTCCAGGGCCAACTGTCTTCTCTCAGAGATGAGCAAACAAGATGATTATGGGACTAGAGGCTAAAACATACGATGAACAGTTGCAGGAACTGGGCATGGCTAGTCTAGTGAAGAGAAGAACCAGGGGAGACAGGATAGCAGTCTTCCAATATTTGAGGGGCTGCCACAGAGAGGAGGGAGTCAAGCCATTCCCCAAAGCACCGGAAGGCAGGACAAGAAGCAACAGATGGAAACAATACAATTTAATGATTTAAAATAATTTTAAAATTAACTGAAAACATACTGAACAAGAAGCAACGGGTGGAAACTAATCAAGGAGAGAAGCAACTTAGAAATAAGGAGGAATTTTCTGACAGTTAGAAACAATTAATCAGTGGAACAACTTGCCTCCAGAAGTTGTGGATGCCCCCTGGAAGTTTTAAAGAAGAGATTAGACAACCATTTGTCTGAAATGGCATAGGGTTTCCTGCCTAAGCAGGGGGTTGGACTAGAAGACCTCCAAGATCCCTTCCAGCTTATCCTATCCTATTCTATTTTATTCTGTTCTATTTGTGTGAAAATGGTCATGTCACTTTTTCCAGGGCGATTGTATATTTGAACAGTCACTAAATGAACTGTTGTAAGTCAAGGACTACCTGCATTTGTAGGTTTGGATATATTTATACCTTTGGCGAAAGGTTACTAGTTCAATTTACCCATCTTGATGTGTGTGGGCTTCCCTAGGAAAAACACCTCTGTCTATCCAGCACTGTGTAACCGAATCCCTGCCAGTCACTTCTGGGATCAGAACGAACCAAGGCTCTTCGTATGTGAAGCAGTTCTGGACCCTAATCAACAAGCATTGGATAAGAAGCAAGAATCGTCCTCAAACTCAGTATGCTCGTCTTTTATCTTCCTTTGGGATTTGGATGGTTGAGCTGGTATTGGGACATTGTACTTGGCTGTTCTTCGGTTGTTGTTTTTGTTAGTTGCAAAGTCGTGTCCAACCCATCGCGACCCCATGGACAATGTTCCTCCAGGCCTTCCTGTCCTCTGCCAACCTCTGGAGTCCATTTAAGCTCATGCCGACTGCTTCGGTGACTCCATCCGGTCACCTCATTCTCTGTCGTCCCCTTCTTCTTTTGCCCTCCATCTTTCCCAACATGAGGCTCTTCTCCAGGGAGTCCTTCCTTCTCATTAGGTGGCCAAAGGATTTGAGTTTCCTCTTCAGGATCTGGCCTTCTAAAGAGCAGTCAGGTTTGAAACAGGGGGGGAGCTAATGTCCACAAAATCCTGTGGCAGCAATCATTTAAAATTAGATTGTGGGGAGTATACTATAATGTAGGAACTTTTTATATGTCGCATATTATAAATTGGCCGCTGTGGGTAGGGGGACGCGGTGGCTTAGTGGCTAAGGCGCTGAGCTTGTCGATCAGAAAGGTTGGCAGTTCGGTGGTTCGAATCCCTGGTGCCACCTAACAGAGTGAGCCCCTGTTACTTGTCCCAGCTTCTGCCAACCTAGCAGTTTGAAAGCATGTACAAAATGCAAGTAGAAAAATAGGGACCACCTTTGGTGGGAAGGTAACCATGTTCCATGTGCCTTGGGCATTGAGTCATGCCAACCACATGACCACGGAGACGTCTTCGGACAGCGCTGGCTCTTCTGCTTTGAAACGGAAATGAGCACCGCCTCCTAGAGTTGGGAATGAGTAGAACATATGTGTGCGGGGAACCTTTACCATTACCTTATACATTGGCCTGAATTCCTCCTGTTATTCTTAAATGCATTTTCAGGCTCTGCCAAAGGAATAATTCCCCTGTGCTGGAATGCAATGCCATTCCCTGATCTTTAGGTGACAGCATCTGCCTGTAAATGCTTCCGTTGTAACTTTGAACAGTCGCTCAATCGAATGGTTGTAAGTCGAGGACTATCTGTGGATGGAATTCAGATTTAATTTTCCTAATTAATTGCAAAGCGTGCAATTCCTAAATGGCAGAGGTGCCCAGTTTTGCATTGTAGAACATTGCACATTATGGTCTACCAAAGGAGAGGAAGCGCTTAGCTCAGCCATCTGCAGCAGAGGTGCTTCAGTTTCTTAACTGCAACCCCTGCCAACAGAAAAGGAAAATAAATGCAAACCTACTGAAGGATATTGCGACATGAAGCCCAAATCATGCTCCATTTCCCTTCCAGGTGGATGTGCTGGTAGTATCTTTCTTCAGCACCGAAGAGCATGGTCTTCTGCTCCAAGACAGTTTTCTATTGCCATCAACTTACCAGTCTCTTCTGGGCATGGAAGTGCCACACTATTACTTCGCCAAAAAGGTGAGTTTTCCTCTTCCTAAAGGAGAAAGGTTCTCCCTAGGACAGGGGTCGGCAACCTTAAAACACTCAAAGAGTGTTTATAACTACATTTAACTATAACAATAAAAACACAAACACACATCCTTCATATGATATATAATTGATATTGAAAACCCAATATTGGATTAATATTGCACTATACCGAGGAATTCATTATAGTTACTGCTCTAGAATAGAAGCTGTTTTTCAGCCTGTTTATCCAATTCGCAATTCGCAATTTAATAAGCTTATATGCTGCCCAATCCCGGAGGACTCCGGGCGGCTTACAAATACGAAGATAAAATAAAATTACACACAGGGGAGAGAACATACATAGTTTAAAACGCACAACATACATTTGGCTTTAACTGAGGGTTGAACCAGATTTAAAAATCAGCAACCCCAGGCCTGTCGAAACAGACAGGTCTTGGTCACTTTTTGGAAGGCCACGAGAGTGGGGAGGGTCCGGATCTCTGCTGGTAGCTCGTTCCACAGAGCCGGAGCAGCTACAGAGAAGGCTCTCCCCCGAGTGGTCGTCAGCTGGCATTGTCCGGTTGACGGCACCCAGAGGAGGCCTAGTCTGTGAGTTCTTATCGGACGTTGGGAGGTGTGTAGCAAGAGGCAGTCTCTCAGATATCCAGGTCCAATGCCATGTAGGGCTTTAAAGGTGATCACCAGCACTTTGTAGTGCTCCGGAGATCCTTGTTTTTATTGTCCTGTACCGTCTGCCAGATGGTAATAGTTAAAAAAAAAAGCGGGAGCCCAGGATGAGATGGATCCTTAAGAATGTTTTGAACTTTCTTAAGGCAGCGGGAGCTATAAAGCTCTTCCAAAGAGGGGAGGGGGCAACCCATGATCCTCTGAGCAATGATGTTCACCCTCTGTAACACTGTCCTATCTGCCACCCTGCTATTGGCAAACCAGACACAGGGGAGCAAGTTAAAATACTCTCTATGGTGCAGCGGTAGAAGGTCACCAAGGTATTCTGTGAGCTAAAGCAAAGTGAGGTCCTTTAAACAACAACAAAAACAACAACAAGTGATCAGTACAATTCTCATTTGCCCCATTGTAAAAACAGTTTGGTTTCTGAATTTCACCCTGTGTTCTGTTGCTGTTCCTTTTCTTTTAATGTACATTTTTAAGGTATGTTTTTTTTGCTCATTCCATTTCTTTCTTTCTTTATTTCTGCTAACCAATAGTTGTTGTTTTGGAGAGGCACTGTCTATAAACCTTATGTAAGTCATTTGCAAATGCTATTTTTCTCTTGATTCATTAGTTTTGTGACGCCAGGTTTTCCCACTTCATTGTCCACGTCTATCCTTTGCTATTTTCTAAAAAATAAAACTTGTGTCGTTGTCTGGGGAAAATACCCCCCACAATCTATATTTCATTTTTAGCAAAACTGTAGTGACAATGCAGGGTTTTAGGGAAATGCCTTCCATCTAATATATCTTGAAAATGAAGGGCTGCTTCCAATTCCAGTTCTCTCGTGGGTAGTGTGTATACACTGGGTGACATCGCCAGATCTCGCTGCTTTAGCAGAGTAAGGAAGATACTCAAAGATGATTCACATCCTGGTCAGTGTCTCTTTGCGCTTCTGCCATCAGGCAGAAGGCATCAAAGTATAGCCAGCCAATCAAAAAGGTTGGGCTGTGAGACTTTTAAATACAACCACAATCACTCCATGCACACGCTAGTTTTTTCTTTTTCTTTCTTTTTTCGTTTCTGTTATAATTTTGCAGCAGTGAGGTTAAAACCAATTTTGTTGTATTTAAGTACAATGCCAATAAAGATTATACTACTATACTATACTGCATGTACCCACATCGCTGTTGTGCATTAGTGTCTGTCACCATCAAGGATCTGAGATGTTCACACGGATGGCATCACAGCCTGTAACAAGTATCAGCGAGAGCCAGTTTGGTTCTTAGTAAAGTCACCTGCTACAAACTGGGAGATGGTCCCTTCTAGTCCTGCCTTAGGCGCAAAGCCAGCTGGGCGATCTTGAACCAGCCCTTCCCTCTCAACCCTACGAAGCAGGCAATGACAAACCACTTCTGAAATCTTGGCAAGAAAACTGGAGGGATGTGTTTAGGTAGTCGCCAGGAGTCTACATGGATGCTAAGTATCACACACACACACACACACACACACACACACACACAAAACAATCACACACACACCAGCATTATGTTACAAGAATGCAATGATGCTGTTGATATTTAATTTGCTTCCTTTAGTCTTAATGAGGATTATAATATGGTTAAACCATAGCCCCACATGTTATCTTACCGCACTGCCCTTCTGAGTACCATTAGCTCATCCTTATCACATAATAAAAGAATACTATGGATGACTTAATAGTTTATTCAATTCCCTGGAGTCTGCTCTTTCTTCCAAGAATCACGCTGTCTGGGGCATTATTCTAGGCGAGGCCCACCCAGTCTCCACTCTTGTGTTTAAGCACTTAGAACAGCACGATGTACCTTCAAGTCATAAATGATTTCTTCAAAATGTTCAGCAGTTACCATATTTTTTGGAGTATAAGACACACTTTTTTCCCTCAAAAAAGAGGCTAAAAAATCTGGGTGCGTCTTATACACTGAATACAGCATTTTTTTGCCTCCCAAAATCCTGCCCCCTTCACCAAAATGACCGTGCATTTGGCCTATAGGAGCCTTGCAGAGCGCTCCTGGGGGCTGGGGGAGGGCAGAAATGAGCGAATAAACAGCCTGTTTTTGTTCAATTTTGCCCCCCCAGTCCCCAGCAGCACTCTATAAGCCTCCTAAAGACTATCCATGCCCCTTTTTTTGAAAAAAAGAAAAAAAAAACGGGCCCGTTTTCGTGAAAAAGGAGGCATTTTTAGGAGGTTTGCGGAGTGCAAAAACTTTTTGTTTAATTTGCCTCTTCAAAATCTTAGTGCGTCTTATACTCTGGTCCGACTTATACTCCAAAAAATACGGGTAGTTAGACATTAAGGCACAAGAAGTTGCTTCATTGAAAGGAAAACAGTTCCTGTCCCAAAAGGTTAGGCGGGAAAAAGTTGGTTCCGGCTACTCGATGCTCAGTGAACTGAAGAAAAAAAAAATCTTGCATTTGAAAAGTAATTTATTTGGAAGAAAAAACTTAGCCTTCCTTGCTAGTAAATACAATATTTCGGTGGTGGAGGGAAACTTATAGAATGAAAATGGTTTGACTCTCAAGTTGCTGCTTCTTTTGAAAGTATCAGTGTTGAGCGATCGATATTATTTATTGATCTAGAACAGGTTGTTGCTATCACATATAAACAAATAACAGAGTTGGAAAGTGTCTTTGGACATCTTCCACTTGCCCCCTGCTCAAGCAGGAGACTCTAAACCATTTCAGACGCATGACTGTCCAGTCTTTTTTTTTTAAGCCTCCAGTAATGGAACATCCACAACTTCTAAAGGTAAAGCCATTCCACTGATTAATTGTTCTCACTGTCAGGAAATTTCTCCTTAGTTCTAAGTTGCTTCTCTCCTTGGTTAGTTTCCACCCCTTGCTTCTTATCCTGCCCTCAGGTGCTTTGGAGAATAGCTTGACTCCCTCTTCTTGGTGGCCATTAGATATTGGAACACTGCTATCATGTCATACCCTAGTCTCATGATGGCGAACCTATGGCACATGTGCCAGAGGTGTCACACACAGCCCTCTCTGGGCACAGGTGTCTTTGCCAGCTGCTCTTCTGGTTTCCGGCACGCACACGTACATGTGGGCACTGGACTGGCAGGAAACGGCCTGAAAACGGCCCCAAAACCAACCAAAAACCAGGCCCTTTTCTGGTCTGTTTTTCAGACCAGGTTGAGGCCATTTTTCAGGCCCAAAACATCCTGAAAAATGGCCTGAAAACAGCCCCCCAAACAGCCTGAAAACGGCCCCAAAACCAGCCTGAAATGGCCAGAAAACCAGCTGAAAAACAACCTGAAAACAGCCCGAAAAATAGCCTGAAAACAGTCCAAAAAACAGTCTGAAAACAGCCCAAACACCAGCCTGAAAATGGCCCCAAAACCAGCCTGAAACAACCTGAAAAACAGCCTGAAAACAGCCCGAAAAACAGCCTGCAAACAACCTGAAAAACAGCCTGAAAAAAGCCCGAAAAACGGCCTGAAAACAGTCTGAAAAACGGCCTGAAAACAGCCCTAAAACAGCTTGAAAACAGCCCGAAAAACGGCCTGAAAACACCCTGAAAAACAGCCTGAAAACAGCCCGAAAAACAGCCTGAAAATGGTCCAAAAAACAGCCTGAAAATGGCCCCAAAACCAGCCTGAAACAACCTGAAAAACAGCCTGAAAACAGCCCGAAAAACAGCCTGCAAACAACCTGAAAAACAGCCTGAAAAACCCGAAAAACGGCCTGAAAACAGCCTGAAAAACAGCCTGCAAACAACCTGAAAAACAGCCTGAGAAAAGCCCGAAAAACGGCCTGAAAACAGTCCGAAAAACGGCCTGAAAACAGCCCAAAAAAGCCTGAAAACAGCCCGAAAAACAGCTTGAAAACAGCCCGAAAAACGGCCTGAAAACACCCTGAAAAACAGCCTGAAAACAGCCCGAAAAACAGCCTGAAAACGGTCCAAAAAACAGCCTGAAAATGGCCCAAAAACCAGCCTGAAACAACCTGAAAAACAGCCTGAAAACAGCCCGAAAAACAGCCTGCAAACAACCTGAAAAACAGCCTGAAAAACCCAAAAAATGGCCTGAAAACAGCCCAAAAAAAGCCTGAAAACAGCCCGAAAAACAGCTTGAAAACAGCCCAAAAAACGGCCTGAAAACACCCTGAAAAACAGCCTGAAAACAGCCCGAAAAACAGCCTAAAAACTGTCCGAAAAACAGTCTGAAAATGGCCCAAAAAACCAGCCTGAAAACAGCCCAAAAAACAGCCTGAAAACAGCCCAAAAAACAGCCTGAAAACAGTCTAAAAAACAGCCTGAAAATGGCCCAAAAAACAGCCTGAAAACAGCCCCAAAAAACCAGCGAAAAAACAGGCAGGCGTGCACCAGCCAGCTGCTGTTTAGGTTTCCAGTGCTCCGGCATGTGCAAAGACTAGCTACCTGTTGTGCATGCGCATGCTGGAAACCCAAAGACCAGCATGTGCACCGGCCAGCTGGCCTTTGAATTTCCAGCGCTGTGGCGCATGCCAGTTTGTTCCAGTTTGGGCACTCAGTGCTGAAAAGGTTGGCCATCACTGCCCTAGTCCTTCTTTTCATTAGACTAGGCATACCCAATTCTTGCAACCATTCTTCTTCCTCCCTCCCTCTCTCCTTCCCTCCCTCCATTCCTTCCTTCCAACATTCTCTCTCTCTCTGTTTCACTCTTCCCCTCTTTGTCTCTTCCCCCCTCTCTCTCCCTCTCCGTCTCTCCCTCTCCCTCTCTCCCCTCTTTCTGTCTGTCTATCTCTCCCTCTTTCTCTCTGTCCCTCTTCTTCCCTCCCTTTCTCGCTCTCTCTCTCTCACACACACACACCAGAAATATTTTGGTTGCCATGTGTAATTCATACTTTCTTTTCAGCCGGAAGCTGAGAAAAAGGACGAGATAGAACCTGGCGGGGTCCCGCTGCATCAGATGGTGGCGAGAAGACCGATGAGAGATTTCATTGGGCTGGAAGAATGTGACAAGATGACTTGCGAAGCAATGCTTAACTTCAGTTTCTACCTAACCATTGGAGACATGGACGAGGCCTTCAAGTCTATCAAACTCATCAAAAGGTAGGCGGGTTTGGGCTTTTTTCCTTATTTCTCTTTTTCTCTGGTGTGATCCCTTTGATTACTGGAGAGAAGAGATCAATTGATCTCGGATTGGTGGTGTTAATTTGATCTTAGAACGGTGGCGTTGCTACGAAAGCTGCATTTATTTTGCCTTTTAAGCCATTGTTTCTGTGCCGTTCCATGTTTTGCCCATTCTGAAACCCAAATTTTATCGCATAGTTTTTGTTCCAATAGGTAAACTAGACAAGACAATCTATGTATACTGAGAAATGATATAATAATAGAATTTGGCAAGTTCATTTGTGCTTTCCGTCCCTTCTTTTCTACATATGCATAATCTTTATTGTCATTGTATTTAAATACAACAAACTTGGTTATATCAAGGAGATTTTTTGCCTGAGCTGCTTCGGAAAATCTTAAAGAATGTTTTGGTCCTCTTTGCCTAGATAACAGGACTTGTACATTTCTGTTATTCTCCACCCATAGCAAAGTTATCCCAGGATTGCAAATAGACCTGATGCAGGAGATTTGACTAATGAAAGCTAATTGTTGGGGTGTTTATTATATGAGGTTGTCCAATAATATTCTGCCAAAGGAATTAGAATTTTTAAAATTACAAGCTGGGACAGAATAACAGAGTTAGAAGTGACCTTGGAAGTCTTCTAGTCCAACCCCCTGCTTAGGCAGGAAACCCTATACCACTTCAGACAATGGCTATCCAACATCTTCTTAAAAACTCCAAATGTTGGAGCATTCACAACTTCTGGAGGCAAGTTGTCCCACTGATTAATTGTTCTCACTGTCAAGAAATTCCTCCTTAGTTCTAGGCTGCTTCTCTCCTTGATTAGTTTCCACCCATTGCTTTTTGTCCTGCCTTCAGGTGCTTTGGAGAATAGGTTGATCCAAGCTATTGATTGATCATCAAGCTTCTTATAGCTTGAAATTCGTGTCCTTATGTACCAATTTTTATTTACACTGAAAATCCACGTAATTAATTTTTAAGATAGCCTATTAACTCCCCCCACCCAATGAGTCTCCTGGAGTAAGTGCTGGACAGGTCTTTCTGTGGCAGCCCCCCAAATATATATGGTAAATATAAAACCTCCTTAGCTTTTTCATTTTTTCCCCTTTAAAGGCAAATCTAGCATTTTAACTTTATTTCTATGTCTAAAACAAAAATAGAGAATTCAACTCTTACGGTGGAATCGGGGGTTTGTTTTTAATTTCACATTATAATGATGGTTATTGCAATATTAGCAGAAATAACATATCTTAAATATTCTAGTATTTAAAATCATTTGGTAAATGGCAGTTAAGTAGAGCATATTTTACGCTATAGAATTTTCCTAGAAAGAAGGCAGGTAAGTTGAAATGAAACCCCATTAAGGACCAGTCTGTTTAGTCCCAGCAAGACAGCTTTCGAAATCTAAGAAAGACTCAAAGCCTGCTTTGAAGTGGGATGTAAACTCTGGAACATAAATGTACTGCAATGTGAATTTTGTCATCCCAATTTGCATGTTTTATATAGGACAGAACTTACTGGAAGGTAGAATATACTGTAGCCAAAGGAATTTATAACAACATTAAGGTGCCCAAAGGTTTACATTGGTATCTGTTTTACTAATTTCAATCACAATTGTCCACATCTATTATCTAGGTGTATTCTACAACATATAGTGCTAAAGATGCCACAAAACTTTGTAAATGTTGCACAATATTCTTATATTACTTTTTTTCTAATAGCAGGTTTTTTGGTCCTCTTAAACAGTTGGGTAACCTAAGAAGGAAAAACGCTACCCGTGATTATTTTAAAGAAATCAGTTGTAATATCCAGAATAGAAATAATTCCTCAAGAACTGCAGGCGGCATATAAAATTTTAACTTTCCTGTTTGTTTCGCTTAGGTTAAGTTGCTTATTAAGGCTTAGGTACTGAGTGATATACCTGTTTATGTCTTTTATTTGGCGTCCTGTTAAGTCATACTATGAAGCTCAAGAGTTAGCTTCATTATTCCCTTTTTGAAGGGGAAAAAAAAAAGGATGGAAAGCGGAAAGCTCATGCAAAGTTTTGAAGCGGTTATATTACAAACGTCTCTAAGAAAGAGACATTAAATATTTAGGTCAACAGCTCCATCATCCTATCCATTTCCCCACCTCCATCATTACCTCTATAATATCATTCTTCACTGGTTAAATATTTTGCTAAACGTTCTATCAGATGTTCTACCTAGTGGTGGGATTCAAATAATTTAACAAGCGGTTCTCTGCCCTAATGACCAGCTGGGTAGGCGTGGCTCTGTGGTCATGTGACCGGGTGGGCATGGCCAACTCAATCCCACCACTGGTTACACCAAAGATATGTGTGTGTATCAGGGACCTATTTATCTGGCAGCCATTTCTGATGGATTTCTCTCCCCCCCCCCCTTCGATCAATAAGGAATAAATTCTTGCCTCCCATAAATTTAGTAATCTGGTCTTCCCACCCACATTGAAGCATCTTCTGAAGCTGCGCTGGTTTGATTTGAGATTTCAGCCCAGGTAGTCCTTAACTTAACAACAATTTGTTTAGTGACCATTCGAAATGACAACAGCACTGACAAATGTGACTTATGAGCATTTATGACGGTTGTTGTGTCCCAAGGTGGCATGATCCCCTTTTGCAACCTTCTGATAAGCAAAGTCAATGCGGAACTCCAGATTCATTTCACAACCAGGTTACTAACTTATCAACCGCAGTGATTCCCTTAACAACGATGGCAAGAAAGGTCATAAAGACTCACTCGACAAATGTCTCTCTTAACTACAGAAACTTTGGGCTCAGTTGTCATAAATCAAGGACTACCACTATTTCTTTTGGCTTAAGCAGGCAAGAAAAAGCTACAATTTAGCACCAAATCTGGAAAAAGCCCAGCCATCAATTTTTCATTTCAATAATTGCTAATGATGGAAAGATGATGGAAAGAGAAAAGCCAACTCTTCTCGGTGTGGGTAATGCAGATATGATGAAGGATGGCAGCTTTTGAATGAACCTCTTTATCAAGAGTTAAGTGGCATGGAAATCGTTTCTACAAAATTGACTTAAAAGACAAATAAGCCTGAAATCTTAAATATTTCATGCCCTGTTAAAAGAAATTTCTGCCAAGCTTTCAAAACAGGACAATTATCCCCAGTTGGCTTTGATTTTAGAACATTTCCATCAAAGCAAGAATAATTGTTCGGGACAGATTTGATGCCTCTCAAATTTTGCACACAAGTATACCGTGTTTCCCTGAAAATAAGACAGGGTCTTATTTTCTTTTGACCCCCAAAATAAGCTTTTGGCCTTATTTTCGGGGAGGTCTTGTTATTTTTGAGGTGCAGGTCACCTCATGGCTGCTGATGTGTTGTGCGTCGCTGGGCCTGCCACACTTTTTGCGGCAGCCATTAGCGTGACAGAAGAGTGTGGTGGCTAGGATTGTGGGTTGCTATTAGGTAAGGGCGTGTGGGGTGTATGGAGCATGTTCCTCCACCCTTACCCCCACCGCCCCGGCCTCACCTCCTTACCTTGTGTAGTTTGTGCGGCAAGCAACCAGAGGAAATGGCAGGGACCGGCTGCGCATACGTTTAAATATTTTCAGGGAGGACTTATTTTCGAGGGAGGTTTTATATATATATATATATATATATATATATATATATATATATATATATATATATATATATATATATATATATATATATATATAACATTTTTTGCTGATAAGTAAATGAAGGGAGACTAGTATAGATCTATTTCAAGCTATTTAGCTCTCATCAGCTGGCCATACCCTTATTGGGATTTGTACTTGGGCTATTTTACATGTTAGGCAGTTATATTAACCTCTAGGCCACAAGCTCTCCTCCCTTATCATCTGAACCAGCGGGGATGATTAGATGTTTTGTCAAAACACCTGGTATGCCCAAATATGGGTGGGAGCATACTGCCTCCCTTTTGCTTTTCATGTATGTATGTATGTATGTATGTATCAGTGGTGAGTTCTGGATCCCATTCCAACCAGTACAGTTGGAACAGGCCCGACGGCGTCTACATGGACACGCACAGCGCGCGCATATGTCTTAGCGCCTCCTTGCCGCTCCAGCTACTCAGTGGAGTGGAGCTCAGGTGCTGTAGCGCTGAAGACTTAAAAGACCGGTAAGGAGCTTGAGCGGGCGGGTGGGCTCTCTGGAGCACCGTACCAGAATGGTATCTGATGCTCTGGGCAGATTCCGGTATGCCCGTACCGGGGCGTACAGCCTGCAACCCACCACTGGTATGTATGTATGTATGTATGTATGTATGTATGTATGTATGTATGTATGTATATATGTTGCTACTTATGTATGATTTGCCATATGCTAAATAATCAATTTGCATAATTAATTCTCTTTAAATTATATATTTTAAAAAACTCCCAATTGCATCAAATGGACGAAAAGAGAGAACAGCTGCCATTTCTTCTTTCAGACTTCTTTTTAACAGGTGGTTCCAAGGAAGGAACATTTCTCTAACTGAGCCCTCGAATCTGTTGGTTATTTTTGCACGTAACTTGAAAGGAGGTTGCCTTTTCCCATTACTAGATTCCCACAAAATCCATGGGAGTATAGCCCCACATTCTTTTGGCTAAAAATCCATCAAGATGGTTGAGCTGCTGATATCTTACGCTGTACATTGGGATCAAGAAAAGCATTGTACAATGTAGCGAGTTAAACAGACAGATAGACAGATACAGACAAACACGACCCATCTAAGTAATACGGCTAGTCCTCAACTTACAACAGTTCTTTTTTTTTTTGACCCTTCAAAGTGTCACCGGCACTGAAAAATGTGTGGCTTAGTTCCATTTTTCACCCTTGCTGTTCCGAGCGAGGCTTCCCAAGAGCATGAAGCAAACTCCTTGTCCCGACAAAAAAAAAAAATATAAACCCTTTTATTAATTGACTCTGAATTCTGCTCATTCACATCCAGCAAAGTTTTTCAAGAGAGGATTTACAGTCACAGACCTTCTCTGGCTTGGAGAGCTGCCAGGCCCATATCTCCAAAACCTGGCAAGGAGCCTCAGAGAGTCATGAACCAACGAAGCAAACTAATTGTCTCTCCTGCAAACTCCACTCCCCTTTCGCTCCTCTTTTATTTCCTCTGGGAGGGGCCATTCATCATCCACCTGTGGCCTTTCTCCTAGGTCGACCCCTGTTCTTTAGCTCAGTGTTTTTCAACCTTTTTTGTGCAAAGGCACACTTTTTTCATGAAAAAAATCACGAGGCACACCACCATTAGAAAATGTTTAAAAATTTAACTCTGTGCCTATATTGACTATATATAAAGTAATTTTCCCACGGCACACCTTACACTATGTCACGGCACACTAGTGTGCCGCAGCACAGTGGTTGAAAAACACTGCTTTAGCTGTTC
This sequence comes from Thamnophis elegans, assembly GCF_009769535.1. NCBI lineage: Eukaryota > Metazoa > Chordata > Lepidosauria > Squamata > Natricidae > Thamnophis > Thamnophis elegans. The sequence goes on from NC_045554.1 coordinate 10,063,972, forward strand.
CCTTCGTCTGGCAACTCTGCGCATGTGCACACTGGGAACAGGCTCCAGCTGTTCCTCTGGCTCACTGGTGTCTGACTCAGAAGGCAGCTGATAGCTGGCATACAGCTCTGGCCCCCTCTCTGCCTCCGACCCAGAGCCCTCATCGGAGCCTTCTCCAGACTCCAGGACTGGCTCATGTTCCTCCCCAACCTCCTCACTGTCCACTGCTGGAGGCCACAACACCCCTTTTGCGACAAGCAAAGTCGACAGGACGCCAGATTCACTCCACAACCGAGTTACTAACTTAAACAGCTGTTATGAAATGGAGCACAGCTCACTTAACAAATGTCTCACTTAACCACGAGGCTTAATGTTGATCGTAAGTTGAGGACTACCCGTAATGACGGATTTCCCTAAGTGAAGAGTGAAATTTGTGGTTTTTAAATTACATCGCCTATATATAAGAAAACAGTCAGTTGGGTTTTTTTTTGTTTTTGTTTTTAAATCCGCCTGTGTGATTGTATCGCCCTCTTTCCGTCTCCGTCTTCTCAGCACGGGGACTCCACGTAGTCGTTCTCCAGGCCTCGCCGAAAGCGAGCGGTTAGCGTGCGGCTGATCACAATGACTCTGGGGGCCATGCAGTCCTCCCGCCGGTGAAGGATGTTCCATATAAGGATGGCTGCAGCCAATGTGGCTAAGAGACACGCCCCAATGTTCAGGTAGCAAGACCAGGACAGACTGGTGTAGGGTCCAATGCGGTAGAAAGTCACCAGGCCAATGACCAGAACAAAACCTGAAAGAAAAGGAAATTGGAATCTCACGTTAAATAATATTCCTGGGATGTCAAAATATCCAAGAGGGAAAAATCTTTTGCAGAAAAGAAAATGTTGTGGCATGAGGATTAAGACATACAGGCACAGGCATGCATGGATAGACATTCTTTCTTTCAAAGATCCCCCAAAAGCTAACCACAAGAATTTGCTTCTTTTCTTCCAAAGTGCAGATCAAAATGATTATTTAGAATAGAACAGAATAAACAGAGTTGGAAGGGACCTTGAAGATCTTCTAGCCCAGCCCCCTGTTCAGACAGGATGCCCTATACCACTTCAGACAAATGCTAGTTGTTCCCGACTCTAGGGAGCAGTGCTCATCTCCGTTTGAAAGCCAAAGAGCCAGCGCTGTCTGAAGACATCTCAATGGTCATGTGGCCAGCATGACTCAATGCTGAAGGCGCACGTAATGGGAGCTCACTCCGTTCTCACACTACAGCCTTCCACCAGGATTTGCACCCCTGTGGTTTTTAGTCCAAAGAGGCCAGAAAATTGAAGTCTCGGATACTTTCAAGGCAGAATCCGCAGAAGGATGGATATTTTTGAATGGGAAAACACATCCATAAAATTTCCCTGGGAAATTCCTTTATCTGGAGATGGATTTCCTCCTGCGAAAGGGCAGGAAAGAGTCCGGTTTTAAAAGTAGCGGCGATGTTTTGCTTTTCTTAACGCGGCCTTCTCCCGCCGGTCTTGAAGACCTTTATGAACATGAAGTATTATCCCACCAACCACTTCCTCCTTCGTGTGTATCATAAATATCCGGTTATTCATGTTTCCCTGTTGAGGAAACTGAGGTGAGGAGATTTGTCTAGCCACGCAGGAAATCAATCAAGGGGTCAGAAGTAGAATCCGAAACATCTGACCCACAATGTTGTGTGAAAGAACCACAGAGCTGCCCTACTTTCCATTCAGGCAGGTGTCAACAGCCTCTGAGGTGTTTCTGGGCAGGTCTAGTTTAGTTTAGTTTAGTTTAGTTTAGTTTAGTTTAGTTTACTTTACTTTACTTTACTTTACTTTACTTTACTTTACTTTACTTTACTTTACTTTACTTTACTTTACTTTACTTTACTTTACTTTACTTTACTTTACTTTACTTTAGTTTACTTTTTACTTTTTACTTTTTACTTTTTACTTTTTGCTTTACTTTATTTTTTACTTTGGTTTACTTTACTTTACTCAGTGGTGAAATTCAATTTTTTTTACTACCAGTTCTGTGAGCGTGGCTTGGTGGGCATGGCAGGGGAAGGATATTGCAAAATCTCCATTCCCACCCCACTCCAGGGGAAGGATACTGCAAAATCCCGTTCTCTCCCCACTCCTTGGGGAAGGATATTGCAAAATCCCCATTCCCTCCCTACTCTGGGGCCAGCCAGAGGTGGTATTTGCCTGTTCTCCGAACTACTCACAATTTCCGCTACCGGTTCTCCAGAACCTGTCAGAACCTGCTGAATTTCACCCCTGACTTTACTTTACTTTATTGTCATTGTATTGTCATACAATGAAATTAAATGCCATCTTCAGTGTACATTATAACTATAAAAATAAAAACACAAACACACATCCTTCACATGCCATATAATTGAAATTGAAAACCCGATATTGCATTAATATTGCATTCTACTGTATAATTCAATGAAGTTACTGCCCTGGGATAGAAATTGTTTTTCAGTCTCTTTCTCCTTGTTTTTATTGTCCTGTACCGTCTGCCAGATGGTAATAGTTCAAAAAAAAGGGGGGGGGAGCTCAGGATGAGATGGATCTTTAAGGATGTTTTGAATTTTCTTAAGGCAGCGGAGGTATCAAGCTCTTCCAAAGAGGGAAGAGGGCAACCCATGAGCCACTGGGCAATGACATTAGCCCTCTGGAGCGCTGCCTTATCTGCCCTTGTGCAATTGGCAAACCACACACAGGCGCAGTAAGTTAAAATACTCTCTATGGTACAGTGGTAGAAGATCACCAGCAGTTTTTCCTTCAGTTGTTGTTTCCTGAGAAGCCTCAGATAGTATTGTCTCTGCTGGGCCCTTTTGACTCGGGCTGCAATGTGAGCGCCCCAGGTCAGATCCTCTTTTTATGATAACACCCAAAAACATAAAACTGACCACTTGCTCCATTCAGTCTCCATTGATAAGCAAGGGCTGGATGTCTCTTGGAAGATAGAATAGAAATGGAAATGGAAATGGAAATGGTAATAGTAATGGTAATGGTAATGGAGTAGAGTAAAGTAGAGTAGAGTGAAGTAGAGTAGAGTTGAATAGAATAGAAATAGAATAGAAATGGAATAGAAATAGAATAAAATAGAAATAGAGTATAGTAGAGTTGAATAGAAATAGAAATGGAAATGGAAATAGAGTAGAATAAAGTAGAGTAGAGTTGAATAGAATAGAAACAGAATAGAAATGGAAATGGAGTAGAGTAAAGTAGAGTAGAGTAGCGTTGAATAGAATAGAAACAGAATAGAAATGGAAATGGAGTAGAGTAAAGTAGAGTAGAGTTGAATAGAATAGAAACAGAATAGAAATGGAAATAGAATAGAATAAAGTAGAGTAGAATTGAATTGAATAGAATAAGGAATAGAACAGACAGAACAGAATAGAATAACAGAGTTGGAAGGTCTCCCTCGCCCTCTCCGTCTCCTCCATCCTCTTCCTCGGTTGAGTTAATGAACTTTTGGATGGAAGTAATTTATAGATTTAATTAGCCTAACGGGAGAACAATATACAAAGAAGCAAAAAGGCCTTGCATAATAAGGAGGGGGGGAGAAATCCAGCTCCCCCCCCCCCCCTTGTCTCATAAACACTTCCTTAACCACCACCACAACAGAAGGGAATTCACACAGACAAAAGGGCCCCTTATGCAGAAGGAACGCTAGGATAAGCACCAGGGCGGGTAAACAGACATCAAGATCTGCAGATACCATTTCCGTTAGGATTGCGGGCAAGGACAGGTCAGTCCTGAATCGGACTGGCTGTCTCCAACTTGGCTGTGCGTCCCCTCCTCCGTGCATCCGTGGCATGGCTTGCAAGCCTCCTGTGATAAAAATCTATTCTTGGGCGCAAGACAGATTAAGATAAAGCAAGCCAGCTCAAGTGTAATTATTAGTCATCAGGATAAGCCATCAGTGCTGCTTCAGATACGCAGGACTGATTTCCGAGCTCGTTTAAATCTCATTTGCAAGGCGGGTTGCTTTGGATTCTATCCCTGGATGTTCCTGGAAGGAAAATGCTAATACAGATAGTCCTGGAATTAAAGGTAAAGGTTCCCCTCGCACATATGTTCCCGACTCTAGGGGGCGGTGCTCATCTCCGTTTCAAAGCCGAGGAGCCAGCACTGTCCAAAGACTTCTCAGTGGTCATGTGGCCGGCATGACTAAACGCCGAAGACGCATGGAATGCTGTTACCTGCCCACCAAAAGTGGTTCCTATTTTCCTTAGCTATTCGAAAGCATGTAATAATGCAAATAGGTTGGCAGAAGCTGGGACAAGTAATGGGAGCTCACTCCGTTATGCGGCGCTAGGGATTCAAACCGCCAAACTGCCAACCTTTCTGATGGACAAGCTCAGCGTCTTAGCCACTGAGCCACCCTAGTCCTAGTCCAGGACTAGTCCCTGTCCTGGAATTACAACAGTTCATTTAGTGACTGTGTCAACTCCTAAGGTTGCCATAATAAGAGAAGCGGGGAGCGCATTCCACATATACTGTCGGCTGAAGTCGGATCTCAGATTACTGCAGCAGGCTTGGGAGGGGTGCACCTCATTTGGGATTTATGACACAGACTGAGGGGAGGGAAGGAACAGGGGTAAAGTTCAGATATAAATCAAACAAAGCTTAGATCTGACTGGGAAAAGATCTTGTCTATGATGCTCCTAATAAATGACTAGATTTTGTATTGAAACTTGGCTCGATACTCATGAATCAATTAGGGCATTTTTGGGAAACCTGACAGACTGTGCGCAGTTACAACGACCCTGAAAAAAGCTGATTTATGACCGTTTTTCACAGTCGTGACCTTTGCAGCATCCCCACGGTTAAGTTGATCAAAATTCAGATGCTTGCCAACTGGTTCATATTTATCACCATTGTAATGTCTTGGGGTCATGTGATCTTTTTTTTGCGACCTTCTGGCAAGCAAAGTCCCTGGGGAAGCCAGATTCCCTTCACCACCAGACTACTAACTCATCAACTGCAGGGGATTCACTGAGCAACTTTGGCAAGAAAGGTCGTACAATGGGGCAAAACCCACCTAACAAATGTCTCACTTAACAACAGAAATTTTGGCCTGCACTGCGGTCGTAAGTTGAGGAGTACCATAATGCATCTGTGGCCTTACTCCCAAGTCGACCCTTGTTCCTTAGCTATTCCCTTCGTCGGGCCACTCTGTGCATGCGCACTCTGGGAACAGGCTCCAGCTGTTCTTCTGCCTCACTGCTGTCTGACTCTGAAGGCAGCTGATAACTGGCATACGGCCCTGGCCCCCTCTCTGCCTCCGACACAGAGCCGCTCATCAGAGCCTTCCCCAGACTCCAGGACTGGCCCCTGTTCCTCCCCAACCTCCTCACTGTCCGAATCTGCTGCCAGCTCCGCTGGCCACTGGCAGGCCACAACAAGCAGTTAGCTGAAGTAGGCTGCAGCACTGCACCTTCCTCGTCTTTTATTGTAAAGAGTCCATTATTCAACCCACAAAGCTCCGAAGACTTCCTTGGGCCACTCAGAATTAAAAATGTAAAAAAGAAAAAAAACCACTGATGTTAGCAAGGCTGTTTCCCTTCACAGGACCTTTAGCTTGAACTCCCGCTCTGCACATTAGTGAATGAATAATGTGGAAGGGAATTTTCAAAGGGGTGGGGGGGGTGGGAAGGTTCTCTCTGTCACTGTGACTTGCACTGCCAGATTTTTTTTTTCTTTTTTAAAAAGCAAAATAAGGAATGTTTACAGGGCTGGGAGAAAGGAGCTCTGGAAACCGTGGGCATGAATGAACACCAGAGTCCTTCTTTTCCTTCAAATGTCACTTTATCTCTACTTTAACGAAGGCCCAAACCTCCATCTCTTGCTCTACAAGCTTAAACATGCGCGGCCACATCAACATATTTGATTTGTATCGTAGGATTTTGATTTGCGAACCTTGGAATTCTTCAGATGTTCCAATGCAACCAGTTTATCCTTCAACATCATTCCTACTTCGCTGAAAGCTCTTATTGGTTATTTTTTAATACGTCTTTTTGTGTGTATGTATGTATGTATGTATGTATGTATGTATATATGTATGTTACTAGAGCCTAGGTGGCGCAGTGGTTAAATGCAGCACTGCAGGCTACTGCTAGATCAGCAGGTCAGCGGTTCAAATCTCACCGGCTCAGGGTTGACTCAGCCTTCCATCCTTCCGAGGTGGGTAAAATGAGGACCCAGATTGTTGGGGGCAATATGCTGACTCTCTGTAAACCGCTTAGAGAGGCCTGAAAGGCCTATGAAGCGATATATAAGTCTACTGCTATTGCTATTGCTATTGCTATACACACACACACACACACACACACACACACATATATATATATATATATATATATATATATATATACATACATACATACATACATACATACACATACATACATACATACATACATACATACATACATATATATATATATATATATATATACATACATACATACATACATATATATATATATATATATATATATGTTATATTTATGCTGATAAATAAATAAAGGGAGTTTAAGTATATATATATATATATACATATACATATACATATACATATACATATACATCATATACATATACATATACATATACATATACATATACATATACATATACATATACATATACATATACATATACATATACATATACATATACATATATATATATATATATATATATATATATATATATTCTCATCCTCTATTTAAAGATCCGTTACTAATGCAAGCAACTGGATTGCACCCTTTCAACCTTATTTCCTGTAGTTCTGCAGGTTTATATTTTAACTTTTTTCTTTCGATTTCTTCCCAAAAAATTTTTTTATTGTTGTTATGGTTTGTCACATAATCAGCCGGATGTTTAAATTGGATTTGGCATTTTTGTCCATCTAGTCATATTCCTTGCAAAGATCGGGAATAGAAATAGAAATAGAAATAGAATAGAATAGAATAGAATAAGGAATAGACTGGAATAGAACAGAACAGAATAAACAGAGTTGGAAGGTATCTTTGGAGGTCTTCTAGTCCAACCCCCTGCTTAGGGAGGAGGGATTCAAACCGCTGAACTGCCAAACTTTCTGATTGACAAACTCAGCATCTTAGCCACTGAGCCACCACATCCCTTAATATAAATATATTTAAGTGCTTATATTAAGGGATGAATATTTGTTATCCATGATTCTTTTTTCTTAGTGTAAAGCTTGAAAATTTTTTACAGAATTGCTTTTAAATATCTTAACTTCTAAAACTGCTAAAAGAACTTTTTTTTTTTTTGTAAAATATTCACAGGCTCTTTTAAAAAAAACAACGGTGTTTGTTTTTCAGTAGAAACGATGGGTTTGTGTTTATTTTTTAGTCTGCTATGTACTGTTTATCCGGACTTGTTTTCTCATCCCTGACCAAACAAACCAGCATTGGATGTGGGTTGCTTTTCCGTTGAGGAAGGAAACCGATAACGGAGTTGAGGAAGAAATTTGGAAAGGGCAGTGTCAGGCAAAGGAGAGAGGCCTTACTTTGTGAGCTTCTGCTTCAGATCCGAAGAACTGGCGTCCTGTTTGAATGGTCCTGGCAGAGAGCCAGATCTAGTGCTAAAGTGCAAATTTTAAATCTTTGTTTCTCTCGTGCTGCTTCCTCGGAATCAATCCATTTTATTCTTTTTTTCAAAGAATAAAACAAGACAGTGGCCGAAGATAAGCAACCCCATGTTGCCAAGAGGATCAAAGCTTGTTTGATGTTGCTTCTGTCTGTCATGAATCCTTTAAGAACATAAAACTTTTTAAACACATTAACAGAGTTGGAAGGTACCTTGTAGGTCATCTAGTCCAACCCCCTACCCAAGCAGGGGACCCTACACCATTTATGAAAGATGGCCGTCCAGTCTCTTCTTGAAAGCTTCCAGTGATGAAGCTCTCCCAACTTCTGAAGGCAACTTCTGTTCCATGGGTTGATTGTTCTCGCTGTCAGGAAATTTCTCTTTATTTCCAGGTAGACTCTCTCCTTGGTCAGTTTCCATCCATTATTCCTTGTCTGGCCTTCGGGTGCTTTGGAAAATAGCTTGACCCCCCTTCCTCTCTGTGGCAGCCCCTCAAATATTGGAAGACTGCTATCATTTTTCCCCTGGTCCTTCTCTTCACTAGACTAGCCATGCCCAGTTCCTGCAACCGTTCTTCATATGTTTTAGCCTCCAGGCCTTTGTTCCTCTTAGATAGATTGAGATTAACAGAGTTGGAAGGGACCTTGTAAGTCACCTACTCCAACCTCCTGTCCAAGCAGGAGACCCTCTACCATTTCTGCTTCCTGGGTAACATCCAGAAGGTAAATTCAACTTTCTTTTAAAATGTTAACAGATTAACATAGTTGGAAAGGGACCTTGTACTGTAGAATTGGCTAGAAAAGTGTCAGATGGGAGAGCCACATGGTGTGAAAATTTCACCTCAATGTTCCGGTACTTCTGAAGTTAATCAAATCTGGCATAGCCATCTCTTGGGATATTCTTATTAATGCAAGAAGATTGAACAAATTTCTTAAGTGGTGTTCGAAAAGGTTTGTGCTGAAACTCGATTAACAGAGTTGGAAGGGTCCTTGTAGGTCATCTAGTCCAACTCCTCCCTTGCCCCAGGCAGGAAACCCTACACCATTTCTGACAGATGGCAGTCCAGTCTCTTCTTGCAAACCTCCAGTGAATGAAGCTCCCACAACTCCCGAAGGCAACTTCTGTATCATTGGTTGATTGTTCTCATTGTCAGAAAATTCGGAATTGGGCGGCCTATAAATCTAATAAATTGAATTGAATTGAATTAAAGCTCCCACAACTTCCGAAGGCAACTTCTGTTCCACTGAATATAGAATACCAGAGTTGGAAGGGACCTTCTAGGTCATCTAGTCCAACCCCCACCGCCAAGCAGGGGACTCTATACCATTTCTGACAGATGGCAGTCCAGTCTCTTCTTGCAAGCCTCCAGTGAATGAAGCTCCCACAACTCCCGAAGGCAACTTCTGTATCATTGGTTGATTGTTCTCATTGTCAGAAAATTCTTCCTTATTTCTAGAGTGAATCTCTCCTTGATCAGTTTCCATCAGACATTATTCCTTGTCTGGCTTTCGGGCACCTTGGATCACAGGGCTGGAAGGGACCTTGGAGGTCTTCTAATCCAACCCCTTCTCAAAGCAGGAGATCTTATGCTATCCTGGTCAAAGAGTTGTCCAGTCTATTTTGGAAAAAAAAAAACCACAATTCACGAGGGCAAGCTATTCCGTTGATTATCTGTTCTGACAGCCAGGAAATTTCTCCCTACTTCTAGGTTGGATCCAGGGGTGGGTTACGGCTGCTGCTACTGCCGGTTAGCTCAAGGATGTGCTGCGCATGCGCAGTATTAGAAAATGCTTCTGCGCATGCGCAGAAACAAAAAACAAGATGGTGCCGCCAAGAAGAACGGGTTCGGGGCGTGGCAGGCCGAGTTACTACCTACTCGGCCAAACCAGCCTAAACTGGTAGGAACTCACCTCCGGTTGGATTTCTCCTGGAAATCCCCGCCCCAGAGGCAATCCTATGGATGGGAGCTCAAAGCTCACCCCGCACAAAACCGTTTTCAATTTCATCCCCATCTTTTCCCAAAGCAAATAGTTCTTTCCTGTAAGGTGTGTGCAGGCTTGTCCCTCCAGTCCTGGAACTGCCAGCGGGCCGGTTCCCTCTTTCCTTCCTCTCCTCTTCCTAAAGTTGTATTTTGTTACGGTTGTGGGGGTTTTTTTTCCTTTTGTTTTCTTTTGTTGTTTCCAAAAAAGGATGCGCCTCTCGGGAGGATAGGCCCAGGTGGCTGAAGTTGAAATGAAGCAGGGCTGGCAGACACTGTGTCAGTGTGATGGCAGGTGTTGGCTGGCCAAGGTCAGAGATTTTTTTTAGGGGGTATTTGAGGTAGGTTTGGCTGAAACATCCTGCTTTCCTTGGTAACGTTCTTCCTCTTTTGGGATGCGACCAGTTGTCAGGTCTGCGGACTATGAAGCTGGAATGAAAATAAAGCTCATGGGCCAAATGAATATGTGTATGTCATATCGTTGGCTGTTCCCTGGATGGAGAGGCTCGCTGTTATGACAACAACTCTATTTGTTGTTGTTGTTAATTTTGGAATCATTTCTTTAAAAAAAAAAAGAATAAAGTTTTCAGAGTCATTGGAATACTTATGTAGCTACGACAATATTCAGGGCCCTCGGTCCTTTCTGAGCCTGGCGAGGGTTTCTTGCAGACATTTCATTACCAAACTAGGTAATATAATCAATGCTAGAAGGGAATGGGGTTTGACGGGGGGGCGGGGAGGAGGAGGAAGACAACTGTGTGGTCCTTGGTGCTCTCTGAGGTTGGTGGTTTTCTTGCAGACATTTCGTTACCAAAGTAGGTAACATCATCAGTGCTGGAAAGGAGTGGAATTTGCGGGCGAGGGGGGGGGAGGGGAAGAGGAGGAGGAGCTCTAAATTTGGTTGTTTTCTGGCAGACATTTCATTACCAAACTAGGTAACATCATCTGTGCCAGTGATATTACCTACTTTGGGTAAGGAGTCATGGTGGCACAATAGCAATAGCAATAGCAGTTAGACTTATATACCGCTTCATAGGGCTTTCAGCCCTCTCTAAGCGGTTTACAGAGTCAGCATATTGCCCCCAACAACAATCCGGGTCCTCATTTTACCCACCTCAGAAGGATGGAAGGTTGAGTCAACCCTGAGCCGGTGAGATTTGAACAGCCGAACTGCAGAACTGCAGTGAGCTGAAGTAGCCTGCAGTGCTGCATTTAACCACTGTGCCACCTCGGCTCCCTAACCACAAATGGTTAGAATGCAGGGCTGCAGGCTAACACAGCCAGGAGTTCAATCCTGACCAGCTCAATCCTTCCACCTTTCCAAGGTCAATAAAATGAGACCCAGATTGTTGGCAGGTAATAAGCTGACATGGTAAACCACTCCGAGAGTGCTATAAAGCACTGTGAAGCGGTATATAAGTGTAAATGCTATTTCTATTGCTATTACTCTTGGCAATGGAACGTCCGCAAGAAACCCACCAAGCTGAGAAAGCACCACGGACCCCCACCATTTAACCCTGAACTGCAAATACTCTCTTCTAAGGCAGAATGTGTGTTTGGGTCCACATCTGGAAGTTTGGAAATGTGCCTACAATTGAAATGAAGTCAATCATCAATAGGGACCTAGTTTGGATTTCTACCAACGTTTTGGGCGTGATTGCTCCCATTCAGTGGTTTTGATTCATGGGAGTTTGCAATACCGCGATTCATTTTCCAAAGCGGAGATGGTATTCAGCCAGTTCTGACCGGTTCTGGCAAACTGGTAGCGGAAATTTTGAGTAGTTCGGAGAACAGGCAAATACCACCTCTGGCTGGCCGCGCCCCCATCTATTCTCTTCCTCCAAAGTCCCAGCTGATTGGCTGGGTATTCTTTTATTGCCCTGAGCAGGAGAACGGAGTTGGAAAGCAGGTTAGTGGGGGTGGGGAGGCAATGGGGATGTTGCAGTATCCTTCCCCTGGAGTGGGGAGGGAATGGAGATTTTACAGCATCCTTGCCCTGGAGTTGGGGGGAAATGCAGATTTTGCAGGATCCTTCCGCTTCCATGGGCACCAAGCCAAAATGTTTGAATCCCACCACAGTCTCAAGGCCTGCTTCAGAGGGTGCAACGCTACAAACACAGCACCTATTGCGCAAGGCGTCCCATCGTTTTCTGGACTTCGCAAAGCTGTGATTCTGGAAACCAAAGCTGCTTTACCAAGTTGTAGACAGGGGCTGCATTCGCACCCTTGGCTCAAAGCCCATCTACTTCGCGAAAACCTGCCCTTTGCGTTTTATCCAGGTGAGATGCAAATACGGCCAAGGGATGTCCTTTCTTTTTGTCCCTTCATTCAGATAAAGCCCAAGTTCATATGTGAATATTTCCATTCTGTATCTCAACACAAAAGGCCAATTTAAAAATCTACACCACTCCCAAGTAACATATGGAATATGTTACTGGAGTTTATCGGCTTTGTTCTGTCCAATAAACATTTCTCAGATGTGGATTTTGAACAAGCATTCCAAGACTGACCCCAGCAGAATAAGGAGAGAAATTGCCAAAATAGTTGGATTTGAAGGTCGGCATGCTGTACCATGCTGCAAAGACTCACGCGAGTCCCTTGGACTGCAAGGCGACCCAACTGGTCAGTCCTAGAGGAGATCAACCCTGACTGCTCTTTAGAAGGCCAGATCCTGACGAGGAAACTCAAAGACTTTGGCCACCTAATGAGAAGGAAGGACTCCCTGGAGAAGAGCCTCATGCTGAGAACGATGGAGGGCAAAAGAAGAAGGGACAACGGAGAATGAGGTGGCTGGATGGAGTCACCAAAGCAGTCAGCGTGAGCTGCAATGGACTCCAGAGGATGGTAAAGGACAGGAAGGCCTGGAGGAACGTCATCCATGCGGTCACAATTGGTCAGACACGACTTCCAAACTAACAACAACAATGCTGTACATATTGGAGACATTAGATTTCTTTGCTTAGATCTGGTATTTTTTACATCAGGTTGTTTTTCAGTGGCTAAGATGTATCCGACTCTTCACGACCCCATGGACCATGGCACAGCTGGCCCTCTTGTCCTCTGTTGTCTCTCCCCTTTCTCTCTCTCTCTCCCCCTTTCTGTCACTCTCTCTTTCCCTGTCTTTTTCTTTCTCTCTTTCTCTGTCTCTTTCTCTCTCTCTCCCTTTCTCTCTGTCTCTCTCTTTCCCTCTTTCTCTGTCTCTCTTTCTCTCTCTCTCTTCCTTTCTCTCTCTCTCTTTCTCTCTCGTTCTCCATCTCTGTCTCTTCCTTTCTCTGTCTCTCTTTCTCTCCCCCCTTTCTCTCTCTCTCCCTTTCTTTCTCTCTCTTTCTTTCCCTGTCTCTCTCTGTATCTCTTTCTCTGTCTCTCTCTCCCCCTTTCTGTCTCTCTCTTTCCCTCTCTGTCTCTTTCTCTCTCTCTTCCTTTCTCTCCCTCTCTATCTTTCTCTGTCTCGTTCTCCATTTCTGTCTCTTCCTTCTCTCTCTCTCTTTCTCTCCCCCCTTTCTCTCTCTCTCCCTTTCTTTCTCTCACTTTCTTTCCCTGTCTCTCTCTGTATCTCTTTCTCTGTCTCTCTCCCCCCATTTCTGTCTCTCTCTTTCCCTCTCTGTCTCTCTGTCTCTTTCTCTCTCTCTTCCTTTCTCTCCCTCTCTATCTTTCTCTGTCTCGTTCTCCATTTCTGTCTCTTCCTTCTCTCTCTCTCTTTCTCTCCTCCCTTTCTCTCTCTCTCCCTTTCTTTCTCTCACTTTCTTTCCCTGTCTCTCTCTGTATCTCTTTCTCTGTCTCTCTCCCCCCTTTCTGTCTCTCTCTTTCCCTCTCTGTCTCTCTGTCTCTTTCTCTCTCTCTTCCTTTCTCTCCCTCTCTATCTTTCTCTGTCTCTTTCTCTCTCTCACCCATTTTTCCTCTCTCGCTCTCTCTGTCTCTTTCTCTCTCCCTCCCTTTCTCTCTCTCTGTCTTTCCCTCTCTCTTTCTCTGTCTCTCTTTCTCTGTCTCTCTGTCTCTTTCTCTCTCCCCCCTTTCTCTCTCCCGCCTCTCTCTCTTTCTCTCTCTCTCTCTCTCTCTCTCTCTCTCTCCCTGTCCCTCTCCCCTTTCCACTCCCAGTGCTGAGGATTTCAAGGTTCAGCTTGCATAACAGGTAACAGCAGGCATTTCCTTCTCCTGTGTCGGGAAATCCTGGCGCCCTTCTGTCTCTCTCTGACTGTGTTTAAAACAGACTGCAGCCTAGGGGAAAAAAAATCTCTGGGCTAAAATTAGCAGCCCCGATAGAAGAAAGGCACACGGCCGCTCTCTTGTACTGTTTTTCAATGAAACAACAAATCTAAACCCAGCCAAAATGCATTTCCTCTCGGCGGAAAAAAAAAAAGAGAGAGAGGAGCAGAGCCCGGACAGCGTGGCGGGCAGAGCCAGTGGGAAGAGAAGCTCAGGCTGCTCTTGATGGGAAGGAGCAGGGAAATGGAGGCAGGATTTCTAGTAATACAGAACACGAGAGCTGGAAGGGACTTTGGAGGTCTTCTAGTCCAACCTCCTGCTCAAACAAGAGACCTTATGCCAGTGTTTCTCAACCTTGACGACTTTAAGTCCTGTGGACTTCAACTCCCAGAATCTCCCAGCCAGTGCAGCTGGCTGGGGGATTCTAAGAGTTGAAGTCCACAGGACTTAAAGTCGCCCAGGTTGAAAAACACTGCCCTATATGGTTCCAGAACAATCATTGTCCAGTCTCTTTTTTTAAAAAAAAAGCAGACCAGTGGGTAGCTCATGGTACTCCAGTGAATTTGACCCTATATTGAGGTCAGTGGCAATTGGTTTTACCGTGGAGGTAGTCCTCAGCGTATGGCCACAATGGAGCCCAAAATTTCCCTCGCCAAGAGAGACAGTTGTTAAGTGGGTTTGGTCCTATTTGGCGACCTTTCTTGCCACTGTCGTTAAGTGAATCGCTGCAGTGGTTAAGTTAGGAACACGGTTGGTAAGTGAATCTGACTTCCCCATTGGCTTTGCTTGTCAGAAGGTCTCAAAACGGGGTGGGGGGGTCATATGACCCTGGGATATTGCAATCGTTGTAAATAGGACAGGGGGAGAGGGAGAGACAGAGAAAGAGAGACAGAAAGAGAAAGAGAGAGACACACAGAGAAAGATACAGAGACAGTGAGAAAGAGAGACAGAGAAAGAGGGGGGAAAGGGGGAGGGAGAAAGAGAGTCAGGGAAAGAGAGACAGATAAAGAAAGAGAGAGAGAAAGAGTGACAGACAGAAAAAGAGACAGGTAGAGAGAGAGAAAGGAAGAGACAGAGAGGGGGAGAGAAAGAGGGAGAAAGGGGGAGAGAGAGACAGAGAAAGTGAGAGGCAGAGACAGACAGACAAAGCAAGAGACAGAAAGACAGAGACAGAGAGAAAAAGAGACATGGAAAGAGAGAGAGAGAAAAGGAGAGAGGGGGAGAGAGACAGAGACAGAAAGAGAGAGAGAAAGGGAGAGAAAGAGAGACATGGAAAGAGACAGAGAGAGAGAGAAAGGGAGAGAGAAACACACACACATACACACACAGAGTAAAGCATCATAGCATGGTTGGTGCTCACAGCAGCCTAGATACACATTTATTTAATTGTCTTGAAAAAGAGACCAAAAATTCTCAGTCACCAATACTTTAGAGGAACTCCATCATAGCAGTAGACTTATATACCGCTTCATAGGGCTTTCAGCCCTCTCTAAGCGGTTTACAGAGAGTCAGCATATTGCCCCCAACAATCTGGGTCCTCATTTTACCCACCTCGGAAGGATGGAAGGCTGAGTCAACCCTGAGCCGGTGGGATTTGAACCGCTGAACTGCTGATCTAGCAGTAGCCTGCAGTGCTGCATTTAACCACTGTGCCACCTCGGCACCTAAGTTCTCCCCTGCCTCCATTTTTTTTTATTTTTAAGTGGAGAAGGAACCGGGGGGGGGGGGTCATCCTTTCTAGGTCCACCGCAGATGTAGCTATGGACAGGATCCCTACCCACTTGTGCCACGCTTTCACCTAATTGGAAAGCTCTTGAACAGGGAGCCCTTTGGTTCCTCCCAGTCGAGGCAGTTTTCATCTTTTGCAACCGAAGGTACTCACTGGCAAGCTGGAACACGGCAGCAATGGCTTCTTCCCACCATTGGGTATCCTGGGAAATGATGGGCAGCTCCACCAATCCCAACACGAAGAGGAGCTGGCCGGCGGTCAAGGCGACGGTGGCAATCAAATTGCAGGCACGCATCATATCGAATTGCACTGAAACAATGGTGAGAAAGAAACCTGTTAGCAGGGGTGGGGCTTTCCCCCCTTTTTTAAACTCAAAAGGGTGCTCTGAAAATCAGGGCCTAGACACAGGTAGTCCTCGACTTACGACAGTTCATTTAGCAACCGCACAAAGTTTCAACGGCTCTGAAAAATGTGACTTACGACCATTTTTCACACTTATAACCGTTGCGGCGTCTGCACGATCAGGTCGTTTACGTTCGGATGCTTGGCACAAACTGATTCACATTTATGATGGTTTGCAGCGTCCTGGGGTCACGTGATTCCCTTTTCGCCAGCTTCCGGCGAGCAAAGTCAATAGGGGAAGCCCGATTCGCTTAACAATCGTGTTACTAACTTAACAACTGCAGGGATTCGCTTAGCAACGGTGGCAGGAGAGGTGGTAAAATGGGGCAAAACTTGCATAACAACATTCTTGCTCAGCCACGGACATTCTGGGCTAGATTGTGGTCGTAGATTGACGGCTGCCAGTCTGGTAAAACCCGTTGGTGCTGACCTGATTATTGGGACAAATTCAAAGGGCTCTGTGTGTTGCCCACAGGTTTTCCAGATGTGCCTATCGGCAGGCCACAATATGCCAAGAACATCGGTTTGTATTGGTGTCCTCTGACTTCCAGCCAATGGAGAGATGGACAGTAAGAAGAGCGGAGGTGACATAATGAAGATCAGAATACTACAAAGACACTGGGATAAACAATTGGGTCTATAATTACATCAGTACAAATTGCAGCATTTAGGGTGTGAATCGAATCTCGGGTAACCTGGCCAATGGGCTACTGAAGAATTCTAAGCATGCCATAAGTTATCCGCTCCCTGTGAAGTGTTGTAGGAATTGATGTGCTGGATTACTAAGGATAACTCAGAGATTTCTTATTGGTCAACCTCCGTGTTTAAAAATTAATCTATAATACCATGCAAAATCTGCCCTGCCACATACATTGGACAAACTAATAGGAGAATAAATGCACGCATCGCAGAACACAAGAACGCAGTCAGAAAAAAGAAAAAAACTTCCTCCCTTTTCCAGCACTTTAAAGCTACAGGACATGAAATTGATTTTGAAGGAACCAAATTAATCTCCAAAACAGAACACTTCAACAAGAGAATAATTATGGAAGCTATTGAAATAGAGAAACACCCCCACAACATGAATAAACGTGACGATACCTCCCGCCTACTAGACATCTGGAAACTAGCCCTAGTCAACAAAGGAACCCCACCCACCACCCAGCTCATTACAACACAAAACAACAACGGGCACACAGCCAGTACCTCAGCCACACAGGATGATACGAAACAGCCGACCAATCTCTGTCCTTTGGCTCGTCACAAGAGACCATCCAGACAGAAACCCAATATTTTTACTGTTTCCTTTTTGTTTCAGCACAAATACAACGTGTGTGTGTGTGTGTGTGTGTGTGTGCGCGCGTATATGTATATGTGTGTATATATTCCAGAGTTATGCTCGAACACACACACACACACACACAGATATATATATATATATATATATATATATATATATATATATATATATATATATATGGCTCTGTGTGTGTGTGTGTATGTTCGAGCATAACTCTGGAATGCCTCAAGCAATTTCAACTAAGCTTGATACACAGATGACTTACTCTCTGGAAAAAAATATTGTGGGCGTAAGACACCCCTATAGCCCCTCAGTCTGTGTGTTCTGTTAAACTACAGCTTGCTGTGCTGTAAAATGGCTTCTACTGTACTGCTGTAAAATGGCTTCTAATGTGCAACACAGTGGAATTGCCATGGTAACGGCTTCACAGTATTCCACAAGGGGGCTCCCTCTGGTAAGGGGGAAAATCCAACATTGGAAATTAGGTTTGATCCGGACATTTTCCCCCTATAAATAAATACCCAGGCAATGCTGGGTTATCGGCTAATATAAATATAAAAAATAAGAGGGGTAAAGACTGCAAGAGCTCTGTATCTATATTATCCCGATCTCCTTCCAGGAAAATCACAAATAAAATGTGAAAGCTGGGATTTAAATGAGGTGAGATACAAATTGACATTCCACACACACCCCTCTTCATATTTGGTTCTGTGTTTCTATTCTGAAATATTTCATAAATATTTAAACTACAAAATATAAATGACTCTCTCTCCCTGAGGGATATTTAACCGAAGCTGTGGAACCGGGAAGAGTCGAACATGGCTTTTGTAACTGAACAATGGCAACAACAACAATATCATCCGATCGCCTAGGCAGACTGGTCAGGCATATTTTTTTGGACTTCCTAAAAGTTGCACTTTTGGGAATCATGTCCATGCCCTGAGAAGCATGAACATGGCATCTCCAAAGGATAATATTCGTGTTTATTTTGAAAAGGAGACATTTGTAAGGCAAATTTCCAGGCATTGTTCCAGAGGTTGGACATCTCCTGTCTGAAATCTCACACGTGCGTTTCTGTTATCATCGTTTCTATCCCTCATGTTGCTCACTGTTGGGACTTCAGGGGCTAATTTAAGAAATTGGAAGTTTCCAATTTCTGCATAAATGAATCGTCTATACTCTACCTACCTACCTACCTACCTACCTACCTACCTATCATCCATCCATCCATCCATCCATCCATCCATCCATCCATCCATCTATCTATCTATCTATCTATCTATCTATCTATCTAAATGGTTGTGTTTTTTCCAGCATAATTCTGGAATGCCTCAAACAATTTCAAACTTGGTACACAGATGACTTACTCTCTGGAAACAAATACTGTGGGGGTAAGATACCCCTAACACCCCTCGTGTCCGTGTGTATGTGTGTGTTTCGGCATAACTCTGGCACACTGAAATGAAAAGGACTGAATTATATCTATAGTGTCAAGTCACAGTACTTTTAACAGTGATAATGTGCATTTTGGATTCACGTTTTGTTAAGATAACAGCCTGTTGTGCCTTAAAATGGCTTCTACTGTACAGCACAGTGGAATTGCCATGGTAACGGATTCGCAGAACTCCATGAGGGCTCCCTCTAATACAGGATTGGGATAACATCAGGGGTGGGTTGCTGCCGGTGTTACTACCAGTTCGCAAACCCCCGCGCGTGCACTGTTCAATGTAAATTGTTCTTCGCGCATGCGCAGAACAATTTACAGTGAACAGTGCACGTGCAGTCACTAAAAACCAAAATGGCGGTGACCAGTGGTGACGAGGGAACCGATTCGCGGCCGTGGCAGACCTGGGATGCTGCTAGTTCTGTGAACCAGGCCTGAATTTCACAACAGGTTCGGCCAAACTGGGCCAAACTGGGAGCAACCCATCTCTGAAAGACATACCCAGGCTATGCTGAGTTATCAGCTACTCCCTCATAACGAAGGAAGGAATCATCTCACGTAACAGTTCATTGTTTCGTAACAAAATCATTGGTACACCATTAAGTATTTTCACAATCCATGATGCATTATTGGGGTGATATTTCTTAACCTTTCTCCCCGGAGCAAAATGACACATACAAATCTCTGTGGAAATGAGGAGAAGCAAGGAGACTACTGTTACGGAAAGAATGGTGGCAGCAGCCAAAAAAGCCAATGCAATCCTAGGTTGCGTTAACAAAGGAGTAGAATCAAGATCATGTGAAGCGTTAGTAGCCCTTTATAAAGCCTTAGTAAGATCACGCTTAGATACTGCATCTAGTCTTGGTGACCATATTATATTGGCAGATAGACTCAAATTTTTCCTTAACAAATTTATACACTCTGATCAGAATGGCTTCCTGCCGTCAAGGCATTTGAAAGACAATGTCAGAATTATTTTGGATGCCTTAGAATATTATGAAGCTCGGCCAGATAAACAAGTGGCCTTTATGTTTCTTGACGCACAAAAGGCTTTTGATCGGGTAAATTGGAATTTTATGTTGTCACAACTAGAAAACATGAAGTTTGGAGAAAGTTTTTTAAATGCAATTCGGGCAATTTATGTACGACAAACCGCGACAATATTGGTAAACGGAGAAGAGGCGGGTGACATTGTGATTGGTAAAGGCACAAGACAAGGATGCCCGCTATCCCCCCTACTGTTTATCCTCACATTAGAACCCCTTCTTAGAATAGTGAGAAGCGATACGCAAATTAAAGGGTTACGAGTTAAAGCTCAGGAATTCAAGGTCCAGGCTTTCGCCGATGACCTTGTTTTTATCCTGGAGGACCCTATGGCGTCTGGGATACAACTTTTATGTAAAATAGAAGAGTATGGTAGGATAGCGGGGCTACGTATAAACAAAGAGAAGACAAAACTGTTAATTAAAAATATGACTCTGAACCAGAAAAGGGAAGTACAAAGCCTGTTAGGGATCAACATGGCCCACAAAGTACAATATTTGGGAATTTGGCTGACGGAGAGATGTTCCTCTATCAAGGTAGATAACTATATGAAATTGCTACAACAGGTATCCAAAGATATGACTAATTGGAGTAGCAAACAATTGTCTTTGATGGGCAGGATCGCGACAGTCAAGACATATGTATTACCAAAATTTTTGTTTTTGTTTCAAACGGCACCAACTAAATTGGACAAATTTTTTTTTAAATCCTTGGAGACAATAGTGACACAGTTTATATGGCAAGGCAAGAAAGCACGAATCAAAGCCCAAACTTTACAAAAACGCAGAGAACTGGGAGGCTTCGGAGTACCCAACTGGGAAGCATACTATAACGCAGCAATCATGACATGGGTGAAAGATTGGGTGATGTTGAATAGAAGGCGCCTATTGGCTATAGAGGGACATGACCTCCCCCAGGGATGGCATGCCTCCCTCTGGCAAGAAAGAGACACTCCCCATAGGTACTTCATGGGACATTATATTCGGAAGATTTTGATGGGGGTCTGGGAAAAAATGAGGAAAAAATATTATCTTAGGGTTCCGTGTTGGTTGGCACCATTAGAGGCCTTAACGCATCCGAGTTTATTTAATTGGACAAGAAACATAACATATAAAGATATCATGACAGAAGAGGGCAACATAAAAACAAAGATGGAATTAGAGCAACAGGGCAGGAATTTGGAATGGTGGGAATATTTACAGGTTAGAAACAGGTTTAAAAGTGATAAGGCACGTTTCGGGATCTACCCAAACCCTCAGGGGCTAGATAAGATCTTGTTTGGTGGAGACAAAAAAATGTTATCGAAGATCTACCAATTTTTGACCTGCCAAGATACTAATGAAGAGATGGACAAAAGCCTTCTAACAGTATGGGAGAGAAACCTAGGTTATGAAATTGAAATGGGCAAATGGTGGGATCTATGGAGTAAGACCATTAAACTTACAACATCTACTGCATTCAAAGAAAACATATACAAGATGGTTTATAGGTGGCACTTCCCCCCAACGAGGTTAGCTAAGATGTTTCCTGGGTTATCTCCATTGTGTTGGAAATGTGGAAGAAAGGATGGCACATTCTACCATATTTGGTGGTCCTGTACTGAGGTCACGAAATATTGGAAAAGGATTAAAAAATGGTTAAAAGAGGTTACCGGGGCAAACATTGAATGGAGACCTGAGAACCTGTTACTAAGCATCAAACCAGATAACATAAGCAGTTCAATATGGCATTTGAGCCTGCATATAATTGTGGCCGCAAGAATAACCTATGCACAATTTTGGAAATCCACCACTATACCGCCGGAAGATGCTATAATTAAAAAGATCTACGAATGTGCAGAAATGGACAGAATGACGGGTTGGCTGAGGGACAAAGGAGAAACAGAACATTACCTTAGCTGGAACCTATGGTATATGTGGGCGACTAGGAGAACAGCAGGGACTTAAAATGGGGAAAGTTAACATAGGTACCGTAATAGATCCCTGAATCTTGCAATGAGAAGATGTGGCTTAGAGACCTAATAATGAGGAAAGAAAGAAAAACTGGGCTGTGAATGACTGTCACCGTGGGGGGGGGAGGGGGGGTTGTATGTTTAAAACGGCATTTGTATCTGTATGTTTTACTTTATATTGTTATGTATGATTTGTCTTGCTTATGTCGTTGTATTTATGTCGCTGTATTGTTTTTTCTGTTTTTTAAAGGTAATAATGTTTAATAAAAATTATATTTTAAAAAAAGAAAAGATGTAAAGACTCTGGAAAGAGTGCAGAAGAGAGCCATAAAGATGATTAGGGGGCTGGAGGCTACAACATACGAAGAATGGTTGCTGGAACTGGGTATGTCTAGTTTGATGAAAAGAAGGACTAGGGGAGACATGATAGCAGTCTTCCAATATATGAAGGGGCTGCCCCAAAGAAGAGGGAGTCAAGCTATTCTCCAAAGCACCTGAGGGTAGAACAAGAAGTAATGGGTGGAATCTAATCAAGGAGAGAAGCAACCTAGAACTAAGGAGGAGTTTCCTGTCAGTGAGAACAATCCATCAGTAATTGAAGTTGTGAATGCTCCATCACTGAAGGTTTTTAAGAAGAGACTGGACAGCCAATGGAATGGTATAGGGTCTCCTGCTTGAGCAAGGGGTTGAACTAGAAGACCTCCAAAGTCCCTTCCAACATGGGATGGCTTAATCTCTCTGCTTCAAAAGCACTTAATGCCACTTATGTGGATATAATGTCTGGTCTCTTACATGAGAGCAGTGGCAGCTGATTCCTAAGCCAAAATAGCTGTGAGCTCCTAAATCATCCAGCCTATTTACCGGACCTAAATTGGCTTTTCCCACAAGAGGAAAGCCTATATGTGCGCAATGCTTGAACATGAGCCGGTTCATCAAATCTACCAAACCGTCTAGAAGAGGTTCCACCAGTGGACCCGGAAAGCAGGCCACGCCTACAGAAGAGGTTCCAAAAATTTTTGAAACCCACCTCTCTCTCTCTCTCTCACACACACACACACACACACACACACACACACACAGACTCAGAGAGAGAAAGAGAAAGAAAAAGGAAGAAAGAAAAAAAGAAAAAAAAGGAAGAAAAAGTGAGAGAGATGAAAGGAAAAAAGGAAAAAGGGACAGAGACACAAAAGGAAGGAAAGAGAGAGAGAGAGAGAAAGAAAACACATGGCCAGCAAGCCACTCCCACCAGGTCACATGGCCGGCAAGCCACTCCCACAAAGGAGGCCACACCCACAGAGTAGTTCGAAAATTTTTTGAAACCCACCACTGTCTGAAAATTACACCTCCCCGGATAATAAGTCCAATGGGCTTCTGAGCGCATGCACTAAAATAATCCCTCCCCCCAAAATAAGCCCTCCCCGAAAATATTGCAACACAGCAGCAGCCGTGGGGTGACCACGCTCGCCACCTCCTGCACCTCAAAAATAATAAGACCTCCCCAAAAATAAGACCAAGTGCTTATTTCAGGGGTCAAAAGAAAATAAGACCCTGTCTTATTTTTGGGGAAACACGGTACTGGTTCGCCCGAACCAGTACGAACCGCCAGCAGCCCACCTCTGGGTTAAGGCTTTGAACCAAGAGTGGCAAGAACTAATTTTAATTCTCTCTCAGTCATAGAAGCTCACTGTTTTTCAGCCTACTACTTCCAGAGTGGCTATTGTGGGGGGAAACAAGAAGGTGTGACACATTCATTACTTCGCACTTCAGAATAAAAGTCTGGATATATAAGTAGGTAGGTAAATAGGTAGGTAGTATAGGGACGCGCTGGCTCAGTGGCTAAGACGCTGAGCTTGTCGATCAGAAAGATTGGCAGTTCGACGGTTCGAATCCCTAGCGCCACGTAACGGAGTGAGCTCTCGTTAATTTGTCCCAGTTCCCTCGCACATATGTGCTAGTCGTTCCTGACTCTGGGGGGCGGTGCTCATCTCTGTTTCAAAGTCGAAGAACCAGCGCTGTCCAAAGACATCTCCGTGGTCATGTGGCCGGCATGACTCAACACGGAAGGGGCACGGAAGGCTGTTACCTTCCTACCAAAGGTGATTCCTATTTTTCTACTTGCATTTTTTACGTGCTATCAAACTGCTAGGTTGGCAGGAGCTGGGATAAGTAACGGGAGCTCACTCTGCTATGCAGCACTAGGGATTCAAACTCCTAAACTGCTGATCTTTCTGATCGACAAGCTCAGTGTCTTAGTCACTGAGCCACCATGTCCCGGGGGATTACCTTTAAGAAACAACAAATTTGACATCTTTCCTTTACATTCCCCTTTTGAACAAGCCCCAAATCCTTTTTTCATGCAAATGGAAGTTATATTTTTAAAGTCCTGTAAGCAACGTCTGAAATTATGTCGGGATTTCGGCAGGCACATGGTCCTAAATTGTGGTTTGTTTAACTGTGGCTTATGGAATAAAACATAACTGAAACTGTGTTTGCCGAATAGTTAAACCAGAAGCTAAGTTTAAAAACTTGCAATGTATGGCTGTGAAGGTTGGACCATAAGGAAGACTGAGCGCCAAAGAATGGAGGCCTTTGAACTCTGGTGCTTGCGAAGACTCCTGCGAGTCCCTTGGACTGCAAGGCCATCAAAGTGGTCAGTCCTAGAGGAGATCAACCCTGGCTACTCTTTAGAAGGCCAGATCCTAAAGGGGAAACTCAAAGACTTTGGCCACCTAATGAGAAGGAAGGACTTCCTGGAGAAGAGCCTCATGCGGGGAAAGATGGAGGGCAAAAGAAGAAGGGGACGACAGAGAATGAGGTGGCTGGATGGAGTCACCGAAGCAGTTGGCGTGAGCTTAAATGGACTCCAGAGGATGGCAGAGGACCAGAAGGCCTGGAGGAACGTTGTCCATGGGGTCGCGATGGGTTGGACACGACTTTGAAACTAACAACAACAAAAAGTTTAAAAATCAAAACTGGGTGACTTCACACAACAGCCTTAAGTTAGAAATAAACAAGCCATGTAATGGCCTCAGATTAAGCCACAGCGAAGCAGGTCTTAATAGAGAAACCAAGATGAGCTACTGGAAAAAAAAAATCTGGGCTCATCCAAAGTTTGAGTCCTTACAGAAGGACCAGTTTTGGTCTTGGAAAGTCAATTTCTTTTCCCTTTTTGGTCTAAGAAGACATGAACCTCCAAGAACTCTTAAAGTTTTGGAGAACTCCTTTGGTTGTTTTTTTTTTTTTTAAATTTTGGCCTGGCTGTTTTCCAAAGCTTCTGAGACGTGATTAATAAATCCCAGCATTATCTGGTCTGCTGCCTCTGTAAACATTTCTTTCTTTCCCATTCCCACACAGAGAGAGGCTGGCCTGGCTCCCCTCTCTCCCCTTCTCCCCTCTCCGCCTGGGAAATGTCCCTCTGTAAGTCATATAATTCAACTGGACAGGTGTTTATATTTAGCACTCCCTGCAGATCACGTAGCCCCTCTTCGCTCCGGGACCTCTTCCCTCTTCTTGAACGCTTGACCCAAAGAGCTATAATAAGGCCAGCCAGCCTTGCCTTCACTGCTCCTCCTCGCCCAAGTTTGTAGGAAACCAGCTTTCCATCCCCGGCTTCTTTCCTGTGTCTTTTGAAAGGAACTTTCACGCCCTTGGCACTTGGACGCATTTTTTTTCCTATCCTGCGGCTGCTGCTTTCAAAATCATCCCCAGTATCGTTCGACGTATGGCCACAATCGAGCCCGTTGAGTTTATATTTGCTAAGTGAGAAATTTCTTCCCTGCGTTTTGTCCTATGTGTTAGGATTCTCCTTGCTGTTCTGAGCGAGGCTTCCCAAGAGCAGGAAGCAAACTCCTTGTCCCGGCAAAAAAAAAACCCTTTTATTAATTGACTGTGAATTCTGCTCATTCACCTCCAGCAAAGTCTTTCAAAGGAAGATTTACAGTCACAGACCTTATTTGGCTTGGAGAGCTGCCAGGCCGATATCTGCACAACTTGGCCAGGAGTCTCGGAGAGTCACGAACCAATTAAGCGAACTCATTGTCACCTGCAAACTCCACTCCCCTTTCGCTCCTCTTTTATTTCCTCTGGGAGGGGCCATTCATCATCCACCTGTGGCTTTACTCCTAAGTCAACCCCTGTTCTTTAGCCGTTCTCTTCGTCTGGCAACTCTGTGCACACTGGGAACAGGCTCCAGCTGTTCATCTGCCTCACTTAATGTCTGACTCTGAAGGCAGCTGATAACTGGCATACGGCCCTGGGCCCCTCTCTGCCTCTGACACAGAGCCCTCATCAGAGCCTTCCCCAGACTCCAGGACTGGCCCAGGTTCCTCCCCAACCTCCTCACTCTCCGAATCTGCTGCCAGCTCCACTGGCTGATGGCGGGCCATAACATTTGCCGCGTTTGTTTAGTGAATGGCTGCGGTTGTTAAATCAGTTGCACCCTTGTTAAGGGAAACGGGTTTCCCCTTTGACTTGGCTTGTCAGAAGGTCGCAAACGGGGATCACATCGCGCCCAGGATGACAGGGCCGTCATCAATCTGAGTCAGTTCTCAGGCCTCTGAATTTTAAATCATATGACCCTGGGGATGCTGCCACGGTTATATGTGTAAAAAAATGGCCATGTCAGTTTTTTCCAGTGCTGTTGTAACTTCAAACGGTCATTAAACGAACTGTTCTAAGTTAGGACTACCTGTACTGCTGTAGCTTTGGGCTGTGTATAGCAGTGTTTCTCAACCTTGGCAACTTGAAGATCTCCGGACTTCAACTCCCAGAATTCCCCAGCCAGCATTCGCTGGCTGGGGAATTCTGGGAGTTGAAGTCCAGACATCTTCAAGTTGCTAAGGTTGAGAAACACTGGTGTATAGGATTCCTTTGCAGCCACAGCCATTGGTCTGAGCACATCGCTCATTGCCACAGTATCTAGAGAAACAATCTTTGGATAGCAATCCCTTATTGATGACCACTAGGACAAGCTCTTGACAAAATAAGCAACAAAACAACAACAACAACAACAACAACCCACCAACGAGCAACAGATGATTTGGGAGCTGGAGGCTAAAACCTATGAAGAACGGGTGCAGGAATTGGGTATGATGAAAAGAAAGACAAGGAGGTGATATGAGAGCAGTCTTCCAATATCTCAGGGGCTGCCACAAAGAAGAGGGAGTCAAGCTATTCTCCAAAGCACAAGAAGCAACGGATGTAAACTAATCAAGGAGAGAAGCAACTTGGAATTAAGGAGAAACATCCTGACAGTGAGGACAATTAACCAGTGGAAAGGCTTGAAGTTGGACTGTCGGAGCATTCACAGAAGTTGTGAATGCTGCGACACTGGAGGTCTATGGAGATTCTCAGTCCTCCAGGTCACGATTGTCCCAAAGGTGCATTTTTTTCCCCAAGAGGCAACAGAACTTTCTGGTTTTTCTTTGGCACGTTTCGCTTCTCATCAGCTCTGAAGAAGCTTCTTGGATGAGAAGCGAAACGTCTTCAAAGAAAAACCAGAACACTCAGTTGCCTCTTGGGGGAAAAAAAGCACCTTTGGTCCAACACTGGAGGTTTTTAAGAAGAGATTGGAGAGCCCTTTGTCTGAAATAGTATAGCATTTCTGGCTGAGAAGGGGGTTGGACTAGAAGATCTCCAAGGCCTCGTCCAACTCTCTTCTTCTGTTATTTGACAGGTCGTCTTTGACTTACGACCACAATAGTGCCCAAAATTTCTGTTGCTAAGTGAGATGTAAACCGCCTGCAGAGCATCTTCATAACATTCTCCATGCAACAGACAACTCTGGTTTTGAAAAGCAGTAAGCTTGGTTTAATCACTGCTCCAGACCGATAGGGGCACACACAAAAATGAAATTTTAATTCCTTATAGAAGCATTCAAAATAAGGAAAAGCTGATGTGTTGAAAGTTCTTTCTCTTAGAACAAGACTCTCCAAACTGGGCAACTTTAAGACATCGGCATGGCTGGCCGAGGAATTCTGGGAGTTGAAGTCCCACAAGTCTTAAAGTGGCCCAGTTTGGAGATTCCGCATCTTAATCACAAAACACCACATTTAGTGAAAATCATGGGCTACTAATAAGCAATCAAATTGTACTAGAAAATAAATAAAACAATATAAATTTTAAAGATACAAGCAACATGATTATATATTTAAAATTTATATTGTTTTGCTTGTTTCCTAGTATAATTTGATTGCTTTTTAGTAACCTGTGACTTTCACTAAATGTTGTGTCTTATGGTTAAGATGGGAATTCTACAAACTTGGCAACTTTAAGACTTGTTGGCATGGCTGGCCGAGGAATTCTGGGAGTTGAAGTCTCAGTCTTAAAGTGGCCCAGTTTAGAGATTCTGCGTTTTAATCATAAGATACAACACTTAGTGATAGTCATAGTTTGGCGATTCCCCATCTTATTCATAAGACACAACACTTAGTTAAAGTCATAGGTTACTAATAAGCAAACAAATTATATTAGGAAACAAATAAAATTATAAATTTTAAAGATACAAGCAACATGGTAATATCTTTAAAATTTATATTGTTTTGTTTGTTTCCTAGTATGATTTGATTGCTTATTAGTAACTATGACTTTCACTAAGTGTTGAATCTTATGATTCTTGATGAATGTATTCTATTTTATTTTTCTTTATGTACACTGAGAGCATCTGTACCAAAGACAAATTCCTTGTGTGTCCAATCACACTTGGCCAATAACGAATTCTGTTCTATTCTATTAGAAAAAAGGCACAAGATCGGATAAACATGGCCAAAAGTTGGGGAGGGGGGGGAGGCATTTCCCTCACCAGGACATAACTCAATGCCCTGGAGAGTCCCAATTTCCAGTGCCTTCCCTGCAGATCCGATGGATGGAAGAAACGCCATGCACAGACATCATGTTTGAAATTTTCACTAACTCAAAATGTGATGTGTCCTCTGGCTTAAAAGACTTAAGAAGGAGAACAGTCAATTTTGTGAAGATAAGAGCTGTTCTATCTAGAAGCAATAAGTCACCAAAATACGGGTTCTTGCAGAGCAGCAATGTAGAAAAAAGGTGTCATTGCCCCCCCTCCCCTCTGATTTCTGAGAAGCCTGATGGGATGCAGAGTAAGGGATGGAATTAACAAAGTTCCAGAAGGATCCATCTTTGTTTTCCTTTCCGCCATCAACCACAGACCCTGAACCAACTCTGTTTCCCCCTAAGCGCCTTCCTATTCTCTTTCATTGGCTGTGATAGGAAACAGCTTTCCCTGCTTATTTCTCTTGAGTGGTAGCTAATCCCTCTATTTATAAAAATCATTCAGTAAAGGCACACATGCTTCTCAAACAATAGTGGCAATTCTTGAGTAGAATTCTTGAGTTGAGAGGATGGCCCTGTGCCAAAGTCAAAATCAGGATTAAAGGAATTTTTCCAGCCACGAGAATTGCACCAAAAACGACAAAAATACTGATGATTTCTCTCTGTCTCTCCCTCCCTCCCTCTCTCTGTCTCTTCCTCTTTCTCTCTCTGTCTCTCTCTCTGTGTGTCTGTCTATCTGTCTGTCTGTCTTTTTCTCTCTCTCTCTCTCTCTCTCTCTCTCTCTCTCTCTCTCTCTCTCTCTCTCTCTCTCTCGCTGTGTGTGTGTGTCTCTTTCTCTGTGTGTGTGTGTCTGTCTGTCTGTCTCTTTCTCTGTCTCTCTCTCTCTGTGTCTGTCTCTCTCTCTGTCTCTGTCTAAGGGAATCACTGAACTTGTTAAGTTAGCAACACAACATGGTTGTGAATGGAATCTGGCTTCTCCCTTGACTTTGCTTGTCAGAAGGTGGCAAAAGGGACATGTAACTCTGGGACCCTTCAATGGTCATAAGTACATACCAGTTGCCAAGACATCTAGAGTCCCTCAGCTTCATCCTGGCTATTCTAAAGCAAGTCTCTCGATGGAGATTCTCAGTCATCCAGGTGATAGTTGTCCTAAGGGTGGGTTTTTTTTTTCAAGAGGCAATTGGACTGTCTGGTTTTTTCTTCTTAGACCTTTCACTTCTCAGAGCTGAAGAAGCTTCTTGGATGAGAAAGGAAACGTCTTCAAAGAAAAACCAGAAAGTCCAGTTGGAAAAAAAAAGCACCTTTGGGAGAAGATGATGGATGTTTTGCAACCAACCAGTTTCCATAACCTTGTCTTTCTTCCGAGCTACTCCATTCTATCAGGCTGGATCAATGAAGGAACTATCTTTCTTTTTCTTTTTTGAAAGAGTAAATCTCTGGTCCCAGTGACCGACCCAAATTCGATCTTGCATCATTATCCTGTATATTTGCCTTCATTCTTGAGAAACTATTTTAGAATAGAATAGCAAGAGTTGGAAGGGACCTTGGAGGTCTTCTAGTCCAACCCCTGCTTAGGCAGGAAACCCTACATCACATCTTCTTAAAAACTTCTTAAAAACTTCCAGTGTGGGAGCTTTCACAACTTCTTGCAGGCAAGTTGTTCCACTGATTAATTGTTCTCACTGTCCGGAAATTTCTCCTTAGTTCTAAGTTGCTTCTCTCCCTGATTAGTTTCCACCCATTGCTTCTTGTTCTGCCCTCAGGTGCTTTGGAGAATAGTTTGACTCCCTCTTCTTTGTGGCAACTCCTTAGATATTGGAAGACTGCTATCATGTCTCCCCTGGTCCTTCTTTTCATTAAACTAGACATACCAAGTTCCTGCAACTGTTCTTCATATGTTTTAGCCTCCAGTCCCCTAATCATCTTTGTTGCTCTTCTCTGCACTCTTTCCAGAGTCTCCACATCTTTTTTACATCGTGGCAACCAAAACTAGATGCTGTATTCCAAGTGTGGCCTTACCAAGGCATTATAAAATGGTTTTAACACTTCATGTGATCTTGATTTTATCCCTCTGTTTATGTAGCCTAGAACCATGTTGGCTTTTTTGGCAGCTGCTGCACACGGCTGGCTCCTATTTAAACAGTTGTCCACTAGGACTCCAAGATCCCTCTCACAGTTGCTGCTGTTGAGCAAGGTACCACCTATACTGTACCCTGTGGATTTAGTTTTTCTTGGATGGTTTATGCAGCCTAGAACATTTGCATCACTATTTTATATAGTGATGTGGATGTGGAGACTCTAGAAAGAGGGACTGGAGACTAAAACATATGAAGAACATTTGCAGGAACTGGGTATGTCTAGTTTAATGAAAAGAAGGACTAGGGGAGACATGATAGCAGTCTTCCAATATCTCAGGGGCTGCCACAAAGAAGAGGGAGTCAAATTATTCTCCAAAGCACCTGAAGGTGGAACAAGAAGCAATGGGTGGAAACTAATCAAGGAGAGAAGCAACTTAGAACTGAGGAGAAATTTCCTGACAGTTAGAAGAATTAATCAGTGGAACAGCTTGCCTCCAGAAGTTGTGAATGCTCCAACACTAAAAGTCTTTAAGAAGATGTTGGATAGCCATTTGTCTGAAACTATATAAAGTTTCTTGCCTAGGCAGGGGGTTGGACTAGAAGACCTTCAAGGTCCTTTCAAACTCTGCTATTGTATTGTATTGTATATTCCGGAATGAATTCTGACCCAGATGAGCAGCAGAAGGAGACTGTATTTGGATTAGAGAGCTGGATGATCAGGAGCTAAATTAGAACTGTATTTTTTTTTAAAAAACAACCAAACAGCAGAGAATTCCATCTCTGAAACAGATTTGGCCATGATATTCTTGGAAGAAAACCTGGAAGGATCCACCTCCTAGATTTGGAAAGGTCTGTTTCGGAAACAGCTGGAGCACAATGGGAGTGGGGAAATTCCCAGGTAGTTCCCAGGCAGCAGATAACATGAATGTCCTAAAATTTGGGGGGGAAGCGTAACCAACGAGGAACAGACAGTAATGGATGCAATGGGCGGAAGAATTCGACCCGCTGGAAAGAAACTTCCTATTTTCCTCTTTGATTTGTCTTCCCTAGAAATTTTCTCACACCTTGCCAAGTATTGCCACCTAGTGAACTGGAAATAGCACAACAGAAGGTCAAACTTCCCGTGTCACGGAGCTGAGTATATAGTTGTTCCCTAGTTTCCTTTTTTCTTTTTAAGAACTAATGTACAGTTGAGAACACTGCAGCTTGCAACTGATTTACAAAAGGAAGGGATTCAGGGGGGGAAGGGTTTCGTAACTGGTTGTTCTCTGTCATTCCCTCCACCCCCTGCAAAAATGACCCCTTTTATCATCTCCCACCAGGAAGATTTTGCAAAGGGAGGTCTTTAATCCCATTTGCTTTTTAACCAAGAGTTTTGAGTTTTGAGACTCTAGAAAGAGTGCAGGAAAGAGCAACCAAGATGATTAGGGGACTGGAAGCTAAATATATTAAGAATGGTTGCAGGAACTGGGTATGTCTAGTTTAATGAAGAGAAAGGACTAGGGGAGACACGATAGCAATTTTCCAATATCACAGGGGTTGCCTCAAAGGAGAGGGAGTCAAGCTAGTCTCCAAAGCACTTGAGGACAGGACAAGAAGCAATGGGTGGAAACTAATCAAGGAGAGAAGCAACTTAGAACCAAGGAAAAATTTCCTGACAGTGAGAACAATGAATCAGTGGAACAACTTGCCTCCAGAAGTTGTGAATGCCTCAACACTGGAGGTCTTTAAGATGTTGGATAATTATTTGTCTGAAGTGGTATAAGATTTCCTGCCTAAGCAGGGGGGTGGGCGCTAGAAGACCTCCAAGGTCCCTTCCAATTTCTATTCTATTCTATTCTATTCTATTCTTCTATTATTTGATCCGGGGTAGTATGAACTGGGAAGATCACACAGATATTTCATCTTGTCTCCATGGGACCCATCTTTACAGTGCCACATTTGGATTGCAAGCCTTAAAAGGAATCAGCTAACATCATAGAAATTAAGGTTTAGAGATCATGTTTCTCAACCTTGTCGATTTTTAAGTTGGGTGGATTTCAGCTCCCAGAAGTCCCCAAGCAGAGAAATGCTTGGGGGAATTCTGGGAGCTGAAGTCCATGCATCTTAAGAGTTGACATGGTTGAGAACTAGTCTCTAGTCTAATCCTTGGGCCAGTGCAGGAATGAGCTACTACAGGAAATTGTCTCGGAAAGCCACTGCTGATGGCTTTAAGTGAAAATAGATAGATGCCGGCCTTGCTTACAAACCTTTTTGTTTTATCTAGCTTTGAATGCAGATTTTACTCCTGTATTTTCTGCGCCTTTCTCCATCCCTTGTAGCTCAATGGTGTTATTTTGTGGGACCCAATCTCTTTCCATTTGCCCCTAGATATCTTTCTTGCTTCATTGAAGCTTCTTCTGCAGAGAAAGCAAAGCTTCTAGCCTTCAGCCCTTTCCAGAGGGAAGCAAATATTTCACAGTCTGCCTTCTAAGTTTTCAGCTGCTGCAACCTTAGCCATGTTTTCTGCCTAACAGACTGGACATCTTTGGAGATGCTCAATCATCCGGATCACGATTGTCCCAAAAAGGTGCTTTTCCAAAAACGAACTGGGTTTCCTTTTTTTTTTCCCTTTGAAAATCTTCCACTTCTCATCCAAGAAGCTGCTTCTTCAGTTCTTCAGAAAGAAACATGTTTTCAAGGGGATTAAAAAAAACACACACAAGGAAGAACTCCAGGTGTCTTTTGGAAAAGTACCTTTGCTGTGTGCATCACGGACCAAGTCAAGAGGGACGAGGAGAAAAAAAAAACGAGAGACTTACATTTGACGGTGTTTCGGGACTCCTGGAAGCCTGCCGGCTCTGAACCCCAGCCCAAGGCTTCGCATTCGTGCTGCTCCGCCCCTTGCCCGTGCTTGCCACCTGCGCCCACACCTCCTTTCCCCTTCTCTGCCAGCCAGCACATCCTCCACAGCCCCACGCTGCGTTTGCGCCCATCCTCCAAGGTCTGGTAGACCCAGTTGGGAGTGAAAGCGGCCGCGTTGTTGAGGATGAGGGACAC
This sequence comes from Thamnophis elegans, assembly GCF_009769535.1. Taxonomy (NCBI): domain Eukaryota; kingdom Metazoa; phylum Chordata; class Lepidosauria; order Squamata; family Natricidae; genus Thamnophis; species Thamnophis elegans. Next base: position 10,097,557 of record NC_045554.1, read on the forward strand.
CAGAGCGACCAAGACGGCTGTGGCGACCAGTTTCTGGACTGTCATATCTGGTAGAAGATCCAAGCGTTTTCCCCCACCCCCGCCCCAGTCAGCCGCAGTACATTGGATTTGCTCCGTCGGTGGAAGGCAGGTGCAGGAGAAGGTTAGGAATGGCTAGAGAACATCCCCATTCATTCTCAACAGTCAGCTGCTGGGGAGACCCTGGCTGCGGGAAGAACCCCAAGGCAGAGTGGAGGACTCCATGCGAAGAAATCAGGCCAGGTCCAGATTGATGGTCTTCCTCAGGGGTGCTTTAGCCACCTTCCTCCCCTTTGAGCCAGGACCAAGGTGGTGTAGTAGTGCTGAACGTCGAGGAGGCGCATTCTTTCCCAAACCTCCCCAACTGGCCAAAGGGTCGGCGTAAGCAGTCTCTACGCCGATCGAGTTGTGTTCTCGGACAGCCGAGGCTTCCACCCCACAAAAGAGTTGCCCCTAAAGGCTGCCCGTCCTCCCTTCAGCCTTCTGGAGCTCGCCCGTGAGAAGACCCTGGGACCTGCATAAGAGGTGTCGGAGACCTCGGTTTTGCTGCCTCCTGAATTTCAGCAGGGCTCCAAGAAGGCCCTCCTCGGCTTCAGCCCTTTGCGCCCAAGCAGGTCCCAGAGAGGAGAAGAAAATGACAATTGCATTCCCCCGAGGGTGGAGTCTGTAATCCCAGGGACTCTCCTGCAACCGCTGCAGCTCTTCCCTCGAGGACGGGAGCTCGCAAACTGCCGGAGCAGGAAAAACAGAAATCCTTTGCTGCAAGGAAGTTTGGTCCCCCCCCCCCTTCTCCTATCTCTCCATGAAAAGGAAACGGTTGTTTGTGCGGCCCCGGCTTTTGGTGAAAACCTCTGGGCGTAGCCGAGTTGCGAACCGACGAGAGCCACTGCCACGGCCGTCCGATGTGAACAGGATGTGTTTCCTGAAAGGAAAAGTCAAAGACAGACTTCTAAAGTCCCCGTCTCTTTCTCCCTCCCCTCCCCTCCCCTCCCCTCCCTCCCACCTCATTCCGTTGCTGTCCTCCTCTTTCCCCCTCCCCTGCTCCGCAGGAGGAAGAGTTCCTTCGGTAATATTTCTTCTTTATTCATTTCATCAGGCACGTCTTAGTCAACATATATATATATATATATATATATATAGCAGTGTTTCTCAACCTTGGCAACTTGAAGATGTCTGGACTTCAACTCCCAGAATTCCCCAGCCAGCGAATGCTGGCTGGGGAATTCTGGGAGTTGAAGTCCAGACATCTTCAAGTAGCCAAGGTTGAGAAACACTGATATAGAGAGAGGCATAAACGTGATTTTGGATACACGAAATGGATACGGATAAAAAAGGAACATTAGGACAGGGACGGTAGGCACGCTGGTGCGCTGATGCACACCTCCTTACAGACCTCTTAGGAATGGGGTGAGGTCGACAGTAGACAGTCTTAGGTTAAAAGTATGTTTGAATTGAACTTACAAATTGGATTAACGCAATTCACATGTTTGAACTGAAAATTCAAGTCTGATTTAGAAAAAAATACATTTGGATCGGATCTGATTTGCACAGGTCCATTGTCTTGCTTTTGCTTATAAAATTTCGATGTAGAGAAAATTCCTCATGAGTTGCACTTGCTACAGGAGAATAAGTAACGAGACGAGAGAGCTGTACGCAACTGTACACAGGAAATTGTTGATGTCTTGTCAAATCAGGCTTTGAAGGTTTGAAGGTTTTATTCGACTTGTATGCCGCCCTATTCCCGAGGGACTCAGGGCGGCTAACAAAACCAAGGGGGGGGGGGGAGAACAATACAAAAGGGAAAAACCACAACAAAAACAAACAACAGTACAAAACAGTCTAAAAGGTCTCAACACGCATACCCATTCGAGTAGGGGATGGGGACTCAGCAGCCCCAGGCCTGCTGGAACAGCCGGGTCTTGACGGCTTTACGGAAAGCCTGAAGGGTGGTGAGAGTCCGAATCTCCACGGGGGGAGATCGTTCCAAAGGGCCGGAGCAGCCCCAGAAAAGGCCCTCCTCCGGGTGGTTGCCAGCCGACATTGGCCGGCCGATGGAATTCGGAGAAGGCCTAATCTGTGGGATCTAATGGGTCTTTGGTGAAATAATTATTTATCTAGCACAATAATTCTTCCTGTATATTTTGGGGGATTGCATAGAAATTTTACAACCTATCAGTTCAGATTAGTTTATACCTTTTAGGAAACTGAGGCAGCAGATACTTTGGCTGTTGGACATACCTGCTCTGTAAGGGATACACAAAATGCTCCGTAGTGTATCTTGGAAGGTTGACTTATTTGCTAATCTGTTTTCTTTGCAATCAAAACTGTACCTTGTTGGAGCAGACTAAAAGAAAGGAAAATCAAAAATAAAAGATACTTGGATTTTTTGTCTTAGGTTAAAATGAGTGTGGGGGTTTGGGGAAGAAACCACAGAGTCGGGGTAGTGCATTCCAGGCGTCGACCGCTCTGTTGCTGAAGTTGTATTTTCTGCAGCTGAGTTTGGAGCAGTTTACCTTGAGTTTGTATCTATTGTGTGCTAGCGCATTGTTGTGGTTGAAGCTGAAGTAGTCGTTGACAGGTAGGACGTTATAGTAGATAATTATATGTACTACACTTAGGTGGAACCAAAGGCGGCGAAGTTCTAAGATGTCTACGCCCAAAATTTCAAGTCTGGTGGCATAAAGTATTCGGTGGCGAGCAGAGGAGGGGAGGACTCTTCTCGTGAAAGTCCTCTGGACTCTCTCGATTGCATTAACGTCCACTATGCAGTGCGAGTTCCAGGCAGATGAGCTGTATTCGAGAATTGGTCTGGCAAATGTTTTGTATGCTCTGGTTGGCGGTCCAATGTTGCAGGAGAAGAAGCTACGCAAGATTAGGTTAACAGCTCTTGATGCCTTTTCGGCAATGTTATTACTGTGGGCTCTGGCCCTTAGATCGTTCGATATGAGTACTCCAAGGTCCTTGACAGAGTGAGGGGTAGTCTACAAGGACGTGTCCCCCCACGTTGTATTTTGTGTCCTGGTTTATTTATTTTTTGCCAACGTGTAATTCCAAATAATACTTGGAAGGATCGGTATTATGACGTTGGAATTCTCAAGGGTAGCGCAGAAGAAAATAGAGCCCATATGTGGTTCCTTGGTGCGGTTCTCTGAGCTTGGTGGTTTTCTCGCAGGCGTTTCATTATCCAGCTAGGTAATATCATCAGTGCTAGAAGGGAGTGGGGTTTGTGGAGAGGAGGAGGAGGAATGTGGTGGTCCTTGGTGCTCTCTGGGCTTGGTGGTTTTCTTGCAGGTGTTTCATTCCCCAAACTAGGTAACACCATCAGTTCTACAACAGGGTAGGGTTTGCAAAGAGGAGGAAGGAGAGAAGGAGGTGGAGGAGAACTGTGGGGTCCTTGGTGCTCTCTGAGCTTGGTGGGTTTTCTTGCAGACATTTCATTACCCAACTAGGTAACATTGTCAGTGCTAGAAGGGAGTGGGGTTTGCAGGAAAAGGAGGAGGAGGAGGACTGTGAAGTCCTTGGTGCTCTCTAAGTTTGGTTGTTTTCTTGCAGACATTTCATTACCTAACTAGTTAACATGATCAGTGCTAAAAAGGAGAGGAATTTGCAAAGAGGAGGAAAGACAGAAGGAAAAGGAGGTGGAAGAGGAGGATTGTGGAGTCCTCGGTGCTCTTTTACACATTTCAGTACCCAAACTAGGTAACCTCATAAAAAAAAAAAAAAAAAAGATAGATCCTCCAAAATAGCTCCCGCTTTATTATTAATCCCTTTGGATTGGGATTCAACGGTTGGGTCTCATCAAACCCATCAAATCCAACTTGGGAGATTTGAAGCCGAAGAAATATGCAGCTCTCTTGCCAGCCGCACTCTGAGCTCAGTGCTAAGAACAGCCTAAGAGAATATTTTTGCTTTTTTGCTTTTCTTTTGCTTACTCCAACAAAAATAATCAGAACTGTTATTATTTTTCAAGGGTTCATTGGATGAGATGGAAGGAATCCAGTAGGATTACACTTCCAGGAGAAAAAAACAGCATTTTGTAAGGAGTTGTATGTATGTATGTATAAATGTATGTATGTATGTATGTATGTATGTATGTATGTATGTCATGCAGTTGGCTTTCATGCCACGGCAGGACTAGAATTCACTGTCTCCTAGATTCTACACCAGGAGATGTTGAGTTCTAGTTCCACCATCCATAGCCATGAACGCCAGATAGGTGACTTTGTCTCTCTCTCTCTCTCTCAGCTCAATCCACTTCACAGGGTTATTGTTGTGGGAAAAATTGGAGGAGGAAGGAGCATTTGACCCAGAAGTGCTTTTTTCAAGAGGCAACTGGACTTCCTTGGTTTTTCTTTGAAGACGTTTCCCTCCTCATCCAAGAAGCTTCTTCAGCTCTGACTGGATGGTGGGGAGTGGAAGGATTTATACTCCTTGCAGACAGCTGGTCATTTGCATTCTCTGCAAGAAATCTAAAGCCTTCCAATCCCCACCCTAGGGACGCGGTGGCTCAGTGGCTAAGATGCTGAGCTTGTCGATCAGAAAGGTCGGCAGTTCAGTGGTTCGAATCCCCAGCACTGCATAACAGAGTGAGCTCCCGTGACTTGTCCCAGCTTCTGCCAACCTAGCAGTTCGAAAATACGTAACAAATGCAAGTAGAAAAATAGGAACCACCTTTGGTGGGAAGGGAACAGCGTTCCGTGAGCCTTGGACATTGATTCATGCCAGCCACATGACCACGGAGACGTCTTTGGACAGCGCTGGCTCTTTGGCTTTGAAAGAGATGAGCACTGCCCCCTAGAGTCGGGAACGACTAGCACATATGTGTGAGGGGAACCTTTACCTTGAGTTTGTATCGATTGTTTGCCCATGGGAATGGAGAGAAGAGTAGGGACCAGTTGGGAATACTGCTTAGGCCTCCAAGAATTTTTTTTTAGCACTCAGAAAACCTTGAAGTCCACCGGAGACGTCTTCGGTATGTCTTCCACCCTGCAGGCGATCCGACAGGATGAGCCTTTTCCTTCTCTTGTTCCTGTCTTCCCCTCGAGGGAAACAGGTGGGTTTGGGACAAAGTTGTTTGTCCCGTTTCGCTTTATAGAAAACTTTTTAGTTCTCTTTACCTGTTAAACAATTATTATTTTTCTAAGTTGAAACCGAAGCCTTGAAATTTAAGTTAACCGTTCAGGTCACAGAGTCCTCTGTCCTCGACTTATAGCTCTTCATTTAGGGACTGTTCAAAGTTACAGCGGCCCTGAGTGAAAAAACAGATTTTTTACACACTTAACACTTAACAACAGTTGTCCTTTCACCACAATCACGTGATCAAAACTCCGACGAAGAATTATACGGATTGGAGGATTGGAAAGAGCATGAATAGGTGTATGAATAAGAATTAAGTTTTCATTGGAAAATTAAGAGTTTGAATGATGCTATGAGAAAAAACATGAGATATATTTTAAATGATTTAAATGATTTTGACTGGTACCAGAAATGTCCATTGAGATATTGAATAATGAAAGAAAGAAAGAAAGAAAGAAAGAAGAAAGAAAAAAAGAAAGAAAAAAGAAAGAAAGAAAGAAAAAGAAAGAAACTTTAATATAAACAAATGTGAAGAGCTAAATAATGGAAACATGAATAACAAAACAGATGGAAGATGGGAAACAGAAATGGTATTATCACGCCTGAATATAATAGTGACAGAAGGGGGCAGTCACAATAGAGATAAAATAAGAGTGGAAATATAATATAGTGTGTGTGTGTGTGTGTGTGTGTGTGTGTGTGTGTGTGTGTGTATTCGTAGATTTTCATGGGTGTAGGTATGCTGGTCTTGTTGTAATCGGGTCTTTTCCCGTGTAAGATTGAGATTGTCTTGGCAACGTTTCGGCGAGGTCTCTCGCCATCTTCAGGCTGGGGTTTGGCCTTAAAGCGTGATCGGAGTTGCCGTCTTTCTATAAATCTTGGGGGGAGGGGGTGTTGGAGTGCTAGCTTTGTTTCAGTAAGTGGATTGATTGGCTGTGTGGTTGTATCATAATTCGTAGATTGGTGCTGGCTGTGTGTCCGTTGTTGTTTTGTTGTTGTACATACATACATACACACACATACACATACATATATATGAAAGAGTAAGAAGAAGGGTGGTACTGTGTTTTCCCGAAAATAAGACAGGGTCTTATTTTCTTTTGACCCCCGAAATAAGCGCTTGGCATTATTTTTGGGGAGGTCTTATTATTTTTGAGGTGCAGGAGGCACCGGGCGTAGTCATCTCATGGCTGCCGCTGTGTTGCAATATTTCTGGGGAGGGCTTATGTTAGCGTATGCGCTCAAAAGCCCGATTGGGCTTATTATCCGGGGAGGTCTTATTTTGAAGGAAACAGGGTAGTAAAAGACATGGGTAAATAATATGAAATAATAAAAATGAAATCTAATAACTATGAGTAATAATGTCTATTTGTGTTGAAATGTATGATACTCAGGGATCACCCCATTCACACATCGATATGTATATAAGAATATAAAATTAAAAACTTGATTAAAAAAAACCTCAGATGCTTGGCCACCAGTGTATATTTTTGATGGTTGAAAGTGTCCTAAGGACCCACACCAAGAAGACTAATGGCCAATCCTTTCCGAAATCTAGAAGTATCCTCGCTGCCCTACTTTTTATGACAGTCTTCCTCAACCCACTTCTTTCCAGATGTGCTAAAACTGCAAATCTCGAAATTCCTGACCAGCATAAGTGAAGATAGTGAGATCGGGCCTTTGGCCAGGAATTCTGGACAGCACCCGAGTTCAAAGGCCTCCATTCTTTGGCGCTCAGCCTTCCTTATGGTCCAACCTTCGCAGCCATCCATTGCAAATGGGAAAACCACAGCCTTGACTATACACACTTTTGTTTCTGGGGGATGTCTCTGCTTTTTAGGATGCTGTCTAGATTTCCCATCGCTTTCCTCCACAGGAGCAAGCGTCTTTTAATTTCTGGGCTGCAGTCCCCACACCGCTTTGGTGGGTTCACGAACTGGGGAACTTCTCCTTAAGCCTCGAGCGCTCCCGTGCGCCGTTCTACGGGTCGCTTTTGCGGTTCGAGATGCAGAATTCGTACGGCCAGAGGGTCAGCGTGCTCTTCTTTAAATGCAGGAACAAAAGGCAGCCATGTGCGCGCCCTTCCTCCACTGCATCTGGTATTCATTAGAACAGCAAGCTAGAGTTGATGAAGGACAGATGTGAGGTAGAGTTCCAAAGATAAACTCAGGAAATTCTCCCAGTTTGATATAGTGGGGGAAGGGTTGAACAGTTTATGGCTTCACAATATATTTTTTTTGTCTATCTGAGTGAATGCAATCATCCTTTGATGAGCCCGGGCAATGAAAAGAAGATCAAAACAAAAATTCAGAAGTTGGATTCAGTCTTCAGTCATAGAACAGACTCAGCTGAAGCCAGTGTAACAAGCCAGCTTGGCTAACTTAGATCCATTGAGTTAGTATTACGTCTCTGATCCTCTGGCCTTGGTTTAGACATCCCTCCTAAGTCAGGGGTCTTCAAACTTGGCCACCATAAGACTGGTAGACTTCAATTCCCAGAATTCCTCAGCCAACTCTGCTTGCCCACAAGTCTTAACGTCGCTAAGTTCGGAGACCATCGCTCTGAGCTATGGTTTCTATGGGTTCCTTGTCTTCTGAAAAAGGGCCCGTTCACCCTTCTGTGTTCTTGAAGGTCTTCATACAGTACCTTGACTTGAACGGTGTGCCATCTTCTTGCATTCTGGAGGGAAGCTGTCTGGGAGAACGCGGCCCTCCCATTCATGATGATCTAAAGGCCAGGTGCTTGGTTTGCCCATCAGTCTAAAGCTAAAAGGGACACGGTGGCTCAATGGCTAAGACTTTTAGCTTGTCGATCAGAAAGGCCAGCAGTTCAGCGGTTTGGATCCCGTGACTTGTCCCAGCTTCTGCCAACCTAGCAGTTCGAAAGCATGTAAAAAATGCAAGTAGAAAAATAGGGACCCCCTTTGGTGGGAAGGGAACAGCGTTCCGTGCACCTTCGGCATTTAGTCATGCCGGCCACATGACCATGGAGACCTCTTTGGACAGCGCTGGCTCTTCGGCTTTGAAACGGAGATGAGCACCGCCCCCTAGAGTCAGGAACGACTAGCACGTATGTGCAAGGGGAACCTTTGCCTTTATCAAGCTATGGGCCCTCAAGAAGTCTTCTCTCTTGCAGAAGGGCCAGTTCACACGTCTGTGTTCATGATGGTCTTCATAATCTTGACTGGGACCACGTCCCTTCTTCTTGCATTCTGCAGCGAAGCCGTCTGGGAGAACATGGCCTGCATGTGTGTGAAGACCCAAAGGCTGGATGTCGCCAAAGTCTGCCTGGGGAACATGGGCCATGCCCGGGGAGCCAAGGCATTGCGGGAGGCTGAACGAGAACCAGAGCTGGAAGCCAGGGTGGCCATGTTAGCCGTCCAGTTGGGCATGCTGGTGAGCGAAAAGGCTTTCTTCAGATTATTATTTTTTTAAATGTTTTTATTACACATTTTCCTTTATAATAAATCACATTTTCCATTTTACAACAGTCCATCTGTTTCTGTCTCTTTCCTTCTCCTTCCCTCTTCCCCTCTGCTTCCTTCCTTCACTTCTCCTTCCCTTTCTTCTCCTCTCCTCCCTTTCCCTCTTCTTCCCTCCTTCTTTCTCCTCTTGCCTCCCCTCCACTTCCCTCTCCTTTCCTCTTTCCTTCTCCTCTCCTCCACTTCCCTCTTCTTCTTCTCCCCTCCACTTCCCTCTCCTTTCCTCTTTCCTTCTCCTCCCCTCCCCTTCCATCTTCTTTCTTCTTTCCTTCTCTTCTCCTTCCCTCCTTCCTTCTCTCCTCCCCTTCCCTCTCCTTCCTTCCTTCTTTCTCCTCCCCTCCACTTCCATCTCCTTTCCTTCTCCTCCCCTCCCCTCCTTCTTTCTCCTCCTCCCCTCCCCTCCCATCTCCTTCCCTCCTTCCTTCTCCTCTCCTCCCCTCCACTTCCCTCTCCTCCCCTCTTTCCTTCTCCTCCCCTCCCCTTCCATCTCCTTCCCTCCTTCCTTCTCCTCTCTTCCCATCCACTTCCCTCTCCTTCCTTCTCCTCGCCCTATTTCCCCTCTCCTCCCTTTTCCTTTCCTCCACTCCCCTTTCCTTTCTTCTCCCCTCCTCTTCCCTCTCTCTGACACGAGGACTGACCCTTGTGTCGAATGCACCCTGCCCTCAGTGGCTTTTATCTCAGTCCGATTATTTATTATCCCTGTCCACTTTTTAAGGAGCCAAGATCCAATGCCTTTCCTTCAGCGTCAAACATCCAAAGGCCCCTTCAAGGCTGACCGCACTTTCCAAGCCCCAATTATTTTTTTTCCTGCTAGGAAATGGCTCCGGAGATAGCAAGGCCTTTCTTTCAGTTGGCTGTGTGTGGAGCCGTTTCCTAGAGCATCGGGAAGAGCAGGAGTTGGCGGTGTGGACGCCCCCTTGTTCTTGAAGTGACCTGCAGGTTGAATGGTTTAGTGCTTTTTCCCGCCTTGCTTTTCTTTAAACATCCTGTTACAGTCATAATGATTCTATTTTGAGCGTGCTCGGCGGTCAGTCAGATTCCTCCTGCAATTAAACCCCTGCTAAAGTGACAAGATGGCAACTCTAGACAGCATCCTAAAAAGCAGCGCCGTTGTAACTTTGAATGGGCATTAAGTGAACTGTTGTAAGTCGAGGACTTGTGCGTGTGAAAGAAGAATTCTATAATGAAGTTGAGGACAACTATACAAACAGCATCCCTCTCTTAACAGCTTTCTGGTCTCTGTTCCAGGAAGACGCTGAGCAGTTATACAAGCAGTGCCAACGGTACGACCTCCTGAACAAGTTCTACCAGGCTTCGGACCAATGGCAAAAAGCCATTGAGATAGCCGAGACCCAGGACCGAGTGCACCTGCGCACGACGTACTACAATTACGCCAAGCACCTGGAAGCCATAGCTGAGCGCAACTTTGCCATCACCTAGTAAGTGCTTGCAAGCTGCCCTGTTTCAGATCTTGTCCAGATCTGACTCAAGACTCAATCAGACTCATCCTGGAGTGAGGGGTCCTTGGTGGTCTCTGAGCTTGCTTGTTTTCTTGCAGACATTTCATTACCCAACTAGGTAACATCATCAGTCCTAGAAGGGAGTGGGGTTTTCGAGGAGGAGGGAGGAGAGAATGTGAAGGAGGTGGAGGAAGAAGACTGTGGGGTCCTTAGTGCTCTCTGAGTTTGGTTGTTTCCTTGCAGATGTTTCATTACCCAAACTAGGTAATCTCATAAAAAAATAGATCCTCCAAAATAGATCCCGCTCTGTTATTAATCCCTTTGGTTTGGGATTCAACCCATCAAATCTAACTTGGGAGATTGAAACACAATAAATATGTGGTTCTCTTGGAAATGGAGGGTGAGCAGGAACCAGTTGGGAATGGAGGAGGAGGAGGAGGAGGAGGAGGAGGAGGAGGACAACTGTGGGGTCCTTGGTGCCCTCTGAGCTTGGTTGTTTTTTTGCAGACGTTTCATTACCCAACTAGGTAACATCATCAGTGCAAGTAGGGAGTGCTGTTTGCTGTCAGTTTAACCACAGAAGTGCTGTATGATGTTCTTGTAAGATCTTGCAAGTCCAAGGAGGTTGAATTGTAAATAGTCTCCCTTCCTTGTAAATACTCTTTATTCATTATAAATATTCTTCATTCATTGTAAATAATACAATGCAATACAATAGCAGAGTTGGAAGGGACCTTGGAGGTCTTCTAGTCCAACCCCCTGCCTAGGCAGGAAACCCTATACCATTCCAGACAAATGGCTATCCAACATCTTCTTAAAAGACTTCCAGTGTTGGAGCATTCGCAACTTCTGGAGGCAACTTGTTCCACTGATTAATTGTTCTATGGAACAGCTTGCCTACAGAAGTTGTGAATACTCATCCTGAAACTAAAGAAAACAGCTGTTGCTGTTTATTCTCCTTTCGTCCTGGCTTCCTGACCTGTTTTGTCTTCCCGCACAGCTATGAGAAGTCCGACACTCATAAATTTGAAGTGCCTCGTATGCTTTCAGAGGATTTGCAAGCGTTGGAGTCTTACGTCAACAGGATGAAAGATAAGTGAGTCAGTGGTGGGATTCAAATATTTTTACTACCAGTTCTGCGGATGTGGCGTGGCTTGGTGGGCATGGCAGGGGAAGGATACTGCAAAATCTCCATTCCCTCCCCACTCCAGGGGAAGGATACTGCAAAATCCGCATTCCCTCCCCACTCCAGGGGAAGGATACTGCAAAATCCCCATTCCCTCCCCACTCCAGGGGAAGGATACTGCAAAATCCCCATTCTCTCCCCACTCCAGGGGAAGGATACTGCAAAATCCCCATTCTTTCCCCACTCCAGGGGAAGGATACTGCAAAATCCCCATTCTCTCCCCACTCCAGGGGAAGGATGCTGCAAAATCCCCATTCTCTCCCCACTCCAGGGGAAGGATACTGTAAAATCCCCATTCTCTCCCCACTCCAGGGGAAGCTTACTGTAAAATCCCCATTCTCTCCCCACTGCAGGGGAAGGATACTGTAAAATCTCCATTCCCTCCCCACTCCAGGGGAAGGATACTGCAAAATCTCCATTCCCTCCCACTCCAGGGGAAGGATACTGCAAAATCTCCATTCCCTCCCCACTCCAGGGGAAGGATACTGTAAAATCCCCATTCTCTCCCCACTCCAGGGGAAGCTTACTGTAAAATCCCCATTCTCTCCCCACTCCAGGGGAAGGATACTGCAAAATCTCCATTCCCTCCCCACTCCAGGAGAAGGATACTGCAAAATCCCCATTCCCTCCCCACTCCAGGGGAAGGTTACTGTAAAATCCCCATTCTCTCCCCACTCCAGGGGAAGGATACTGTAAAATCCCCATTCCCTCCCCTCTCCAGGGGAAGGATACTGCAAAATCTCCATTCCCTCCCCACTCCAGGGGAAGCTTACTGTAAAATCCCCATTCTCTCCCCACTCCAGGGGAAGGATACTGTAAAATCTCCATTCCCTCCCCACTCCAGGGGAAGGATACTGCAAAATCTCCATTCCCTCCCCACTCCAGGAGAAGGATACTGCAAAATCCCCATTCTCTCCCCACTCCAGGGGAAGGATACTGTAAAATCCCCATCCCCTCCCCTCTCCAGGGGAAGGATACTGCAAAATCTCCATTCCCTCCCCACTCCAGGGGAAGGATACTGCAAAATCCCCATTCCCTCCCCACTCCAGGGGAAGGATACTGTAAAATCCCCATCCCCTCCCCTCTCCAGGGGAAGGATACTGCAAAATCCCCATTCCCTCCCCACTCCACTAACCTGCTTTCCAGCTCTGTTCTCCTGTGCAGAGCAACAGAAGAAGACCCAGCCGATCAGCTGGGACTCCGATCAGACGAGAGGCAGAGAATAGATGGGGGTGAGGCCAGCCAGAAGTGGCATGCCGGTTCTCCGAACTACTCAAAATTTCCACTACCGGTTCTCTTGAGAAGCTGATCCTTGACTGACGGCGACAATTCAGCCCAAAATTTCTGCGGCTAAGCGAGACAGTTGTTAAGGGATGTCTGCCCCATTTTACCCCCTTTCTTGCCACCGCCGTTAAGCAGATCGCTGTGGTATTAAATTAAGTACCACGGTAGTTAAGGAAACCTTGCTTTGCTTTCAGAAGTTCGCCAAAGTGGATCAAATGATCCTGGGTCACAGCAACCAGAAATATCACCCAGTTGCCAAGCATCCACATTTTTGGCGAGCATGGGGATGCCACAACAGTTGTTAAATGTGAAAAACAGAAGGAAAAATCACTTTTTCCTGTGCAGTTGTAACTTTGACCTGTCACTAAATGAACGGCTGAAAGTCAAGGACTACCTGGGTTTGCCAGGAGTTGATCTAAAACTGCTATGCCTGTGTCTTTCCTCCCTCATGCAAGATTTGCTCCCGCTGCCTAATTAATAGCTCAATACTTTGAGAAGATGTCATCCATCTGGATTCTGATTGGTTGCTTGGTTGGTTGATTGATTGCTATCCACCTTCTCTCCTACCCTTTGTTTTTCCTCCTCCAGGGGTTTGTGGAAATGGTGGGCTCAGTATCTAGAAGGCCAGGCTGACTTGGAAGCGGCATTCAAATATTATGAGCTGGCTCAGGATTATTTTTCCATGGTCCGTATCCATTGCTTCCTGGGTAACATCCAGAAGGTAAATTCAATTTCTTTTAACAGATTAACAGAGTTGGAAGGGATCTTGTACTGTACGTCATCTAGTCCAACTCCCTGCTCAAGCAGGAGACCCTAGGCCATTTCTGACAGATGGCAGTCCAGTCTCTTCTTGAAAGCCTCCAATGATGAAACTCCCACAACTTCCAAAGGCAACTTCTGTTCCATGGGTTGATTGCTCTCCATGTCAGAAAATTCCTCCTGATTTCCAGGTTGAATCTCTCCTTGGTCAGTTTCCATCCATTTTTCCTGGTCTGGCCTTCAGGTGCTTTGGAGAATAGCTTGACCCCTTCCTCTCTGTAGCAGCCCCACAAATATTGGAAGGCTGCTATCCTGTCTCTCCCCTGGTCCTTCTCTTCACTAGACTAGCCATGCCCAGTTCCTGCAACCGTCCATTGTATGTTTTAGCCTCTAGGTCTTTGATCATCTTAGATACTTAGATAATTTAACAGTGTTCGAAGGGACCTTGTAGGACATCTAGTCCAACCCCCTGCCCAAGCAGGGGACCCTACACCATTTCTGACAGATGGCAGTCCAGTCTCTTCTTGAAAGCCTCCAGTGATGAAGCTCCCACAACTTCCAAAGGCAACTTCCGTTCTATTGATTGTTTGTTCTCGTTGTCAGAAAACCCCTCCTTATTTCCAGGTTGAATCTCTCCTTCGTCAGTTTCCATCCATTATTCCTTCTCTGGTCTTTGGGAGTTTGGGGAAATAGCTTGACTCCTTCACCTACTCCTTCATAGTCCCAAAGGTGCTTTTTTCAAGAGGCAACTGGACTTTTTCGGTTTTTCCTTGAAGGCGTTTCACCTCTCATCCAAGAAGCTTCTTCAGAACTGGAGAAGCTTTTGGGATGAGAGGCAAAACATCTTCAAGGGTGAAAAAAACCCAAGAAAGTCCAGTTGCCTCTTGGAAAAAAAGCACCTTTGGACAACCACGATCTGGATGACGGAGGCTTTCCATGGATGCTCCTTCCAAGGGGCCAGTGGGTGGTTCAAAGTGGAGAAAGCATCGGGTTTTGTCTCTGTTCTGAGCGAGGCTTCCCAAGAGCATGAAGCAAACTCCTTGTTCCAACAAAAAACCCTTTTATTAATTGACTGTGAATTCTGCTCATTCACATCCAGCAAAGACTTTCAAGGGCGGATTTACGGTCACAGACTTTATCTGGCTTGGAGAGCTGCCAGGCTGATATCTGCAAAACGTGCCAAGGAGCCTCCGAGAGTCACAAACCAATTAAACGAACTAATTGTCTCCTGCAAACTCCACTCCCCTTTCGCTCCTCGTTTCCTCTTGGAGGGGCCATTCACCGTCCACCTGTGGCCTTACTCCCAAGTTGACCCCTGTTCTTTAGCTGCTCCCTTCATCTGGCAACTCTGCGCATGCTCACAGTGGGAACAGGCTCCAGCTGTTTCTCTGCCTCACTGATGTCTGACTCTGAAGGCAGCTGATAACTGGCATATGGCCCTGGCCCCCTCTCTGCCTCCGACACAGAGCCTTCCTCAGAGCCTTCCCCAGACTCCAGGACTGGCCCATCTTCCTCCCCAACCTCCTCACTGTCAGAATCTGCTGCCAGCTCTGCTTGCTGCTGCCAGGCCACAACAGTTTCTCTTTTTCTCTTCAGGCTGCCGAAATAGCAAACGCAACAGGCAATTGGGCAGCTTCTTATCACGTGGCTCGTCAGTATGAGAGCCGCGAGGACATCAAGCAGGCGGTGCACTTCTACACCCGGGCTCAAGCGTTCAATAACGCCATCCGTTTGTGTAAGGTACGGGTAACTTGCAATGATCCCTGAGCTGCTGAGGTTACTAATTGTAGACTTTCTGAGTTGTGCTGACTTGGCTTTCTCCATCAAAAGGTCGAGGTTTCCACCCCCTGGACGAGGCTGAAGACCCTTCACATCAGTGGTGGGTTTCAAAAATTGTTCGAACCTACTCTATGAGTGTGGTCTCCTTTGTGGGAGTGGCTTGCCACCCATGTGACCGGATGGGAGTGGCTTGCCCCCCATGTGACCGGATGGGAGTGGCTTGCCCCCCATGTGACCGGATGGGAGTGGCTTGCCCCCCATGTGACCGGATGGGAGTGGCTTGCCACCCATGTGACCGTATGGGAGTGGCTTGCTCATGTGACCGTATGGGAGTGGCTTGCCGCCCATGTGACCGGATATGAAGATGCCAACGACACTTGTCAGAACCACCTTAAATTACCTCACACACAGCACTGGCATGCATAAGAATATGATGTAAACTTGTTTTTTAAAAGGCATCTTTGGTTTGCGTTAAAACAACTTCAACACACACAATGTTCTGATTGCACCACAAACGCAGGAGTCATCCTTACCTTTCACAGAGGCCCTGAGTTTTATAAATAGGAGCCTGATAGTATAGAATAATCCTATCCAAGGACCAGTGGTGGGTTTCAAAAAAGTTTGGAACCTCTTCTGTAGGTGTGGCCTGCTTTCCGGGTCCACTGGTGGAACCTCTTCTAACCGGTTCGGTAGATTTGACAAACCGGTTCTACCGAATAGGTGCGAACTGGTAGGAACCCACCTCTGCTTCACATGTTCTCAGAAGATGCAACCAGAACCCAACGCTTATAGCTGGGCTAGTGGTCACAGGATCTTGTTCTTTTTGTCAAAGTGACAAATTACACCTCAAGTTTTACCAGGGTCGACACATGTCTAGAAAAGGAATGGGACTTTTATCATCTGGATTTAGTTTACAGGCAGTCCTCATTCAGCGATGAGCTTCTTAAGCAACTGTTTGTTAGGAGAGTGATTCAAAAGGTGATATTCCTCATATGTATGATCTTTGCGGGTTTGTAAAGCCAAGGAAAGCTGAAGGAAGATCGTAAGCACAGTCGCCTTTTTAGAAGAAAAACATGGGAAAGGGCAAGCGCAAATCTCTACTACTTTTAACCACGAAAGGCCTGAAAGTGAAGTTTGTTTGTTTGTTTGTTTTAAACCAGGAAAACCAGCTGGACGACCAGTTAATGAACCTGGCCCTTCTCAGCTCCCCAGAAGACATGATAGAAGCTGCCCGCTACTATGAAGGAAGAGGAGAACAAATGGACCAAGCTGTGACTCTCTACCACAAGGTATGCCTTCATCCCAGTGTGGGTACAGAGTACAGAATATAACAGGGGATGGAAGGGACCTTGGAGGTCTTCTAGTCCAACCCCCTGCTTAGGCAGGAAACCCTACACCACTTCAGACAAACAGTTGTCCAATCTCTTCTTGAAAACCTCCTGTGATGGAGCCACCACAATTTCTGAAGGAAAAGTTGTTTCATTGATTAATGTTTCTCACTCTCAGGAAATTTCTCCTTAGTTCTGGGTTGCTTCTCTCCTCGATTAGTTTCCACCCATTGCTTCCTGTCCTGCCTTCAGGTGCTTTGAATAGGTTGACCCCCTGTTCTCTGCAATAGCCTTCAAATATTAGAAGACTCTTAGCATGTCAACACAAGTCCTTCTCTTAGTTAGACTAGACCAGGGGCCCTCACACTATGCCTGTGGGCTGGATATGGCCCACCGAAGCCATTAACCCGGCCTACGCAGGACCACGAGGCTACCCTGCCCACATCACCCCGCCTACCCACTGGCCTTCACCCGCCTTCTGGAGGCCGATGAAGCCAAAAACGGGATGCACTGAGGCCTCTGGAGGCCAAAACCAGGCACGTTTTTTGCCTCTCTGGCCTCAAGAGAGGGAGAGAAAGAGACAGACATACGCCCACCCAGCTCGTCCAGCCCCCAACAGTCTGAGGAACCATAAATTGGGCCCATTTAAAAAGTTTGAGTCCAACTTTAGAACAGAATAGAATCACAGAGTTGGAAGGGACCTTGGAGGTCTTCTAGTCCAACCCCCTACTTAGGCAAGAAACCCTACACTACTTCAGACAAATGGTTGTCCAACCTCTTCTTAAAGACTTCCAGTGTTGGGCATTCACAACTTCTGGAGGCAAGCTGTTCCACTGATTAATTCTTCTAACTGTCAGGAAATTTCTCCTCAGTTTTAAGTTGCTTCTCTTCTTGATTAGTTTCCATCCATTGTTTCTTGTCCTGCCTTCCAGTGCTTTGGAGAATGGTTTGATCCCCTCTTCTTTGTAGCAACCCCTAAGATATTGGAACACTGCTATTGTTTCTCCCCTGGTCCTTCTTTTCATTAAACTAGACATACCCAGTTCCTGCAACCGTTCTTCATATGTTTTAGCCTCCAGTCCCCTAATCCTCTTTGATGCTCTTCTCTGCACTCTTTCTAGAGTCTCCGCATCTTCTTTTTTTTTTCTTTTTTTTTTTGTATCATGGTGACCAGAACTGGACACAGCAGTGACTGAAACTCAAACAAATTCTGCATCGGCACAAAGGAGTCGTCGCAAAGGAAGAGGTTGCAAAAAAATCAAAAAAATCTCTTTCCCCACCCTGACAGGCTGGACACTTGTCCAAGGCTCTGGAGCTGGCCTTTGCCACCGAGCAATTTGCAGCCTTGCAACTGGTTGCGGAAGATCTGGATGAGAAATCCGACCCGATCCTCCTGGCTCGCTGCTCCGACTTCTTCATCGAACATTCTCAGTACGAGAAGGCCGTTCAGCTGTTGCTAGCTGCCAAAAAGGTAATGTCGCATTTCCGGAAATAAGGCAGGAGGGTCGGTCCCGCGAATTGAAAAACCTGTACTATGGATTTGCTTTCTGAATGGTTTTCCCAGAACAAAAGTTTTTGTAATAAAAATAATCAATCTTTAAATATAGATAGATGATAGATAGACAGACAAGACAGATAGATATGATAGATAGATGATAGATGATAGATAGATAGATAGATAGATAGATAGATAGATAGATAGATAGATAGATAGATAGATAGAAAGAATACACAGACAGACAGACAGACAGAGGATGGATGGATAGGTAGATATAATTCGTGACCCGTCAAATGCGCGCCTGACAAATGCGCACCGACAAAACCGCACCCACCATCAACAAACAACATAGTGGGACGTGAAAACGTTATAAAGGGTTAGGGTTATAACGTTTTCGTGTCCCATTATGCTGTTTGTTGATGGCAGGCGTGGTTTTGTCGGCGCGCATTTGTCGAGCGCGCATTTGTCGGTGAACCGATATAATTAATAGATAGACAGATAGATAGATATAATAGACACAGACAGACAGATATAATTAATAGACAGATATAATTAATAGATAGATATAATTAACAGATAGATATAATTAATAGATATAATTAATAGATATAATTAATAGACAGACACAGACAGATATAATTAATAGACAGTCCTCGAGTTATGACCACAATGGATTCCAAAATGTCATGTTTCTAAGCGAGACATTTGTTAAGTGAGTTTTGCCCCATTTCACGACCTTCCTTATCACAGATGCGGATAAAGATTTATTGCCACCTTACATTTTCTACAAGAATTTGAGCTGCTAAGGGTCAAGGGGAAAATTCGCAGGAGATAAGAAAGGCATTCCATGTGGGACAGACTTAGATCTCTTGCTGGAGCGCAGAGACTCGTGACTAATGACGCATTTGACCCCACTCTCGGGCTCAGCCTGGTTATTTCCTACCTGGGCTAACTTGATTCCCTCCTCCCACCAGATGTTTAGCTGAGTTGGCTCTTGCATCCTTTCTATCTGTATCTCAGTACCAGGATGCCCTGCAGCTTTGCCTGGTGCAGAACCTGACCATCACAGAAGAGATGGCAGAGAAGATGACCATTTCAAAGGATTCCAAGGAACTTTCCGAGGATTCCCGGCGGGAGCTCCTGGAACAGATCGCTGACTGCTGTATGAGGCAGGGCAATTATCACATGGCCACCAAGAAATATACCCAAGCAGGGAACAAGCTGAAGGTAAGAAGGTGAGAGGAGGAGGAGAGCCTCAGCTGGTTTAATGGTCCTCGACCTATGACCACAACGGAGCCCAAAATTTCCATTGCTAAGCAAAGGCTTAGTAGCTAAGATGCTGAGCTTCTCGATCGGAAAGTTCAGCAGTTCAAATCCCTAGCGCCGCGTAACGGAGTGACTTCTCCCGTTCCTTGTCCCAGCTACTGACAACCTAGCAGTTCGAAAGCACGTAAAAATGCAAGTAGAAGCGTTCCATGTGCCTCCGCTTTGGGGTGCCGGGAGAAATCAGCCTAATTGGGTGTGTTTAACTTGCTCTCTCATTCCGAGAAAACGGGCTTCCACACAGCATCAAACTGGCCCGCCCAAGATGGAACTTGTGTTTATTGCAATGGTAGCCTTAATTTGGAATTAAGATTGCCGGGGAAAATATCCACAACCTCAGATATGCAGATGATGCCACTCTAATGGCAGAAAGTGAAGAGCTGTTAGAATCCCTAGCGCCGCGTAACGGAGGGAGCTCCCGTTTCTTGTCCCAGCTTCTGCCAACCTAGCAGTTCGAAAGCACATAAAAAATTCAAGTAGAAAAATAGGGACCACCTTTGGTGGGAAGGTAACAGCATAGTAAAATAAGAGTGTGTGTGACAGGCCAAAGATCCAGCAAGGAATATGGCTGTAGGCCTGACAGACAGCCTCTCCTCAAAAGGAAAACGATTCCCTGGAACACAGCTTATATGTGCTCTTTAACAAACCTTGTTTTAGACCAACTGCTTTATGTGGGTTGAAAGATGTAGCACCTTATAAACATAACTGAAACACTCTGTATCTCTCGAGGTCTTTGCACCAGCTTGCTTGCACTTGCTGATGAACAAGTGATTCTAAACCCCTTATGCTGGTCTGCGACTGTCACGAAGATTGGCTTTGATGCAACTCTACCCTTTTGTTGTGTAGGCCATGCGGGCTCTGCTGAAATCTGGTGACACCGAAAAGATTGTCTTCTTTGCCGGCGTCTCGAGGCAAAGGGAGATTTACATCATGGCTGCCAATTATCTGCAGACCCTGGACTGTCGCAAAGATCCAGACATCATGAAGAACATAATCAGCTTCTACACCAAAGGGAGGGCGCTCGACCTCTTGGCTGGCTTTTACGACGCGTGTGCTCAGGTGGGCGAGATCCTGCTTCAGATCCTCCATGCCAAACCTTCCCAATGTGGTCAGTTAGGAAAGAAAGACCCCTGGCCCATGATTAGCCAAAAATATGCTTTACTAAAGCCAAGGGGGTTACCGAGCAGGCAAAGCCGGATCTGAGATTTTCGCGCGCAAAAGATGCAATTAGTTTCTGCCTTGTTCACAGCCAAGCTCCTAGTTATCAATCAATCAGGTGTTAATAAATTGCTTGGGACACAGTCCCTTTCTTGTTGTCTCCACATTCTTTTGGTGTGACTTTGAGACAGCTGGTACTTCCCACTGGACTGTGCTGCTTGGGTTTGAGTCCTCTGAGTTTCCTCCCTATGTTCCCCCTCCGCGCTGCTCCCTCCCCACACATTACTGATGTCAGGCTGTCAGCTTGCGAGGCTTAGCTTAGTACGGGTGTCGGCAACCCATGGCTTCTGAGCCGCACGTGGTTCTTTGACCCCTCTCCTGTGGCGCCCTGCCAACCTGGTTGTGCAACCTGCTCTCCGTCCTGAGACACTGGCCCAACCCAGCCATGGCCAATGTCAACTTCGCTAACATGTGGGCTGGCGGGCTGGCAATGGGATCCAGGAGGAAGATACGAGAGAAAGGGGGGCAGGTCCGCCACTGAGAAATGAGAGGGAGGGAGAGAAATGGGAGAGAAATGGGGAGAAAAAGAGAAATGAGAAAATGATGGGAGAGAATGAGAGAGAAGAAAAAGAGAAACAAATGAGAGAGAGAGAAGGAGAAAGAAAGAAAGAATTAAGAGAGGGAGAGGAAGGAGAGAAAACAAATGAAAGAGAGAAGGGGAAAGAAAGAAAGAATTAAGAGAGGGAACGAGAGAAACAAATGAGAGAGAGAGAGAAGGGGAAAGAATTAAGAGAGGGAAAGAGAGAAACGAATGAGAGAGAGAGAAGGGGAAAGAAAAAATTAAGAGAGGGAGAGGAAAGAGAGAAACAAATGAGAGGGAGAGAAAGGGAAAGAAAGAAAAAGAAAGAAAGAAGAGAGGGAGAGGAAAAAGAGAAAAACAGAAATGGGAGGGAGGGCGAGACCCATTTCCCACAGAAGACACCATGAGGCACAAAACCTGGGTAGGCGTGGCTGGGGGTGTCATGTGACTAGGCGGGGTGACCACACCCACCCAGGTTTTGTGGCTCCCAGTGTTTTCTGTGGGAAAAGGGCCCAAATGGCTCTTTGAGTCTTTTAAGGTTGCCGACCCCTGGATTAGCAGAACGACAAGCACGACACTCCATTTCAATCGCCTGTCAGTAATAGAAGAGGCCGCTGCTCTTTTTCCTTCCTTGCAGGTGGAAGTGGATGATTTCCAGAATTACGAGAAGGCCTTGGGAGCCCTGACCGAGGCGTACAAGTGTATGTCCAAGGCAAAGACGCGCAGCCCAGTCGAGCAAGAGAACAAGCTTGCACACTTGCAGAGCAAGATGACACTGGTCAAGAGATTCATCCAAGCCCGGAGGTGAGAGGGAGGAGCCTGGGGAGATCTTTATAGCAGCGTTTCTCAACCTTGGCTATTTTAAGATGGGTGGACTTCAACTCCCAGGATTCCCCCAGCCGGCAGTGCTGTTTTATAGTGCAGGTAGTCCTCAGCGGAGGGCCACAATCTTAAAAAATCCCCAATGATGGAGTACTCAGAACTTCTGGAGGGAAGCCATTCCATTGATTGTTTTGTGAAGAAGTTTCTTAGTTCTAGATTGCTTCTCTCCTTGATTAGTTTCCACCCATTGCTTCTTGTCCTGCCCTCAGGTGCTTTGGGGAAGAGCTTGACTCCCTCTTCTTTGTGGCAGCCCCAGAGATATTGGAATGCTCCTATCATGTCTCCCCTGGTCCTTCTTTTCATAAGACTAGACATACCCAGTTCCTGCAACCATTCTTCATAGGTTTTAGCTTCCCATCCCCTAATCATAGCAATAACTACAGCACTTAGACTTATAGTCAAACTATTCTCCAAGGCACCTGAGTGTAGAACAAGAAGCAATGGGTGGAAACTAATCAAGGAGAGAAGCAACTTAGAACTGAGGAGAAATTTCCTGACAGTTAGAACAATTAATCAGTGGAACAGCTTCTCTCCAGAAGTTGTGAATGCTCCAACACTGGAAGTCTTTAAGATGATGTTGGATAGCCATTTGTCTGAAAGGGCATAGGGTTTCCTGCCTAAGCAGGGGGTTGGACTAGAAGATCTCCAAGGTCCCTTCCAACTCTGCTATTGTATTGTATATACCACCTCACAGTGCTTCACAGCCCTCTCTAAGGGGTTTACGGAGTCAGCCTCTTGCCCCCAACAATCTGGGTCCTCATTTGACCCACCTCGGAAGGGTGGAAGGCTGAGTCAACCTTCAGCCTGGTGAGATTTGATCTGTCAAATTGCAGGCAGCCGGCAGTCAGCAGAAGTAGCCTGCAGTACTGCACTCTAACCACTGCGCCACCGAGGCTCTATTCATCTTTGTTGGTGGTGTTTTCCCCCCCCCTCCTAGGCTTTACTCCGAGGACCCTAAAGAGGCCATCAGGCAGTGCGAACTGCTCCTGGGAGAACCTGATCTGGACACCACCATCCGCCTGGGGGATGTGCTTGGATTCCTGGTGGAGCATCATTTGCAGATGCAAGAATTCCAGATGGTGAGTGTCTCCACAAACCACTTTAAATGATTCTTATTCAGCAGCGTCCACCGCACTTTACAGCTGCAGATATGTGTAGGGGGACTTCGTAATTAAACGCCTCTCTAGGTTACAAACGGTAAACATTCCTAAAACATTATTCATTTTACTGTTTATGCCACGTGTTGGTTTGGGCAGTACATTTTAATGATTCCCCTGAAATTTTGAGCCCTCGGAAAGTATATACTGCTATTATAGGTAGCCCTTGAATTGGGACAGTAATTGAGCCCATCGTTTTGTTAAGTTGCAGGAGTCATAAAGCAGGTCACCACCTGATCAGACTCATGACAGTCGTTAAGTGAGCCCCCTTGTTTGCGATGGGGCACTTTTCACTCCATAGGGTAAAGCAAAAATGTCGTAAATCAGTTGTGTGACTACATTGTGCTGGCAACTGTTAAGTTGCTGAATACTCAAAATTCAGTCAGGTGATTGAGGAGTGTGTGTATGTGATGGACACCAGAAGTTTAAATCTGGATCATAAGTAGCTTTTTCAGGGTCCATTGTAACTTCAGTCACTAAGCGGTACTGAGCTTGTCGATCAGAAAGATCGGCAGTTCAGCGGTTCGAATCCCTAGCGCCACGTAATGGGAGTGAGCTCCCATTACTTGTCCCAGCTTCTGCCAACCTAGCAGTTCGAAAAGCACGTTAAAAATGCAAGTAGAAAAATAAGAACCACCTTTGGTGGGAAGGGAACAGCGCTCCGTGCGCCTTCGGCATTTAGCCATGCCGACTACATGACCACCGAGACGTCTTCGGACAGCACTGGCTCTTCGACTTTGAAACGGAGATGAGCACAACCCCCTAGAGTCAGGAACGACTAGCCCATATGTGCGAGGGGAACCTTTACCTTTTAAATGTAGAGACATTTCAGATAGAAGAGATCTCCTATTTGCCTTTTGCAGATTTGTTATTTCTGAATCTGCAGGTAGTGTCTGATCCATCCTGAATAACTCCCAGTCATTGGTGACAGGACCTGGGGACGATGTATAAATTCAGTAATCCGGGCCTCGCTATCTTACCATTCGACAGTATTCTGGTACCTCTTCTCCCCACCTGGATGGATGGGGAGAGAGGAAGTCAGAGGAAGCAATTATGCAGGGCCATCTGGAGAAGAGATGATTCACACGCTTCCAGCAGGAAGCATCCACATGGCTCACTTTCAAACAGGGAAGCCAGAATTACAGGCCAAAAGGAACTGCTCTTCTCAACCCCCTAGGTGCTCTCTAGCGTTTGAGCAAAGAAGAGACAGCGTTAAAATGTACAGGAAGGAATAGAAAGAGCACTTAGACTTATATCCCGCTTCACAGTGCTTTACAGCCCTTTCTACAGAGTCAGCCTCTTGCCCCCAACAATCTGGGTCCTCATTTGACCCACCTCGGAAGGATGGAAGACTGAATTAACCTTGAGCCTGCTGAGATTTGAACTGCCAAATTGCAGGCAGCCGGCAGTCAGCAGAAGTAGCCTGCAGTTTTACACTCTCACCCCTGCATCACCATGGCTTAATGGTTGTAGGTCGAGGACCACCTGTATGTATTAATCCAGGGTTCCCCAATCCCCGGTCCGTGGACTGGTACAGGGCGCTGGCATGCCAGTAACCGGTCTGCAGAAACAAGTGAGGCCCCATCCACAGGGTGCAGGCAGCATGCAATACCACGCCCCTCCGGTCCACAGAAAAAGCTTTCTCTGTGGAACTGGTCCCTCGTGCCCAGAAGGTTGGGGGGCCACTGTATTAATCCAGAGTACAGAGCAAGTTGGCCAAGGCATCTCCAGCCACTTAAGTGTTCTGGGCTGGGCTCAGACCGTAGAACAGCCTGTGAACGCCATTCCCTTCTTTTTCAACAGGCCTATCGGTACCTGGAAGAAATGCGGAAGAAAATCCCCTGCGTGAATCTCAACTACTACGTCAACCAGCAGACGGTCGAGGCTGTGCACCGAGGACTGGGCATCCCGCTCAGCCGAAACGTCCCTCCAGAGAGAGTTCGCCACAACAGCGTGGAGGACAAGGAGGTCGAAGAAGTGGCCGACGAAGCAGAGCCCTCCTGAACGGCTCAGGGGCACACCGCCGTGTTTCGGATGTGGTGAGGGGAAAGACCAACGGACTCTGTAATCCTTGCTCTGTAATCCTGTCGATCCTTGGGAACCTGGGCATTCCCAAGGCCACAGGTTTTTTATATCCCTTTTAAAATACTCCAAAACGGTTTCAAAGATGTATTCTTCATATTTGTATTAAATATTTTAGATACACAAGTCGCTTGTGTCTTTTTGTGCGGCCTTAAACCTGAAGAACAAGAGGCTGGGAATGGCAGAAGAGTAATACAAAATAGCAGGAATAAACTGAATTCTAGGCACTCTTAAAAGGCTCCAGTCTGGATTGATCCACTGGGACCAGAGATTTAGTCTTCCAAGCTTTCG
The DNA here is from genome assembly GCF_009769535.1 of Thamnophis elegans. Classification (NCBI taxonomy): domain Eukaryota; kingdom Metazoa; phylum Chordata; class Lepidosauria; order Squamata; family Natricidae; genus Thamnophis; species Thamnophis elegans. Next base: position 10,122,899 of record NC_045554.1, read on the forward strand.
GACTCGTGCTGGAGCTCATCCTCATGGAATCTCTCTCTATCGGAACATGTGCTTTGGGCTATTCTATGTATAGTATTTATGTGGTACATGGTTAGGTGTGGCTTCTTAATGGTTGATTGGGGTGTCGATGGCTGGCTGTTGTTTCCTTGTGCTGCCAAGTCCTTAAGCCGGTGGTAAATCGGCATGCCTGTGGACTGACAAAGGGGACCGTTTCGCAGCTTCAATCCTTTCCCTGGCTGTTTTTGTACCTGCTCAGCCAACAATCTGAATAGCTGCGAAATTGAATGCATGTCCTAATAGGCTTTCCTGTCAAGATGACTGAATTTGTCAAGTGAATCCACTTTCTTTGACTGCAGAATCCCTTGTAAAGAACGAACCCTTTAGAAAAATAGAGCCTGTCCCAGCTCAGAATGGTTTTTAATAAAATTTCCCCCTTTATTTGGCTTGGGAAATACATTGTCCAGCCCCCCCCCCCCCCCCCCCCCCCCCCGCCCAAGTCAACACCCAAGGCAGGCATCATCAATTCCTACTTGGAGCAAATATGGGATGTTTTGGTTTTTTTTACCCTCTGGGAAAATGTCCAACAGTTCTAAAACTTTGCTTTTGACTTTCAGTAAATTGGCTAAGACCAGGAGTCAGCAACCTGTGGCTCTGGAGCTGCACGTGGCTCTTTCATCCCTCTGTTGCGGCTGTCGCCGGCCAGCTCCACAACTGATAGAGCTTTCGGTTCGGACAGGTAGAGGAAAAGGGATGCCACATTAGGAGACTCTATGGTGGGGGAACCGGACTTCCGGTCGTCTCCAGAATTGAATGTGGGGCTTCCGGTTAGGACTTTTGTGGCTCTTTGCGTGTTTAAGGTGGCCAACCCCTGGCCAGGACCATAAATAACTAGGACTAAATTTACATGTCGGTTAGCAACAGCATCCGTCGGTTGTAGGTGCCACACTGAGCCCAGATGTCTTCCAGCTCGGAGCCCCTTGCCCCTTTCTCCTAAAGGCCTGGGGAACCTTTCCAACTTTTTAGAAAGCCCCTTTAGGCTCAAGCTGTCTTATACTCCAGAGTAGCCGATTCAAGCTTTTTCTTCAGGTTTTCCATCAGGAGCAGATTCTGCAACGCTAAATGCCTGCAGTCGCCATCTGGGTCCTTCTCCGCGACATCTATAAAAAAAAATAAAAATAGGAAGAGACGGAGAAGAGAGGGGAAAAAAACGACTTGAGGAAATTCCTGTAAAGCATTAGTTGAACTGTCAAGCAGAGGAACAATAAACGGAAGTGAAGCGGGATATGAAAAGGGTTTTCTGTTGGCCTTTTATTTAGCAACTTTTATTACATCGTGTCCTTCCAGTTACAACCGTACTTTCTTGGCATGAAGATCAAAAAACAAAAAACACGTTTCTATTTTTTACACGACCCTTGACTTACGACCACAATCGAGCCCAAAATTTCTGCTGTTAAGTGAGACATTTGTTAAGTGAGTTTGGTCCCATTTTACGAGCTTTCTGGCCACAGTTGTTAAGTGAATCACCGCAGTTGATTAGTTATTAGCAATAACACTTAGCAATAGCACTTGTATACTGCTTCACAGTGCTTTACAGCCCTCTCTAAGTGGTTTTACAGAGCAAGCCTATCGCGCCCAACACTCTGGGTCCTCATTTTACCCGCCTCGGAAGGACAGAAGGCTGAGTCGACCTTGAGCCGGTCAGGTCAAACTACTGGCAGTGGGCAGAATTAGCCTGCATTACTGCATTCTAACCACTGTGCGTCATGGAGGGAGAGAGGAGGGAGGGAAGGAGAAAAAAAAGCAAGAGCACTTAAGACATATACCGCTTCACAGTGCTTTACAGCCCTCTCTAAGTGGATTTACAGAGTCAGCCTATCGTCCCCAACAATCTGGGTCCTCATTTTACCCACCTTGGAAGAACGGAAGGCTGAGTTGACCTTGAAGTTGGGGAGATTCGAACTGCCAAACTGTTGGCAGCCGGTGATCAGCCGAAGTAGCCTGCAGTACTGCACACTAAGCACGGCACCCCCATGGCTCCTGACCCAGTAACCCAGTTGTTAAATGAATCTGGCTTCCCCATTGACGCCGCTTGTCAAAAAGTCGTAAAGGGGGAATCGCATAACCACACAGCAACGGTCATAAATATGAACCAGTTGGCAAGCCTCTGAATTTTGATCACATGATCATGGGGATGCTGAAAAGGTTGTAAGTGTGGAAAGAAAGGTCACAAGCCAAATTTTTCAATGCCGTTGTAACTTTGAAAGGTCACTAAATGTCAATGACTGCCTTCATTCTCCTTAGCCACAGAGCTGAGTAAATATTGAGGATGTTGTTTTTCAGAAATGTGATTTTTAATCAGAAATACAAATACTTAGCATTGGTTTTCCCATAAATACTTGGGGTTTTTTCACATATGCAGTGACAAAGTTCTGTGCTGCTGCAATGTCCATAAGAAAAAAAATGGCTACAGAGGTATAGCACCATCTTGTACCAATTATCAGGACATACCTCTAACAATCTTTGGACCATTATGTTATTATTCACTTTTAATGTCAATACTTTTTAATTATATTTTAATGTTAGTATTTTTTAATATAGTGTAAAAACTAATGTGCATTGCTGGTCTTTGACCGTAATAAAGATTTTACTTACTTACATACTTACTTACTTGTTTTTTTTTTTTTTTGCAAAATATTAGTCGGTATATTGATTGGGGCATCCTTCCATGAAGATGCATTTATTTGTATTTCATACTAGCCAATAACCCTGCGTTCCCCGGGTATTTATAGGGGGGAAATATCTGGACCAAACGTACTTTTGAATGTTGGATTTTCCCTCTTACCAGAGGGAGCCCCCTTGTGGAATATTGTGAAGCCGTTATCGTGGCAACTTCATTGTGCTGCACGCTAGAAGCCATTTCACAGCAGTAGAAGCCAAACATTGGTGCCTTAAATACTATGCAGAAAACCTAACAGAAATCAAGACAATGGATGTCTCTGAAGATTCGCAGTCCTCCAAGTCGTGGTTGTTCCAAAGGTGCTTTTTTTTTTCAAGAGGACACTGGACTTTCTGGTTTTTTTCTTTGAAGGCGTTTCGCTTCTCATCCAAGAAGCTTCAGAGCTGAAAGAAAAACCAGAAAGGTCCAGGGGCCTCTTGAAAAAAAAAAAAAGCACCTTTGGGACAAGACGATTGATGGCTCTCTACTCTTCACCCACAAGGATACAGAGGCGGGTAACATTCAATATTCATATCCAATTATTACTTATCATAACAGCTCAACATTGTATACCTTACTATCATTATCAATTTTTATTTAGCTATACCTATTGTCACTAAATTTAACTAAGTTTAGCTAGTTTTAAATTATACTCTTCCATCTATCAACCTGTATCTCTCCAATAGCAAAACAATCTTATGTCTTCTTCTTATGTCTTGAATGTTACCCGTGAAGGGAAGGTTAGAAATCCTTTTGGACTAAATATAAAGGTTATTAATAACAATAACAATAAAAAAGAACAAAATTAGACACAGCTAAGTTTTAATTATTAGGGGGGGGAATGTTATGATATAGGATATAGTTAAATAAAGAAAGGATAATGATAATAAATTATATACATGCTATGAGTATAATATAAGGGAATTGGATGTAAATGGTAAACAGGGATTTGGAAAGGAGGATTAGAAAATTTTTGGTATTAAATATTATGGATGTTTAACTAGAATAGGATATGAGGATTTAATGTTAATGGAGGATTTTATAAATAAGTAAATGAAATGCCAGTATGTGGTTATGTATTAAATCTTGGTATATTTTATGATGAAGGATGTTTAAATAATCATAGTCAAATAAAAGTGGAGGTATGATGATGGTAATATAATAAATATCCGAGTTAAGATATTAGAATCAATATGAATTATATTTGATGACGGTGGAAGAGATGCACAAAAGCCTTTTGTAACCAACTGATACACTTTCTACAGTATGTAAAGAAGGAGGATTTGTATGTTTGTTTTAGAAATAAAAATTTCTAAAAAAAAAAAAAAAGGATGCAGAGGCCACCATGCATCACATCTTAAATCAGCTCCAGTTCTGCCCCGAGACAGCTGTTGGTAGGTTTGGGAGGGAGGAGCAGCTGTGTGTGTGTGTGTGTGTGTGTGTGTGTGTGTGTGTGCGTGCAGCCTGGCATCTTTGTTTCTGACCCGCTTGCAAAGTGGAAATCAGGATATGAGACTAGCAAAGTCCCAAAAAGGTTGAGGATATCCTGTGCGCATAAGTTGAGCGCTCGACTCCAGCCACCAGGTCAGGCTGGGTACATGACTCACTCCCACAGGCCCCGCTCTCTTGCTAAAGCGGCAGGAGACTTCGAGAACTGGGGCTAAGGGCGCACTAAAGGCCATCGTCTACATGTGCCCCAAATTACGCCAAAGCGCTAAACAAAATTTTTTTTTTCAGTGCTAGGGACCATCTTGGATATCAACCGAAGGGCAAATTCGCTCTGCTCTTATTTTCTGCCTCCTCTGAAGTTGGCCCAACTGTGGCCATTTTCTTTTGGTAGCTTTTCTCTAGGGCAGGGGTGTCAAACTCGACTTCACTGAAGGCTGCATCAGGACCGTGTTTGACCTCGGGGGCAAACACAGTCTGGGGTCCACAGTGGTGCGGCCAGGGTGGGCATGGCCAGCTCAACGTCATATTGGGGGTGCCTGTGGTGGCCCGCAAAAATGGGCTCCCGAGCTCCGTTTTTGGCGGCGACGGCCTCCTGCAGCCCTCCGCCAGCAAAAACAGAGCTCGGGAGGGCCGTGTGCAGCCCTCCCGAGCTCCATTTTCACTGGCAGAGGCGCCACGGGCTGGTCCTTTCCTGTTTCCAAGGCAGCCCCGCAGGCTCGATCTAAGCACCCCACCTGCCAGATCCGGTCCCCAGGCCTTGAGTTTGACACCCCTGCTCTAGGGAGTTTTCTCCCTGCTTCAGGGCTGACACAGCGTGTAGCAAAGGGGTAGGGAAGGGCCGTGTAGAGATAGCTGGGGTGCGGTAGCCAAAATAAAACTCTTTCGCCTGGGGAAGATGAAATAATAAGAAAGGTTATGGACTGTGCTGAAATGGACAAACTAACTAAAGAAATTCAAGGAAAAGAAGAATCAGAATTCTACCAGATATGGGATAAACGGTATAGCTGGATGGAGGAAAGAAACAAGAATCAATGAAGGAATATAACAAAACTCAAAAAATAATAGTTATGAGTAAAATAAGAGGGTTAAGAATGGTGAAATCCAAATGAAATACAACAGAAGGGGAAATAGTATAAGGTGAGCGGTATCGATTGATGATTGCTATTATAAATTCCTGTTCGTACTGTATTGTGTAAATGTGGTGTACGTCTAGGTTTTGTGTGTGTGAATTTTACATGTTTGTTAATAAAATAAATAAATAAATATTCTTTTGCCTGGGAATAAAGGATGTTGGTGCAGGTGTTCAAGAGGTGGAGACAGAGGTCACCTAGCAACGACTATATGCTGATTGGACCATGTGATTGGTGACTCTGGGGGGGAAATGACAAAGTTTAACTTTTAATTGGGCGTAAACCCGGTGGGAACTTAGCACCAGTTTTTCACCAAGAATGTGCCAATTTGATATGTCCCAATAAAACTGTTCTTTGAGGAATTTGCCTGTCTCGGAGGGGATGTGTCACTCGGAAGCTTGACATCAGCTTCTCCTGTTAGCCTGAAAGCTTCTGTGAAAAATTTAGTTATTTTTTTACACACGTCAGCCGGGGTTGAACAATTGGAGCACTGTTCTAACATGCCAATGAGCAAAAATGTCTCTCTTCCATCTTGAATATCTTACAAAATAGAGTTGGAAGGGACCTCTGAAGTCTTGTAGTCCAAGGGTCCACAACCCCCAGGCTGGTGACCAGCGCCGGTCCTTAGCTCCTCCCCCCCCAGGAACTGGGCCATGGAAGTGAGTGAGGTCCCATCCAGGCCTCAGAAAAAAATGCTCTTAACGGGATCCCTGCCACCCAAAAGACTGGGGGCCGTTGTTCTACTCCAGCCCCCTATCCACGCAGGCGTCCGGGTTCCAAGACACAGTCCCAACGCAATCAAACCTCTGAGGCTTAGGTGTCCCTCAAAGTACACATTTATTAGCACACCAGGTGAAAAGCCGACTCTGAAGTTCCCGCAGGTTTCCCCGCCCAAATTAGAAGTCAGATTTCTTTTCCCCCAGTCCACATGTCCAATCCAGCCATAGGCCCAACCCCAGTTGGTTCCAGTCCACGCCTCCCCAGCACCTTGTGAGAACGCCCTTGTTTCTCAGAAGAAATAATTTTATTTTGGCTACGAGTCCCCAGCTATCTCTACTCCCCCCGTCCTCCCGTTTCCCACAGCTCCAACCAGCCCTGCAGAAGATCCCAAAATGGCTTCAGGGTTGACAGCAGGAGGCCCTATTTTTGAATTTTGCGCTCCCCATGAGACAAAACTGTTCCACCCACATCATCTAATGCCCCGTTTTTGTCCCTGACTGGTCCGAATGCAACTCTTGCTCCTTTCAGCTCCGACGCAGGAAAGATATCGCTGACTCAGCGAGGACGGCCCAGAGGAGGAGGAAAGCCGCTTTCTCCACTGTGTCATGGGAAAGGAGGACTTTTGCTGGCCTCTTCCCTTTTAAGGGCACAGGAGATGGGTTCCGAGGCAGGGATCAAAGGACCGGCTCTGTCAAACATTACTTCCTCTCCGTCCTTCCCCCCCGTGGGAAGCCGTCTTGCTTCCTGCTTATTCCTGGCATCTCACCCTTCAGGAGTGAGTGGTGGTCCAGGCCCCCTGCTTGGTGACCTTCTGGGCACACGGAAGATCCCATCATCCATTACCTCCCAGTGTGGGATGTTTTCTCCTTCACTCTGGAATGCCGGGAGAAATCAGCCTAGCTGGATGTGTTTAACTTGCTCTCCCATTCTGAGAAAATGGGCTTCCGCACAGCATCAAACTGGCCCGCCCAAGACCGAACTTGTATTTATTGCGAAGGTAGCCTTAATTTGGAATTAAGATTGCTGGGGGAACCACAACCTCAGATATTCAGATGATGCCACTCTAAATGGCAGAAAGTGAAGAGGAACTAAAGAGCCGCACTTTGGCGAATCCCTAGCGCCACGTAACGGAGTGAGCTCCCATTACTTGTCCCAGCTTTTGCCAACCTAGCAGTTTGAAAGCACGTAAAAAATGTAAGTAGAAAAATAGGGACCACCTTTGGTGGGAAGGTAACAGCGTGCCATGCTCCTTTGGCATTTAATCATGCCAGCCACATGACCACGGAGACGTCTTTGGACAGCACTGGCTCTTGGCTTTGACATAGAGATGAGCACTGCCCCCTAGAGTCGGGAACGACTAGCACATATGTGTGAGGGGAACACACATTGTTTAAGAAAAAGGTTAGCTAAGATACTTTTAAGAAGTGTATTCAAACTTCGGTTTCTCATCCTTGGTTACGGCTGCATTTGCACACATAAATGCTTTGGTTGGGCTTAGCAGTGCTTCTGGCCACAATGACGTCTCCCCCTAGCAGTGGTGTCAGGTTGGCGCTGAAAATGAGGTGTGCCTATCTAAAGCTTCAACGAACACATCAAAAACCTCCTAGCACTCCCCTTCCCAATGGCCCGTTTTCCCCAGCTTCTTCTCACCTGCCAGCCAGACTCGAGTCTCTAGAATTTCCTCCGTCAGGTCGTCCAGAAGGTACTCAGCAGGTACACTGAGGAGTATGGAGGAGACTGAAGACAAAAGGCCATGCCGCACGTATCTGCAGAAGAAAGAAATGCCCTGGTGAATGCAGGAAAGCAATAGCAATAGCACTTAGACTTATATACCACTTTACAGTGCTTTACAGCCCTCGCTAAGCGGGTTACAGAATCAGCCTTTTGCCCTCAACAATCTGGGCCCTCAGTTTACCCACCTCGGAAGGATGGAAGGCTGAGTCAACCTTGAGCCGATCAGGATCGAACTGCTGTCAGTGGGAAGAGTTAGCCTGCAAGACTACATTCTAATCACTGCGCCACTAGCTTTGGGAGAGGAAAACAAGAAAAAAATCTGCCTCTGCCTCGAGCTATTTGCCTCCTTGCAGTAAACAGCCCGTTTCAGTTTCAGCTTCAGCACAGCCTGATTAGCACAAGCAACTGATTGTCGGTTGGATGGGCCACCCAGCGATCAGCTGTTTCAGGCTGCAGTGGTTGCCATAGCCTATTGCCACCTCCATGAGCCCCATTTCCGCCCGTTCCAAAAGGCGGGGATCAGAATGGGCAGAAAATGGGGTGCGCAGACGCCGAAAACAGGGGGACGCAGAGGTCAAAAATGGGGTGCAGAGGCCGAAAATGGGGTGCGCAGAGGCAGCAATAGGCAATGGCAATCCCTGCAGCTGGAAACAGCTGATGGGCCAACAATCAGCTGCTTGTGCTAATCAGGCTGT